>NW_028288901.1:0-600000 GCF_059628265.1 Tinamus guttatus | reverse complement strand
CTCCATGTATCACATCAGCAGGATCACGAGGTGCCCAGAATTGCCATTTCCATGCCTTTAAACCACTCAAGATTTAAGGTGAAGACACCAACACACTATAGAAAACACCTCCACTGGCATCGTTATCCCTCCAGCAGATGCATTAGCGAAAATCTGGAAACACTCTTCACAACTGAAATAGTTTCTCGCTGAGATTTGGAAGCCATGGCCACTCACCCCATCCAGCTGTGGCCGGCTATCAAACAAGGTAATGTTTGTGCTTCTGAGAAACGGGACCTAACAAAAGCGCGTTGCGCAACTGCAAAGCGCCTGCTGTCCCCACATGACTCCTTTTTACTGCTGACCACATGAAAGAGCCAGCCAAGGAGGAAAACACTTAGTCACTGCAGCACCAATCTTTCGTTTTCTTAGGGACTGGCCTGAGGAGACTGCCTCGAGATAAAGGGAACATGCAACACGTTACCACGCGTCCGTGTGTCACTGCGACCGTGTGACGAAGCTGCTGGCAGGAACTGTGGCCCTGCACGCTCCCTTGGCAGTGACTGCGGCCGGGACACCAGGCTCAGCGGCTCCGTTCCCCTTTGCCATGGCCCAGGCAGGGCAGGACGCTGCACTTCGCTAGGTCGCGATGCCTTCGGCCGAGCGCAGGTGCCAGGGTGCTGCTCCCTGTGCCCGGCTCTTCCCTCTAGGAGCCTGGGCTACCCACATAATCACAGGAAGGTTTTGTTAACTCGGTGCACAGCAGGCAGGCTCCAAGGAAACCACAGGCTCCTCTGCAGCAACACGAGCCCTGCCTCGTTACGCACAAACACCGGGCGGCTCACGGTGCTCTGCTGCCTTCTGAAAGCCGCGCTGACAACTCCAACCCCACGTCCACCTCTGGAGATGCGGGTAGAGACGCAGCTCCACACGTGCCAGCTCTCCAAAGGCTCTCCAGCATGGAAGGACCCGGGTGAACTCCTGTGGCAGCGAACGCCCCGTGGCACAGAAAGCCCCTGCCAGGTCCTCTTGAGCGGAAAACCCGCACGGAGCGGGCGGCGGAAACGAGGAAGCAGAGGGGCTCTCACCTGAAACCATTCCGCACTGAAACAGCACAGATTAAGTGTGCTGCAAGCCACAGTCAGCGTGCAAGAGCACCAAGTGAAACGGTTTCTGTTTACCCAACATAACCATGCGAGTGCCAGACCAGAGCCATTAACTCCCACTGCCAGCATGCTGAGTATCTTATGGGAGGAAGGATTAGTTCCCTCCACAGTATTAGGCTCAGACAGGCACCACGCTGCGTTTTTGAGCACTGCGGTGAGCTGCACACCAGCTTCTTGGTGATTCCCAATGAGGTGCACTTGATATCTTCAATAACTTCAATACTTGAATGAAGGAATAATAAAAAAAACAACTGATATATACACACAGTGACTGCAAACATAGCATTTTTGTGTGTTTAGATAACACAAAAACAGAGAGCCCTCCCTGCCCCAAGTAAATCTAAGCCAGAAATGATACAACTTTAAACTACACAAATCCAGTTTATGAAAACTCTACTCACGTTATGCCTGTAATAAAGCTCTTGATACCACTGCAAAAAAAGCCACAAGCCCTTTGGTACCAAATACTCTACTAAAGGTACAGGAAAGCCACACACACAGAGGAAGGGGCCGTCTAACTTAAATAAAATCTGACCAGAGATCCTCAGGGAAATGCTTCCCGTTTTACAGGAAAGATGTGCCTCACAGGACAGATCCTGTTGCACTTTCTGCAGTGCTAGCTGCACAGAAACCCATGTCCTTGATGTTTTGTGTTGGTCAGAGACACAAAACCTAGAGCCAGTAAAAAAAAAAAAAAATTCAGGCTCTTTAGCAGCTCTTTACAGCTGCTAAAGAGAAAAATAAGCAACTAACACTTCACAGCAAATGCATCCTCCTCATTACTGAAATAAATCAAATATGACATTTACCTTAAAGAAGCTTCCTCTCTTGTCTAGACAACGGGCTTCCATCGTCAAAGCCGACATCTTCCCCGGGAAGACTCCACCGAATGCCTTGAACTCCTAAAAGCAGAGACATTTTTCATGGTTAGTCCAGTCGGTAGGAAATGCCTCTGCAAGCCACAGCAGCAGTCACAACAAGCCTTCTGCCAAGATCTTTTTCCGTCAACAACACAGTGCCATCTATTTAATACTAAAGCCCTTACATATCCTTCCAGTCTATTATTTTCCTATATATCTCCTCAAAAAAGACAGTGCTTGGAGTTGCACGCTTTCCCTCCGCCTGCTCCTCGCAGCCGATCCAGGAGCTCCAGGACTGCATTTAATGTGCTCATTGGGTTTCATGTGCTCGTTAAGGAAGACGACTAAAACACAGCGACTGCTCTGTTTGCTTGACCTCAGCCTGCAGCACAAACAGAACAAATGTTAGATGTCACCACAAGCCCTTCTCGGGGGTTGCAGCTTTCATGGGGCCGGCTGCAAGGCAGAAAAACAAATATCACCTGTGTGGGAGAAAACACATTATCGTAAATGGAGAAAAAAAAACCCTGCAATGGGGAAGCAGCAGCATTTTGCATCGCCAGGTCGAGCAGCAGCCCTGGTAGGTGCCCACGAGGGCAGAACGCTGCTCTGCAGCCCCTTGTGCAGGCAGGGAGAGCCTGGCGGCCTTGCAAAGCGCGTGCAACTCACAAGGAAAATCCCTCTAAGTCTAAAGCTGCAACCAGCTCGCCCAGGTAATTCCAGCACGAGTTTCTGACCCAAGCAAGAGCTTTACAGCTAAACTAAACTTAAACTCATAGCTTCACAGCAACGAGTACCTTGCAGGATCGTACACAGCGAGATTTTCATTGCCTTTAAAGAGTCTCCTTTTCCTCCCCCTAACGCATTTTGGGACAATAAAACAACTATTTCTCCTGAAGGTCCAGTTAACTAAATAACAAATATTGCAAGTGCAAAGTGTTACAGGCTAAGTTAGAGGCACAGCTTTGGATAGGATGTGCAAACAAATGGCAGGGAGCGGAAGGGAGGAACAAGATTATTGTGACTGCAGATGAAACATGAGCAAAAGGAGCAGCTAAAGCAATGAATTTTGAGAGTTAAAGAAAAAAAACAGGAGACTTTCCCCAGCCCCGTTTCTATGTCCCTCTAACGCATTATGAGAAACACCAACAAGGCCAAACAGGACCAAGGAGGAGTTTTAAAAAGCAGAATGGGAGGTTTTTGGAAAGATCTTGCGAGCACGAGCACTGGAAAGGGGTGAGAGGAAAAAGGAGGAGGAAAGAAATATTTTCTCTTGGTATTAACATGCAGCTGGAAGCTTAGAATTCCTCCAGCCCCTTCTAGAGCTCGCATCACTGCAGCACTGGAAGAGGTTACATTTTTCCACTTATGGGCTCTCAGTAGTTGTGCTGGACGGCTCCGGAAGCAGCCTGTTTTCCAGGCAGAGTCTGCAGGCTTTAAAGGTGCAAGGAAAACTGAATTCTCCATTCGCGTGCAAAGCGAACACAGGAGGGCAGCCCAGAGGAGCCCAAAAGCAGCGCTCAAAATCATTATTTCTTTTTATAATCAGCATGTGCAAAGGAATAAAGCCCTGAAGAAGCAGTTAAGCACTGCCATCTCAGTCACTTTATCCAAAGTCCACCTGAGTGACTTGACGGAGCCAATCCTGGCAGAGGCTGAAGTCCTGGGAAGTGGGCGAGTTTGCAGGCGCTATTAGTTGGGCTCTGCGACTTCCTTTGCCACGTTGAAAATAGCAATAAGGAAAGGTTGGAAACAGAGCTGTTCTTCCACCTTGAGAAATACCAGGCATTTTAAAGGCTCCTCCTACAGGAATTCAACCATTCCAAAAAAATTCAAGATTTGGCAGAGCTTTTTAATTAACAAATGGAAATGTTTTCTTCAAGACTTCTGTTTTCTACCTTTCAAAGCATCCCTGACCTCCCAGCCGAGTCTATCACCCCAGCTCCTCCAGGTTAGCTGGGCTGCTGAGCAGCTGGTAAAGCAAAGGGCTTCCCACCGAAGGGGAGGGAACTTTGGGAAACATTAAACCCTTGCTACAAGGTATCTTGACTTTGTTTGCAATGCCCACCAATACTTGCAATTACCCACCTAAACTCCCCAACTCTTTCATCAGCTTTTCTGATCCATTCTCAAGAGTACCATCCTCCTCAGACAGCATCACAGGAGGTACCTGTACAGGGAAGCCATCTCCTTCTTACCGTAACCCCAGCCTCCTGCCTCCCTGAAACTCATGGAGTTCCCACACCACCAGCCAAAACAATAAGGCTCCTGGCACTAAATTCCCGGTTCCTCTTGGTTAGGGAGCTGTAAGTCGTTCTGTGAGCCCTGCTCCCACGCGGCCGCGGGGCTCACGGGGGCACGCGGCCTGCTCGCGCCGCCAGCTGCAGCTCTACGTGTGGGCCAGGGCCCGAGCCGCAGGCCGCCCCCACACGACGGCGCGAGGCGAGCGCTGCCAAGGGGATCGGGCTGGTGGATGGTTGCACCATCACCTCCCAGGACTCCCCCTTCGTTTTCTCTCTGCTTATTTCAATCCGCAGAACTTGGAATCACAGAACAGCTGAGGTTGGCATGGACCCGCGGGGATCATCTGGTCAATCCCCATCCGCTCAAGCAGGGCCAACGACAGCAGGTCGCCCAGGACTAGGGCCGGTTGGATCCTGCCTAGCCAGAAGGATGGAGACTCCACAACCTTTCTGGACAACCTGCTCCACCGTTCAGTCATCCTCACAGTAAAGGATTTTTCGTGTGTTTAAAAGACATCTCCTATATTTACATTTGTACCTGTTATCTCTTGTCCTGTCATTGGATCTCACTGAGAAGAGCCTGGCTCCATCTTCCTCACATCTGCCCGTCAGGTATTTGTGCACATTAGTGGACTAACCTGCTCCCCTTGGTTGAACTTCACCACATCCTCCAGCTTGTCATGGTCCCTTTGAAGGGACAACCACCTCGCACAACCACTCACTCCTCCCAGTTCCTCTTTGTCTACTAACTTGCTGAGGTTCCCATCATACTTGTCATTACCATCGTACATGTCATTAATGAAGATGTTAAGCAGCAGTGGTCCCAGTATCAAAGCCTCGGATTGATCTCTCTCTTTCCTTGGATCTTCTTGTGATCTTTAATCATAAGATCTCCTTGGATCTTTCTTGCCCTTCTTGTGTTTAAAGCAGCCCTGATCTTCCCTCTCCGCTTCTGTTTGGAATGGCATCATCTTAGTAACCATTGTGACAGGGCCCACAAAACCAGATATTCCAAATTCTATAGTTACAGATTCACCACGCTGGACCTTTCATGTGTACAAATGTGACACCAGGTTAAGTTCATCAAAAAAAGGGCAAGAACGTGTATCACCAACCCACAAACGCCTACTGAAACACAAGATCAGCATTGCCCCTTGCTTTCACTCTGGATGGTTCATGGGGTCCCAGGCTTTTTATGCTCTCAGACAGCAGAACTTGATCTTCTGCTAACCAGCACCATCTTGCAAGGTGCCGGAAAAGGGCACATCCACCAGCTCCCCCTGGGAAGAGGAAAGAAAGGGAAGGACCAGGTAAGGGGCTCAGCCTCAGCTTTCAGCACCAGAACCACTGGGATTCGAGCAGTCTGCAGTTGAGGAGGGTGAGGCAGAGTTCAGAAGCAAAGGAAACGAGAAATACTTCATTTTCTTGCCAACTTCCTTCCAGAATGACCGGTGTTATTTGTAACACAAAAGTAGAAAAGGAATTAGGATAAAAAAAGCAATTTTTGATGCTATCCTTCTAATGACAATGCCAAGCCACAGATTTCACATGAATTACACTAGGGGTTTATGAGCATGATCATGTAGTTAAATGTGCATCTTAGTCATCAATCATTCCCTTTGCAAACAATGACTCCCTTCATGGGAAATCTATTTTTTTCCCCTAATTTAACCACAAGGATGTCTACACGCAACACTGTTACCAAAACAAGACTATGCCAAAGTTTTAGAGCTCATCTTATTTCAAAACACAACAGAAGTTTATAAGCTTCCACAGACATACGTAAAGCAGAATGCAAACATACAGGCACACAGAAATTGTCCTTCAAAGAACGGTACAGGTCTCTTAAGCTGGGAGAAAGAAGAAAGTTTCAGGCTACTGTTTTTCCTACTGAAAATTCTGAGGCTTTATGTTTCTCTACAGCTATTGTTTATGTAACATTATTATTATTATTACTACTACCTCTCTGATCACAACTCGGAGCCTGAACTGAGACTGGGCTTTGCACTTCCCAGTTCTCTATACAGCCAGCTAGCTACAGAGCCATACTAAAAAATTGGCTTAGCAACTGGATAAATTTTAAGTGTAACTTCAAATTGACTTAGGATGACCTAAATGCTGAAAAACATCAAACATGGAACAGTATCTCTGATTAAATTGGCTCAATTGGCTTTCTTAAACCGACACTTCAGCACTGTCACCACAGGATCTAGGAAAAAAACTGGACTCTCTTGTTTCCGTGGGTTGTAATGAAGATTCAATTTAGGCTACAAAACATGTACATAGATGTAAACATCCCTTAGTAAAAAGTATTTTGTGGGAGGAAGAACATTCCCAAGAATCAGGGTTGGTGTTTCTCCTTCTTCACCCTTGGGTTAAGAGGGTACATAAAAAACACTGAAGACAACTAAAGGCACCATCAAGAGAAATTGTTTCTCTACATGGCCATCTACCTCTTGCATTTCTGCAGTTCCAGCTTTCTCTGAACTGGTCCCTGCTGAGCTCTGATAGTCTGAGATGGAGGGAAAAACCTTTCCTCAGGGTTTGAGAAGCTGGGTGGCAAGAAATGCCCAAGCATGCCCATTTATATACATACCTGAGGCTGGTATTTTCTCTTTCCTTTGTATTTTATGGACTGAGGCAGAGAATTCCAGACTCTGTGGATGGGTTTGGACACTGCCGGGCGCTCAGAAGCCCATGTGAACCTGTCCCCAGGCCATGGGAGCCAGGCTGCTGCCTGATCTCTGCAACCTTCCTTCTGCCCCCCTGCAAGGTGGCACTTGCTGCCTTGCTAAAGCAGGCAGCATCCCACCTCCTCCGCAGTCCCTGCAGATCTTTGCTGTACGGGCAGCAGTGCTAGTCCTGAGGCCTTACCTGACTTCTGCCTGCAAACGCTGCTGCTCTGGTAGCGCCTGGACGGCTCCCGCGCGGCAGGGACAGCCCGCGCTGCCAGCAGGACCGTCTTGGTGCGGCTCTCCCAGCCCAGGGCAAAGCCTGCGCGTGCAAAGGACACGGCAGGACGGGGCGGCAGGATGACTCGTCTGCTGCACTAATTCCTCGGAAATCCAATGCTATAAACAACATCTCTCCGTGGATGTCAACTCCCCCGCAAGCTGCTGCTTCCAGTCCCTTCTCCTCCTGCTTTTCATTTACGCAGGAATGCCAGAGCACCACTCGGGCGCCTACTGTAACAGAGACTCTGCACTCTCCCCTCCTCCCTATTTTCCTCCCTCGTACGCAAGTTTATTTGGTGCTGTGGTTATTACTGTACTTACTGACAGTAGCACAGCAGCAAATCAGTGTCTTCCCAAACTGCTCATGATCCTTCCCTTCCTCCAACCCATCTGCTGCCCAGCTTTAGATCCAGAAGCCTCGCTCGTGTTTTCATTTTCTTAATCTGATCTTACCTTTTTGCAGCAGCAATCCCACCTTCTTCATCCTTAAGTCCTGGCAAAGATGAGAAGTCTACGCTCGTCACTGAAGCCATAGGGCAAAAGCCACAGGGCACTGGAGAACTTGAAAAGCTTCCTGAGGAATCCAAGACACCCAACTGCACCACCTTTCTCTTCCTTATTTCCTAACTGGGATTTTTGACCAACCTAGCCAAAGCTGACAGAGAAGAGGCTCTGTTTATGAACACAGGCAAAGGGACAGAGGAAGAAACTACACAAGCTGCCCCTGAAAGAGAAGGAGAGCTATTTACTACATGATCTCTGGAGCTCCCTTCCAACCTCAACCGTTCTGCAGTTCTGTGATTTAGCCTCCCTTGGGCTGGCTACTCATAAAAAACACAGCACAGCCTCTGCAACAACTCTGGTTTATTGTCAATATCTTAGAGACAATCTAGTTGTATCTCAGCAATCACATAAGTTAGTTCATATTATTGTATTTTACGTTTAAAAAGCCAATGACGGTTTTGGATTTTTTTTGGCAGACTATTAGCTTGGCTGATATTTAGCTAAAAAGTTGGTTGCACCAGATTATTTTGAGGTTGCTCGGAAAAACTGATATACTTGTTTTGCATTTAAAATTTACTGCGTGAAGAAGTGCTGTCCAAATGAGAAAACCAAACAGCCAGTATCTAGGAGCAACATTCTTCACTACTTCAAATGAGTAGCACTTACTATTATTAGTTTGCAAACTGGAAGAAGGGGAAAAAAAATTCTTTCTGTAGCAACTGAATAAAGTTGCTTGAAAGGAGCTCCCAACTACCACCAAATTAGCTCCCAACACCCCGATCAGGCAGATCATTATGGCCCAAGTGCAAGTCACTGACGGCCAACCCTGATGGCCAAAGTGATCCTTTAGAGATGCTCTCCCTAAATTAGCAGAACATGTGTGCACACAGGCACACTCGTGTATTTTACCTTTTTTTTTTTTAATATGAAAGAACACTTGAAAATTCAAGCAGATACTTGAAAACACACCAGGAGATGCACACAAAACTTCACATTTTTCAGCAAATTTAAGCAGCCTCGCGCATTTTATCTTCCCCTTCTCTTAGCTCACTCATGAGGTCCCACAGAGTGGGCTGCATTTAACTCTGATCCCAAAAGCTCTGGTTTGTCTAATGAGTCTGACCTTATCTGGGTCTTGGCAGAGCTCAACTTTTCCTTTTGAAAATCTTTCCTTTGGGAGGCTGGCTGAAAGGGGGGCACGGATACAACAGAGCACAGTATCACTTTGAAAATCTATCAATTAAGAGCTTCAGTCTGAAAACTACCCTTTGGTGCCAGGATTTTGCAGACCTCTCCACTCAAATGTTGCATTGTGTTAGCACAGCTGTATCCACAAGCAAAGAGTGGGGGGATTATGCGAAAAGGACTCCAACTTCCGCCATTCTTCTGGCTGCAGAAAGGGTTGACAGTCGTGGCTTTTTTTTCCTCCTCCAAATAATGCAAGAGCACACTATGAGTGCTCGCACAAAGCCAGTAACGCGCACGGCAAACACGACAACAATCCAGTGTTTGCACAGGGTCGCATTTTCATATTTGTCATTTTAATTAAATCAGGTTGCAGTAAGAAAATACGATATTTTCTTAGAAAAAAATGGGCAAAATAGAAGAGGTGGAAATAAACAGTCCTCGATCGATCTCCTTACAAGTGCTGATTTGACTTTTAGCTCCACCACCTGAATGCAGTGAGTTTGTGTGAACTCCCTCAGTATGCACCTAGTAAGCAACAATATTTTTGCCCAAACTGAACTAAAAAAATTACCAAGAGAGACACTCACTGCGCCCGTAGATGGGCAGGCCGTAAATGAGCCTGTGCAATCCTTTGCAGGAAACAACCCTCTCAAAACCAGAGAGGAAGCAGAAACACCCAGGGCTCCCATTGCCTTTCCAAAGGCAGGGGGATGATGCGGTGCTTACAGCCCTCTTGCTTTTCGTCAGCACAGCTAGCCGGGATGTTGGGCAAAACTGTGCAGCCTTGTGCAACAGGGACTGCCCCAGCAGCCTGCTGCAAATGTTGTGGATGCCGGGCTCCATGAGGTGAGCTGCTCGTTGTCCTACATCATATCCACCATCAGCTTGATGGTCTCGGCCAGGATGAACACAATATAGTTGCCTACAGGGACCTAGACACCAGCCCAGGCAAACCAGGACTTGGCCGCAGCCTTCGTGATCACAGAACCATAAAGGCTGGAAAAGACCTTCAAGATCTTCGAGTCCAACCATAAACCCTTCATACCATTCATGCTAAACTCCTTAAGTGCCTCATCTACACGTTTCTTGAACGGTGGGTGATTCCACCACTTCCCTCATCTTTTCCTCCCAACTTTGTCAGTCTTCATTTGCTTCCTCACAGGAGGATGTTTGTCTAGATGGACCTCACCTGGAGCCTGTATAGTGGTTCTCTTGCTGGTAGTACTTCTTCCTAGATGTTCTCCTAGATACAGGACCGAATCATGCAAAGGTTGCATGAAGGCTCCTCTTCAGCTTCCAGGTCACAGTCTTTTTCAGTTCCCTCAGCTGATCATTTCCGAGACCTGCATTTGCATCCTGAAGCCTCAAACTCTTCTTGTCATCCTGCTTGAGAAAACACTACTGAGATCACAGCCAAGGACCCTCCTCCAAGGTCTCCTTCACTTTACTATACATTAAGCCATAGAATATTAAAAACTGCTGAAGGAATTAATAGACTCTGATCTCCAGGGTCCGTGAACCAGTCTAACAGGCCTGTTTATATATAACTGACTTACCAGCAGCAGGAACCGTCACTGCCAGGTTTCTATATTGTTCTTTCTACATTTCATTTCAGCTAGTCATCACTCCTGCCCCAACCAACTTTCTGCCTAAAGGCCTATTTTTTTTCCACCTTAGTTCAAGAGCCTGCTCATTGGCAACCTTTTAAGATACTAAAGCATGAAGAGGAACTGCTTGAAATATGAGGATTTAAGTCGCATTACAGTTTGGATAGATGCGCTGCCTCACTCATTGCTGTCTCTTACCCCCAAGGTCCCAGAGACGCTCTTTTATCTGCACTGAGATTATAAATGCACAAAAGGAAGCATCTGAAAATCCCATTTGAGCAGCGTTCAAGAGTTGGCCTGACCCGTTCCCTCCGAAAGGAGCAGACATTGTATCATTGCTTCCAGCGGGAGCAGTTCGGAAAACCCTGAGAGCCTCAGCAAATCCAGCCCTTGATCTTCCTGCTGGCAAGCCCTGCTGAGCAACCCGGGTTGGCTGCTCGCACGGCCTCCCCGCAGCCCTTCCCGAGTGCCTCCTCCTCCCCTGCACCGAGACATCCCCTCCTCATTTGCTTCCATGCCATACTTTCCACATTACTGAAAAGAAAAAGCTCCAAAAACCCAAAGCAATTTCCTTTGGCACAGCATGTAATTGTGAAGGACACTACCTGGTCTTTTAGAAGAGAATGACCGTATGTTGATACATTCATGCCTTGCTTGTGCCTCTAGGTGGGTCAGAGCTGCACATTTCACATTGACTTTGGTTTAGACAACCTTCCAGCAGGTTCACATTCATCCTAAACTACCTGGCTTGGATATCTCATAAAGCTAGAGTTCCTTGCGGTATTTCTATAACTTCCATTTGTTACTCCTGCCAAAAGGAAGAAACATTAAATGCATGAGCATCTAGAAACATATTTTCAAGACTCATAAAAGTGTAACATTCAGCTAAAGTTACTGGTAAGAAAAGGTAATCGCTTGAATAACCAGGTAGCTTCTAGGTCTACAGACACTTCAGGGTTTATGATGGAGCGTTAGAGCCAAACGCGGAGGTAGACGGCTACAGCTCTGCCACCTGGATGGAGATGCAACGAAGGCCCCTCCTGCGCTTGACTTGGGCTCGTTTTATGCATTTGTGAAAAGCATCTCTATCTCCTGCACCATCAACCCCAGATAAGGAGAAGAGTTTGGGCCTCCAGCAACCTGGCCCAAGGCGCCACTGCCAGTCTGCCTAGGTAGAGCTGAAGCACCAAGCAGGGCTGCTCCTCACTCAGGAAAGCTACAAACTTCTATGCATTTAAAGCACTTAAGATGCACAAGGGAAGGCTCAGTAATTATATATACACTTATTTGGGTATTAGATAGCAGAACATAGCATAGCACCTTTATCATATGCTTTCCTGCCCGGGGCAATTTCTTTACACCATAATTTCTATTTCATCCTGTTTAAATATATGTATAGGCATGCTCAGTAAGAGCCAAACACTTTGAACCCCGAAGGAAATGGCATTTGATTTCTATCTCCTGTGCACCTCCTGTTGCAACATGAGTTACTTTAATAAGGACAAACAGTATTGCGCCTTCCTGCCCTTCTCAATTCGAGCGCAAAAGAAGCAGAAAAGAAAAGGCAGTTTCTTCAAACCAGTTCTGTACTGGGTTACCTCTCATCCCATCAAGACCGTGGCAGGTTTTACTGCTGGCTACTGACTGCCAGGTTAGAGTCACCATCGGGCCTCAGCCAGTTGATAAACATTGGGAGACTAAGCTTCCCACTGCTCTCAAACACGGATAATTCCCGGCGTGAGGCACTTCTCCAGTGTGGTACAGGATGAAGTACGGCAGAGCTCCCATTCATTTTGCTCGGACACTGAGAAGTCTTGGTTGGTTTCCAAAACTTCATCGAACGGACCATAAAGGCTCCCATTTGTTTACCCAGAAGAGCACAAGAAGAAAAACAAAACAACACACAAACAGAACAAAAAGCCATTTAGCTTAAAAGCAAACTATGAGCACAGAATACCAGCGGCCTGAAAACAACTGTAAATATTGCACGTACGTTTTTTCAATGGAAAGACATGAGTTTTTTTAGTTGTCCTTTTGAAGCAAGACATTAAATGCCTGCACCTCAGCAGACAGTAACAAAGCATAGATTTCAGCTGCAATGGGACAGCCCTTTCTGGTTGTATGCTCGCCCTATCATCGATCTGCTGAATAGATATCAGCCCTCTGTCAAAAATAACTATTTTATAGTTGTAAATGATTTTTTTTATGGTTTAAGAAATATTTTTGTGGAGTCACTCTTTGCTGACCTTAAAGAGCACAATACTGCTCAGGAGGTTGCTAATACTGCCTATTAAAATCCAAGGAGAGTTTCCATCGATGCCCTGCTGTGCAAGGCTGGAGCACGCTAGCTCTTGGGGTAATGATTTCCTAGAAAAACGCATTTCCTTACTGCAGTGTTGACCTTGAACCCATCTTCTAGGCGCTGCATTCAGAAGAAAACACATAAGCCGAGCTCCCGCTGCTCTAATATTTCACCCATTAACTAGGGAATCAAGTCAGCAGAAACCTACTGCTGCCAAGAGCTTCTTTTCCAGATGGCTCCAGGTGAGTAACTGCTGCTGCTCTGTGGACACCGGCTCCGAGCGCAGCAAGTTCAGGCCATTAACCACACAGTCACAGGTCTGTCACTCTGTGGCACAGGTAAATGTTTGAATTTCTTGGCAAAAGCTGTTGAGAGACATAACCACCAGGGTCACTTTTCAAACTAGTCCTTGGTGTTAGTCAAAACCAATTTCATGCCTTATTTATTTATTTAAGCTATCAACATATTCCATGAACCAGAAGTTTTGTGGGCAGGGTGAATATCAGCTCTGCAGCAAGGCTTTGTCCCCCTGCCTAGTTCTGTTCAGGCAAATAGAAGCCAGCAGATAGGAGAGGAAAAAGTCCCAGCAGTTAATGCACTCTCGAGCTATATGGAACCCAACCCAGGTTCACTGAGAAACTGGATATACAACTAGTCCCTATTTCCCAGGGCTGCTTTGAGGAATAAAACACTGAACTTTTGGAGCACGTAGCAGTAGGGGCAAGGTAGCTTTGGAGGTCAATGGTCTACATGGACAAATATGCAACATAAACCAGAGTAACTTATATACCCACCCCTGCAAAGCACATGTAAAAACTGGCAGTCACCCACAGGCAAAACACCACCTTTATCTTACTTTAAATAAACGAAAAAAAAAACACAGAGATGGAACTTCATTCTCCCCTCTGCTAATAAGTAAAGACGAGGTGTTCAGGGCCAGCTGGTGTAAATCCCCTGGAATTCCTGCACTGCAAGAGGATCAGTTTTCACCATGCGCCTTCAGGAATGCAAAGCCTCCTCCACATCCCATTGAACCAGGGCACTAACAAGTGACTAACTTAAGTGGTTTTAAGCTATGCAGTTGTGCATTTGCTTTCTGTTCAAGAATAATTACATTTGAATGGCACCAGCTACATTTCCACTATTGCTTTCTGACCAAGAGGTTAGTATAATTGGACAATCTAACAAAAGGGGGAAAAAAAAAAGGGAGGGAGGAACAAAAGCTTTTTTGTTGCTTTCTTTTTCATCTTAAAACACCTGCACTTTATTATTCACTCAGCTCTCACTAGAATCTTTCACAAAACACCATCAGCTGCTTTGAATCCTTCCTTTTGTAGCCTATTTACAAAGCTGTTACCAATCTCTCTTGCAGAATCACTGAACAAGGATGAGTACAAAGAAAAAATGAACTCATCAGTGAACAAAATAGAAGATTTTCATTGGAAAAAATGTAATAGTGCTGATGCCTCCATCTATTTTTATTTAGAAAAAAAAATGAAAAAGTCTTTCATTCAGTTAAACTCAACTGATGGTTCTCCATAAAAAGATCCATCTTCCATGTAAACACGTCAGACACCAAAACACAGAAGCCCAAACCAGAGAGAGTTTTGACTGGCCTACTAGATAGAAGCCACTAGCACTGAGTAACTGCTTGGTAAAGAAAGTTTCTGTAATTATTTGCCCAGGCTTTGGAGAAAAGCATGGTGGGTGGGTTAGCTGCACTAGAGACCCTCACACCTTCTCGGCTGCCACAAAGCAGCGCTTTCCAACCTGTATTATGTTGAGGGAAACCTGCCACGGAGTGCAGGACGTGTAAATTCCTCCTGAATCACCCTCTCCTGACCGTCCACAGCGGAAAAAACAGAGGGAGCTGGGCCTGTGAGTCAGCTCGGAGGCATCGTGCGAGCAACCTGACGCACCACAGGGAGCCAAGAGCAGGGATGGCTCCGGGTACCGAGGGGAACCACGCACAAAACCTGGGGAAAAACAAACACTCTGCGTGGTCTCCATTTCTTGCCTCTTTGAGGACCTGGTATGTTGGGGAGGAAAAAAAATATAGGTAGCCTAACAGTTCTTTAAAGGGTATAGGTAGGGTCGATACCTTTTATAATGCCCATCTGGTAGGCAGGTCTTCAACTCCTAATCCCTTTTTCATTCCTGAAACTGAAGTGAGAATGTGCAAACTAATTACAAGTTCAGTAAATGCTGACTTTTTTAGTTAACTAATAGCTTACGGCTTAGATATAACACACCATCGAGCCAATATCTCTTTTCAATCTCTGGGTGTTGGTGTAGAGCATGAAACCTAGCCAAGAAATTTTATGTCTAATCCCATTTGTGGAGTATCTGTACATTTCCCTTAAGGATTGGGCCTGAGACCATTAACAAGAGTGATTTTTTTTTAAAATGCAAAACATTCACACACACAACTTGGAACAACCATTCTCCAAAAATATTTTAATGAGATTTTTCCAATAACTGAACTATTTCTTAAGGGGATGAAGGATTTTTTTTTTTTTTTGGAGGGATGAGGGAGTTTCAGCTACTCAAGTATTTAGAAACTAGGATTTATTTAATTTCTAAACATACTTTTACCAACAACACAGGAGAGCGAAGCCAAACACAACGTACTGCTCTGATAAACCATATGTTTATTATTTCCTCTTCCCTCCCATTTCTTGACAGAAAAAAAAAAATGTGTTGTGAAAACAAAAAGGTTATGACACATGCTGACAAAACCCAGGAAACTCAAAGCTAGAGCCTGTTGAAATATCTGCCCCAAGCTAATCCCACTCCTCTTCCTTTCTCTACACAAACACCATGGGCAGACAATATTACCCTCGACCCAGCTTCCTGGCTGGGGACTAAGTCTGCAAATAGAGGCCCTTCCTCCTTCCTCTGCTCCTCTTCACCTCCTCCCAGAGGCCAGTTGCTCCATCCGTTCTGTCTTTCCAATTTGTCTCTCCTCACTTGGTTGTCCCCCTCTTTCTCACAGCTCAATTCCTGGGCACAAACCCCCACGGCTCTGCCACCTTCTTCCCTGCAATTTGTCTTTCTGGCGTGTTCCTAGCCATGTTCCTCTTGCCATCCACCACCCCAGTTCTCATCATACTTGGCAGTTTTCACCACTTTTAGACTGAGATGAGCAGTTTTCACTTGACTGCCTGGGCTACTTTTGACCCCAAAGAATAAAGGGAAGATTATCACCTGCAAACTCTGCCTCCCCAGCAGCACCAGCACTCGCACCAAGAGCCATTTAATGACAACTTAGTTCCTTTTTTCCCCCCCACTGGATTTATGAGTTTACAGAAGTTGCTGGTATCTTCAAGATCTCTTGAAGGAGGAAGCATGAGTGTCTAATTCTCCAGTCTTCGTTGGCTTGTGCAAACTATTTGTTTTCTCTCTTTTCTCTCCTGGGACAAAGAGTTTTGAATTAGGCATTTTAGAGGAATAAGCCACGTTTGGTGAAGTGGTGAAACTGAGTCAAAGAACGGACTGGAGGAGGTCATTCAACATTAACACACACATAACTCCAGGGGTCTACTATGGAATGGGGTTTACATTACATATGTAGGTTGAATAAAGAGTTTTAGTCTCATATTTTTGTTTTCTTGTTGTGAATCATATGTGATGAAGTCCAGAAAATAAAGCAGGGATCAGTCAGATTACCCAAGGTTTTCTTTAAGGTTTAATTCTTGCTGCCACATAGATACCAAGCGATTCCCATGACTGCTAGCACCAAGAAAACATTTTAGTAACAGTGTGTGGGGAGCTGGAGGGGATCACCAGGCATACTGGGATATAAGTTTACATGACCATTTTGCAAATAAAAAATCAACTTGAGTAACAGCAAACAAATAAACAAGTTATTTTGCAAAACAGAAAGCAGCCCATGGGTGAAAACACTTCTAGGAGGCATGCACCACAATTTCAAGGCTTACACTTAAATGTGGCACTTCGTTGCTCCTACATTTGGTGGCAATTTTTATACAACTCCTTTCTATTAATTCTGTACAGTGGAAAACAATGACAAAGTCCATCAGCTGCCCTTAAAATAAAGGCCAATAAGCTCGTCTATTTTTAATGTATCTCAGCATCCTCTGCATGAACACAAGCCCAGGTCTCCAGGGAGTCGCAAATCTCCCTGAGCAAGTAGCGTGACCAGCTGTAATTGAGATAGGGGGACTCAAGCCAGCCTTAAAACTCACCATTTCTTTCCCGTTCTGCCTTCCTTCCAACACCACAGCACTAAAAGGCAAATCAGGGAGGAGACAATAATAATAATAATAAAATATTTTCTTTGCAGGCCCTGGACAGCAACCTCACTTGTGCAGGATCACTGCCCTGCCCTGCTCCTTGCTGGGGATGAATGAACGAGGCCCACGGAGCTGGTTATCCGCTTCCCACAAATCCAGGAATTGCTTCCCAACGCCTGGCTGCAGGATAACTGCAGCTGCATGTAAAAACCTGGCTGGGGCCAAGAGGCACCCCCCTAAACACGATCCAACTGAAACTGTAGCACCCCAGGGTGACCCGGTCCATGGACTCCAACACACTGAACGGGCACTGACTCCGTATGCAGGCACTTTGCTGGACTGGGTCTGAAAAAGTAAAGTATATGGGGTTTATGACCACCTGAAAGGCAGGCAGACACCAGCCTAAAAAGGTTAGGTAACCAAGCAAACAACCTTATCCACTTCAACTAAAACCTGGCAGGCTTGATAAAAATACAGCTTTCAACTAGCAACCAATTCCTGCCACTGGTCACTGGATAAATGAAAGCAAGAAACTGTGTAAAAAGGCAAGTCTAAGGACAGAAGCTTGTTCTACCCCAGCAACAGCACTGAGGCAAATGCACTAATTTCTGCAGAAATAGCTCCTCCACTTCTCAGAGGAATCCATGACAAATCAGCAGTAGAGAGACACATGGCATGAACATCAAGAAGCTTCTTCCCACTGTCCCCCAATACTGAACAACATTTGGCTAACAATTTAAAGTCACATAAAAATCATTTTGTCTTTCCTAATGGTTTCTAAGTCTGAAACATAAGAATTGGGCATTAATCACACCCCGATACTCCCCAAATTTGTGCACCAAACTAGACTACCAGGTAGAGAAATGAAAATCAGAGGCAACCAGCAATCCACATTCAGGTCATGGACAACTGATGAACATCACAGGTTTTCTTATTTTTTCCTAGCACTGGAAACTCATTGAAAATGGCTCTATGCTAAGCCTATGAGTGCATCATTGCACTCAGTGCATATTTTCACAGTGTTGTGTAGAAATTTAGAAATAATTATGATTTAAAAGACAGGCACAGAATCAACTAACGTGTCTCATCCTACACAAAACCTGGGATATCTCACGGCACTGAGGGAGCCTCTTTGCAGTTACCTGCTCACCAAGGGAGACTCGGGTTTCTGGGACATCTCCTACTTACTTTTTTGTCACAGCCAGGTCATTGATCTGGTTTTTGCACAGTCATGGTATATTCGCACCGAGCTCTGGATGCCAACTGCACAACTTAAAAAGAAAAAAAAAAGAAAAAGAAAAAAAGAAAAACTATTGTTCATTAGGTCAGGGTAACCCCAAACTAGTTCCATTTAATTAGGATTTGCCTGCCTGCCAGATTAGCTTTTCATTGTATGTGAAAATATAGAGCTTGCTGACCAATAGCTGTAGGTCATTCTAAGCCTAGAAATAAAAGCTTGAGCTGAAATGATGCCAAGGGTTTGAGGAATGAATGTTTTACTCTCTGGCTGTTCTCCCAGCAGTCCTCTCCCAAACCCCCTTACAGCTTACGTTGGCCACAGGAGACACCCGACCACAGGACTATCCTACCTTGTGGCCAAATGAGCCTCCAGGAAAAACTGCCTCCAATTCCACCTTGAAATAGAAAGCTGCTTTGGAAGAACTCTTCTCGTGGAGGTGTCTTGGTCCATCAGAGGCAGCTATAGGGGCCTAGTTAGTGCTTATGATTAACAGTACAGAGAAAGGGATCACACAGAACCACAGAAAGGCTGAGGTTGGAAGGGACCTCTACAGATTGCCCAGTCCAACCCCCTGCTCAAGCAGGGGCACCCAGAGCACGTGGCACAGGGTGGCATCCAGGTGGGTGTGGAGGATCTCCGGAGAAGGAGACTCCAGTGACAAAAATTTTGAATCCTAGATGACCCAGACAGTCATGTAACTTCCAGTAAGTTGCCCTAAGAAACATTAAACAGCCACAATTTTAGCTGCAGTATCAAAGCTCAGCACTGTTTGGTTTCCACTGAGTATTTATTTAACAGTCTAGAAGCCACATTTAAAGGAGGAAACCTCTGACTCCTTTTAATCATCTGTAGGTTTTGGGTACCATTCCTAGGCAAGAGTAGGCTTTTATTTTACTTAGACTGCTAAACTTGCACCCATTTAAAAAGCTAAAACAAAATTTCTGCACCTTCAGAAAACCCTGCAGGTATCACTGAAGAACATGCCATGCTTCTGAAGGGTGGGCAAGCATCGGTGCAGAGACTTGGCAACCTCGCTTCAGGCAACTTTTCTGAAGATTTGGGCTAAAAATCCTCTGGAAAGGCTGGACTCATTAAACCCATTCAGTCAGAGTTAGAAAAGTAAGCAGCCATTTTTTTTTAATAACTCTTGTTGGATTAAAGTAATAAAGGGCAAATTAGAGACATCAGAAGCAGAAACACTCAGTGCAGTTGCAAAGATCTGCTCATCACTTGCACAGTTTTTTGGGGCATTTCAATCTTGTACCACTTAATGCCATGTTCTCAGGTCTAGTGCCACAAAAAAAATATAATCAACCTTTCTGGTCTTAAAGCACGCAAAATAACTGTCCATGCTAAGCAAAATACACAGCACTATAAAAACAATACATATGGCATCCATATTTGTGTGTTCCTTGGCTTAAATAGAAGCTTTAATTTAAATAAAATTCTTAAGCTGTGATATTAAAAAAAAAAAAAAAAAAAAAAAAAAAAAAAAAGGTTGTTTCCAGCACACTGTGGAGCAGTAAATGCAGTGCAGGTCTGGACTGGTGCATGGCCAAGAGAAGATGCCCAGGATGCCCCGTGGGTCTGCAGGAAGGGGGCACATGCAGCAGAGCTCCAGCTTGAGCAGTGGACGGGACGCACAGGAGAGCCCAGACACTCTCCTGGCTTCCAGAGCTGTTAACGAGATGGGAAACACACTAGGCCTGATAGCTAACACATGTCCTATCACTCATGAAATACCAAGAGATGGAATAGTTATTTTTCATTTAGAAGTTTTAAAAACGTGAATCCACAATCTAATAAGCCAGTATTTATCTTGGCAGTTCATATCTTCCAGAAAAAAAAAGAGACTGCAATAAAGCTAAATATTTTAAAGGACATACAAAAAAAACAGATGAGTGTCTTTGAATTGATGAGCTGTGCATTTATCAAAGTGAAGCAAACATTAATTCTGAATTATTATGGAATCATTAAATAGAAAGCTTGAATTAACCCAAGGAAATGTTATTGCTCTCTAGATGCTTAGCCTTCAGATTCCCATCAGATAAGCCAAAAAAAATCCAAGCACTGCAGTCCTCAAAGAAGCATTTACTACATAAATGAAGAACAGTGCACTGACTAAGTTAGAGCCACACTCCCTGGGTAACTCTACACAGTAGGCTGCTAAGATTAAAAATTTCTATTGTTCATTATCTTTGCTAATCAATTATATTTGATTAAAAGATCCCAGATTCTACTCCACATTAAACTAGAACTGTTGTCCATTTGTCACACAGGAGGTGACATTCTTTCGGGACACAGCAGGAAGACTAATGAACTCTTGAGCTTTGCTTGCAATTTTGATTTAACTGCAGAGTTTTACAAGCCGGACCTATTTAACTAGAGGAAAAGTTTACTCAGTACCCAAAGATAATTTTCTAAAATTTCCACTTTTTATAACTTCATGAAGACTTCAACAGTAACTCCCAGGTCTAACACACATTCAGAAAAATGCTTAAGAATGTGAATTTTACTGCAGCTCTATTTAAATCAATCCAGTCAAAGTTATTAGCAATAAAAATCACAGGACTGAAAATTTACATTTTCTAGTCATACCTTCCAAAACCAAAGCTCTTGTCAAACACTCAGCCTTTGATTAACTTCCAAAACAAGCAGAATTTATACGGCTGTCTCTAGATCCTAATAAAACCTGCGTAAAAAAGCAGGGTTTATAGTCTGGCACGCAGGCAAACACAGCATAAGTGATGTGCAGTATTCTGAAGGGCTTCCAGACAGACAAACCAAACAGGTGTGGCCTGAGCAAACCTGCTGCAGGAACCCTGGCTTCCTCCCACACAGCTCTGCAAAATGGTTTTCCATCTTGTATTAACAGCTTTGAACACTGAAGAGCTTTTTAAACTAACTAAATAAAATAGCCTTTTTGCCATAGCTAAAACAACTTATTGTGACAACTTACTGTGCGTTGGTATTTCACAGTTGCCAACATCTAAGTGTTTTCCCTAGAAATTACAGCCTTGGTAAGTCACGCATCAAAAGTGCGCCAAGGTCCTGCCCAGAAGGGAGCTAGATTTATTCTTGTGAGGATTAGGTTATTTTTGCAATGACACATGCAGTTCGAAGACTGAACTTGCTCACCAAAATGGATGAGCTATTTTTTAGGCAAGTCTTTGCAGAAGTGCCAGCAGGTGTACCCACACCTCCACCCGGGCCTTATTTAATTCCCCCCGCCAAAAAAATCCCAAGGCTCAATTACAGAATTAGCACGAAGCTGGAGCAAAAAGCAGCACCTTGGTATGCTGGCTCAGGGACACAGTTTACACTGGTGTAGTAAGAGCTGAGAATTTTGTCCTTTGTACCACATAGGAGAAACCACGGGGGCCACAGCACTTGGCTGTTGCCTTAAGCACTTGACCAGGCACAGGGCAAGAAAAAGGATGATAAAAAGAGGGCACTTTGGTAGGGTAAGTTATTTCTCCATGCACTGACTCTGTGTGTTGCTCTGATCACTCGTTCAGGCCCTGCTTTCTGCCACTCTCCCGTGGCACTGCTAAGTCTTCATGAGACCCAACCAGCTCTGTCAGAAACCTGATCGTTTCAAGCCAACCGAGCAAATATTTCCATCATTTTCCACGCATTTGTTCACATATGCATCCAACAGCATTTTTGACATATGCTCAAATCCACTAACAGGAATTAGCAAACAAAGGATTAAAAGGAAGACCAGGCTAAGGCTCCTCAGGTAGGTTAGGAAAGGGAATGCCACCACGTCCCGTACATTATGCACAACAGGTTAAAATCAATATGGCAGTGGATTATCTTGACACTGAAAGTATGTTAAAAAACAAACAAACAAAAAACCCCACCATTCAGGGCCAAAGAGCTCTAGACTTAATTACTGAAAAAACCAGGGATTTGTATTGTATTCGTATTCAGCAAAAATAAAGAAACATCCAAAGAAACCACTTAGGATGAAAAAAAAATAAGAAAATCATTTATAAATCCAAAACATCAACCCCCAGCTTTGCAAGCCACTTGTAAGACCATGTTTAGAGCACTGTGTCTAGACCTGGGCACTAGGCCAAAAGACATTCACATTCTGGAGCTGATGCAGCAAGGAGCAAAAACAGCTTTCTTTTGAGGAAACCCTCTCAAAATTAAATTGCTTCAGCCTCTAAATCTGTCTACATGACATTGGAATAACTGGTTGTCAGCATCCTTCACCAGTACCAACTTACACTGCACCTCTGTCTCCAATAGAGCTATGTGCACCTTGGGATTTACCCCTTGGTATTTAAATACCCTACAAGAATGATTCAGTAATTTCAACAGATTCCTCAAACCTCAGGAAGAAAATACCTGTCCATGGGTAAAACCAGGCTTTAAATCTTCAGAGACAGGAACCAGGATGCAGGATCCTTCAAAAATGTTCAATTGCAAGGCTGTCTTTGGACCTGCTTATCCAAGACTGCAGGGGAGAAAAAAAAAAAAAAAAAAAAAAACCCTTCCTTCACCTCATCCTAATCCCGTTAATCATCATTTTAATAAACCATATTCCTGCACTCCAATAACTTGCTTCTGCTACTTTCACACTCTCATGGTGAGATTTTTATACTCCTCTTCCTGTACAAGCCATCATATAGAATCCCTATCAACATCAAGACAACAATAGTGCACGAATGCTCAACAATTCTTAACCAATTGTCAATAATAATAATCTACAGAGAGAATGGGACTGGAGCTCCTTAATTTCCTCTCCTTGATATATGATATGTATAATCTGTCTCTGCTGATCTCAAGGTAGAGGAACAAAAACACCCAAACCCCCTTATCTGCTTTATCAGCCAGCTTCTTAGGAAAGACAAATGAGTGGTTGATAAAATCCAGACTTGTAATCCTCAGATCTGCGTTTGACACACAGAACAAACATTTAAGTGAATCAAACAATGCTCACACGCGAGTCATGCTGCAGCCCTGCATGATAAAAAAAATAAATAAACCCTCCTCGGCCTTTCCAGATCAAAGCACTGAAGTCCACACGCAATGGTAACCGAGGCAGGACGCTCCATGTCAATACTGTGTTCAAATAATCACAAATGGAGTTATCTTCAAATGAATGGTAGGCAAAATATGCCTAAACTTCTCCTCAACTATACCATGGATGGATGAAGACCACGGAAGACCAGAGTTTTGCAATGATAAGAACCAGTTTTGGTTACTTTTCTTAGAGAATATTAAAATCTTTCCACGAGCTTAAAAGATACGTTATTCAGGGGAAAGGGGGGGAAGTATAAGAACATTTATTTATTATATATTTTACAGCAGACCTATGAGGGCACGTCCTCCACTTAAACAGCCCATCCTCTTCCTCGTGATAAAATAACAGAGGCCAAAGGGTAACATCCCTCAGATTACACTTGGCCAAGGGTTGCCCGATGGCCCACGCTGCACAGACACCTCCCTGTTACTGCATTCCCAGCAGGCTCCGGAGACACACGTACCTAACAGACAGCAAATATGTGTTTTAAGGACTGTTTTCACTGGGAAAAACATCGCAGCAGTAAGAGACAGACAGCACTTGCGCTTCCATATACTGCAGTGACTGCAAAATCAAGCCATCAGTTGGAAGATGCTGAGGTACTTTGGTGTTGGCGCTTTCAAGGGCAAGAAACCCAGCATGGAAACAGCCATGGACTTCAGCACACCTGTGATGCCTGCTAGGTCCTTCTCCTCTTTGTCTTCTGCTGCAACATTAGACAACTGTGCAGGGGAGAAGAGGGGAGAGCTCTGCGTGTGTTATCTCAGTCCATCTATCAGAGATCCTCTAAGCCCAGATAAAACAGGCTGTGGTCTCATGTCACCTGGACGAAAAGCAGGCTCTGAGCACACGAAGAAGCCGTATCCACTCCACAAAAAACGACAAAACACTTTGTAGCTTATGGCTGCCCAGCTTTCAATACTGGGCTTCACAGGAGGAGCCTGCTGCTTCAACACTATGAAACAACCAAACTGCATCAAGTGTCCTGCTATGCCATTTTATCTGTCAGGAGATATTTTTCCTGTGTTCTGTATTCAGAATCATATAGAATATTAGATACTCATAAAAAAACTCTTATCCATCCAAACCCTACTACATCATCTCTGCATTTCATTACCAGATGACTTGATTTCACAAACGGTGCCAAACACTTGGTTACATTTCCGCTCCCCCTCCCAGCTCACACTACCAGTTTAATGATAAATGGCTTGAGCAAAACAAATGGTCCAACTGGCAACCCTTGGCCCTGCACAGCCTCCTCCCCATGCAACTCTCCAGGAAGGAATTTTTAGGGAGGGGGTTGCCTGATACTCTCATACCACAATAAATCTCTGGCTAGAGATTAGAGCTATCGTAAGTCTCTTATTTTCAAGATCTGTATCACGGGCCAAGCATTTAGACCCGCAGTTAAGCACCGCTCAGCCAGGGAGCCTGCAGTCAGCGACACATCCCGTTTTCTGCACCTTATCCCACCTCGCTCTCTGCTTGGAGCCACAGCATCTGGAAGGCAAGACCACGGCTTCACTGTTGAGCCCTTCCCAGCTTCTGATCCTAAGCCCCTCCATGATCCTGCCGGGCTGACGGCTTGGGAGGGTTCGTTAAGGGAAGGCCTGAGACCACACCTGCCTTATCTGGTACTGCAGGAAGCCACTATCCCTGATGGGAGATGAACTGCATTACTCATCACCAAGACCAAACAGCCACATTTTCTAGTGGATAACAGAAGGACTTGGAGAGGTACATCAGCAATCAGCTGATTGCTTTTAATTGCCCCCCCCCCCTTTTTTTTTTTAAATAAGTAGCTCCTCCACAATGAACAAAATCCTCTAAGCCTAAGGCAATAAAGGTGGTCTTCTCCTACAGCAGGTAGGAGCAACCTTGGCCAGCCTTCCTGGTCCTGTCAGCCGAAACCCAAAATCTTTACGTGACCAAGCGCACGCTGCGCACTCCAGAACGCCACGAGAAGGATGTTGCAGCCAAGCCCTGGTTGTGGCCTCTGTGCAAAACTCCCTCAGGGTTGGGCTGATGGAAGAGAAGTTGCTTGGTCTTAGACAACCTACAAAAGCAAACCAGCCCTTTACCAAACTGTGCCAGGAATGCAAGCTGCCTGCAGCCCAGCACAGCCCTGTGCCCCTCGCATGGGATAGTCCTGACACAAGACTTGGAGCTACTCGGAACCACACAGCTGGGCCACCTGCGCTCCAAACAGCAGAGCTCCTTCATTCATGGGTTTGCACCATGCCCAGCGCCAAAGGTTCTGGAGCCACCAGAGGTCTTTCAAGCAACCTTCAACTCCTGGAGCTGAGTAAGATCCACTTCTTAACACAGACTGATATTCACTGTCTGCCCTTTTAAACCCCTAGCAAAAGGGGTAACCTACATTATTGTACAACACTTTGCTACTGTGCAAACAAGTTCTGGCAGCCTGATCTACAGAGATATCTTACCCTGGAAGCCCATTTCCCATAACACTGTCTGCACTGCTAATCTAGCAGGGAGAACAAGCAAAAACATATAAAAAGAAACAAAGACTTCACTAAATAAAAGCTATCTGATTCACAGAACTCTCTTTAAAAAAAAAAAAAAAAAAAAAAAAAAAAGAGCCAGCATAAGCTTTGAGAGTGATTTGGTAAGCGAATTCTTAGCAAGATATAGGAACCTTGTTTCACACAGCTGAGCCACCTTCATTTTCAGAACAGTCAATACTTGCTGATATTCTTGGCAATTATTACTTAAGTTTGTCTTTTTTAAACTAACACAAAGAATGAGTGGATACGACACACATCCTCTCAATGAGGTCAAATAGAGACTAGTATTGCATACTATAAAACCCAAGGGACCGTGCAATACAAATGTCTTCAGAGCCACAGCACAATTTCCTTGGTTATGTGTGTTTTTAAACAGTTCCAGTTAGTACAGTCTTTCTCAACTAATTAAACATTCAAGATCATTACAGATCAAGTATGCTAGTAACAAATAAATGTTTTGAGCAATAAACAAACTTAGAATTAATGAAACAACACAGATTTGAGAAAAGATGAGAGATTGGCTCTACCGCCACGCTGGCATATCTCATCACAGATGAGATATACTCACAAAGCAAGACAGATGCAGCTGGAGTTGCTGCAGGTGAGTATAGTCAGAGCTCAAAGTAGCTGCTCTGAACCAGCCATATAATCCACACCTGGGCAAACATGCACCACTGCAAATAAAACTAATTGCAGACACTTAATGTGTCCCTCAGCTGGTCTCCATAAACTCTGCTCCAGTGGTAATCCTGCAAGCACTATCATGTTTACCCCGGGGGCTGCTGCCAGCACAGAAACACCAGTTGGTTTTCTGAGCCAAACCACGTTTGGCTCAATCCTAACCAACACAGCAGCGCTGGCAAAAGCGCATCAAGACTTTTCCTACCTGGAAGGGCTTAGGAGAAGCACTGCAGGCAACAGGCGAGTGAAACGCGCGGGAGCCGAGTCACTTGGAATCACGAGGAGACGAAGAATTGAAGCTCATGGAGCGAGCACAGGCTTCTGCTTTTCCACCACCAGCCACATCTGTGCAATTTAAAACCTACTTTTACAATCAGGTTCACAAGGAAACCTTCAGGAGGATGAACTGGCAGGATACACGTTTTATCCCCTCCCTCTTTTGGCACACGGAAGCACCATCCTGGTTGGAAAAGGCACCCGCCTGATGGCCAAGCCAAGGCCAGGTTTGCTGCAGCTGGCCCAACTCCTGCTGGCAACTGGCACCAGCACCACAACACCCTGGGTGCTGCCAACCTGCCTGGAGCCACTGCTCCAAAACCAGCGTGGACGGGAACGGCTGCAGGAGGGAAAGCAGATGGGATCCGTCAAGGTCCCGCTCCTGGGCACCGTTCTGGGACACGAGGGGGTCCTGCGCTTGCGAGGCAAAGGGACAAGGTGGGGGACAAAGCTTCACGCCCGGCACGTTTGACAGCCTGGGACAGGGATGTCCAGGCAGGGCTGCTGCCCCCAGGGAACCCACCAGCCCTCCCGGGGCACCCACCGGGACCCCCCAACGCCACCCTGGGAACCCGCCAAGCACCTACAGCCCTTTCAGGGAGGCCTATGGAGGAGGCTCCCCCAGAGGAAGCTCCTTCATGGGGACCCACCAGGACCCCTGCACGGGGGGACCACGACACCGACCCGCGGCGCAGGAGGCAGAGCGGCCGCACCGGGGAGGCCTCGGCTCTCGCTCGTGCTGCGCCTCAACCCCCCTCTCCACTACCCGAGGCGGGACGAAGGGGGAAGCTCTCCCTGCCCCCCCAGGCCGCCCTTACCTCGCTCCGAGCGCGGCGGCAGCCGGGCCGCGGCGGCGGGAGGAGCCGGGGCTTTGTGCCCGCCGCGCTTCCCGGCCCGCCCCGCAGCCGGCTCCCCCGCCGGGGGCAAAGCGCCTGCGCCACGGCGGCCTCCCCTCCCTCGGCTCGGCTCGGCTCGGCCCGGCCCGGCCCGGCCCGGCCGCCTCCCTCCTGCCCTCCTCTCCCGGCGGCGGCGGGGCCGCGGCCGCCCCCTTCTCCCCGAGCGCCTCCACCTTGCGGGCCGGGGCGGCGCCTTCCTCCCGCGCCATCTTCCCGCCCTCCAGGGGCGCCGCCAGCCGCGCGCTGGGGCTCCCAACGGGGGATGTTACTTGTTTTCCCTCCTTTTAATTTTTATTTTTTGAATTTTACCATAAATCGGGTTAGCGAGGGATGCCCCTTCTCACCGGTCCAGCCCGGGTGGGTTAGCGCTGCAGCTTCCAGCTCCTCGCACGCCGTATTTCACAGGTTTACAAACCTATTTCACTACAGAGGTTCTCGCGGGGAGGTTTTTTTTTTGCCGGAGCGGCATGAAAGTTTTCCGGGATGAGCTTGGAGCGCTCCTGGCCGGCGGCTTGTGAAAATACCAGAGAGCCCTGCAAGCCTTAACAAGCGTCGGGCGGCCTTTGCGTGCCGCACGTGCCGCACATTGCTGCAGCATTAAAAAGCACGTGGAGGAAGGGATGCTATGGGTGCCTGACCCTTGCTGAGGGCACGGGTTTTGCCCAGTGGGGCATAGCTAGTCAAAGCACTTGGCTAATGTATTCCGAGCGCGGCGAGATGCTGCTGGCCCCCAAAAAACAATTTGGAGCGTTTGCTGTAGGTACGACCTACATAGCTGCATCCATGCAGCTTTACACGTACCGGGGATGGCACGTGGCTTGCATTTCACTGGTCTGTGCTTGAGGTGCCCCAAGGCTGGTTGTGAGCCTGGGTTGGCGTGATTCTGCAAGCCTGCAGAAAAGATTTTCCTAAGCCACCGTGTAGGGTCGGACTTGCTGGGTTGTATTTGCCAGCACGTGGGTGTAGGGCAGAGACCAACATGTAGACGCGCTGAGGGCTGTAGGCTCTGGTGGGAGCCCCCAGGCACTTGACTAGTCTGGGCAAGAAATGGCATTTAGTCTTCCCAGCCCTGCTGCATTGCTATGTTACACATCCCATGGGCTTTCCTGTCTCACCTCATTTCCAGTGAGCCTGGGTAGCATGTGCTTTGGCAGTGTAAAAAGAACAAATAAAATAAATCAAACCGTGCCTGGTTCCTATTTCTATTGCAGTCACAGAGCAAGACAGTGTTATGGGGTGCTCCAGTGTGCTGGATAGAAATGGGGCGGATAAGAAACTTATGCAGAGTTGCTTATCTGTTGTCTTGCTGGCAGCCGTAGCAAGGAGCAGTGACTTTTATATCCTTCAGCTTGCTTCTCCTGTGGTGGCCAAAATTCTTATGTCAGGAAACACCCTTTTTCCATTGGCTCCTTTCCGAGGAGTCTGCCACATCCCCATGAGCTCTGCAGGAGGCAAAAGTGCAGCCGCAGCACAGAAAAGGCAGAGTCAAGGGGATGTCCTCCGTGCTCAACACCTTACTCCAACGCTGCAGGAAGACCCCTGCCACTGAAGTGCATCCCCCACTTGCCCCAGTCCTCCTGGGCTTAGTCTTGTTCCCTGATCTTTGCTTTTTCCAGCTTAAAACAGGATGTGTTTCAGTTAACAGCATGTGCCAGTGATTCAGTACATTCAAACCCTACCCGTTGTGTGTATTATGCTTTGGGCCATAAATTGGGGTTCCTGCTCTGATTTGTAAAACAACATTGGCACTAGGACAGGGAGGAGGGAGACCAGAATCAAACAGCTTGAAGGAGGCACAGAAAACTGCCCAATAGCAAAAACAAACAACCAACCAAAACAAAAAAACACAAACAAAACTTGTTTAGTTTTAGATCTCATATAGTCTACAGAGCAGAAAGGACATGTACACAGGGAATGGGAAAAAATATACCCACAAGCCATGAAGCAAATGAACTTATTTGCATGAACCAGCTGTTTTTCTGCAAGCTTTAGTGATCCTGAGCTGTCCCGGGATAAGCAGTGAGCTGCTGTGCATGGAGGGCTGGACCTTCTCTCTAGCTTGTTGCTTTGTTTTCAGGACGCAGAGGAGATTTCATGTTCATTGAAATTATGGTGTCAGACTACCCCTTACCTTAGGATTTGCTGGTACTGAGATTGTCAGTTTTCCCGATCCTTTCGGCCATATACTCCAAAATCTCCAAGTCAACAGCCGCGAGGCAGATGTGGATGCCTAGAGAAGGTCCCACGCAGCAGAGACCCCCAGCCCCACAGAAGCTGGGATCCAGCTCGAGTTGATTTGCAGCTGCATCCCAGACCACGACAACCCACACTGGCTCTTTCCCATAGCCAGCCATTCCCCCAAACCAGTCATACCAGCGTAGACTTGCCAAGGGCAATCTGGGCTGGTTAGCCCTGCCTCAGACCCATTCTTGCCTGGTACATGTAGTAGAGCCATCTTGGGTTCCCTCTCAACAGGGAAGGAATAACTGCCCTTTGAGAGCACCTTCTGTCCACGTCACAGTGCTTGAGCAGTGTGAATGAAGCAAAGACCTATGCCATGCCAATACTGGAATAAAACAGAGCTTACAATTAATTTGCTGGGGTCTGCCATTAATCACATGAGATGTTGACATCTTCTAAATGAGAAGGCAGTTATTTTTTCTGCTGACTGTGTTTGAATGGAGCAACCAAATGGCATTGAGGAAGGCTAAAGGTTGAACCCTTTGACTCCTGGCCAGTGGATGCCTCCTGCCATCTTCATGAGCACAAGCGCTAGTGTCACGCAAAGCGATTCACCTCAAAACAGGGTCTTTCCTTCTCTCTGCTTGTCAGGTCTGCCTTTTGAGCAGTAGGCGCATTTCACCAGTACTGCAGTTCACACCCTGTGGTTACCATATTTTGGTAATGTTCTTATCACATGAAAACTTCTCTTGGCAGTCAGATGAACCTGGCACGTTCTCCCATGTCATGTTTCATTGCTGGCTATTGGTCAATGACTAGCATGGCGTGGACATTCAGGAATGTTTCTTGAAAGAGAACATGTCTCGTGGCTTCACCTAGTTCAAGAGGTCCGTTTCACTTCCCAGCTCTGCCTGCAGGATTCTCAGCAACTAATTCTTTCTGCTGGTAACACCATTAATGGTCATGGGTGAGCATGCATTTATTACACATTCATAGATAACAGTGCTCCACTATAAATTGAACTGAAGCTTACGGAAGTGGAATAAAAATCAGTCTGGACAAGTTTTAGAGAAAAAAAAAAGAAAGGTTCTTCCCACTTCTTCACATAGCCTCTCCTATATGGAAGAGGAAAATTTAATCTTCTGCGTTCATGGCAGAATCACTCTTTGGGTTGTTTCAATTTCCCTTCCTTAGGGTTGATAACAGGGGACTGTAATTGAGCTATTTATGACCACTAGTCACTACATCGCTAGGACAAGAATACTCATCTCTCAGCACTGTCCTGTTAAAGGTTGATCTGGCCAGCTGGTTTTCAACACTCCCCACATCAAGACCGCTTTTCATCATGGAGTGCTGATGAGAGGTCCGACAGCCAGCTAGTCCTGTTAGCCAGGAAAAAAGGGGAAATCCCGCATCACTGTTTCCAACACAGCGGCACTTGCTTTTCACCTTCCCTCTCCGAATTTCTAAGGAATTTTGGCACATGGATTTGGGAGCACTTTGTTTTACCAGCTCTTAAATCCTGAGTGAACCCGAAGCTCAGACAGGCCCTTCAGAGAGCAGGCCGGGCACACGAGGAGGGCGCCGCACGCAGACGCTCCCTGAGCCCGGCCTATGTGGAGATCCGCGGCCCTCACGTGCCCTCTCCAGCAGCCCAGATAGATCAGGAAGGAGCCCTGACGATCCCCAGGCTGCCAGGGAAAGCTCCTTCCAGCTGCAAATGTGCCAAAGGCCTTTCCTTGCATCATAGCCCGAGCCAAAGCGACAAGAGATTGAAGAGGAGATCTCCGGCCAGAGAGCTGAGATTAATCGTGAGGAATTTGGGAAGAATCAGGGCCATATTCTAATCACAAAACACTACTGGACACATCTTTTTTAATGCGACTCCAAGCTGAGGGAGGGAATGGGCAGCAGGACGTGTATTTATGTATTTTGGAAATCGTTTCTTTGCTCCATCTCTGCGTGGACTTGCTGATGCTGTCTCAGGCTCATCTCCGAATCACAGCAATTTGACTAAAGTTTTGCTATCAGTTCTAAAGTCCTCAGGACTACCAGTTTAGGAATAAACTGCTTCTACCTTCATTATGGTGATAGCGGTGCTAGTAAATGAGAACATATTCTCATCCTCTTCCAAAAAACAGGTACTGGTATTTCCACTAATTCTTCTGGATCTGTTTTCACTTGGGGGAAAAAAAAAAAAAAAAAAAAGTGGTGTTTGAGAGTCATCCTTGTGTTGTTAAAACCCTTCCGAAGTAGAAAAAAGCAGGGAACAGAAGACCAGGTTTGTAGTCTGGCCATAAGACATTTGCCAAATAGTCAGCGGTGCTTCGTATCTCCTCTTAGGAGCTTATGCACTGCTGTTTTGTAGGAAAGCAAACCACTAATGACACCGTGATCACCTAATTACCCGTCACTTCAGGCTGATGGCTTAACAATGCACTAACTAAATCCCCCCCAAAATGAATCCATGTAATTTTGGTTCTTAATTAGCCCCATTGGCATCTGCCCCTTGCTAATAGGGGCTTCCTTGTTGCCTCCCTAAGGTAGCAGAAGGCTTTTACTTATCTCTTGGCAGCCGGACCAGGTTCCTTCAGAAACCTGGAGGAGATCAGCCCCTCCATTTGCTTGGTACTCCCAAAACGACATTAGTTAAGAGGAAAAATATGCCAGTAGGTGTGTTAAGAGCTCTTGTCCTTTTCTGTTTAGTGGAAATATTGACATTTCCCCATATTCCCCATATCACGTTAGAGCCATTCAACTCAGAATGGCTAACACTGTCCTAAAGTGTAGCTAAAAAGCACTACCATTCCTCAGGAAAGCCAAATATTATGAAGGGAGATGAAACGAGAGGGCAGTACTTGGAGTGCAATGCGAATAAGGCCATGTTCAACAGCAGCTACAGCCAGAGCACTCCACAAGCCCAGGAGATAACTCCCTACTTATATTCCTGGACCTGAATCTTCTCTAGGACTTGAAAGAACCTCATTGTGATAGCGCTGAAACAGGGTCAGGCTCCTGCAGCCACTTTCACTTCAAGCAGCCCCATATTCTGCCAGTAGCCTGATTTGAATGGGAGCATCTGAGTAATGGAGTAAGTATCTTCTGAGTAAGGATGCCAAGATACCGCCTATTATTACGTTTAATATTTTAATCTGCTGTCTCAGTGTCTCTCTGCTCTAATCACAGCCACAGCAGAAATCTGTGGTTTGGAGAAATAGAGCCCCATAAATAGAAATCAATGGGCTTATGGAGCCCACAAAACCCAGCTGTGCCACAGAGGTGGAAGCTATCAAGTGGCCTTAGGGAGGAAATAAAGTGTACAAATTCATTATTTTCCAGATGAGACAAAAAACTGTCCATTAATATCTGACACAGAGCACACATTGGAAAATTGGAAACAGATACAGAAAAATGAGCAAATCCCAGCAGTCCTAATGCATATGCAGTGAACCAGTTATTAATATTTAGTTCAGCAAGCTCTGTCACTGAGGATGACTGTGGGTATTTGCAAGTCCATATGCCCTAGATGGCATTGCTCTGCAACGTTAGAAAATACAACTCCAAAACTCAAGCTATCATTGAAGCCAACACTGAAGAATTCCAAGCAGGAGAAGTGTTGCTTTAAGTGCACACACTCAAAAATAGTATCAGAGCCCTTTTTTTAATGTTACTTTTTGGAGACACACACACACAACATTAACCTACCTGTAGCTTGTCCCATGTCCTGCTTCTGCACATTTCCCTCTCAGGGACGTGCCTATCGGTCCCCTCTTTGCTGAAGGGGCTTTCTGGAAAGGTTGGTGCTTTGGGAGCTGCTCCATGCACCCACCTCCTGCCACCACGCACAAGAAGGTGAAGTTTCCAGATTTCATATATTATATACAGAATTCCTTTCCACCATTGCACATCAGGATTATGGGCTGTGCTATAGGGTGCTCTTTGGGGATGGGACATGCAGATGGGTTTTCCTTGGCTTTAAGGATGATATTTTGGAAGGGCTGTCATTAAGCAGTCCCCTTGCAGACACTCACCTTTTTGGCATGCCTGAGGACTTGAGCACTACCAGCCAGAGGATCGTGCAGAGAACACGGGCAGATTCAGGCTTAGTCAAACAGGAGCAGGTGAAATAAGTAGGTCAAAATCAGCTGGGCAGCACCTGGAGGCAGGTTGTTACCTGCCTCCCAGAGAGAAGAATTCTCTCCCACGTGGAAGCGACATTGCAAAGCAAATAGCTATGGTGAAGGCAAAGACACAACTCAGACCTTTGTAAAGTGGGTTGTTTCCAACCTTCAAAGAGAAAATAAATGGGATTTTGCTCTAGTTTTGCATCTTTATGATGGCTGACGTGGCCTAGCAGGGAGGGCTTCATTTTCTTTTCACTGCTTTGTGTGTCTCTGTTGATGTTTTGCTTCGTTTGTTTTGTTTTGCAGTGGAAATTTGTATCATCTCTTAGGCAGAAAGGATTTGGGGTGGCTGAAGGCTAAGGGCAGTGACAACTTGGCAACAATTCCTAGGAGAGCAGAAGTGAGTAAGTGAATGTGAAATGGATATTCCTCAATAACCATCCTGCCTCCTGGGCGTCCTCCAGGAAAAGCAACGATGACTTGCCTCAACTTGCTGGTTATGCCCACTTTAACAAAAACAGCTAGAAAATAGATTCAAAAACCCCCCAACAACTTTCCAGGCTAGGCTGTAAGCTATGTGGTGTGTTCTTTTTTTTTAATTAAAGTAATCATAAGGCTGAATCAGACAAGATCATATTTGTCATATCACCCTGGCAGGTTGTGGCGAGAGGAGTGGGGATACCTTAGGAGTTAACAGCCAACCGGGGCGGCTCCAAGTTGTGCTGAAAAGGAAGGTTATCCTTGAACCATAGAGCCAGCCATGGATTGCTACCGCATCCTTGTGCACTCCAACATACATTTCGGGGTGCCAGCATACGAAGCTGGAAAGCAAACCATAGAACCAACAGAAAGTATTTTCAAGACAACTGCTGGGCTTGCACGGATGAAAGCCGCTTCCTGCATTAACACCAAAGGCTGCATCTCATCTCTTTATTCACAGAGACGTGGAGCCAGCACGTGTGTCCGTGCTGCACCGCAGCGCTGCTCCACGTGGAGATGGGGTAATTCAGGAGAGGGGTGTCTTTTTGGGCAGTGTCTGTCACAAAGACATAAGAAGCATTAGTTCAGACAGGCCTTGTCATTCCAGGATCTCAAAACATTCTGTCAGAGAAAAGATAAAGGATGGAGAGCTCAGCTGTGGAGCCCTGGCTTTCTTAGGTGATGAGGATGGAAGGAGAAGCCAGGCTCAGATTTACCAGGGAAATTCATCTGTCTTTGCCCAGCTGATGCAAAACATAAGAATGGCCCAAGTATTTTCCAGTCCTAGTGCAAGCCCCTGCCACAGGTTTTCTGCTGCTTTCTGTAATTCAAACTGACCACCCAAGAGCTTCTTATAATAGCACCTCCTTCAGTATTATTCTTCCAGGCACTATTGGAAATATTACTCCAAGAATAACTTCAGAGGAAAGGCTGGAGCCCATGCCCACAGCTGTCCATGGCTGAATGGCCGTGGCCACAGCATCATTCCCACTGGGAGAATTATAATTAACTTGTACCGTATGTCTAGAGAAAAAAATAACTAGCTGCAGCACAGTAAATTCAGTCTGTAACAAGGCAGAATTTGGTTCATTATCTAGCAGCAAGTAACACTCCCTTGGTGGTTGCTCACGTCCAGGACTCGGGCACATGCACATTAAAGGGTGAAGGAAACGACCTGCACAGAAACTTCCGTGTGTACAAAAATCTCCTTCTTTCAGTCCCTCACTAATTCAGTGTTCTGGTCAAAACAGTGACCCGATTTTCTCAGAATTATGCCAAAAATGAAGGAACGATTGGGACCATGACCCACAGGGATGCTCTATTCCTGGGTCCCAGCAGGCCCTAAAGTGTTAAGTTAGTACAAAGAGAGGATATTTTTATTGATAAACATTATATTGTCTTAGTGTAGATGTCTGACACATTATTAAATCAAATGACAAAACATTTAAAGTAATTCATTCTAATAAAACTTTTTGATATTCCATAGACAATAGTGCTGTGAATTTTGTTTATAGTATAACACTTTAAAAACACAGAAATACAAGTTTCTAATTTCATAGGTTACCAGCAAACAGAGAAAATGCATGCTTTCAATTCTGTTAAATTTCTAGTTTACACAGGCAAGTGGAACAGCTATGCATAAAAGGCTATTCTACAACAAACTGCAAAACGAACATATAGAAAGACTGACCTTATAATACTTGTACAAGTATGACAAAATTATTGTAACTCATTTCAAAAGGTAACAAATGTTTTGTCTGTGGCTCCACCATTTTAACATTTCTAAGCTGACGTAAGAAAAAGCTATTTTGAATAAAATTGTATTACTATAAACCACGGATTTCTTTTTTTTTTTTTCCTTGCTGGCTGTAAAGGACACGTACGTCAGGTGCGTTTGCACTCAGTCCCACCTAAGGTTTCTTCCTTGTGCTATGGAGCATCACGGAATCTCCACGCTCGCTGAAAAGGGACCCGGATAGTTGTCGTTTGAGCCTGATGTGAACAAAAAGGTGCTGGGATCGGCCACGTTTATTGCTGTGCTTCCTGCAGCTCTGATGCAGTGACTGTGCCCTAAAGGAGAGAACTAACCCTGCAAAGAAATCTGATGCTTTTATCACAGTTTATTTTAGAGCAAGCTGTACTAGGGGCTGCATTCAGCGATTAGGGGACTGCAGTACCAGTAGTGGTGCAAAACCAAGTTTGCCCTAAGAGCCCCAAGGAATTATCATGCCTTCAGTGGCCACACAAGGCAATGTAACCCTTTTTCTCCCTTTCTTATTCTTTGAGCCATTTTTTATTTTGCAGACACTGCAAAAATTTGTCCCTAGAGCTTTGCTGCGTTGCAAAGGCCGAGTTCATCCCTCGGGTGTGCAGATTGCTGCTGGTGCGTTTTCCCACACATCTGTGTGACAGATTATGTGTGTTTGTGCAGAAGGGGTAAGACCTGAGTCAGAAATGCTATTTTGGACATAGCCCCGTATTTCTCACTGGGAAGAAAAAAAGCCTTTCATCAGGAGGACATGAGCTGTAGAAGGTCAAATATTACACAGGCCCATCTCTGCGTGCACGCAGTCCCTGCAAAACTTGCCGGTATCCTAATTACTCAATATCCTAATTACTCAATATCCTAATTACGCAGGAGCCTGTGGTTTGCAGTGCACCACTGCTTCTGCTCGCGCTTCTCTCCACTCCTGCTGTATGAACACGGACTCCTACTTTGAACCCTCTATTCCATCATGCAGCTCAAAACAAATCCCTTAGGATCCAAGTTCTTCCAGGAATTTCTCTCTTTGGTTTCTTTGCAGAGCTCACTGCACTGTCATTGCAGGTGCCCACAGCATCTGTAATTCCCTATCCCAATCTGGAGATAAAGAAATGCCTGTTACACTCAGGGGTTTTGACTCAGCGATGAGAACTGCTGAAAGACAGGGATTTCTTTCTGCTCATCTAGGGAGAAGAACTCAGCCAAACTCTTAGCTTTACTGTAAGTGAGAGCTCACTCTATGCAAATCTTGCAAATTACCCAAATCTGAAAATTTACTTCATGCAATCAACCCTTATCTTTCAATGCATGGACTCTTTTCTATTCTGAAAAAATAACCCCTCCCTTAGTGTTTAAGACCTTCCAAAACAGGCTTCTGATTTTCTCCCCAATACTACGTCTATAAAATGACTCCTGTATTGCTCTTTCTACTTCCCCACACGGAGCTGTGCTCTAATTCACACCGATAGCAATGACATGGGATATATTATTCTACATTGGCAATCTACAGTTGTACCTGAAACCAAACGAAACCAATGAAGGAAACCAAAGGCAACAGGGGAGTCTCACACTCTTGCTTTGACTGCAGGATTTCAAGGGGGGAGATCCCCGCTTGCTGTAAGCAGTTCTCATCCCGCCATGCAGCTGTGACCACAAATGTCACCAACTTCTGCTCATGTGTGACCCCTGTTTTAGAGCCTGAGCATCACAGAGCTGAAGCTAAACGGCAGCCGAACTGCCATTTAGTTTTAGAAGCAGCTGGAGGGGGGGAAACCTGGCGAAGGAAGATCAAATTTTAAAAAACCTATCTACGTGTCGGTATCTTATGAAACGTTGACTTTTCACTACTGCAGATGGCACCTGGTGACAGTGGCACAGCAAACACGACCAAGTGCAACAAGTATGTGCTGCTTACACATTTCTACGCTTCTGCTCGCTAGAAGGGAGCGTTACAGGAGCATTTCTGTGGCTATTGCAGCTTGGAACTTTTAGCGGGCCCTGCTCTTAATGACAGCAAGTGGTTAATTCCCTCTGGAGAAGCATATCATGGTCATCCTCTGTGCTACAACCTCGGTGCAAATTACTGCAAGCGGCTGAGAAGGGCTCACACCTTTCTGTGGCCACCCAGAATGGCTCAGTGCTCTAATGGCTTCATCTGTTTCATACCTGATTCAGGAAAACCTGGCTTACCTTCAGGTGGAGGGGCTGAAAATAGGGTCCTACATCTTCTGCCAGCATGGGGAAATGCTTCCTTGAACCAGGGGCTCAACTCTTCATGTAAGATAAATAAATAAATAAAATGTATAAATATATCAGTGCAGAATTTCCTGACCTCCTCAGTCGCCCATGCATGCTCCTTTTTTTTTTTTTTTTTCTTTTTCCTTAAACCTGTCCTTACATTCAGCAAATGCAACTGGAATTTCGAGTGACTAATAGCATTTACAGTTAGAAATAGCACTGCATGTACAAAGAAAAGCTGTGCAAGCTTTCGGCCTGCTATATTATACATATGCAATTGTCAGGCGTCGCTAACAGTACCTTACTGATACAATGTGGCAACACATAAAAACTAGAAACCCCCTTTTGTATTTATTTATCTTAAATACTGATGTCACTTAGCATCTTAGCAGGAGCCGTGATGGCATTTTGTCCCTACGTGAGGACAGGCAGCTACCACAGGACTTCACATCAACAGCAGTGGACATACTAGGTGAAGTACCTATGTAGCTGTTTGGATATAAATCTGTATTTATACACTAAAAAAAATGAATAAGGCCAAATCCTGCCAATTAACTTCCAGATATAACTGAGTCCCTTAGTGAAAACAAGATAGTTTGGCTTCCTGAAGCTTAAAATGTCTGGGCAGATCTAAAACCACCCAGCCAGGTCGATTGTGTTTACTGTATGAGCAAGGGCTCTGCATGGAAAAACCCAAACTGGGCAGGATTGCATCCATATGGCTCCTCTCGCAGACGACAGAACAAATACAGGGTGCATTTATAAATGAGCCAGTTGGGGATGAGGCCACTGAGGAGATAAAAGTGTCTCCATCTGTGCAAGTTTCGCTTTGGAAAGTCTTTGCCAAGACATCCTATGAAAGCCTTTCTGGGTACTTTGTACTGAGTGCATATGTTAATGGTTTGTAGCATTTTTACACTCTTTTGGAGTCTGGTTGTTAGGGCCTGATCTCTAAAAGATCCGGCATTTCCCCCGCCCCGTTAATGCACTGGACCAAGAACTTCATCCCATTTCTCTTATGGATGGAAGCCATGGAAGCCAGAGGGTTTCAGCTTGTGGGACAGAAAACAGAGGCAAAATCCTGAGTCCTTGTAAGGCAGGGAGCCTGATGAAACCCTGAGCAAGCAAGCGGGGTCGGAGGGCTGCTCTCCACAAAGATACCTTGGCGCTTCCCAACGTTCAGACCGTATCTGCAGGTCCTTCACCTCTCAGGCTCTATCAGGAGACCTCCTAGGCCCAAGATGGGACTTAGGGCCTGAGCAGGTGTGTCCTTGGTGCTCAGCTGTGCTGCTAGAAGAAGCTGCTCACAGAAATGCTTAGACTCCCTCCAGATACTCGTGCTCTGCAGGAGAGGTGGCAACCTCGAGCCAAGAGAGAATGGCCCAGCAGGGTGGACATGGCTCCCAAGCACGTCCTCTGGCACAGAGCTGGAAGGGCAGTGTCAGTATTTGTAGATATGTGAGGAAAATGCAGGCCCTCTTCATTCAAGTGTTTGAGAAGATGCATCTTCTCCCTTGCCTTCCCCAGCCTGATTCCCTTCTCCCTACACCTCAGTTCTTGCTACTTTTCGTAGCTGCTGAACGGGAAGAGGTGACTCAGGGCTGTCACAGCCGGGAAGGCAGCTGGCCCTAAGGACCACGTTTGATTTCTGTGGCCACTGCCAGGCACCCTGCTCTGCCACCACCTCCCTTCGGTGCCATCCTGGAGAAGATGGACCCTTCTGCAGCAAAGCTTCTCCTCAGCTGGACCCTTCTCCGGCGCTCGCTCCCGGCGAACGGCCGCTACAACTCCCATCACGTCTCCTGAGAGCCACTCTCCTTCCTGCAACCCAAGGCTCCTAAGCCTCACATCTCGGCAAACCATGTACGCACAGAGGCCTTCATTTCTAACTCCTAGAAATAAAGAAATTCCTAGGAATTCCTGGAATTTCTAGTTCCAGAGCTGCCTGCTGGTGGCATGCCCCGGGTTACTAAAGCCTGCTCATGTTGCTGGCCCTCTTCCTTTGCCAACACTTCTGCAGGTAACTCCTGCCCCCAAACTTCTGTTTCTATGTGAAGGAAGCCAACAGAGCTGCTGCTTCCTCACGCACGCTGAGGTCTATCTGCTTGGAGGCCACATTGACCAGGATTAAAGTAATACTTGGTCTTCAAGGGAGATCTGGGTGTTTACTACAAGAGAAGGAACAAGTATCAGCCCATGTTAGCAGGGAAGTATTAGAAACAGAGAGGTGGGGTGTACCAGGAGCCCCCTTCTTTCGCTATGAGAGCAGCAAAACATCCAGGAAGGGGCATGACGCCTCTGGGAATCCACCCGACCTGTTTCACCTGCTGGACGTGCCCATGGAGAAGCCCAAAGGCAGAAACCCAGCGCTTGAGCCAACCTGCACCTCCTACCACGGCTGCCCCTGCGGGCCCGGGCTAAGCTTTGCTTCCCCCAACCAACTATTGACAGGCGATGAGAAATGTTGTAAAAATTCCCATGTTGATTTTTAGCACCATTCGAATCTCAGAAGATAATAGTGACAGGCTTTGTGGGGTGGTTTTTTGTTTTTTTTTTTGGTGTGTGGAAGTTTTAAAACTTGTTTTTTAGGCTATTAGAAAAAATAAAATAAATTGAAAAAAATACCTAAAATAAGCCTTCACAAAGTTATTTTAGCTATAGAAACACACTACAAAGTCTGGAGCTTTACACAAATTGTGCTTTTTTCTTTAAAAAAAAAAGCTATTCCTGAAATTAGATGCTTATGTCCAGTCTTGGATAACTTGAGCCCAGATCTCAGGCTATTTCGGGGTGATGAGCAACAGGCCTCCCAGCCAAAGAACATTCCCCAAATAACGATCAAGCCAACCACCGTTTGCTTCCCTTGAGTAGAAGTAGATGCATTTATGAAATACCCTTCAGTTTTGGCTCTATTCAAACTTCCTCAAAAGGGTGGCTTTAAACTGATTCAGTTCAACTTGTACAAACCCCAATGTGGACATTCTTGCCCAGATTCAATTCTATTTTACAGGAACCTAAACCTAAGGCACGCCCGTTGAGATGGATTTCTAAAGTGTATCTTTGAACCAATTTAAAGTTCCTCTAGTGCAACTTTGGGATGGGCACATCTGATCCCATAACATCTTTATGAGGTTAATCTGAAAGGACGAGGAGATTTGGGTGCAAGAAATATTTGTCAATCATCAGAAAGCTTCTCTAAAAAGGTATTCAGCAATATTCAGTCGACATTTTATCGTACAAGTATTAACACAGTTCTTAGGAAAAGACGTATAAAAGTCCTGGTTTTGACAGCAGTATGTTAAATGTTGCCCTCAGGCCGCTCTACCTAAATTGAACATTGAGTTTTCTGAAAGGAGGATGCTTTTGGTTCACCCACCAGCATTTAAGATGCTGGTGGCAGTGCCAAAAAGTGCACTAAATCAAGAAAGAGAAAGAAAAAAGAAAAAAATACAAAATTTAACTTTGGTAGGGACAAAAGCAACTTTTCTAGCATGTCTTAAGACCTTCACGGATCAGATTCTCGGGGCTTTCGGACCAAAGGGAGGCTCCCTGCACACGGAGCAGAGCTGAAGCCAGCGCAGGATCATGAATTTAAAATCAGGCAGAACCAAATCAGGTCAAGGCTGGAGCTGCAGCGAGGCGCTCTCCCCGGAGGGAACGGCTCTTTCATCTCCCCTGGAAACCCTCATTAAGCATTGTCTGCAACCGCCAGGAATGGAAACAAAAATACTCCGCAAGTCCCGAGATTGGCCTCCGACTTGAAGGTGACCCTTTCAGAAGAACCAAAACCCAAGCAAACTGCAGGCATTTTGAAAAGAAAATAATAATAATAATAATAAAATCCCACCTCACTTTGCCCCACTTTCTCCCAGATCCTGAAGCACAGGATCTCTTGCATCCTCCTGCATGGTCCCTCGGCCCCGCTCCCGCCGCTCGGGGCATCACGGCCTCCCTTGGGGGAGCAAACAGTGAACGCGCATTCAACCGGTCTCTTCTCTTCCAAACCAGGTCCATTTGGTCGCAGGACGTGAGCGGAACTCCCCGAAACTGCCCCGCCAGGAAGGGCTCGTCACGTTGCTCAGAACGGACCGCGCGCGACGGCGGCTTCCGCACGCCCGCACACGCGCGTCGAGACAAAGTATTTCAGGTTTCACGGACAACGCAAAGCTACAACACACGACAGTATTTAATGCACACTAAATAGGAAAAGTTCCTTAAAAATACTCATGCAGTTTTTGTGCCATGGGATAGGTAACAGCTATTTCGTAGAAATAGATCCAACTGGCTCCATTGGAGCAGCAGTATAAATATTCAAAAATAGAAGTAATAATAGGCCCTGACGTGACACTTTTTATTTTATTTTGTTTATTTTATTTTATTTCTTTCCCTTCCCCAAATCCATCCATTTCATCAGCAAGGAAACATTCCGCTGAGGAGCAGCTGGGAAATCCCAGACATGTGCTTTGCGGGTGGATTTTTTTGAAGGGTGCCACATTGCTGCTGACACTGTTGGTTTTAAGGAAGTATTTCAGGCATTTTAGTGGTTATTATTCTTATTACTCATTGCATTCCCTCCTTGGAAGAAGCAACGAGGAGGTACACGGGGCTGAGCAGCACGTGGCGTTTCCCCAGGACTCGCCCTCCACGCGTGGGGCAGCGGCTGCCAACGCTCCCACGCGCCGAGCGCGACCGAGGTGGAAAATAAGGTGCTGAGCTGAAGGGGAACCACGGGTGGGGGTTGAGGGGAGGATAAACCATCTGTTTTACATCGTTTTGCCCAAAGAAAACTCAGGTGAAATCATCAAGTGCAAAAGTGCAAACGAGTTGAGGAATCGGTTTGCTGGGTGTGAATGGGGCTTTTTTCTTTTTTTTTTTTTTGGTTGGAGGTTTTTTTCCTGTTACAGTTTAGTTAAGGGATTTTTTTTGTTTGTTTCTTTTTACTTGGGGTTCACTGTGCCTCAACTACCAATATTTGCCACTGTTTGTACCATAGACAAAAACATTCGCCTAGCTGGTAGTATCTCACTATGCTTTTTGCAGTAGAACATATACAAGAAAGAGGAAAAAAAAATCATAACCAAATGAACCAGAAGTGATCAGTGCTCAAAGTAAATACAACAGCCAGCACTGGCAAGAATCCACAGCATCAATACGTACGAATGCAGCGGTGACGGCGCTTCTCATGGGATGGAAACTGCCTGCGTATTAATACAGCGTTATACAAAATCTAGCGGGGATACTGGAGTGATGAAGAGCTAAACTTCCACAATAACTTAGGTCTGTGAGCAAGTCTGCGTTAAAGGTATTCCACATTTTCAAAGTGCCATCTCTCCTCCGTCTCTCCCGCAGGACGTGTGACAAGTCCACACGATCGGTTAGCAGGTAAAGTTCAGCTGTTTAAGAAAAAATATCTGGCCAGGTCCAGTGTATTCTTTAAAGAGTGGCAAATTATGACTTCAGTAACTATGTCTGTGCAAAATATGCCTCTTTCCGTTTAAAGAAACCAGTGTCTGTAACTCAGTTAAAAAAGTTTTGAGACGTATTCATGTCCTTCTCAGAACAAGTACGTCGCAACTATTGAATCCCCCCAAAACTACAGGAAAGCTCATGATGCAGAGAAGGTTCTGACCTTTCGTCTCCACGTGTGGATGGTTGAAGACCAGGACTCCTCCTTGGCAGCCCTCCGCGGCTGGCGCTCAAACTATTGCTTGGAAAAGACCATCGACAGCCTAACAACGACACTCCGACATCCGTAAGGAAAACGGCAGCGTGTGTCTCCGTGCTCACCTCGTGTGCCTGCGAGCGATCCACTCCTTTCAGGAAAAAATCCCTGCCCGGTGCTTTGCCCATCTTTGCGAGCAGCAAATCCGCTTGTATCCAAGTACCTTGGAGAGAATTCCCATCACGCGCTGCCCCGTGGCCGTCAGGTCGTTGCAGGAGACCCAGCACTCCACAGGAGAAGCCGCAAGAGAGGCTGTTGGTTGCTGCCAATAAAATTCCCAACCGAAAAAAGAACCCCCCCGAAACCCCAAACGACCACAATATTCCCACCATTCTCCTTGGAAATCCGCCCCGTACGATGTACCCTCTTCTGTGTTCTAGCAATAGTCTTAAGTCATAAATTAGATTAGTCTTCCATCAAATAACTTAAAAAAGAAGGAATTGTAGCAGACCAGTTTTGCCTGGCTTGATGCCAGTTAGCAGCCAGTTGATCTCGCATCCCAGTCACTGTTCAAAAACGGAGCTAGGAAATCACATGAATGCTGAAAAAAAAAAATCTTCACATCGATGCAGGATTTTTCCAGGTTGCGGTGGTCAGGGAGCGGGTAAACGGAGACGGGGCCGAGGGTCCTATGAACAGTGAACAGGAAAGACGTCACGACTCGGAGGGGCACCGTGTTGCAGAGATGCCAGCCGTGGTTTGTATTGCACAGGTAAGAGGGACGTTCCTCCCGACAGTCTGCCACCCGCGTTAGTGATCTCTGCACATGGGCAAGTTCACAAAGGTGAAAACGTTGAATTCCGTCATGATGGAGAAACACAGGAAGATGCCGTAGAGGGAAAGGCACACGCACCCTAGCTTCTTATCCAGTTTCCATTTGTTCATGTGGACGCCAAAGACCTAGGACAAGAGAGTGGGCCATGTCAGGAGCGTTTGGAAGAACACGGGGCACCACCTTCCCAAGGGCAGGAGCATGAGAAGTGATAGTGAGAGCTGGGGTAAGTCAGAGCCTCAAGCCCTGGCCCAACAACCTGGAGTTTCTGCTGGGAACCGCATATCTTGGCAAGAACAACCCCACTTGGTTTCCCCAGGAACATTTCACTGCTCCTATCCCTCAACACCAGACTTTGCAAACACTGTTACATAGAGAAGCAAGAAAGAAAAATGTGAAGAAAACATCCATAAAAGCACTGTATGGGAAATGAAGAACAAAAGACTGGATACGTACTGTGACAAAAACAGACGCCAGCAAGAGACCAACAGAATAGATAAGTCCTCTGCTGTTTAACCGAATCTGAAAAAGAAGGAAGTTGGTAAAACTATGCCATAATTTCAAGCAACATTTTATTCCCACTGCTAACAATCCAGGGAAGCTATGAAAGCCAGGCCAGCCCGTTAAATCACCCGTTTGTTTTTGCCTACCCCCTTTTGCCAAAAGAAGAGGGTCGCTGAAGGCCAGGCGAACTCGGGACCTGAGAGCACCTCAGGTTGTTCCACCACCACAGGGGCTTCCTCACCCCTTGTGCAGTTAGGTCTTCCTGCCTCTTAACTCCTACTTGAGTCCTGAGTGGAAAGTCGGAAGGTTTATGTTCAGTCATCACTTAATGCCTGATAAGGGTCCATAAAGTGGTGGATGCTTTAAGCTGCAATTTTCAGAGCCTCAGCAGTCTAAACTAGGATGACCAGCTGCATCTCTAAACTCTAAATACCTTTAAAATAGGGGCTTATGTGACACAGGCCTACAGACAGGTTGGGGTATGACTAGGTTCCAAAGATGCTTCAGATGAGGATGCTGCTATTGCTTCTCTGGCCACCTTGGTTTTCCTGTAGTGCAGGTAGGTTTTCAGGCCTTATTGCTCTGCTGTGGAGGTCAAACAGCCCAGCTAACCACAGGGATCTTCCTTCAACAGGCTGGTATCAAACTCTTACCTTGCCCTGCAGCTGCAAACAGGCAAGAGCAAAAGCCTTAGTTTGCTGGTGCAAACGATCTGCAGAGAAAAATGTAACTCTGAGGAGGGAAGTTCATCCATCTCACACAACGCATGTTTTCTTTCCTTTTTAACAGCTGGATTTCCTCCTAGTCTAATAAACAATCCAGGGAGGAATTTTGTGCTACAATGACATTTGCTCAAGCATCAACCCAGGAAACAACAGGACGTGGTGCATAATGGGCCTCTTCTCAGTGCTCATCTTTCCAGCACTGACGAGACGTGTGGGTTGCTCAGTGCCACGGGCTCCCTCGTGTCACCAGCCTGGGCTCCTGGGACACCCGTGCTGGCTGGCATCACTGCCCGTGTGTCCAGTTCACCCGCTGATGTCCCCATCGCCAGTCGGACTGTTGAAGAGACCAAGGACTTGGATTGCTTCCCGGCGGGAAGGCCGATTTTGGCACCGCGTGCCTAACTGCAGGAGGAAAGGCTGTAACGATCCCACTGCTAATGTAAAGCGCAGATTGTGAAGGTCAGAAGGGAAGGAATGTATTTTTGCAGCCATGGAAGAAATCTCCAGAGCCATTTTCCCTTGCAGCTTCTAATACCAGTCCTGAGCAAACCTCAAAGCTTTCCTGAAACGAGAGCTTCCCTTGGGGCGGACAGAGAGATGCATCATGTTCCAGTCCAGACGGTCCTTCCTTCAACATCTCGTGTCTCCTGGTATGCCAAGGAGGCAGAACGAGCTCATTCTGGGGCCCTGTGACAGAGACAGGGGCCCTGTGGCACCCTACAGAGATAGTGCACCGTGCTTCATCCACTGCCAGGTGTGTGTGCCTGCCCTCCAGCTTCAGCACATCCCCAAGGGCCATGCAGGGCCGCTAACCAGGGCTTGCATCGGCAAAGCAGGAACAAAACCATCTTGCAAAATGCAAGCCTAAGCCCAGCTCTCCACTTGCCTCCTCCTAGCCCAAAGGGGCAGCACCTGGCCGGGAAAGACGGATCCTCTTCTACAGCAAATTCCTGTCTGGCTTTTCCTCTGGAGCTGGGCTGCTTACTGAGTGCCCAGCATCTGCAAAAACCGTCCGCATGAAATGTGCCAACCGCACAGGAATTCACAGGAAGAGGAAGCGAATGAAGCAGCTGGAATTATTTTAGCATGGAAAATGTCTGAACGCAACCTAGAGTTGTCTGGGGCTGTGGTCTTAGGCCTATCTGCAAGACTGGACTGAAAACATATCACAGCTGGATTTTCTGTAAGAAAAGGAGTGCGATTCATTGGGTAAAGAAGCCTTGCTGGTGAGCTCTTAGTGCTAGGAGAGCTGTGCTCAAAGGTTTCTTGGAGCAACAAGTTTTCAAGACCTTTGCAGACTTCACAGCCTATGTTCAGAAGAGGACTGGGACTGTGCGGTTTGTCCGGGTGCCAAGTGTGAAGGTGGTCCAGACTGAGAGAGACATCATCTGCAAGACGCTCTCAGGCCACCACGGCGACGTGTTCTCCAGAGACAGACAAAACGCAACAGCAAGTGTCACGGGAAGCTGCAACCCCAGGATCTGGCGGGCTGCGGCGCTGGGGCTCTGAAGGTGACACAAGTGAAGGTATTCCCACATTTGAGGGGTCCCCAGTGACCTTAGCTGAAGGAGATGGGCTTCAGCAAACATCCTCCACTAGCTGGAATACAAGCACACTGCTCCTTCCACCAAAGCTGGCACGGAGCATGAAGACATTTAACTGTTGTAGCAGGATGAACCAGAGGACATGGGCTGAATCACGGCAAGAACGTGGGTGTAAAGTATTCTGATTCCCCCTACCTGCTAATATGCTCGAGGTGCTCCCTGCAACCCCTTCTTTTAGCCCCTGTCTGCATGACTCTGGTAACTTGTTTTTATTCCAGCCTGCCCTATTTCCTACTGTGACTCCTAGAAGCCTGAGCTCAGGAGCTCGGAAGACTGAAACTTGGTGCAGATGCTTAAGAAAAATGTGTTGTCAATCTGTCATATCAGGATGGAAATCAGAAGCAGCCTCCCATGCTGCTACTGGTTTTCCCATGAGGGAAAATCCCTCATGGGAAAACCAGTATTTCCTGCACAAGGCAATGGAACAGTTTTCTGCAGGGCACATGGAGGTGTCTATGCTCCAGGAAAATAATGCTTGCAAAATTTTCAAAACTCCTGGTAAGGGAGGGGAAGTTTCCTCAATTTTTAGCAAAGAGCAGAGAAGGGGCCTCAGCTGAAGCTTCATCATGGAAGCAAAAGCTCAATTCTCTCTGTTTACTTGAAAATAGGAAATGCTTCTTCAGCAAGAGAGAACTGTCTGCAAAGGAAGAACCACAAGGAGAAAAAAAAATCTGCATTCCCAAACTCTCCTTTGAGCTTTGGTTTGTGCCTAGCAGCTAAAGCAGGCCAGGCGAACTCTCTGCATAGACTGATCATACATGGAAGGTTTGGAAGACCAAAACCTGCTTCGTGTGCTTTCAGTGCATCCATCTCCCATCTTCTGGTGCAGCAAATGCATCGATGTGGCTGCAGACTCCAGCTCCTGCAGGCAAGAAGGAACTGAGGCTGAAGCAAAAACTGGAGGAAAAATAATGGAAATAAAATAAATGTGATTCCATTCTTCCGTTCTCCTTTGGCAGTTGCTGCAGGGAAAACAAGGAGTGATTGCCAAAATCCAGACTGGTTTTGCTTCAGTCTCCAAGTGAGAAATTACCTCAGCTGGGAACATTAGAAGGCCTGTGTTAAGCTTCCAGCCCCCAGCTGCAAAAGCATCAGGTCTCCAGTCTGGTTGGGGATCCTTGGCTTTCAGTATTCTTGGCCAACAGTGTAAATTCACTGTAAATCCAGCCTTCCCCAGGTCCTGCCATGGGAGAGGAGTCTCAGCAACCCCCGGATTCAGGATGCATGCTGCATTCCTGTCTGTCTAGAGGCACTTTCCTCTTGGACCTTTTCTGAGATGCTGAAGCACATTCAAACAAAGAACTTGGTTTGCTCCGTACCTCATATTTCCCTTTGCAGAGCGTACGAAGCCTGCAAACGTGGAGGGCATCATGCAGAGCACATAAATCCTGTGCAATGCAGAGGGCATCTCCCTCCAGGTGAGGGATATCTCAAGCTCTTCAGCAAGAAGCAGAGGAGTTTCCATGGGAAGAAGCTGCTGCATTGCTGCATCCTCCGTGCCTTGTGGATGCACTGTTTTTCCCTACTAGTCAGTTTTAGTCTCTCCGTTATAAATGAAGTTGGTCTCTTCTGTCTTCGCCCCACGTTGAGCTATCCAGGGACTTTCCGCTGTATTTCTTCTCTTTCAAAGGAAAACACGGCCTTGCAAAATCACACTGTGGAAAACATGGAGGCTGCCAACATTTTTGTCTTGTTTTCTGTGAGGAAGCTGTTTTGTTTGGGATGATGTGAACTGAGCCCAGTGTGGTTTGGCCAGGGGAGCACTCACTCTTTCTTAGGTGGCACTTCCCAATGTGATGCGAGCCCGAGGGACATCCCCATGCCCAGAGCTTCTCAGCAATGTCCTGCACCCAGGCTCAACTTCCACATGATGCAGTCTGCTCATTTTGTGGCTTTCAGGAAAGATATAACTGTAATTGGCTTACTAAATTGTATTTACTTTGCACCTTCAGCAAAACCTAACTGCAAACACCTTAATCCCTGATCCCTGAAGTACAAACTAAACCTATCCTTTGCCCTTGGGTCAAACATTTTTGAGAAGCAATCGTGGTTTTTGAGGGCTATACAAAAGCAATCACGATCAAATATACTTCTACTTTTCTTTCCTTGTGTCTATAAGGAGGGAGAATCATTGTGACTTTGGTGACTTCCTCTTTTGTAAGAGAAGACAAATTTGGGATCCTGCTACACCCTGGTGCAGCTGTGCTGCAAATAGTGATTTTTAGCTGTGGACTTTGGTGGTGCAAACTGCTTGGCTGGAGTTTGAGAGGTTTCACTAGGACAGCAGCCTGGGCTGCTGCTAGCCCTGCCACCTGCACCCACCGCATTCCCCACGGCAGCAGAATAATCCTTCGGATAATTAATTGGTATTAATGCGAATGTGGGGGGTTGTTTTGGTTGGAAGTGCAGCTACCCAAGGATTTGGAGGGAGAGCTGCGGGCTGTATACGGACGCTCTCTTTGCTCACTCTGGGGCAGTTTCCAGGGCTGCGTTTTGGAGCCACGTGAGCACGTTACACAATGAGCGATTTGGGTGTGCGGAACAGTAGCGACATTGTTTGGCCTCCATGGGAGCTGGCTGCTTCTGCTCAGCCACTTGTTTGCATCCTTTTCAATGAAAAAAAGGAAAAAAAAAAAAAACAAATGTAACAAATATAGGGATGAGCTACTCATGAGAGAAAGGGGTTTTATTCCTACAGCATTCCTCTCTGTTTTGTTCTCAGTCCCAAAGTCTTGTGCACTCACACGTCATCAACTAAACTGAAATATTAGTTCTGTCAAAAGGGTGCCCTCATGCTGACCGCTCTCCTCCAGGTCTTCTGCCACGGGGTTGTTGTATCTTAGGCTGCTACGAGGAGTGTGGCCTTCACTCCTAGCCCTGTGCCCTGCTCTGAGGGAAGGAGACCCTACCTGCTGATGCCACCTGTCCTTTAGGTAGGTTTCCTGCTTGCCAGGGAATTGGATTCAGGATGTTGATACTCGTCAGCTTGAAGAGAACACTCAGAGGGATCTTACTAGCATGCATGAATATCTGATGGGTGGGAGCAAGGAAGATGGAGCCAGGCTCTTCTCAACGGGATCCAGCGTAGCACAAGAGGTAATCCACATAAATTGAAATACAGGAGGTGCCTTTTAAACATTAAAATGTTTAAGACCATTTAAGGCGTTCTAGGTGTTCTTCTTTACTTTGAGGATGATTGAACACTGGAACAGGTTGCGCAGAGGGGTTGTGGAGTCTCCATCCTTTCAGATGGGTGGAACTTGACTGAACGTGGTCCTGGGCAACCTGCTGTGGTTGACCCTGCTTGAGCAGAGGGGTTGGACTAGAAGAGCTCCAGAGGTCCCATCCAAGCTCAGATATTCTGCAATTCTGTGATTCTGTAGCCTGTGACTTGGCCTGTGCCGAGTGTTGTCTAGCTACTGGCAATAGCAATACTCATTTCCCCATGGGATTTTCTACCTTCTCCGACTCTTTCCTCTTGGAACAAAACTTTCGACAGCTTTGCAGGTGTGGGGTGGGGTTGTTTTATCATCTGGGAGCTAAAGAAGCTTTTTTGTTTTTAATTTGGGAACTGTTGCTGGCATTTGTTTTCTCAAAGGAGGAGGCTGTGCTGTGGTTTCTAATGGTGGTCAGGTTCTGAAATCTCCTGGTTATTTAATAGCTTCCTCTGTTTTCCAGTGTTATCAGTTTACTAACACTAACTTTGCAGATTTGCTCTGACCCTTTACTTTTCACCTGTGTGTTCTAGCCCTTGATCTCATTAAAAATAGGACTATTCTTCTTATCAGCAATAGATTCCAGTGCACCACTTTGCAGTATACGTGCTGAGTTAGCTTATTTCAGTGCAGACTGAAGCACACATCCTGCCTTCAAGGAGATGGATGCACTCCAAAACCTGGGGAATGTCTTTTGAAAACGGACTGCTGCTTCCCTTAAATAATAGCAGCGTGACACTATTTGTTTCCTCAAATACGATCTACAAAATTTGATCTAACCAGTGGATATAAAAGCCTGGGTTTAAGAATAAATTAATAAAATATCATGCAACCGAGCATAGGACTTACGTATGAACCATAATTCACTGCTAGGGTCTGTAAAGCCCACGGGAGGCCTAGGCCAATTAAAATATCAAAAACGTTGCTTCCGATGGAGTTGGACACAGCCATATCCCCCATACCTGCAGGAACAGAAACCAAGCACAATCACCCATGAGAATATGCTAATCTGAGTGAATCCAGATGATTTCCATGGATTAAAGCACAGAGTTAAGTCTCTTCCTTTCCCCTCTCCCCATCCTACAGTCCATCATCAGGAAAAGATGGATCCCCTTTCTATGATTATCTGAGGACTTCCTCAGCTACTCCTGGGGCCCCTGAACCCCTGGCTCTGCTGGCAGGGACCTGCTGGCTCTCTCTCTGGGCCACACTTGCTGCTGATTCTGGTGCTTTATTGCAACCATGAGTTTCTGTATCAGACCGGTTAGATTCGCTCTTCAGTTATTCTAATTTGACTGACATGTTTCATGAAGAACCATCTTCTTCATCCCCCAAAGCAGCATTCCCAACTTTCTTTTCCTCTTAAAGAATCTGGCCCAAAAGCCATTAGGTAAAAGAAGAAAAAGTTTCCTTAAAAAAAAAAGTTTTCCAGTGCTTACGTAGTGTTCTATACAGTTCTACAAAATTGATATTACAAAAGAAAAAAAACACTTGTGAATTTTTGGGGAAAGCTTGAAGTTGGCAGCGGTGCCAAAACACTTTGGTGTTACCTGCTTTGCAATAGCAACATAATTCTTCTTCCTTCTAAATCTCGGCCCCGGGGAAAGGGCTGTGAAGGTTTTGGATTCGGGAAGGGAGATGCCCCCCGCGTGCCCCAGGGCAGGGCGCCTACCTTGCCGGGCTACGATCAGGCTGGCCATGCAGTCCGGCACGCTGGTGCCCGCCGCCAGGAAGGTGATGCCCATGATCACGTCCGGAATGCCCAGGGTGTAGCCAATGATCGTAACCTACGGAGGGGAATTCAAACGTCAGCGTGTCTGTGAGAAGCAAAATCACAGACCAGCTTGGGCCAGCATTGCAAGATTTACTGGTCAGCCTAACCTGTCCTTCCTTCTTCCTTTTAAGAGAGAGCAGCAGTAACAGCTTTATTTATTTATTTATTTATTTTGGTATATTCGTCACTTGGCAGAGGATAGTACTGACCTGCTATATACTCATTTTCATCCATAATTTTCTGGACGTTAATCTGGAAAAGAGGCTCTATGTAGGCCAACTACTGGGTGCAACAGAACTCCTCCTCATGGCTGATGATTCAAGGCATTAGCACGTACAAGACACTAAAGACATTACTGCATACAGACATTAAAACAACCCCTTAGTTAATTATATTATGAGCATACTACATGCAGGACATATCCCCTAGATATTGCAAGTACTTCCCTGTTGCAGAAAGGAGATTCTTTTATCTCCTTTTGCTTCTTTGCTATGCAGTCTATGATAAATTAGTGCTCTTTGAATTGATTTGTATTTTGAAACGCTGGAGGCCTTTGCTGAATGATGCCAGATTTCCTATGAGCTGCATTTAGCTGCACAGAGCAAGGAGAAAAGCTCAGTCCGTGCCGATCCATGCTATCCTGAACTCAGCATGCCACAAGAAATGCCAACTATATGTTGCAAGCAACACAGTGACCCTGCAGACTCTCGTGTTCCAGCTATGGAAAGCTGGGAGAGCTTTTCCTTGGAAACACCTCATCCTCGCAGACGAAAAGCAGGAGGAAACAACTAACTTTTCATCTCCTGCTCAGGATAATCAGAGTTATTAAAAAATAAATAAATGTCTTCTGCTATGGCATTCATTTTTGCCTTTTGTTAGAACTGTGTAGGGGTGGTTCCTGCTTTAGTGGGCACATACCATCCACACCATCATGTAGGAGAAAGCGGCGATCCAGAGGGTAGAAGAAGCAAAGGTAACCATGAACCATTTTTCCAAGTGGGGTTTGTTACAGTTGGGCACCGTGAAGTACAGGACAAAACTCAACGGCCACGTGAAGAGCCACTTCAGGATTTCAGTCTTACCGGCTGCAAAATAAAAAATGGGAAAAAAATCATAATTTTGATCTACTTTAGTCTAGCACACTTCAGATTTTTTTTTTAATTTTCCTGAGCAAGAGGCCAGGCTGCTCTCAGCCTAAGCGCTGTGCAAGCGGTTAAGACAGGGCACTAGTTGTTCACAGGAGCACAGCACAAGGGAAAGAGGGCAGCTAAGAGGATGACCATGGGGCAAACCCAGGAGCTGGGGTGCACCCAAGGCCAGGGCTCTGTATCCCGAGCACTGTCTGGCATGGCCAGCCTGAGCTTTGCTTTCTAGAACAACCCAAACCCAGGAGCCTCTTACTGGGGAGGTCAAAAGGCGTGTATGGCCCTTCATGGTCATCACTGTCATCTTCTTCTTCCTCTTCCTCATCGTTCTCGTTGTTCTCGTTATCCTCGTTCTCGTTCTCCGTCTCGTTCCCGGCCTCAGCCACGTCTTCGTCTCGCCGTGTGCCGTTCATGCCCGCTCGCTGGAGTTGCTTGGCCCCGTGCCATTCTCTACAACGTGCTTGATGGGTATTTTGATTGCTACTTCTGACTCACCATTGGTGTAAGCCCTGCTGTTTATCAGCCTTTGTCTCTGCAAACACAGGTAAATTCTTGCTGAAATGAAGATTTTTTTTAAAAAAGAGGCGAGGAGGGAGAGAAAGACACATACCAAGAAGTGTAGATTCAAGACAGGGAGATTCCAAGATGAGGGGCCAGACTCAGTGGAATACCAGGTTGTAAAATAAATGCAAGTAATATCAACATCAGATCAAGACTGTGGGTACCTACTGCAAGTAATAGCTGAAGGTAGTGTAGCCTGGGTCACCTATAGCTTTCTTTACTAAAGTCTCCATGGGGCTGATATCAATAGATGATTTAGCAGAGCCCTTACCAGAAAGATCAACTCTAGGAAAATTCCACCTGGGATCCCACAAATCTACTGAATTCCATTTCAACCTGAATGCTGCTGTAGGAAGGGGCAAATTCAGAAAGAAAGAGAGAGAGATAAATATATATGTATGTATATATAAATGATATAACACATACCTCATTGATCAACATGCGGCTGGCCATTGAGAGCCGGGTTTTGGGAGGAAAGTGGCTGGTTATCATTATTCGGAGGCCAGCCTCGGAAAATGAAAGCTGGTGTGGGTAGGCAGAGAGCAGCTCGTCCACCATGATCACTGAGGCTTTGCGGTGGAAATTCCCTGCAGCCAAGGGACATGGAGAAATTAAGGCCTCTCAAGATCCCACAAAGGTTTCTGAAGAATAATCTGTGCATTCCAGGGGGCCCATCTAAAACCATTCCTTCAGCTACTGTCTTTTAAAATATGTCTCTTCTGTCCCAATTTCTGCCTTGAGGTGGAATTTCTTTTTTTGAAATAAATTACCAATAGGGTGCCTCTACTCATGCTCATTATTACAAAGCTCAATCTCCCCTCCACACCTCATCAAAGGCCTGTGTTAAGCTGATGGTTGCTTCCACCAAAATCTGGCAGCCTGCTGGTCCACTGGGAGTGACCTGCCAGGAGCCATCGAAGGAGAAGGGACACACAGGGCAGACAACTGAAACAAACTCCAGCTGGGGCACAGGTATGAGGTCAAAGCCTTAACTATGGTCTCTCAACACTCCAGGTCAAGCCCAGGGCTTTTTCTGTGCTTGGAGGCTACACAGGATTTTAAGTGATAAGCCACAGCTGAAGTTGGCAGTGGGGACACTTGACACAGCTGGGCCTTCTGTTACCAGCTTATTAAAACCAGTGCTGAGCACTAGCCACGATTCATGATATTGCTATTTACTGCTATATCCTCAGCCTACAGAAGAGCATCCTCCTCATCCTCCCAGCCTTTCTGCCTGGGAAGGTTTCCATGGAGTGGATGTAAACATGTGGGGTTTTTCCTAGTCATCCAAGAGAAACTGTCAAGTGTTTTTTAACTAGGACTTTTTTTTCCATTTGGCATTTCTTATGTGGCACTGGTGGGAACTGCAACTACCCTCCTGCTATCATGAATGTTACAGACTCTTGCAGGTCTTGCCTTCTTTTCTCCAGTGAGTAAATTTTCAAAAAGAAACCCAGAACTTGAGCCATGGCTGCACCAGGAGGCATGTTGAGCACGTCAAAGCTTAAATCCCATAGCCCAAACTGCCCCGTGTGCTCATATTCCTGCAGGACCTGAGAAGACCTGAGCGACCAAGGAAGGCCTGAGTTTAGGGTCATGATTTAAATCAAATGGACGAAGATTTGCACCAAAGTGTAACCAAATGATCTCCACCAAGTGGAGATCTCCAAGTGGAGATCATTTATGTGGAAAAGTTTGTCGTGTTGAAGACGGTGGGTGGAGTGAAAGCACTCTACCCACACTCTACACTATGCACCCTATCCACACCAAAGCCATGTCCCCTCCTTCTCCTGTGGAGACACATACCCAGGCTTAAGCATGCTTATCCCCCTGTTCAGTTTATGCCGCTTTATGCATTAAATGCATTGAATCCAGCTGGAGGTGCATGGCCTGAAGCTGCAAGAGGCTGCTCTACCAGACACACCATTGGTAAGAAAGGGATGGCATCACCCTGCCATCAGGCTGCTGGCACAGAGGGCTTGCTAAAGGGCTATTGCTTTTCTTACGACATTGCTAATAAGCCACTGCTTCCCACACCATGGAACTGATGGACCCGCTTGATAAAACCCGCAGAAGGAGGCAACAAGTAGGGCGACTTACTGGAACAGTTACCTTTCTTTAGCAACACCACCGTGGCATCACAGTTGCTGTTATCATCCATTTCCGTGTTACTCGCTAACCCGTTCACCATGTTGGCAGCACCTTTGGTCTTCCTTTCGAAGCAGTGGTGGATGGTCGAGTTGTACCTGGGCGAAGGAAACACACTTCAGCTGTAATGTTGAGTTAGAGCCTCCATGACCCAGCTAAGAGTGGGGAGGAAAGCCCTCTGGTTTGCAGAAATCCAGCTAGACCAGGCTGCAGCTCTAGCTGCACTGCCTCCAGAGCAACCTAAAGCCAGAGCAAAGCAACCACAGACCATATGCTAAGTTCGGCCTTTGTAAAAAAATCACCACGCCCAACCTCCTAAATCTTCACTTCTTATTTCACTCTGAGCACAGATGTGAGCTACAGGCCTCACTGCATTTCACAGGCCAAGGTGGCTCGCTCCAGGCCACGGTCCCTAGCCAAGCCAAGCCACCTCCCCAGCTGCCTCCAAGCAGCTCTGCAACAGCTGGGCCAGCCCCTGCATCGCTCACCACAAAATAAATCAATACGGCAACACTGCAACGACGCTGCGTGCGTGAGGGGAAGACACATTCGGGCTTGTGTTTCCCTGCAAACCAGCCCCCCTTGCCTCTCGCACTGGGAATTGCTCTCATAATATTTACCCTGCTCATTGCTGCACAACACAGCTCTAATCGCACTTGCTGGGACAAGACCCACTGGCGCGTCTAGCAGCCGGCAGGTTTTGTTTAATGTTCCAGCTTGAATTTGGGTTTCCTTTCCACTGGCTTCGGAAAACACGGTGGGAGGGATTGGGAGTGAGCAGCAGCCTGGGGTGTTCCACCTCACCCCTCGATGCCTAGAAATCAGTGTGGGCTGCACTACAACTTCCCTGGGGAGCAGGGAATTGCAGAGGGGTTTTGGGAAGCAAATGCAATCCCCCACGCTTTTATTTCTTAGTAGGGATGCTAAAGAGACCAGGGGAAGAGCAGTGGCCAGCTCAGAAGGTGGCTGCTTTGGTGGGACTCGGAGACAACTCAGTTCTCCAAGTCACCCCAGAGAAGCGCTGCCACGTTACACGTCTGGTCCTCGGATGAGCGCAACAGAGATCCTGACTTTCTGGCTAGAAGGGTGACAGCTAAATGTGTGGTGGGTGACCAGGCAGTGACACAGGAGCCTCCGGCCTGCTGCGGTGCACTTACTTCATGATGACGATGTAGATGGCGTACATCAGCACTAGGACTAAGGACTCCCACCTGCAAACCAAAGCAACACCGGTCAGATGCTGTTGGATGCTGTAAAAATTTGTAAAAGGGCTCAACCCTCTCTGCTTGCCTTAATCCTTCCCCAGGAGAGGACATGGGTGAGGAAATGGTTTCCCACAGGAAGCTCTATGCAAAAATCCCCCGTGTGCAGCTTGTTGCAGACTAAGCCACACGGGACACAAGTCCTTTAAGGAAGGCTTTTATCTGAGATGCTGCATGGACAATACCAATATCTCCCTCCCTGCTTCTGGCAGTTCAGCCCTCAGCATTCTCATTGATGTGTTTTAGCAGAGGACGTGGTCAAACTGAATTAGGCCTCGGTGCAATTTTATTTAAATACAAAACCAAACCAAAACAAAAAAACAGCAAAACAGGCCATTGCAAAACTTGGTGTTTTAGAAATCCTCCGTGAAGCAAAACATCGCTTCCCTGGGGAGAATAAGTTTAAGCAAACATGTGCTGCAAAAAGCCTGCCTCCCCCTAGTGCTTGCAATCCAAATAATCCTGGATGTGAGGGAAATCAAAGCTACTACTGGCCCCTGCCAAGGCCAGAGATGCCCTGAAAACAAAGGCTGAAAGCAAAACTCTGCAAAACACAGTCATTTTTTAAAGGTTTTGCAGCCCTCCTAGCCTACCATAGCAACTGCAGTCTATGTAGTGACATTTGTAAATGTTTAAGATATTTAAACATTTAAGTGTCTGTATATATTTAGACACCTAGTGATCATCCTCTCATTAGCTTTTTCCCTGATAACCCACTTCTTTTGCAGCTCTTGTGCCAGGATGAGAACAAAACAATGAGAAAAGGACTTCACTGCTGTGTACACTCACCAAGAAACCTTCTCGTCATAAATAAACTGCGGAGGAAAGGTTGAAAAAGAAGCATGTTAGAAACAAAATACAGATGGAAAAGCTGCCGAGCCAAGCGGGGCACGGAGCGGCTGTGGGCTCAGCATGCCGTCCCCCCCTTCCTCCCATCCAGCCCATGGGTTGTCCCCACTCCAGAGCTGGGTCTTCTCCCCAGTACCCATGAGGACCTCCATATGAAACCACCCCAGCCAAATATACTCAAGGACTGCAACTGCTTCAGCCCCTCTGGAGCCCTATGCTCACGCCCCCAAGATAACTACGCCCGTGAGAGACGTTTTGTGCCCATGAGAGACGCTGCGTGCCTGGGGAAAAGTTGTACTGTGCCCCTGGAGCAACGGGCTCCCTGTCCGGTTTCTGGTGCCGGGGGCAGGCTGCAGGCCCGCTCTTGTCGGTGGCCGGTAGATGGCCGTCCTGTTTCACAGCTGGGCGCCTCCTCGGTTCCGGGCCTGCGGCCGCTCGTCCGCCTCAGCTCTGCTGCCGCCTCCGCTGCTGCGAGCACCCTCATGGCCAGGGCCCTGCTGTCCCTAGGCCCAGCCCTTGAGAGGCACAGCCCCTTCCTGAGCACCCAACTGCCACTTTTGGGCTATGGGACACCTGTGAATGGTGCTCCAGCAGCTCGCAGCACGGAAACTGGAGGCTGAGCCCTGACCAGTGTATCCTCTGGAAGAGGCAAGGGCCAACATTTCACCATGGCTAAGCTGTAGATGGGGGCCCAGGCTTCATCATGGCTGGGTTGTAGATGGGGGCCAGCGCTTCATCATGGCTGGGTTGTAGATGGGGGCAAGCGTTTCATTGTGGCTGGGTTGTAGATGGGGGACAATGCTTCATCATGGCTGAGTTGTAGATGGGGCGGCTAACACTTCATCGTAGCCGAGTAATAGGTAGGTAGGCCTATACTTCATCATGGCCAAGCTGTGCCTCTCTGAGGGGTCTGCACCACCGTCATGCACATAGCAGCCCTACAGCTTCATGGCCTACAAAGCCACTCTGCCCAGCATTTCATTTTCCTGAGGAAGTTACTTTCCATTTAGTCCTTCTAAAGCATCTGTATGTGGTTTGAACTCAGTGCTGGATGAAGAGATGCAAACATTAGGATTGCATTAGGAGAGCACCTCCATGGAAGCAGCACCAAAGAAGGGAAAGCAGATGACGTTTTGAAAGCACAGCACAATACTTCCCTTAAGCTATACAGCTTGCAAATAGCAACTCTTGTTTGGTAGCAAGCACCGAACAGTCATTATATCCATTGCTGGAAGAAAACACGACTACAGAACATTATGCATGTTCTAAGACGGCTCCAGTCACCATAATTTCTTCTGACAATGACTATTTTGGGCTGCAATGCGTTGGTGTGGTAGGACACAAAAACACGTGCAGTGACCTTTGTGATCAGAAATAGCACCAGTCCCACTGTCTTCACTAATGACTTTGACCATGTCCCTCCAAGTTAAGAAACACGGATGTCTTTTTCCTTGCAAGAGGAATAAGAAATAAGAACAAGTTTTGACAAGCTTTAATGGGTGACAGGGCATCTTTGCAACATTATTTTCAGGACAAAAATATTATAACATCAAATCAAGGTGAGGTATATGTGATAAACAGAGCTAATCTGTTTATAGCCTCTATGATTCAGAGTTCAACCAATCTTATCACCTGGCCAGTAGTACCCAACAGGTGAGTCTTCTGCTTCTCTATTTTCTAGGCAATTCCTTTCCTGGTAGAAATGGAAGGAGACAAAGCAGAATATCAAGGAGTTTTTTAAGTCATTGAATCCATAATCTCAAAATACTCAGCACTGGAAGGAGTGCATTTATTTCCTCACGTGCATATTTATGAGTAGGCAAGACAAAACTGCTCTGGAGTGCAACCCATATGGGAGCCAAGGCTTAGGAAAACAAATTGCAGTATCCTGGTATGATGGGCTGCAGTCCCAAAGCAAAAGGACTGTTGAAGTTCTATAACCTTGAGGAAGAGCTTACACAGAAACAAAGTACAGGAGACCGGAGCTTTCTCTGGAATGACAAAGATGTCAATTCAATGAGCACTATGAACTGTAGTTACACATGATAGGTAGCTAGGAGTTTCAGTGGTGTGTTGGGCACAGGAAGGTGAGAATGAAAGCCGCTGACTACACAAGGATGAATTGGCCATGGAAAACGCTGCCTTGCTTGAAGGATGGCAAATCCAATGGCAAGGTCAACAAGATCTTTAATTTGCTTGCCACCAGGCAATAAATGAAACAGCCAATCCAGAAAAAAAGAGGTTAAATGCCAGGTAGCTGCCCATATGTGTGCTTCCCTTGGAGTACACCAAGAGGATGACTGCTGGCTTGAATATGTGTCTTTATGCTCATACTATGCAGCTTATTTCAATTTGGAAGAGTAGCTGGGTTTATTGTTTAGGAACACACTTTTGGGTATGATGCTGCTGTCGAGCTATCAAGAAAAAAAAAACATTTTTTTTTTGTTTCATAGCTCATTGCTAATAATTATGCAGCTTTTATTCTGGTGGCGGCATTCATGCATGGATTAGACTGGAAATGAGCTATTTTTCAGAAGATGCTAAAAGGCTGACCTGGCAGGGCAGGAAATAGAAGTACAAACAAGCCAAGGCAAACCCTTGGAGATTTCAAGGACAGGCACCTGTACCTACACAATATGTGCATGGTATAGATGCATCCGCAGAGAGAGAGCGAAACAACACACGCGGTTGAAATCGTGTGTTTAGAAACACAAGCACTCATTTCTGACTATAAAGTTATCTTCTTGATCACAAATGAAGACTAAACCCATAAAATCACCGTTCTTCTGGGGAATCTAGGGACTTCATGTCCAAGGAAAAAACGTCATGCAAGACAGTACCTGTTACCAGGAAACTCAGGTTTTGCATTTGCTGACTTTGCTTTATATTGGCTGCAAAAGTTATGCTAAGCAGATGGGCAGGTCTTAAGCACTCCTGAGAACTTTTCTTCACTGATTTGAGGATATGCAGAGCACTTATGGAGCTTGTTGAAAGCTGGATTAGGAGCAGCACTGAGAATTACTGAAACTGTTAACTTCACAAGATGTGTTAACTTCACAAGATGATTTGCTGTTGGTGTGCACTGAATAAGCACACAAATATGTGGGGACATATCTACTACACTATAATGCTTTGTAGCTGTTGAGGATCTCTTTCTTCTGGGTACAAATGACGCTTCCATGTTGGTACGTAGGACTTTTCTGGGAAGCAGGGCCAGTAGAAAACAGGAAGAGTCGTTGCATGGAGAAGACAGAACTGCATGTTCATGTCAGAGCTGGAAGTGGGATTTAGCTCTGTACTCTGTCCCTGCTACAGGCTCTCAGGACCTTCCTCCATTGCAAACTCTTGGGTCAAGCTCTTTGATAGAACCAGGGAGATAACAAATACATCTGCACATGACTCCTGGAGCTAGAACCATGGCCACCAGACTACACTTTCTTTACAGACCATCTTCTGAGGCTGCAACAGACTCATGGGCTCCTATGGAGGAGTAACACGTATAGCAACCTTCAAAAACTTACCACGATAAGTGCAATGACGGACAGTGTATAGTAGATTGAATCTCTCAAGAGACTCCATGACGACAGTGCAACGACCTGGGGAAACATGCAAAGGAGAGGCCATGAGGAAATGCGTGACTGCTAACGCTCTGGGTGTAAGCTGGTCCCATACGTGCTAGGACACGTGGCATGAGATTGAAGTAGGGCTTTCTGAGACTGCTTGATGGAAGGGCACTGGAGAGATGGAGGGTTACGACCAAATCTGAAAAGCAAAGGTATAAGGTCACAGGCAGCGCTTTCCATGCTAAGTCACAGACCTCTGGCCTTCAGCACACCTACAGAGTCCAAAGGCTTTGAGAGTATCAAAGCAGTTTGTTAGCTGTGAACATCTGAAGGCAAGAAGTCATAAGTTCATATACTTAACCAAAAAAACAAAAAAAAGTTAGGTGTAGGAAGAGGATGAGAGTACTGCTTCATTCATAGAATCATAGAATCCTTAAGGTTGGAAGGGACCTCTAGAGGTCATCTAGTCCAACCCCCTGCACACACAGGGTCACCTAGAGCACGTGGCACAGGACTGCATCCAAGCAGGTTTTGAAGATCTCCAGAGAAGGAGACTCCACAACCTCTCTGGGCAGCCTGTTCCAGTGCTCTGTCACCCTCACTGGTAAGAAACTTTTCCTTAAGTTCCTGTGGAACTTTTGGTGCTTCAGTTTGTGGCTGTTCCCTCTTGTCCTATCTCTGGCCACCACTGAAAAGAGACCAGCCCCATCCTCCTCACTGCCTCCCTTGAGGTACTTCTAGACACTGCTCAGGTCCCCTCTCAGCCTTCTCTTCTCCAGGCTGAACAGGCCCAGCTCCCTCAGCCTCTCCTCATAGGGCAGATGTTCCAGGCCCCTGATCATCCTTGTGGCCCTGCGCTGGACTCTCTGCAGCAGCTCCACATCCCTCTTGTACTGTGGAGCCCAGAACTGGACACAACACTCCAGATGTGGCCTCACCAGGGCTGAGTAGAGGGGCAGGATCACCTCCCTCGACCTGCTGGAGACGCTCTTCTTAATGCAGCCCAGGATCCCATTGGCCTTCTTGGCCACGAGGGCACACTGCTGCCTCATGGTCAACTTGTCATCCACCATGACACCCAGGTCCCTCTCTGCAGAGCTGCTCTCCAGAAGCTCAGTCCCCAGCCTGTACTGGTGTCTGGGGTTATTCCTCCTCAGGTGCAGGACCTTGCTCCTTCCCTTGTTGAACTTCATGAGGTTTCTCACTGCCCTGTTGCCCAGTTTGTCCAGGTCCCTCTGGATGGCAGCACTGCCCTCTAAGGTATCAGCTACTTCTCCCTGTTTGGAATCATCAGCAAACTTGCTGAGGGGGCAATCATCCCTTCATCCAGGTCATTGATAAATAAATTGAACAAGACTGGACCAAGGACTGACCCCTGGGGGACACCCCTAACTACAGGCCTCCAAGTAGACTGTGCTACTGATCACAACCCCCTGAGCTCTGCCATCCAGCCAGTTCTCAATACACCTCACAGTCCACTCACGTGAGCCACACTTCTGGAGCTTGCCCAAGAGGATGCCGTGAGGGACAATGTCAAAAGCCTTGCTGAAGTCGAATTCTGAATTTCTTTCCACTTTACAGAAAGTACCTAAGGGTATTACCTTCAATATACCATATTCATGTATATTCATACATCTCTGTATTAACAGACCACACAGAATTAAGAATTGCTAACAAATTAACATCCCATCTAGACTCACTGATTTAACTGCATGGGCAGAAGGGCTTGCTGATGTAGAGCAGTTTGCAGAGTTGCTAATGATATATTAAGGAGATCGAATGACCTGGGAAGTCCACAGTGAAGCTGGTAGAAGGTAGAAACCTTCTCTTTGTATGAGAAATGAGGCATTCGTTTCTAACACCTGGGACCAGTGATCAAACACCCGGGACAGAGGGAACAGGGAACACTCCATCTCTGGATGTCTTCAAGTCGTGATCTGGCTCCTGGGCTATGGTAACAGGCAGCTGCACAGCCTGTCACAGACCAATCGAGACTAGATGTTTAATGATTCCTCTGACTTTAAATCTATTAAGAGAACCGACGTTTCTCTGTCCAGCACACAGAGACCTCAGGTGGATGGAAAACTGCCCAAACACTAAGTCACTCCTTGACTTCCTCAACCACTAATGCTGGAGGAGGTGCAGACAGCCATGTGGCAGTAACATCTCCCATCACCTAAATCGTGCTCCATTCTTTTCAGCAGCTCTCCACAGCTGATCTGTCTCCTTAAATTTGATCCTCCCTTTCTAGAAGGTATTTCTTGCATTGCCTTTGTAAACACACTTTTCTTATGTTTCTTCGTGAATCCAAACAGAAACTTTACTTTTATTTTCTGCCATCTCTAAAATCTCCCCTTGATGCAGGAAAATCGAAATGCAATATTCAACCGCATTTACCAAGATTATCCCTTACAGCACTAGCACCTATGGAAGAATACCAGTCAAATAAAAGTTTTTATGACAATAAATGTAATTATCATGGATACTGGGGCTGCTTTGTAGCACTAAGAAAACAAGATGTGATCTTACAGCGTAGCCATAGGATAGTAATACTGTTGTTTTCGATAGTAATACTATCCAAAAGTAAGGTTGTTCTACTACACCTTTTCTCACTCTTTTAAATCAAGGAACTCCCTAGAGACTTACGGATGAAAAAGGTCCCACAACCACTGTGAGCGGTGCTTACACAACAGTTTTCATTTCCTACTCAAAATTTAGGCAAAACATTCCCTTGGTTTATGTTTTCCAGCATGCACAAGATGGAGCACTGGCCTCAGGCATTACAGCTCACCTGCAGCACAAGAGCCCTTGGTTTGAAAAGAAGCAGCATTAAAATAATGGCAAGGGGAATCGTCTCAAGCATTTGTGGATCATAGAAAGAAGCCACTCTGAAAAATGCTACTCCACCAGCATGGAGCAGCCAGATTACTGCTAGCTCGACCATCAGCAGAGCCACCACGTTGGTGGCCTGTGAGCATGGGCTCCCAGTACGCTAAGGTCCTGCGTGCATTCAGGATGGGAAATCCATGTCCAAGTTCCTACTCCAGCAGAAAAATGTGGTAAGAACAATAAAAAAAGAACAGGCAATTTATATGGAACAGAGGATAAAACAGGAATGCCGTGCAGTTCATTTTACCTGACACCTTTCACAGATACAGAAGGCAGGAGGAATTTTGGTCATTGTGGGCTGACTGAGACAGGAATTCTGATCTTGGGTGAAAAAAAAATGCCAGTGAATAACTTGGCCTAAAGGCCTGTTGACTTGGACTTTAACTTCATTAATAGCATCTGAAAGGGCAGAAAAACAGTCAGAGGGTGGTAACATCTTCCGTATGCTAAAATTCTGAATATTTTTTTCTCTGTCCTGGGAAATTGTCTCAAGTCACCTCAAGTCTCTGCTCTGCATTCCTGGAGAGCATTTCAAGCACCGCGGGCCACATCCTTCCCAGGTGTATCTGTATCTGACCTTGCATTTCTGAACATGTTTTCTGACCACATCCTCCAGCCAGGCTTGTGCATGAATTCAGTAACTTCATTTTCATTTGACAGTATCTCTAGAAAGCTCCTATTCCAGAGCACTGACAAAAACAGTTTCTCATATTTCTTTACTGTTAACTCTTGCAATTCTGGAATTTTATTACCTTCCAGGAAAAATAATGCTGCAAAAAAAGATGCTGACCATTATATACATATATTCTTTAAGGCCTCTTTACACTGGCTTTTTTAAGAGAGTGTAATTCATGCCCAGTGTAAAGTCTCTCTCTGCAACCATCATCATGCAAGAAACTCTTATCTAAAATGAGAAACAGACCTTTAAAGTCCTTGAGTCAGATTAGATTTATGCCCTCTAACAATGTGCTTCAATATAAGGAAGGAGAGATGAATGGAGGTGCTCTATGACGGAAATTTCCAAATGTAGAAACCTGCAGTTGGATTCGTAATTCTATTCAGAGCCTTAATTAAATCTCCCATCTTCTATTTAGTGGACGCCTTCATTTTGATCGAGCAATTTTCACAGGAGAGTTTAGGATATTATATTGGTTTATTCCAGCCTGCTTTTATGAGGCTGTACCAAGTCCTATGTGCTCTTCTGAGCACAGATGCTGGCAGGGATTTTACAGCTGCAAACTTCAGTTCTGCATAATAAAAGCCATGACATTTCAAAGCAAATAATAAATAAAGGAACAGGCATGGTGGTAACTGTAGCTATTCAATCGAGTGAATGCTCCCCTGGGTGTAAGGAGTGTCACCACACTGCACATTGTACCAGTAAAAAGGTCACTACAAGTCAAACTAGCACCTTCCCTATTCTTGGCTATTCTCTCAGAATGTCTTCATCTATGTCCAGGGATTTTTTCCCAAACAAACATATTAAGATCCCAAAGGCAAAATGCAACTACCCATCAGGGATACATTCTACAATATTCACAGATCAAGACCCTGTGGGAGTCACAGAGACTCTTGCTTTGATTTCAGATGGCATTGAGAGAAACAGGCTCAAAATACAAGTTGCTGACATTTTGCAGAGAACCTAAATTGTCGCCCTGATGCAGCAAACATGGGGCAAATCCATCTCAGCTTTCCCTGCCAGAGGAACAAATCTCTGAGGTGTTTCTGTGGGTAAGGTATATGGATGCTAACTCTCAAAGAGGTGAGACAAACTCCCTGAGAAAGGCACCTTCCTGCTCCTCCGAGATAGGAAAGCTCCGTTTCTGGTTCTCTGTTGGGTTCCTACCAGGCAAACTCTCACTGATCTCTGCAAAGAGCCTGAACTCCCCACCCAAGAGCAAAACCGAATGGCATGGGGTGAACACAGTCACAGTAACATATATGATGTAGAGAGCAAATAAATGAAAAATCCCAAGTAAAAGGAATGGCAGCACTTTCAGCCTACACTGATGAGTTGTGCAGTCTCCCTGTAACTGTCATGACCTTGAAGGCAGGCTCATACTATTGCAGAAGCCAGGAGCTGCACATAAATCCTAGCACCCTGGGACCCTCTTGAACTACAGCCTGGAAACCAAGGCAGAAAGGAAATGAGAGGAGCAAGCAGCTTAGGTAAAAACATGATGAAATGTGGGCTTTAAATTAGCAAACCTATAGCCCAAGGGACACCTGATCCTTTGGGGCATAAAGGGGCAGCTGCAAAGGCATGGACTCTGAGGTTGCACATTTCTTCCAGCTGAAGGAAGTATCTGAAATTCAAATCTCCAGCAAGAACCTGTTAGTCCTCCCTCGACTGCTTTTGAATCTGGGATCTCTGGACCTGAAAGGAAAAACTCTCTAGCTGAGGCACTAAATGAGAGCTGCCCTCTATGCACCCGGCACATGGAAGGACCTATAAGGACACATGCTCACCTCCATGCCCCACCTTGCATTAGAAACAATTAAATCACTCATTTTCTATTTGTAAAGTCTTTATAACACACTGATCATCTCCCAGCTCTTTATGGAACTCTTCACTCCAAGGCATTTACTTCTCCTGTTGCCCTCTGTTTCCTTGGCATTCTTGGCCTGTATAATCAGCCCTAAACGCTGCCTGGAAATGCTGGGCTTTGGAAAGATGCCTTCTAACCTTGTTTCCCTGTGCCCTCTGGCACAGAGGGTCTAGATTTTCAGGTATTAACTGCTAATACTTGATTTCTTAATGCAAAGAGACAGCAGTTCTGAGGCGAGGGTGTCAAATGATTAAAGACAATCCCTGTCGCGATGAGTTGCAAGACTCTCGAGACAGCAGTGGAGATGGGCTAATCGTGAAGGTGGAATGTCCATCTCCCCTACTCCAACACATGGGTCTCGCAGCTGGGAATATATCCTTCCCCTTTGACTCTCACATGCTGTTGTTGACTCCTTGGATGCACTTTAGTCCATCAAAAGTAGATCTTCACGAGAAGATGTCCACTGAGCAGGATGCATTCTTGGGTAAAGATAAGCACTTCAGCTAAGCTGTAAATGGAAATGTGGGCATAGCTCTACTTCATTGGACATAGTGTTAATACAAGTGAGTTGTGCTTGTACTCGCCTGGGTGTGAGTTGACTCCTAGTATTGGCCAACATATAGACAAGGCGACTGGAATCCAGGGATCTAGGCTCTATTTTGACTCTTCCATTGAGGGACAAGGTGTTTTAAGATTCCCCATTGCAGTGAGGAGAGCAAGGCCTCTTTCCCACGCACCGCTTAGTTAACTCAAAAATGCCTGAGAAGAGTTCAGAGGCGGTGGCAAAGCCAGGGTAACGATCTGGATGGTTTTTGTGATCTTCTTCTGCTTGATGCCTCTCTTTTGCCCCGAGGGCTGTGTGTTCCTCCTTTGCACTGTTGATTATTGCAAACACAGGTTTTATTCTTATTGGTAGTTAGACATTTTAAATCAGATTTCTCATCCAGAGGAACCTTCTGAAGATGATTGTGAATCCCAACTGTAGTCACTATGATATCGATGGGAGCACTCCAAAGCCAGGAGTGATTTGCAGGAGCTATTCCCAGAGCTGAGGGACAACTCTTTGAAAGCTGGATGGAGTTCCCTTTGCAAGGCCAAGGCCTTGTCTCCTGGCCCCAAGCCAAGCCTGACGCTACCTTTCAGCAAATGCTTGTCAGAAGTCCAAGCCAGTTCTGTGACAATAAATATGTCACCTCAAAATAAGCTCAGTGACTAATGTCTGGCCAATATTATGGTAAAAAAGGGACTCAGATGGAATTAGCAGGGACAGACTTTCGGGAAAATTAAGTTTACAACGGGTTGTGGATAATGTGCATCTTCCTCATTTGGCTTTATGCAAAAATAAAAACGGTACCAGCGCTCATCCTGCCCATGCTGATGGGAGGATGAAATTCAAAATCCCTTTACTTCCCTGTGGTTTGTAGAATTGAGTCCTCCACAGTAACCTACCTTCCTCCCCTGACAGTCACCAAACCAAGGCACTGCTACCACCCATTAAAAAATGACAGGTCACCGCCAGGTCTACCAGCTGGAGTAATTAACCAGCAACTAAGGAGCATGCAGAGCAATCAAGGAGCAAATTTAATTAAAGACAGTATAAGTTATTCTGCCCTGTCTGCTCAAACTAAGGCCAAGTACTTGTCCTTCTCAAAATTGTCGTTCTCAGAAGTCCACTGTGAAATCCTCGATCTGTTGGTGCATTTCATTGTCGCTAACTGCATGGCTAATAACAGCAATATTGGTTGAGGTTTAATTCTACTTGTTCTGCACAAGTATAAATGTCAGATATAAATGTATTGGCAAAGAACATCATTATTGGGTCTTAAGTGCCGTATGCGAATCCAACCACCCTGAATCACGGCTGCTCAGCCAAGCCAAGCACAAAATTAAAACACCTCCCTGACACAACTGGCACTTTCTCCAGTAGGCAGTTGTGAAAGAGAAAATGACTTGATTGGACACAGCAAAATATCCCTACAAGGGCAGATCATTGTATGCTAGACACTGTTAAATGTAGAGCAGCACCTGATCCGTGCTTCATTTGCAAAATTCAACTTAAGAGCAGATTTGTCAGCTACTCACTTTGGCATAGATGTAACAAGAACATTTATTTTACTGTAGTCAGGTCAAATTTAGTAGGTTTTGCTGCAGTTTTCTTCTGGTTCAGTATGGTTCATTTGAATTTTCAAATTCATGGGGATTAAAGAGACATGCAAGCAAATGGGACAGAAAAAAAAGGGAATCTTACTGTTCCTACAAGTGGTGGCACTTAAAAATCATGGTGTTTTGCTAGCATATGGACAAATGTCTAAGGCTGTTCCTTGAAGCCATTACATCCTTATAAAGACCAGCACCAGCTAGATGCTGCTGCCCACCAACATGCTGGGCCACTTTACACTTTCAGGGACAACCTGTGAGTGAGCTGTGGGCCAGATGAATCACTGGTGACCACAGCAGACTGCTCTGGATGTCCTTGAGGATCCTCGCTTGTCCCATGTCCAGCTTTGACTTCATGCCATCCCAGCATCTATGAAACTGTTGGAAAAAAAACATAGAAATTCCACCCCATTTCTGCCTATCTTAAGAGCACATTGGGAAGTCCTGACTTCCAAGGAGCTGAATATCCCTGACTGTCTTTGGTGCATCTAATGAAGGTCTGACACTCAGGGGACAGTGACTGATCCTTCAGGACTTCTGCATTCCCTCTGACAGGGCACGGGCTCTGCTTTTAACTTCACTGTTTATTATTTTCAGAACTCCTTGGATGCAAAGATCCTGCCACCTCCCTGTTCAATGCCACTGGTTGTGATTTTCATGAAGCATCACATATCAACGTGAGAGAGTGACACTGCCCTATTTGTATTTATCTTTCAAGAAGCAACTGCAGAGTCTCTACACTTTTCCCAGGAGTCCTTCACCTAGGACTGAAGCAATTCAGAGGCTTCTTGTTCTGTCCCAACCCTATGGCTTGAGCTTGGCTGAGCCATTTAACCTCTGTCCCTTCTTCTTAAGGGGATAAAAGATCCTTATTACCCAACAATAGCCATGCGCTTTCACCAGCATCAGTCACACAGCAGTAACGTGGAGTCATGCCTGAGCTAAAAGATATAGACTGAAAATCTCAAATTGGCACCATTTGACCAGCAGCCTGTTGCTGCCAGCACTTTGAGACACTCCATAATTCAGACACAGCACTGCAGAGACCTCTAAATTAAGACCCAGTCTTCAAGTATTGCAGGCTCCTGGTTATGACCACTATGAATTTTCTTCCAGTGTCTCAACTGCACCTTCCAAGCTGCCATTTTCATCCACTTTTGGAGTCTGCCATGTGACTTCTGGCCACGGATACAACCTTCCACATGACTTCACTAGTCGTCTTCCTCGGATATCTTCCCAGCACATTTCACACCCTCCTTGAGATCATTTCATCTAGACTCTCATCTCTATAGCAATTGCAATTAAGTTACAAGGCAGATAATATCTTAAGATAATTTCTGCTGCCTTTCAGCAGTGCTTAGAAGAGAGGTGCTGCCTAAGCATCAGGAACTAGGAGTTATTTCTCCCAATCCTTTCCTTGTTTTGGGCATTACTGAATCCCATCCACAAGGAACAACCTGCCCAGCAGAAGCTGATAATTGTTGGCTGACAAACACAGCAGAGACGAGGGGGCTCGTTTGTCCTGCAGGCTCCTGCTTGCAGCATTCATCTGCCAGGCTCAGAACAACCTGAAAATGTGAATCAATTGCCCTTATTCCCACTTTAAGGTCCCTGGAGGAAACCAAAATCATAAATGAAAGCATGACCCAAGTTCCTCTGGATGTTTTGCAAGGAGCTGGGGTCACAGAACTGGAGAGACCTGAGAAATCAGAGCAAATGCAGAGCTGTCCTCACTGGCTGGAACAGCCTCCAGCTCCAGCTGGGACAGCATGGTTCCAGAGCTGAAACCCAAACCACTCTTCTCCTTTTTATACCTCTCAATGATGCCTCCCAGCTGCTGACATGTAGGGCTCAGGGCTGCCCCAACCCTCCTTGAAAGCTAAATGTGGCCAGCTGCAGCACCAAGTACCTCCTGGCAGAGATGCCAGCATCTTAGGATGATGCATTAGGGCCACCTCAAGGCTTTGACCACGACTAAACACCCCTCCCTGTACAGTGTATTTAAGCAAAAAATAAAATACAAGTAAGGGTCAGAAAAAAAATTCTGAGCCTTAAGATACATCTCTTTTTAGGCCAGTAATGCCAAGCAGCTCTGATCTAATGGGTTCAGTGAGAGAAGACCTTCAACTGCATGGAACCCAATGCACCCCGGGCCAGCCAGTCTCTGCAGGACTCAAGCCACACTCCCCTGTCCACTTCTTACCTTGCCAACTGACTCCATCTATTCTCATTATTTCATCTTTTAACTGCCTTCCCTATTTCTGTCCTACCAGTGAATCTAACACTGTGAAAAAGTCTTGAAATGCTAATTTTAAAAAATCACAGCAGAATCTTTGATGGCCAGACTGGTCCCAGCTCATTACGTTCTACATGGCACCTGATCTGCCAATTAGATCTGCTCCCCATTGGCAACCCAAAATACCCCTGTGCCCTGCATTGCAGAAGCAGTCAAGAGTATTAAGTTCTCCTTAACCTACTACATTGTGTGATTTAAATGTTCTCCTCAGTTGGACACAAGCCATTAAAAAAAAAGCCTTTCCATCCTCTTTCCCCTCCCAAAACTCCTCCACAACCCAGGAGAAGAAAATAAAAAGCTCTTGGAAGCAATCACAAAGCCAAAGGTCAGTAACTAAACCAATCTGAATTACTTGTAGTCTGTGAAATTAAAGCTTAAAAGATTAAGATGCATGCAAGCTAACTTTAAAGGCAGAATTAGATTTAAAAAGTAGATTACCAAAATCCCAGTCTCTTCACTAAATGTTATATTTTACCTGGTTATTAAATCTCTGTTCCCAGTTTCTGCTTCTCAGCTCTTCTCTATTGATAACACCTATTTCTTAGGTACATTTTCACATACAGGGTTTTGAGAGGTGTCCATTGCCTACACAACAGTGGAGACAGGAAGAGCCTTCTGGGTTTATCTGACTTCCTCAGAGAGCTTTAGAGGCTCAGGATTGTGTGCAGACAGCAGATGCAAGCGCATCCTTGGAGTACGAGGAACACAAATGATCCATAACAGCGGACTGAGACCCTCTGAATGGGATAATTTCTCCAGGAATCAAGGGATCCCTTCTCCAGGGATGGGATCATGCCTCAAGAGACACCCCACGGGTGCACCACCTCTCCACCCCAAGAAACGGGGCCCTGTAGAGCTGTCGTGCAGAACAGCCCCACGGGAAGCAGGGCCTGGATTCCCACCTGGGCATCGCGGAGTCTGCAGCACAGCACAGCCTGGATGGGCCCGAGCAGCCCATCCCAACCCCAGGGAGGTGCAACAGGGACAAGGGGACTCAGTGCAAAACGTGGCAATCAGTTAGATGGTAATTAGCCAGTCCAAATTACGCAGATTAAGAGTTGCTGTGTTTAATGCTGTGAGTTGCAACTCATAAGGGTTACATTGCTCTCAAGTACTTCTCACTAACCTCTTCCAGCTCCTCATTCTCTTCCACAGGAAAGAGGACTGGATCTGGACGGAGGACATTTCAAAACTGAACAAACTCTGCTGTGCTGGCTGGAAGGAGAGCAGAAGGAAGGCAACAGAGGCTGCCTCCGAGAATCCCACCTCCTTCTATATCCAGCAGGCACTGCCATGAAATGCTGCCTAGCTTGTGTCTGAAGGGCTGAATCTGATGCCACATTTTCATCCCTTGCAACATGCCCTTACTTTCTCAAGTTCTTCTTCTTTCTTTAACCTCACTGTGCTTTTTTGCCCCATCTTTAAACCATGGATTGTTTGTTGTCTTGCACGGATTTGGGAAAAATTAATTCCTCATCAGCTGCTCGGACACAATAGTGATGAGCAGGGCACAGGAAACGACTAATTTTGCTTTCGGAGCAGGGCTTGAATCGAGCCTGGCGAGTAGAGCAGAACTGAAAAATGAGGAGAAAATAAAATAATGCATCGCTGCTCATTAAGTGAGCCCGTTCGGCTGCGTGCCCTGGAGGAGGCAGGGGCCCCGCAGAGCACCCAGCGTGCCATCGTGTAATTAAAGGCTCTATAAAAATGCAAACATGCAGGGAGGGGGACATATTAAGGTTGCAGAAGGAACTTCATTGTTGCCACATTCTAATGTCTCAGCAATTGACTTTCAACCTTAATAATGCTCTTTTAAGGGTGTTTCTTAGGTGCCTGGTGTCATACCGAGGTGTGGGCAATGTGCTTTCCTCTCCGGTCCCAGCAGCACGACGCCTGCAGGGATGCAGTCATGGACATCCCATCCATTAAATGCTTGGAAAAAATGATCCATCAGTGTGCGTGTTGGAGAAAATACATAAAATTTGGGGAGTGGGGGATTGTTTCTCTTTTTAAGTGATGTGTGTGTAACCGGAAACATTATTTGCTAGAGCCAAAGAACAGCACACCCAACATAGCACATACATGCTGCAGCCTAATTTAAAATTAATATATACCCTGGGGAGAGCTGATCGATGTTTTTGAATTCAGCTTGTCACTGGTGGGGAAAAAAAAGGGGGTTTCTGATGATACGGAGCAGTTTTGCAAAATCAGAGTGCTTTTTAGAAATCAAAAGCGGAAATGACCATTGCATTTTGCCATTCGTCCTCCCTATTTGGATGGCAAAATAAAAACAGAGAGAAAAAGCGCACCAAAAACAAATGTGCAAATGGAACAGCTTCCAAAAAACTACAAAAACAACAACAAAAAAAGGCAGGTATTTCAGAGATTTTAAGGATTTCAGAGATTTTAGGAATGCTACTGGAATCAATGACCTCCATTCTGGTCGCATGCTGTCGTCATCACCACAGATATCTAAGGGATCCTACTGAAATACTGCACCGACGGCAGGCGGATGCGAACGGAAAGCCCTGCTGAGAATAAGAGCACACTCCCTGCAAATCCCCGCACAGAAATCACCGGTGTGAGCGTCTGGAAATTGCTCCTCATCAGTGCTGTAATTATGCAGGTTTAGTTACTGCACACTAGAGCATGGGCTGCAGAAGCATCTGGAGATGTGATGAGCATCTTGCTCTGTAGCTGGATCAAGAGCCCTGTGTGTTTTATACACGAGTTCTGCTTCAGCAGGTCTCTTCTGCACTTTACAAGGGCCCTAAATTTCTAAGGGTCCCGAACTGGGCTCTGCTCCAAAACTCCCAGCTCAAACCCATTTTTATATATATCTATAGAAACATGTATACTTGTATGTGTCTGTATAGTCCTTACATATATATGGTTTTACATAAATTATATGAGTTTAAATATATATATATATATGAAGAACATACAAAGACATACATAAATATTTTAACTTGCCTGGCTGGGACATGGAGCTAGCTCATTCCCATGGACCGACTACGCTGATTAATGTTTCCACCAACGGCGCAAGGATGCATTGGGTGACAGCAGGAAAAACGAAGGACTTTGGAGGAAAAAGTTGGAATAAATGAAAAGCACAGAGGTAATATCAGCACTGCTGAAATGGGACTTTCCCACCTGCATGGGAAGTTTTTTAGCAGGTTAGGGGCTTGAGACCAATAATGCAGGGCATATTGCAGGAAGACTTAGCTCCTCTGCCATTGTGCTAAACATCTAAACTTTTCCATTTGCTTCAAAAGGCAACCTGAGCAAAAAGTCCTACTGATTACAGGAGAACCCCTCTGGGGAACAGGGCTTCACGCCCTGGGAAAGCTTTGGTAGCAACTAGTTGGCCTGGATCAAATAGATCTTCACAGTAAGTGTTGTGGCAGAACCACTAATGTGTTGGATGTGTGTAGCGTTCAACTGCACGTTGTTCCATCAATGCCCCACACCTGCTGCACTGCCCCATCGTTGTGAGCCAGCTCCAGAGCTGCATCTTGGCACCTGAATATCCTTCGGGTTCCGATGCAAATCAAGGGGGTTTATGAGTCTAAAAAGTAGATTGTAGACTTTTTTCCAGCCCCCTCCTACTGTGAAAAATGTTCCTCCTCATCTTGAAAAATGTCTGTGGTGAAAGCAAATAAAAACTGGATTGTAAACCTTCCCGGGAAGGTCCAAGCTCCCTGCTTGCTTTCACATACTGGCCAAGTTAAAAATGTCCCTTCTCTTGGATTCCTCTGTCAGAAATAGCTACTCCACTGCCCTGTATTGCTTCTATAATCCTGCTTTACCTCATTGCCAACAAGTCTGCAGAGTAAGAAGATTTCAAATAACATTTTATGAGACCAGAAAAATACTGGGCATGCTGGCAAATGCTAAGGTGAATGCAGATTAAGATACTTAATTACAGCGAGTCAATCATCTCTGCAAGTCAGAGAGCAGCTGAGATGTCACAGCCTAATTTAATTTCAGATGAATAACTCGTGTTGTCATATGTAGTCTGACAGGCTGAAATGCGGTCAGAAATTATACGAGGAATTGATAGCTTTATTGCTAGTAATGTAAAATGTTGGGGCCTCCTTGGAGATATTCAAAACTTGACTCTACATGGCCTCAAACAACCTGATCTAACTTTGAAGTTGGCCCTGCTGGAGCTGCAGTTGGGTTGGAGGTTTGGACCAGAGACCTTTAGAAATCTCTTTCCACATAAACCATCTGGTGGCTATCAATGAGATAAAGTACAAAGAAAGGCCCAACCAATATTATTTTGTATGTCATGTCAGTCACCAACAACATTGGTGAGCTCACCATGTGCATCCGTACCTATCTTGCAAAAAGGGGGCATCTTTCATGATGCTCCAGAAGGGTCCTAATGCTCTCAGAAATGTCTGCCATGCCTCACCAGTTTCCATTGGCACCAATCAGAGGCTCCTTTGGTCTTAAACATCATGATACATAGGTCACAATCCATTTTTTTCAGCAGCTACAGTGAGGATGTGGTCAAAAAACAACTGCATTCCTTTGACTACTCCTATCTACTGGGCTGCTTAAAAAGCCAGAGCTGATCTTTGCTGTTTTGTTTTTCATTTCAAAAAATGCAAGAGGAACAGTGTAAGGCCCCGTGAAATAGAAAACAAGCCAGAGATCCTTGTGGCAAGGCTACAACTTATTTCACAGTACAACCAAGGCATGTAAAGAAGCAAGAACCATGAGGAAGCCTTAAATGCTCTTACCTGTCCTGCAAAAAGCCCACACACACCAATAATACAGAGAATATTAAATACAGCAGAGCCCACGATGGTTCCAACACCCACGTCGCCTTTCGTGATAAAAACACCTGAAAAACAAGTTCAAGACAAGCTGCATAAATTGGAAAGAACATATTTTTTGCTCAAAAAAGCAACATGAAGCCTCTCACAGGGGTTAACGGCTTACATTACAAGCCCCTTTGTGAAAAGTCTCTAAGCTCCGAACAGTCATCCTCATGGAGACAGAGAGATCACCTTAACCCTCCTGTTCTTCTGATGATAACCCACCTCCTAGGTACACGGACGACTTCAAATGCAAGAAGACTCTCCTCTTATGTCATACATAACATACAGCATCATTTTATAACAGCTCTCTGACTGAAGTCCCTTTCCCCAAATAAAATAAAAGAGGACCCCAAACTGCATCATCCACTGTGATTAAAAAGCATGGGTACTGGCAGTTTCTGCTGTTTCTAGGCTTAATGAATCCAGGATGAGACAAAGATCTCTTTCACAGCCTTTCTTTACAAAACTGCTTTTCATTGCATGGCCTTGAGCTCAGCACCCCTCTCTCCAAACCTTTGCCCCTAGAGCTGGGTTGCTCTTGGCACATCCAGGTGATTTGTCATCCCCATCCACACAACAACCTCTTAGCTTGAGGCTTTGGAAGGAGCATACAAGTGTCTCCGAGTTTCCAGAACTACTGGTGAAACTGTTGATCATGATTCCCATAAGCAGAGCGATACTTTGGTAGAGTGACGCTCTGACCAACTCATTATTTGAGGATCTCAAATTCTCTACTCCTCTTCAGCTTTCCTGGAGGGACAGAGGTGTTCCAAGACTAATCAGAATGAAGGTGATGGTGGAGGCTGTGTATTTGAAGACACAAAGAGTTGCCTCCAGGGTATCATCGGCCCTGGAGGTGCACTCTTTCACACTAAGCCCTAGAGATCCTGTGCCAAGTAGCATGTGTAGGGGGTGGGTGGAAAGGAAGAGAAGGCTGCACCTGCAGAGCCCAGCACACCTCAGCTATGCTACAAGGTGAGATTAAGAGGTGGTTACGGTGACCTGACTGTGGTGCTGGCCCTGGTTCTGCTGGATTAGCTATCCTATCTGAGCTCTGAAACCCAGTGAGGGGAAGAGAGGATTTCAAGAAGCAGCAGCAGGTCAGTTAGTTACCTATGACGGATGTAAACAGCTCAGGAGCAGAGCTTCCAGCTGCCATGAAAGTTGCCCCAGCAACGTCTTCGCTGAGATGCAAACGCTGCGGAAAAACACATCAGAGTCACTGGTTACAATACTGAGACAGAACTGACAACGCTGAATTGAAGGAATTCAGCTGGAAAAGTTACATGGATTGCTAAAAGCATGTAACTGCCAATGTGTATTTCAGGAGAAGCACGGGATAAAAGTCATCATCGGTGGTAGTGACTGCTAATTTCCACTGTTGTTCTCCAGCTGTTTAACAAAAATTCTCCTTGTACAGAGGGCAAGTTGGGGCTTTGACATCCTTTTCTACACTGGAATACTCCAGAAGACAGTGAGGCATTTTACCAACCAGGCTCCCAAAACCATGACTCCCAAAATACCCCTTATCCCTTCTCCTTTGGCTTGTTAATGGTCAGGGCTGGAACTCAGGCTCCGTCCATCCCCTGACCTCCCGCCTTGAAGAACATCTCAGCCTTAGACACTCACCATCCATTTTCTTGGATTGTCACCGAACCTACACACCTCCCACAGCTTCCAACAGTGAGGCCCAGGGACTTCTCTTGTTTCAAACAGTGTTTCCTAGAAAGAAAAGGCCCTGCCACCCTACGCAAACTTCTCTGACATATGCTGTTTCCAAAGATTTACTCGGTTAATTACTTCCTTTATGTTCCCCACACTCCCGCTGTTCCATCTGTACAAGGCAGCGCTCGGTAAACGAGACAAAGCTGCTAGAGACCACATGCCTTGTTGACACCTTCTGCAGTTTCATACGAGGAGCTAAAAAAAAAGCCACCCGCTGCCACCTGGTCACGCCGAGCTGCTGCTCCCCGGAGCAGGCGGCATCGCGCGCGCGGGAGCGAGCGGCTTTCGCTGCACGAGCAAGGAGAGGCGGTGGGATGTGATGGGAACATTTCCAGAAGAGCTCTGCATTCTTTGAAACAGCACAAACCAGAAAAGAAAACATTTCTTCCTAATGGCGTAAGGCTCTCTTGTTAACTTTTTCATTGTCAAAGTGCACTTGCTCCTCCAAAATTGCAGGGGGAAAAATAAAACAACTTAATCTTGACTGAGTAGACCATAAAATTCTCTTAAGAGCTTAAAATGTCCTTAGCTCTACCCACTGAACACACATGTACAATAGAGAATTTTTAAAGATTTTTCTGGGGCCAAGGAAAAAGGAAAGGATTCCCTCATTGGGAATGCTTTTTTAAGCAGGATGCCAGATGCAGTGCTGCTATAAAAGCTGTAGAGACTGATTCAACACTTTATGTAAAAATGACTAAGTAAGATTGGAGTTACTGAGCAGAAGTCCAAAGGAGCAGAGGCACAGCCCAAAACACTGGTTTCTTCTGCAGACACTCTGTGGGCACAAAGAAACGCTCATCCTTTTAACACTCACTCTGCATCTAGAGTGTATCTTTCCAAAGGAAAGACCGTTCATCAGGGAAACCACTTGGGCTGATCTTCTGTGGGGATGGTTTAATGTAAAGTTACAGTGGGATCCCTGGAAGACAATTACTAGATAATTTATTGCCAGGAATGTAAGATGGCAGAAAATATAACACTAAATAGGAGGCAAAAATTTCTTTTCTGATATTTGTAAGCAAATTGCAATGGAGGTGTGACGTTAGTTGGGTCATATAACCCTTTTGTAAACATGAGTACAAATCGTTTTAGAAAATGAACAAAAATAAAATAATAACAAAAAAATGCATTCAGGTAGGTTTTGAATATCTTCAGAGAAGGAGTCTCCACAACCTCTTTGGGTACCATAGGTCTCATCTCGTTAGGTAATGTAGGATGCTGTCCATCTTCTCTGTGAGAAGAGAAGGAAATAACATCTAAAGAAACAGTATCTCTCTTTTGGGCAGTAGCTTCTTTTTCCAAGTATGCCAGATATAGTATTCAATTTACATTTTTTCTCTTGCACATATAATTAAATAAACCTTATCAGTCTCATTTTGTTTGTGCTGTCGGATAATACATGATTCAGAGCTGCCAGGAGAACAAATGGTGCCAGAACATCCGACACTTCTACCTGTAAAACTAACTGGTATTAACTCATCCTGGATGCAAGTGCATTCATGTGGTCCTCATCAAACCTATCTGAGCCACAGCGTTAGCTCCCACCATGACTTTACTACCTTTAACTACCTGAATATTCATGTATGGAAACAGTGGCACTTCCTGAGGACATTTTTTTTAAAAAAAAAATGCCAAACACGCCTTCATGGTAGGTTGTTGAGCCACAAATAACAGGGTAGCTGGGAGTCAGCATCCATCAGAGCTGTCGCTATGAATGATTTCACATGTCACCTCCTACGCCTCCCCCCTGGTACGGGCAGAGCTCCGTTTCCACGATGAGCGACACTTATTGCCAGGGAGATGGGCAGGTGTCTCCTCCAGCTGACAGAAATATCTACGTGCTGAGACCAATCCCTGTTTCCCACATGCAGCACAAATTTCATTGCCTGAGTTTGGCAATAGAGAGGACTCAAAGACACTTCAAGCACAATGTTCACCCTGCCACCATCGGAACAGATTCAAGCTAAAATGTACTCCTTGTCCTCTAAACTTTCAGCATGCTGGCCTTAGCAAAACAGGGTCAGGGTCCCTTGCAATTGCTGGAGGTGTTCAAGAACTTCTTTACAGCTGACCTAGTTGTCTTTGCCACTTTACAACTTAGACCAGAACTAGTCCTTTCATAGACATGCTTTGAAATTCACAGTTTCCACAGGAGTAAATCACCAGAAGTTTTAATTCATATCCGCTCAGAGTTAAGCCCTGGTGCTCTGAACATGTTTGTGGAAGGAGATGGGAGCACCAGGCAATGACATCTCTACACGTGTGTATTGTAGGAGCATCTAGAGTCCAGCTGGCTTGTGAAATCTTGCAGGGCACCTCTTAAAGAAAGCTAAAGGCCCCGCTTCCAGGATACTCGTGACTGAGAAGACAAGAGGACTGAGAAGACAAGAGTTTTTCAGGGAGTAAGGGAGGCATCTGTTCCTTACATGGGCAACAATTTAATATTGTCTTTCCAGTACTTTGTGGTGGAATCTTATCTCAAAGGTGTAATTTCTTGGTCCAAGAGGAATGTCCACTGAGGTGGCTGAGGAGCAAAGCATGAGACAAGCCACTAAGCCCTGTTGGGCTTCTTACCTGCAAACACATACTGCAGCACTGCTAGGGAGTGAGATGGGTAGTCACTGTTCTAGAAGACACATTTTTTACTTCCTTATAAATTGTCTCCATTTTTGAAAAAGTGGCATGATACATACATAGGATTTGTTATTTAAGAGGAGATCGCTAGCTTTAAGAAAGAGCATCGGCCAAGTTTACCCATCAGGAGACACACAGCTCATCTCCTGCAAGTGAAAACCATGAAGCTGAGCCAACTCACACACACAGTGTTGAACAACTAAATAAAAAAACATGGGGGAAACTGTAAGATAATGGTAAACACACAACCACCATGTTTTGAGGCTCTCAAGGAGAACTGCTGCTAAAGCAAAACATAAGCTCAAGTAAAATTTTCTAATACTTACCTCGCAAATCTTTTCCAATGAAGGGACAAAGAAATCATCGCAGACGATTGCCAAAGCATAAAACATATACATTGCCTGCAAAAGAAGAGAGAAAATGTCGAGCCTGGAGAGCATCAGGAAAAGATACGTAACTGCAGCACCCCAGTTCATCTTGTGTTTGTTTTGGTATGCATGTGAGAAGCTATACCTTCCTTTTTTTTCTCTCTTTTTTTTTTCATATTCTCTGCAAGAAGAAGCTATCTGGGATTTAATGGAAAGATCATGGAGTATCCATGTGCCTTCACTCCTGTTAGCACAGGCAAAAGCCATGCCAAAGAATATGCTAAATGATGTGGACAATCACAGCCAGGCTTGAGCCCGTGTCCTGGCCCTGCTGTAGACGTAACGAAGACCATCCACACTACAGCCACCTCTGAGGACTTCCCACCACCATGCACAGACCTGTGGCAAAAGACAGGACCCCAAAATACCCAGAGCCAGTGGAAAAAACAAACATTTTTTAGCGTGTGTGTTTTTTTAGAAGGCGGAGCTTCTCATATATGTCTGAAAGTAAAGAGTCCTAGAAAGAAATAACTCTGGCATCGGGACCAAAAGGGCACATGAGTGTGCTTTAACTCCCTTTCCACGTTATCACGGACAGGCACTGCAGTATTATTTCCTTTCCACTCCTTCGTGAGCAAAGCGGTTATCAGAGCTCCCTTTTCAGCAGAGGCCACCAGGAGATGCACTGCCCTGTCTCACCACCTGGCAGAGCAGAGGACAAGCGTAGCGATCGCTGCAAGGCCTCGGGGAGGTAGGAAACCTGCCTGCTGCTGGTCCCCGCGGGCTGACGTCAATCCTGCCCCTCGGCCAGACATCCAGCAACGGCCCGGGAGATTAAGGACAGATTTTGTACAACTAAGTGCAATTCAATTCCTAGAAACCTCCTAGTGTATGATGGCAAGGATTATGCTTTATACTTGGAAATAGGATTTTTGGATGTGACTTTGCCCTAGAATCTTTATTCAAATCCTGTGCTATCTTGATATAAACATGCCTGACGTGATGCAATTACTGTCTTGATTGAAATACATTGTTTGGGAGCTTTTCTTCTATGTAACTGATGAAGTGCAAACAGAATCACATAAATTCTGTCATTAAGAGACACGGAAATACAGTCTGTTTTAATTTGCAATAAATATTCAAAATCTGGTTGCTTTATAGAGCTACTTTGAACACCAGCCACATCTTAAACCTCTCCTCTACCACAAACACTGCCCAATATCCCAGCCCCAGTGACTTAACATTTATGAGGGACCTTCCTGACTATTTGCCTTCTGCCACAGAGTGGCCTCTTGCCCCAGTTTCGGCCACCCTAAAACCTCAGACCAACTCAGGAGGGGAGGATTGGCAGAGGCCATACAAAGATATATACACAGTGGGAAGTCTCTCTGCTCCTAGTCTGGTCATGAACTACTATGAGGACTTCTTCCCAAGTCCAAGCAGCCCTGGCAAGGCCTGCTGTGCGCTTCAGACTATGCTCTGTGCCCCACCAACGCAAAGGCCACGTGCTGATCTCACAGCACCACCAGTTATTAATTTCTAAATATGTCAAGGTATCACAGTGGGGTGAGGCCCAGACCTCATCGAGAGTTTTGCCTGAACGCAGAGTATCTGACACGGTCATGCACAGCTAATTTTGCAAACATTATGGTAGCAAAGCCAAATAAACACCCGTCCAAGTCTTGGTGGGATCACGGCCTGTTCCTGGGGTCATTGAAAAATGTTCAGTATCACAGAGGTTTTCTGAGGAACTTTTGGGGCTGCTTTTTCTAGCTCTGAATATTTTATTATGGCTTATGATGATTCCTCGCTGACACACATTACTGCAGAAATGATAAGAGAGGCAGGCAGGCATAAGAAGGCAAGGGGGAACACCTCCAAAACATGACCATTTATTCCAGCAAGGAAGAAGAAAAAAAGACATTAGAAGAGAAATGTTAGTGATAAGGAAGAAATGAATTACCTATTTGTTATGTGAGAATTCACATAACTCCAATTATAAAGTGGGGTGGATCGGAAACGATCTAAATGAGCCCGATAACCAATAAAGGAGTCATACGATTTCCCTTCACATCAGTGAAGAGGAAAGGGAAATAACAGAAAGATCATTATTTTGCTCTGCTTTTTAAGCTTATCTTAATGCAGATGAAATTCAAGTCAATCAAAGTGTTCTATTAATCGAATTTGTGGTTTTCTACAGATCTTGGCCTCTTCTCTCAGCTTGAAATATTCCCTGGAGTTGCAAGCTGCATCGCATTAACCAGCACCTTCAATCTTCCTCACGTTTTGTTCTTGAAGGACATCTGCTTCAGCACAACCCTCGCAACAGCCAGGTAAAAGCAGCTCCTGGATGGGTTTGCAGGAGCAAAGCCAGGGCATTACACTGTCTGCAGCAGGCCCCAAAGCAAAACTGGGGCGAAGTAGCTGCCTGGAAGATCACGTCCAAACGGGCAGATATGGGAAGGAGAAACAGAGGTCCAGGGTGGCACTGCTATGTGGGAAGCCATTGCCCCAAACCAGATCAGGTCCACACGGGTCTGACATCCTCTAGTCTCACAACACTTTGCTGTTCTTGCAGGGCTTTTCCTCAGCTTCTGAAGAGAAACCCAAGGGGAAAGCTGCAAAGCCTCTGAGGTGCAGCAGGAGCTGTGTCCCAGAGCCTGGAAACGATCAACCTAGCAAGGGTCACTCAGGCTTCAAAACCTTAGCAAATGATGACACTTCAAGGAATCAACTGGTGGAGAACAGAGCTTTGCTACAGCATTTGAGTGATGAGGAACAGGACCTGTGGGGCTCATGGCCTCACAGCCTTTCCGTACACCGGATCCCGTTATCCTTCCAGCTCCCGAGGCTGAGACGAGGCCTGCTTGAGCTGTGCCCAACCAAGGTTTAGCTGAGCAAGTAAACTTCCTATAAAGTACAGCCCAGCAGCTGCTTTGCTGAAGATCAAGCCTTTCCCAAGACCATTGGTGTTCCGTCCCAAACTAGACTCTTTCTGACTGTTGCGTATTTTCAATAGTTATGAGCATCTTTCATAATAAATCTCTTTTTTTTAATAAATGAGTTCTAATCCAAACATTCAGTGCAATGTGCAAAAAAGGCATGTCTCCCTTCTCCTGTACAGCTCTTGGAAAGCACATTTTCCAGGTTTGTTCTACCTCCAGCTTCTGCTTTCCTGCCTCCAGCCTGTTCCTTCCAGTTTCAAGTCCAATTGCTTCTGCTGCAGCACAAGCTGAAGTGCTCCCATGTGGGTGGCTAGACAGCCCTGCCTGGACAGGCTGGGGCTGCTGCTCCAGAGCTCAGGTTGTCTCAGAGCCACCACTGATCCATGTTTTTCGAGAGTTCTTCAACTCTCCAAGACAAAACCACTCACATTTCATTCTGCTGAACTCAGGCTCACTCAACTTTCTCTGCCTAAATGTTTTGTGTGTTTTTTTTTTTTCCATGTGAGCACTGAGATGATTCTTGAAGTCCCCAGTGTTTGGTGAGCCTGAGTTACTGCATCCTTCCCATCTTCCGCTTGGAGATGCCTCTTCCATCCTGATGCTGCCGCAGTGAAGGTCTAGATCAGAAAGTCTCTGGGAGAGAGGTTAATCTCCCAAGTTTTATATAGCATAAGAAGGGAATAATGCGCGTTTTTTGAACTAGTCTGCAAGCCCTTTCAACAGGAAACCATCATTAGAAGACAAAATGAAAGACTTACTGCTATTCAGCTTTCACTTATGGCAATACAGAAATCAGACGACAGAACTGTGGGTTTTACAGACTGAGGCCTGTTTGTGAACCTGGGGGATGTAGGATGCCTCATGTCTCTGCCAGGTTTTGGACTGTCGCTTTCATGCTCTCACACTCCATTATAAATGCAAACTATTTAAAAAAAATCAGGTCCTTCCATATTTTCCTTGATTCTCAGCCCAAGAAAATCCCAAGGAGGGCAGGAAGAGGTCCCTGCTTTCCGACTGTTCTTGCTTTGCCACAGTTCTTGGCTTATGATGATTTTGGTTTGTTGTAACTATGTTCTCCTGGGCTGTTCTCTGAGGTCAGGAGAGGAACAGGAGCAGAGAAAAAATTACTTTCGATCTGTGCATTGTCCAGGTTTCCACGGCATGGATCAAACTATGTGTTTTCACTAGAATGATGGACATTCCTTGCCCTCCAGATGTAAACTCCTCTATTCATGAAGCAGAGTTATTCCTACATCACCAGCAGCTCATCCTGTTTTGCTTGCCTTTGAGGTTTACTGTAGAAGCTCAGGTGATGGGAGTAGATTAAACATGTTTTTTGTGGGGGAAACAACAATAAAAGCAGGCTCTGGGTATTTGTTCTTATCTTGAGTTTCCAGGGACAAAATTAAATCCCTAAAATTTAAAAAAATCTTTATAGTTTTCCAGAATTTAATCACTGCCAATAATTTTTGTGAAAATCTCTGTCAAGAAAACTTTGCATGCTAAAAAAATAATTCAAGTATTTCTAAGATAAAGGGGAAATTGACCATAACGGATGATTCTGACATTATTTTGGAGAATCAATGCATCTTGCAACAAGAGTGTAATGCATTGCAAGGTGTCAAACAGCATCTGTGTTTCTCTGTCACTCCTTATAAAACTTGAATAAATGTAAGTTACACTTTATGAAACTCAGAGGCTGGAAAATGGTCCAAAGGACCATAAATGTAAGCAAAACGTTGGCATTCACTTTAGTGAAAAGTGGTAATGGCTGAAGGAAAAAGGCCTAAGGCCTTTCAGTCTCAGTGAGGGAAGTGCTGCAAATTGGTCAAATGCTTCTTTTTTCTTTTCCTTGTGGGAGAGAGTGAATTGAGGGAGTGCTCAGGATTTTTAGCCTGCCTAAGAGGGTCCCAGTCTGCATTAAATACATGCATCCTTAACTGAACTGGGAGAAGCTCTCCCAGCACAGGGTACTGCTGAGCATCTGTCTGAAAAAATAGCAATAATTTCAACTGTTTCCTTTCTTCTGCCATAAACGTCAACACACCTGTGGTATTAGCAAGAGATTCCTTACATTTCAAACCTCTTTTGCTGGGCACTTACACCTGCAGCTGCCTGCCCAGATCTCTAGCAGTTTGTGTCACCTGGACTGCAGGCCACCATTGCCCACCTCAAAGCAAGGGAGAGTCACAGAATCACAGTATCATTATAGTTGGAAAAGACCTTTGAGATCATCGAGTCCAACAGTAAGTCCTTCAGCACCATGCCTGTTAAACCATGTCCCTAGTTGCCTCATCTATGTGTTTCTTGAACACTGACAGGGACGGTGACCACCATCCTTGGGCAGCCACTTCCTAGGGCACCACTTCCTTGGGCAGCCTGTTCCAATGCTTCATCACTCTTTCCACGTAGGAATTTTTCTTTATATCTATTCTGAATCTCCCCTGGCACAACCTGAGACCATTTCCTCTTGTTCTATTTTCAGTAGTTATTCTGGAGAAGAGATCGACCTGGTCGTAGAAGGAAATAAGGTTGGTCAGGCAGGACCTGCCTTTCACTAACCCATGTGGGCTGGGCCTGATCCCCTGGTTGTCGCACACATGCTGTGTGATCGCCCTGAAGATGATCTTCTCCATAACTTTCCCTGATCCTGAGGTCAGGCTGACAGGCCTACGGTTCCCCAGATCCTCCATTCGATTCTTCTTATAGATGGGTCTTGTACATGCGTCTTTTAGATGGTTGACCAAGACCGTTGATGGATGATGGACAGTGACTTGGCAAACACTTCTACCAGCTCTCTTAGAACCCTGGGGTGGATCCCAGCTGGCCCCACAGACTTGTTAGCGTCCAAGAAGTGGAATAGCAGGTCGCTGACTGTTTCCTGCTGAATTGCGGGAGGTTTATTCCACCTACCATAGGTGTCTTCCAGCTCAAGCAGCGAAGTACCTTGATCTGAGTGTTAACTGATCTGAGTGTTCAACACAGAGGGAAAGAAGGCATTAAGTACCTCAGCCTTATCCTCATCCTTGGTGACAATGTTCCCTGCCACATCCGTAAAGGATGGAGATTCTCCTTGGCCCTCCTCTTCTTGCTGATGTATTTGTAGAAACATTTTTTGTTGTCTTTCATAGCAGAGAAGGTAAAGGCATCCGGGAAGCAATCAGTCCATGAGCTCCAAACGAGCTCCAAGCATGGGACTCGCTGTGGCTCATGTTTTCATTTTCATTAAACAGCAGGGAGAAGATGCCTTGAGGAGTCCCTTGACAGGCTGTCCACTGCATCCTCCAAAATGCCCAATTTATAGCATTTGTCCTGGTTATCTGACATCTGACTTCCTTTGAATATGATTCACCTTGTCCAACTGCACACGAAGGTATGGCAAAGGGGGGAGAGGAGAAAGGGAACAAGTTCTTACTAAAATAAATAATAATAATAATAATGGTTTAAAGAGAGGTCAATAAACATGAGAAAAAATCTCTCCTGACCTGCTAATCACCATTCCATCCCTGCCATTATGAAGGCACCTTTGATTTTACAGCCTTGGTTTCCCCAAACCTGCAGAGAAATTTTAATTTAGCCAATATGAGTCTGTGACTATATCCTTTTATTTTTTTCCCCTGCACAAACTGCATTTCCACACACGCCCTGATCTGATCAGACATTTGGTAATTGTATTGCCGGAGGCTAAAAAAAACAGAATTAGAGATTTATCATCCCAACAGGATGACAGCCCCTTTCAATAGAGATTAAAGAGGAGGCCTGAAGAAAGCCAACTATTGTCTTTTCTCTTTTTTTCTCTAAGTATCATTTTCTCCCCTTTAACAATAGGTTAAAAGCATCTGTCCCAATGAGTGACATATTGCGATGAAATTGACCCAAATTTATCTAGAGTGGATTTCTGGACAGAACAGCCCATGGGGTTCATTGATCCTGGCAATTCTGGACCTCTAGGTCAGTAGAGATGTTACCTTATCCAGTCTGTGGAGATGCATCTGAAGTAGGTCTTAGACATCTCCGACTTCTCTTGTGGAGGAAGGCCAGGATGGACATAATTGAAGACCTGCAAATGACTTCCCACCACTGAATGCTTGGCCAGTGGAAGGAAGGTCTCCTGCCCATGTAAGGGAGCTAGGAGGGAAAAAGCTGCCCCCACAGTGAAGTCCACAGCCAGGATGATGTATGACCAAGGATATTGTGGCCAGCAGTTTCCTACAAGCACGTCTAGCTTTGAACAGCCCTTCTGACAGACTTGGAGCAGGGGCTGCACATGAAACTCTGAAGAAGCCTCTCTGCAGCCACAGAGTGCAGAAGATGGCACAACTTCTTGCAGAAATCAGGACATTTCACCTTCTCTTAGACATCTACAAAGGCATTTCCAGCCTGGCAGTGGAACCAGAGTTGGATGTCCTACTTTGACCCATCTCTTGCTAGGGAGATTATAGAGTTTGATGGGTGAGTCTAACCTTTTTTGTTGTGGTTTTCCTTTTATCATTTTATTTAACAATATAATCTGTTAATATATAGGCACAATGGGAAACAGCATTTTTAATAATCAATAAAACTGCTATGCAGAATGATAGAGCACTAATGGATTGGAGTATCTGCCTTGCTGCTTGCTAGAGGGGAAGCAAGTCGATAGGACACTGTTGGGACAACAGATGCTCACATCTTTTTCTTATTAAAAACAGATTTTTCTCCTTTTTTTCTTCCCAAAGTAGACAGTTTTATCTTGAATTTTCAGTCTTCAAATAATTCCTTTGATTTCTGTTAAAGTATCTTCAACCTATTCAAAATTGTCAGAAAAAGCTTGTGGAAAAATAAACTTCCTTGAGAACACTTATGAAGCCCCAAATCATAATCTGAGGTAGACTGGAAAAGAGTCCAATTAATAGTTCACATAGTCTACTGTAAGAGAAGACTGCATGATTACTGTTAGCAGTAATGAAAAATATAGTTCAGGCCCTGTCTCTTTCAAATAGCCTGGAGAAACACATTTGGAGACATGGATTCCACAGAGATTAAGAATGATTTCAGCAACCCACATTTTTAATGGTCTCAGTATAAACTCATTCCTGTAACTCACAGCGATTTAAAAAGGAATATTTTTGTACCAAAATCTAAGAAACATGACTTACAAGGGAACAAAGTGCTTCTATAAGCACATATTTAGCCCAGGACAGCTGTATAGGGCTATACTAGTTTTTTACATGCAGAGATGAATTTATCTAAATGTAGTTAATTCCTTTCTTAAAAATTCTCCTGATAGTTTGCCATATTATCCACAATAGAGTAACAAGGGAGGAAACTGCCTATGGATATTTTACAAGACTACATTATCTGGCCTAACCACTTTCTGATTAAGAGTTGCTAATATACCTCCATGAATTTAACAGATGAAAAACAGTTTTCCTCGTCAACCCACAAAAACTGACTGGGGCTCAGGGGCACTACAACTGAAAGGAAAACAACCCGGAAAATTATCAGCGTTCAGATGTCAGCGAGGAAGGAAAAACATCAGCCAAGATGAGCATTAAGTGACTTGTTGAAATCCTGCAGACTGCATTGCGTTATATGCCAACTATAACAGCACTAAGAGAACACTAAAGTCACAAAATCCAACATTCACAAGTTAGGAAATAGCAGGCTAATGGCAGCCTGAGATGTGTAGACAGACCCCTATGAGTAAGGTCACGGGAGGCCATGTCTTAATTAAGAACCACAGAAAGGTTGAGGTTGGCAGGGACTTCTGGAGAGCATCCAGTCCAAACTGCCGCTGCTCAAGCAAAGTCAGCTAGATCACATTGTCCAGGACTGCGTCAAGGTGGGTTCTGAGTATCTCCAAGGATGGAGACTCCACAACCTCTCTGTGCAACCTGCTCCAGTGTCAATGACCCTTACAATCCCATGAATGCTGCCCCCAAGGCCCCTTTGAAACACTGCTGCAATAACAGGATCTCCAAGCAGGAGAGACCCAATCTGAAGCCTTCACCCAGTACCTAAGGTAGGGGAGCAGAAGATCCTCTGGAGATTTCTCTTTCCAATGACTGCAGAGAAACTCTGGGTGACTAGCCGCAGTATGATACTGCTTCAAGAGACAGTTTATATGAATTTTGGAGAGTAATTGTGTGTGGGTGCTAAAAATCCAGCCCAAATTCAGTGCTCAATTTCCAAAACATCTCAAACCTGAATCTTCCCATGGAAACTTGGAAGCCTTTAGATTGCCAGATAAGTCAATAGTGATGTTACTCAACAAATTATTGCAGTCATTTAGCTGCAATAAGATCATAACACAGAACACTCATATTACAACATGAGATACAATCTAATTTATACTTAAAAAGAAAGAATGAATAATTACACATAGCTAACGATGACTGCTCACTTAAGCGGACTAAAAATTGTAAGGTGCTTTAAAATATTCATTAGAAGAAGCTTTTTTCTTTGCTGCTTATGAAAGTCTCTTCTCCCTAGAGAAGTGCCAGCTTGGCAGCTCTTCCTAAATTACAAGATGTCAAAAAGAAAAGGATTGTCTTCATCTACCTAACAAAAGTTGAAAAATCAATTTGGAGGAGAAGCGCTTCTTCGTGTAAGATTATTGAGGCTACTGAACACAAGGTCTTCTAATACTACTTAACTATCTAATGGACTAATCCGATCTTAAATTTATGTAAATTCAACTTGAATATCATTAATTTTTACTCAATCCCTAGATAAAATCTTCCTGATGTGTTTCTGAACTTTGAGGCAACTTCCTTACCTTCCAGCTGTCCTCCAAAACTCCTCAAAGAACCTAGGATCACCATGATCAGTGAGAGGATATGATGCTTTCTTCAACATATTCAGGAAGAAGAACTCACTTTAGGAACTCTGCTGGTCAGGGGAATTCTGGTGACTCCAAATTTATTAAAATTAATACTACTAATTAACATTACTAATTTTTTAAACCAAAGACCCTCATTAATGTCCTTCCCTTACAGCAACAGCATTAGGAGTGCCACAAGGATTTATGGAGGATATTTTGGGTGCACGTGTTGTGCACACAACAAGTTCAAGCAAAGGTTAAGCCCTGTCTGATCTTCAAACAAGCTTGTTACCAAATCGTTTTGTTTAAACAATAAGATTTTTAAAAACAGCTGCAGTCCTCAGGTTGGCAGTGTAAGATTTAACAGATTTTTGAAGGCAATTACATGAAAAAAAACATGCAAGATTGTTGCAGGGAGTCTGGGTGAACAATTATGACAAGGTCCTTAAGCAGCTCATCTGTCTCACAGGCAGTTCAGTGTATTTATTAGATGATGTGGGTGTTCTATAACTATTTACGGTATTATTCAAACACCAAACAGTCCTGATATACAGTCCCTCTACAGGCATGGTGCCTATGAGGCAAAATGAGGTCTGTGCTGTCCTTCTAGGTCTATCAAACCAAGCTTAGCACTTCAGTCTCATTCTTTCAGTAAAATAGCATCTATTTTAAAGCACTTTTTGGAAGAGTCCTTGCCCTCTGGATCTTAAACTGAACCAAACACTATCATTGTTTGCTTTTTGAGGATTAGATTTGGGGAGGGAAGGCTGTCGTGTAATTTAGCATATCCCGAAGCTCTGCATTTGGCCAACTAAAACATAGCAAGGAAAATGGCCAATTAATCAGTCAGATGACAGTCAAGCAGGGCACACTGAAGTGATGCTCTCTGTCCAATATCACGTGTGAAAGTGGGACCCCATCCTGCCCCCTAAGAGCGCCAACATATTCCATATGCTGCAGAGCCTTCTCCTTCAGCATGGGGACCTGGAAACTCTCCTGTCTTCTCAAACCATCCCCATTGTAGCAATGCCAGGAGGCAAATCCCTCCTTGGCTATGGAGCCCTAAGCTCCTCAGTGAAGTTTCTTGGGCTTTACTAATGTCGCAGATGAAGACCCCTAAAGTACCTCCATGCAGGCTGTCCCCACGGGGACTGAAGCTGGCTCTGAAAAGGAGACACTCTGCTACACAGAGAGGTTCAGTTCCCAGGGCTCAAGTCATAGCTCATCCATGGGGTGAAGAAGCCATCAGCAGTGGAGGGAGAGGACCACAGAGGTGGGAGTGGGCACTGCACAACAGCCCCATGTCCTCAGCAAGGCCTTTCTGGAGCACTCGCATGGGTTTATTCGCATGCAATATACAGCTGTGTTCAACGGCTGCCCTGGTGCTTCCAAAACAGTCTTATATAAAAATGAAGGAGGAAGTATTAACATTATATTCAATTTAATTCCTAAAAAGCACTCTCAGTCATGACTGAGTTTTGGTGCCAGACGAGAAAGCCAGGCGGATAAGGAACAGTATTAGCTTGTCAGTGCATATGTACTGTACCCTGTCCGAACTTATAGGAAAAGAAATGCAGTGTCAGAAAACTTACACAAAGGACATGCAGGACGACAGCTCCATGCCTCCTGTCTTCGTTCGTAAAGATGTCATTGGGGAATTCATGGAGAGCTGCAGAAAGGGGAAAAAAAAAAGCCCAGATGCTTAATCAAGTGACTCAAAACTGCTACATACACCGTTAAACAACATAAATACACCTGAGCCTCCTGCAGGGTGGCAATCTCAGAACAACCATGATTACGGCACCCTGTGCCGTCGGCGCTCCGCTGCCTCGCAGCGCTCCGTTAGCTTCACGTGTCCTCAGCCATACATGCCCTTCTGTGAATATTTACCGTGCAATTTGTGTCCACGGCAACTGTATGGCAAAAACATATGGGGATTGCAGGTAAACTCTACACGAGCAGCACTGCACCCCCCTGCAGCAGCTCATGCCCTCCTGGAAACATTCAGAGGGGAAGACTGTGTTTCAGAAGCAGCCCTATCAGGTCACACTTGCCAAGCATGGCCAACTTAGAGCTCTGCATCTCCACCTGTGTGGGTTTCTGATCTCTTCTCCAATCTCTTCCTTGTGAAAATGGCCATGTCAGAACCGCAGCATACATGTTGAGGAACAAAAATCAAAAAGGCTCAAGGATGACTGTATATGACCTTGGTAGTACCCGTGCTTGGTCCCTCTTTCTTTTGGTTTGTATAAGCAAGCCATGCATCTAAATCTATGCATTCCCTATTCTCTATGCTGGAAAGCTCTCCAGAGAGCTGTGCAGCATCCTCTCCTCCATCCTGGTATACATCAGAAACGGCCTGAGTATCTCCAGGAGTGACAACTGGGAAAAGCAGATTGCATCTCACATGCATCATCGCTCTCCTCCTTCAGTATTGGGCAACAGTGACACTGGTCTGTAGACTTGGGACAAGCAAGCAAGGACATGAAATAATTTGCCTGGGGTGACAGTGCTCCTGCGGCTCAAACAAGGAGGTCTGGGGGAAAAGATCTAGGAGCCTAAACACAGCTTGGCCACGGAGGAGCCTCCGAGCGCGGGGATGACGGCTCTCATGGGTAGCAACCTCTCAGGCTCAAGTTTCTGCAGAAAGGTCAAAGAAACCATCTTCCATGGGGGCAGATTTTTCTACCTGACTGACTCAGTAGGATGAGGAGAATCACTAAAACACTAAGAGGGTCCTCAAATGGTTGTTTTATCCATGCTGTCCCAAGACAGGGGCAGTATGACCTGTGTGATTCCTAGCAGGTACCTGGCAAACGAGTTCTTCAGAATGGAGATCTTGCATCTCTCAGTATTTCACTATCAGAGCAGTTATGAAGCTCTTCCTAAGCTGTAGGAAGCAAAGTTTGTGCGAAGTTGCTATTCCCAGTGGCCATAACAACAGGTAAGAGCTCCCATTTCCCCCTCCTCCTTTTACTGTGCCCAAAGACCCTCGGTTAGTTTGGCTGAGACAGCCAAGCCTCAGTCACTCATTTCCAGGGACAGATCCTCTACAAGGCAGCAGCTCTTATCCATGGAAATGCAATTGCCCATGCGTTGAATTACTCCACTGGCATGGCCTGTATATACTGCTAATAGTTCTCCCTTGCACCTAACTCAAGGGCAAAGTCATTACTGATCTGAAGGAAGGGTATAAACGTTTACTCGGTGATGATGCTGCAGGATTCAGGCAAACTTCATGGCCTAATTAGTTTTGGGAAAAGCATCTGTTGGTAGAATTGAACCATGAAGGAACTTTGTACAGAATCATAATTATTTTGGATAATAATAATGAATAATGATAATAATGAACAATGACATTATAGAGCAAGAAAAAGAAACCAAATCACAATAGAAACGTCTGCTGCGAGAATAAGTGGACCCACTTTCTGACCTCACTTATTCCCACAGTAAATTTGGACCCACTTCCCAGGGCCCTAAAACATTGTCACTGCTGTCATTGCTTGTCCCTACTCCATGCAGGGAGGACAAGGATGCAACCTTTGCAGTCAGAAGGTGACGTGCTACACAGAACATCTCCTCCCCACTTCTTTCCACATTTTGCAATTAGAAGTGGCAAGTCTTGCAAACAAGCAGCAGCACCTCCAAAAACAGCAGAATTCACTGAATTCCCGGGCGAGGTGGCCATTAGGTCTATTCCCTAATTCAGGCTGTTTTCTGAATAGAGAGAGGAAAGGAACATTTTGGAAGTTGCAAGGAGAGGTGATGAAAGTAAATCCCTCCTTTTATGGTTGCTCATTCACATCTATGCTCTTGCTCTCCATAAAGCACTGAAAAGCAGAAGCTCCAGAGCGACAGGCTCACACCGAGGCCACATTTACAGCCTGCCTTGGCTGTATCAGCTAATTTCAGTCTGAAGTTCTACTGCAGTCCAATAAACTCCCAAGCCTCACAAATGACACACACTAACAAGCATCTCCGAAACCCGATAGCTAAATGAGTCCTTCCAAAATAAAACCCTTGGCAATTCAGCTTGTTCAATTTACCTTCATTAAGAGCATTGCATTTTTCTGAGGTTTGCAATTTTATTTCCAACGCTGGGCAATCAGTGTGAGAGCTGAAAGGTGCACACAGTAGGGTTGAATAACCTTGGCTGCAAATATGGTTTTGCTGGTCATTTAAAGGCAAATTACTTTCATTCACTCAAGAGCTTTGTTACTGCTCTATATGTTAATTGGATTATAACATCAACTGAAAAGCAAGTGTTAAGATGATGTTCTGGCATGCCAAGTGTCTCGCAGTACTTCCAGATTTGAATTGCTCAATAACAACTAAAATGATGTTTTTCCCCTCATGGTCAGCTCTGCTCACTCAGCTTGGAGTTGGAAAAATCACAGCGTGTTTTTCCTGGCTTTCACGTCATTATCATTAATAAAGCTTCAGCAATTGGAATTTAATTAACAATCCCATAAATGATGAAATGGAAAAATAACCTGGCTTGCTCTGATGTCTCTGAAGCAATAACCGAGCAAAACAGAGCAGCATCTCGGTTTTGTTACCCAGACTGTGGATCTGCAGAGAAAACATTTTCATACGCAGTCTTCTGACCAAAGGCTCTGCTTAACACTGTTAATTGTGTTCTTATGCGCTGGAAAATGTTATGGGTCCTGACAAACGAGGAGAGCTACTGGAGAAGTACCGAGGACATCTTTAATATTAGTCCTCTTAGCAAGTAGTGAGTTGGCTCTGGGGGACCAACACAAAGACCAGAGTTTGAGATGATAACAATCCAATGGCTTTATCAAGAGTCTGGACCTGCTCAAGGAGACTGAAGTGCATCTAGGGTAAAAACATGCAGAAAAAAAATCGTAAAAATAGCAAAAGCTCATAGCTGCTGCGATGAGATGGGGGATCCAGGCATCGCAAGAACATCTAATTCTCTCCCAAGTACAGCTTCTGTTGTAACAAAACGCACCTTCTTACACGAGAAAATCTAAGGAATCCATCACTGGCTTCTCCATGCGCTGTCTGAGAGCCAAGGCTTTTATGACTTACATTTGAACACAGGCAATTATGAACTAATGTATGCGACTTTGTAATCCGCTGCATTTTTATTAGCTGCATCAGGTGCAGATGAGCACGGAGAGGAGCTCTGCAAAACACAGGAGCGCCTTTCTGCAGAGAAAGAAAGGGAGCTGCTCGAACAGCACTCCAGCAACAGCTGCCCTATTTAGCCAGCATAAAAGCTCCCGCAGTTTGTTACCTCACTTAAAAGGGAGCTCAGCAATGGGCAGAAAATGGGGGAGACTTTGCCAAGCTTATTTGGATTGTGCCAGAAAAAATAATGAAATGAAATGAAATGAAATGAAATGAAATGAAATGAAATGAAGTAAAATAAAATAAAGTAAAATAAAATAAAATAAAATAAAATAAAATAAAATAAAATAAAATAAAATAAAATAAAATAAAATAAAATAAAATAAAATAAAATAGATCCGGTCAACGAACCTAACCCCACAGAACTGAAGCAAATTATTCCATTCACCCTTCTCCTGCAGACCCTGCAGGTGTTCAGTTTGCAAAGTAGAGCAGGACAAGATCTCTACAAACATCCTCCACAGACGTTTTCGAGATGAGTGTTAGACAGCAGGTTCGTCGATGAGGGCAGGTCCCCACGCTTGCAGCAGCCCAGCATCGTCCCCATTGCTAATCACAAATCCCTGCCGGGAAGGGCAAGGCAGCTCATTTGAGCTTCCAGAAGATGGAGAAGGCAAAGCCCAGGAGCACGGTGCACAACAGACTCTTTTCTTCAAGTTTAACTTCGAATTAGCAACTTGAAAGCTACTACTCAAAGAGAGGTCACTAAAATTTGGAAATATTTGGATTTTCCTCCCTTATCTGATATTTCCGCCCCTAAAATCTCCTCCCATGCAGCTCCCAAAGCAACGGAAGGGATTTTGGTTCCCCTTGGAAAAAAAAACAGAAAAGGGGCTTGCAATGAAGCATTTTATTGAAGGAAACTCCTGCTCCTCTACTTGTACCATAGATAGGTCTTTGCTTTTGTGGCATGACTATGAGTTGTAGACAGCAGAGTACCACACTCCTGCTTGAAAAATAACAGTATCTGAGCATCACTACTTTACAGCTCTCCAGATCCATTAGAAACAGTGGGACCAAGCTGCACAAGAGATGCACAAAAACATATTGAAAAGAAACCTCCTAGAGGTTTCCTCAAGACACAGAAAACACATGTACTTGGGTCAGCTTTCACCTCAGAGTCTACTAAATGGAAAAGAAAAAAATACTTCACTGAATCACAGAATGCTTAAGGTTGGAAGGGACCTCTAGAGATCATCTAGTCCAACCCCCCTGCACACGCAGGGTCACCTAGAGCACGTGGCACAGGACTGCGTCCAAGCGGGTTTGGAAGATCTCCAGAGAAGGAGACTCCACAACCTCTCTGGGCAGCCTGTTCCAGGGCTCTGTCACCCTCACCGTTAAGAAATTTTTCCTTAAGCTCCTGTGGAACTTTTGGTGCTTCCATTTGTGGCCATTACCTCTAGTTCTGTCGGTGGCCACCACTGAAAAGAGGCCAGCGCCATCCTCCTCACTGCCTCCCTTGAGGTACTTCTAGACACTGCTCAGGTCCCCTCTCAGCCTTCTCTTCTCCAGGCTGAACAGGCCCAGCTCACTCAGCCTCTCCTCATAGGGCAGATGTTCCAGGGCCCTGATCATCCTTGTAGCCCTGCGCTGGACTCTCTGCAGCAGCTCCACATCCCTCTTGTACTGTGGAGCCCAGAACTGGACACAATACTCCAGATGCGGCCTCACCAGGGCTGAGTAGAGGGGCAGGATCACCTCCCTCGACCTGCTGGAGACGCTCTTCTTAACGCACCCCAGGATCCCATTGGCCTTCTTGGCCACGAGGGCACACTGCTGCCTCATGGTCACCTTGTCGTCCACCATGACACCCAGGTCTTTCTCTGCAGAGCTGCTCTCCAGAAGGTCGGTCCCCAGCCTGTACTGGTGTCTGGGGTTATTCCTCCCCAGGTGCAGGACCTTGCACTTGGCCTTAACTCGCTTGCCTGCACTTAACTCACTTGCCTGCACTCACAACTGCACTTGGCCTCACTCACCGCCGAGCTACCGGACACGAGCGGCTGCACCAGCCCGGGGCGCAGCGCTGCCAGTGGCTGAGGACACCGTCCCTCCGGTGGCCACCGCTCCGCAGCAGCTGCCCTTACCCAGCGATGCGCACGCAGGTGGCATTCACTGAGCCTTTGTGGAAGTAAATTCTAATGGCCCAAAATTCCATATTTATTGTGGATGCTCAAGGCAGTGATGAGTCCGTGCACTCATCCACCTCCTTCCATCACTGCACGCTGATTTGCTTGCGCAGGGAAAAACATGGGCTTATGTCAAGCAGAAAAGATGCTGCCAGCAAATACATTGAACAGAAGCATCTTTTAATTTTCCATTTTTTCCAGGCTAACTCTTGAATAGTAGTCCCCAATGCACCTGGTGCATTCATACCATGATAGGGAGCCTTGCTGCACATGGAGGCCATCAAGGCCAGCATAAAGTAGCTCTGAGCAACATCTCAAATCTTGTCCGCAGCACCCCTGGGTACTGCTCGTGCTTTCACACCTTCACGGCCCCATCATGCTACAACCCCAAAAGATCCTAAACCCTACATTTAGGGGCATGCTTTATTTAAGGACATGCATAACTTCTCCTGACCTCACCATAAGAAAATCATGGGCTGAAGTCTCTTTTCCCAAATTAAGATGCTTCCCCAGTTCTGGACCAAGAACTTAATATCACTGGAAGACGCAACATTCCCACGCTATGATGCCTTCCCATTAACACCCATAAGCATCAGTTTAAGCACGAGCCATTTTTCTAACTCAAATGCCCCAAATTTTCCATCAAGACAGACATATTTCTCTCTTTCTTCTGATGCATGTACCATATCGGACAATAAAACGTCCCCTCTTCATAAAAAGGGACAGATCAACATTTCTATTTCACAGCTTAAGTAATGAGTAAGAGATATAAGGTCTTCCTGTTCACATCTTGGTCAAATGAAAGAAAGAGGAGAGGAGCAGGTGGTTGAGGAGACCTCTAGCCTCCTCCAGCCTGAGTGGCTGGACTGAGTTGTGGAGACTTGGCTCACCTCACCTCACCGTATCTCACCTCACCTCATGTTACCTCACCTCAAAACCCCATCTAACCCTCTACCTGGCTTTGCCAAGAGCTAATGGTTCCCAAAGTGGCCCAAACGGTGGAAGATGCCTCCTTCTCACTGCACAGCAGCACTGGACCAGCAAGCTTGACATTTTTCACTGGCAAGCAGATGACTTTTGTTTCCTCCCCGAGCTCCCACATGTCTGCAGCATCCTGCATTTGGCTGGCTAAGTGTTCTTAGTTGGACTGGACTCGAGCAGGGAGGGAACCAAGGAAGAGCTACACATGACAAAAGGTTTCCATCGGCCTGGCCAGCCAACCACAGCGCCTCAAGTAAAATAATGGAGCCTTTAAGACTGCCTCTCCCTTGTGTCCAAGCCAGTCTTGGACAGCGTCCAGCACACAGCGCTCCCCAGGTCACTCTTGTTCCACCAAGAGTTTTGTATCACAGATCCAAAAACCAGAGATGAGAAAATGACCCTTGATTTTTTTCCATGACACTATCGCAAGCCTTTGGTCACTCCACCGACGGAAAACACGTGGCTTCTTGACGGAAAACAGCCCAACCCCAGGGCCAGATTCACACCCCGCATTGGGAATCTTGCCATCATTCAAAGTCAGGCTCCTTTTTTTGCCTCTGCCTCCCTGGAGGAGTAACTCAATCCTCCTGGAATTTGAGCCAGCCCACGTAGGTGCCCCCAACCTTTTTGGCCATTGCTCTTCTACTTGCTCATGAGCGACTCCCATGTTTCCAACCAACAAATCAGTCTAAAAGTAATCTTCCTACCATCCAGTTAACTCAGTGGTCTGTTAAGTATTTATTCACTTTAATAAACAAGAGTAATAAACAATTATCCCGGACAAGCCTCTCAAAACACTCCCTCCTAATAGAGCCCATTTCTATGTAAAAAAGAACACATCCTCTGAAAGTCACAGCTTATCGTCCTTGTCGGGCAGGGGAAGCAGGATCTGGTGATGTACAAAGCCTGACCAGATGGAGATGGCCACGCAGAGTTGTCCACAGACTGAGGGGCCTTGGGTGACAGCCCCAACAAGTGTGATGATGAAGTTAGCTAGTGATGAAGTTAGTGATTAAGTTAGTCTTTTAGCTATATCAGACAGATTCTCTTCCCACTTATCTTTCCTTATCAATAAGTCTCTCTAGCAGTCCAGTCAAAATACATATTTCAATTACAAATAACTATCTTATCAACCCGTGGGTCAGACCAGATCACAGCAAGAGGCAAAGTGATGGAGGCATCAAGACTAGAACTATTGAGCTTAAGTATCTCTTTGCAGGTGCCTTTTGTGGGCTGAACAAGAAAAAGTAGAACCTGCAGAACCTCTCCTTGCACAGGGAAGACTCTCAAGGCTACTCCTCGAGGCTGAGAGATCCCTTACTCATGACAGATCCTCAGCAGGTGGCTAAATGGATGCTGAAACTTTGCAAAACTTGGCAAAACTTTGCTAAATTCTATCTCGAATTGTGCACAAAATCCTTTAGACATAAACTGTTGACCAAACCTGAGGCTAAAATTGGAGGAGTTTGGAAAGAAAGGGAGTCTACTCCGAACCTCATGACTCGATGGGAGGGTCTCCTCTACACTATCAGCTGATCCTGTCCTCCACACAGTAAATAACTGCAGGAACCTAGCCCTCGACCCTTGTTAAATCACTGTCTTATTTACGATTGAACTCTGTTAAATCACGATCTTACCTCAATAAACGATACTGCTACTCCTCTCTTTTGAACAAAGTGCATTGCTCCTCACTCATCCGCGACACCTCCTACGCAAACATCCCTCATTGAATCTGGTGTTGAGCTAGATGGGATTATATGGCTGGGTCTGGGCTTCACCCTCGAACCCAAGCAATGCCACTAATTAACAGATGCTCAGCATTTGTGCGTATGAATATCTGATAGCAACTTGCTAAGGAGCAGGATAAACTCACTGCTCCCAAGTGCAGGATGTTGCTTATGTAGTGGCTGTACCATGCTCAGGGTACCTGCATATGTATCTGTTCATGCTGTTCAACACCAGGGCTTCTTTAAGGAATAATCCATTTGTCTGCTGGGTATCAGCCACATGATGGTGCTTCAAGGACAGAAGTGTGTCTCTGCCTATCCCTTCCTTGCATCAGAGTTGTTCAAACCACCCTTGAAAAGCCCTTGCATGATAAGAGTAAAAGCTAAGGCCCATTCAATTAAAAGAATCCTGTCACTGGCTTCAGTTGGTCTAGAATTTTATTTTTGTTATTTGAGTTACACGTATATATGGTAACTAGTTTTCCAAAATTTTAAATCAAAACACTTTATTAAGTCACCATGAAAAATTAAATAATACTGCTTGCTGAATAATTCAAGTCAGGTTACTACTTTTTCATTTTATCCTGTTAATATGGTATACAATAAATCAATATTGTATATATCAAATACAATAGATGCAAAGATATGCATTGAAGAAGAGGCAGAATTAAGGCTTTAATTTGGCCCTCCTGTAGATCCATACCATAATGCAGCTATGCCAGGTGTTCCCCTCCCTCAGCCTTTTGCCTCTTTCAGCAAACCAGGCATAGTTACTTGCCTTGCTCTGCACTTCCATTCGTCAACAGACTGTCTTTGAAACTGGGTGTCTCACCTCCTTGAGGGCTTTTGCAAGCGGACAAAATACTGCCTTCCCACTGCCTTCCCACACAGAGATCCACCCCATTTCACCAGCATTGCAGGAAATACAGCTGGGGTGTTTATTTGACACACGGGGAAAAAAAAAGAAACAAAAATGAAAGTCAAAGGGATCTGCTAATTGTTAAGATCACAAGAGCTTCTTGTTCCCACTAGAAGAATATATAATCAAGTATATGAATGTATATGATTTTCTAAGCTCAAAGGCAGCTCTCAGGGGTGTCTGAATGCCCAGTACTGAGTCTGTGACTCAAACACCACAAATCCCCTTGAAAACTGTCAAGGGCCTGTTGTGCCCTTTGATGGGACATGCCCACTCTTTGGCAGGAAGAGGAAAGAAAGGTACCTCTGTGGGTCCACCTCTTCTCATCCCAAGCCCATATATCCTTTGGTTCTCTCCCAGCCACTGCAACTCGTGGGTCTGCTCTGCACCCTGGCACTGAGTCAGGGGGCACAGACTGGAAACAAGGGTTTTTTTTTTTTTTTTTTTTTTTTTTGCTGTATCTATTGCCATCATATAGTCGATGGACACAAGAGGAGGAGGTCCCATTCAGCCGAAGGCTGAAGTATGCCAAGGACACACTGCAGCTGCTGAAGGTGCTGCAAAGCCAGCTTTGTGCGTGCTACAGCTTCTCAGCAGGACACACATTTGGACATCCTTTCACAGAGATAGGCCGTTCATCTTCCAGGGCACTGAGGTGATGCTCTCTCTGCCAAAGCTACAGACACAAAAGACACGAAAAACGCAGGACAGCTATAGACTTTGCCACCCCTTTCCCCAAGAGTCTTCAGGGATGTGAAGTTAAACAATCCAAATTAAAACCTGCACAGTCACAAGCAGCCGAGATCAGGATCTTTGAGTGGAAGCAACAGGCTGCCTTCATAACCAGGAATGCCACCAGCCCTGCCTGGGATACATAAGCAGCAAAAACAAGATCCTTATGGGAGGATGTTAGCCTGCAACAGCTGCTCTGATGTGCTATGACACACACAAAGAAACTCCAACTTTTTGCTAAAACTAGCCTCAAGTAGCCTCTTCTTTTCACCATGAGCCCAGGCAGGGCACCGTGGGGACCCTGTACCAGCACCTTTTTGCACTTGCTCTTGAAGAAAAGAGTTGGGAGCACTTGGCAATATTATAGGGTCACACCACCAGTACGACAGGGACTGTGGTCTTTCCGTGCGCTCCCTACAAGGTGTGAAGTTCAAGCCAGGTTATTTCCCATCCACAGATGAAACTTTATTTCCTACCTCTATCAAACTTGTGCATGAAGTATCACACTGCAAGAACGAGGAACAGCTCTGAGCAGAGCTGTGCTCCTACGGGGCTCCGCATGTGGTCTGTGTTTCCAACCCACCAGCATCACGTAGGCAGCGGAGTGAACAACCAAAGAGCTGAGCACACAAATACTAACGTCTCAAAAACATTTGCCTAAAACATGAGAGAGAGAGAGATGCTTAAGGCATAAAAGCAGGGGGAGGGAGGATGATGATAGGCACTCAGAACATTTGAGAAATCAGAGTATTGGAAAATCAGTGACAAAAAGTGCTATCAAATCACCATACAGCATTTGACAACTCAACAGCCACAGTTCCTTGGTTTGAATAGTTAGGTGACAATCACAGTTTTAATAACCACATTTTTTTAAAGTTAATTCATAGTTCTCATGGAAAATGGAAAGTCAGAAAGGATGAAATGCTACCTTACTTCCCAATCAAAAACCAAAAGGCTAAGAAATGAGAATTTTATATTTTAAAATACCTCTGCGTCAGGCATTGAGTAAGATGATGAATTCAACCCTGTCTTTCCATCGCACAAAACAACAGCATATGTTGAACCAAAAGGGGTGATAAAAATCTGGCTGTCAAGCGTTCTGCCCCAGGGATCTTTCCTGTCTTCGCAGCTTTGCTGACTCCACTGCTTTTCCCAATGCGATGCATCGAGGGCCTCCAAGCTGAGAATTTTTTCAGCACTGGAAACACTATGGGCAACTTTTAAAAGAATTGGAGGAGATCCAGACTCCGTCCCTTCATACCACAATTGAAAATGTGCTTGCCTTCCTCCTTGCCTGCCACGTCAGGACAGCGTTTACCACGGTGACTTCCAGGCATGACCAAGGTCTGACTGACCACAACCACTCCATGGTCCTGAGGGGCTGCCTTCTCTACAGCCAGGTCAAGCAGCGGCCTCGAGGTGACTCATCTCCTCTCAGTGCTCACACAGGAGCAGATGACTACTGCGATCTCACCAGAACAGGTGTATAAATTCATCAAATGCAGCAACATCTAAACCAAAATCTCCATGCATTACAATAATGTTGTGGGGAGCCCCCTGGGCAAGATTCTGTGGTTAGGACAGCAAGTTATTTGCTATCAGCAGGAGCTGAGCAGCTGCTGGAAGCAGCATCTGGTTCCACTGGGATAAGACATGGAGGATCAACGGCCCTTTTAATTCTGGTTTCTCTGCCCTGCACCAGATGGCCAGGAGACAAACAAATTCAGAAAGCCACTGGCATGACACCTACGGTGCATGTTTTAGGAGAACCTTCATAGCAGGGGCAAGACATCCCTTGCAGACGTTGACTCACCAGAGTCTCTGCAGCTCTGCAGAGAGCTCAGCAGTGGGTCTGGAAACAGTTCAGGTGTTGAGGCTAGAAATGGTCCGTGCAAAAGGAGGGTTTATTAGATGAGGCTCTACCACTGAGATGTCTGTGGGCCAGCCGGGCTGTGCTTTTTCACGCAGATGCATTCCCTTGGGTCTCTGCACAGCGTGGCCATCCTTGCAGTATTTCTTCTGCAAGTCGACACAGTCAGATTAAAAAACAAAACTAAACCAAGAGACTCAGACATCTCTGTGCTCTTCATGATGGCAGGAAACCACCCAAGTTTCTTGCTTCCCCTTCCATTAAATCTCATTTGTGACACTACCCTCGGTCACTCTGCTCTGAACGCCAAAGATTGCCGCTGGGCAACCAGCCACATTTCTCCTTGGTGTTCACCATGCCCCATGCCAGCTGCAGCCCCTCTCTCCTGGTTGTATCTTGCACCTGCAGAGCAGAACAACTCAGCACTGGGGCTGTGCAGCTTCGGAATAAGAGCATAGCAACATGAGGTCCTCAGAATTCAGGTCTCTAAGCTCTTCGAGTGAACAAGGAGCCCTGCGGTTTGACATTTAATCTCCGAGGAACAACCTCCAGCCTTGCCTGTTTATTCTTGTGCCTTTTGCCAGCAGCTGACAAGCTCCTGATTAAGAAAAGAAGAAAGGAAAGGCAGAAAACCAGGAAGAACTGGAAACTCCTTCAGCTATTTCCTTGCTGCTGGTTCAGACTTTTCTAGTTCTGAGCACTGAAGTTTCAGCCTTGTCCTCCTTCATTTGCATTTCAATAAGGAGATGCAACAGTGTCCACCCAAAGATGCCTTTGCACAACTCTGAAGCATTTCTTTCCTTTCTTATCCCTTGTTTACTCTTCCCTCTTCCGAGGGGGTCAGCTTCTGCAGTCAAACTCAGTATGGCCAGGTGCAGCCCCTAATGTAAGACAACATTATTGAAGCCAACAGGATGGGCTTCCATGGAAAATAGAACTGGTATCTGGAAGAGAGGAAAGGAATAAGAGCAGCACTGATGACTGCAGAGGAGCACATAAGCAGGTTGTGAGGACCTCCAAGAGGAGATGCCAAGTGAGGTCTACTTGAAATGCTATCCCTGACCAAGGTGGGAAACAGTTTTATTTCCACGGAAAACTTCAGCCAAGTCTCCTCCGCACTGTGGTTCCACCAGGTCAGAAGCCACCAAGAGTCATCCATAAGGCCCAGATCCCACCGCCTTCCTTGGCCGAACAGCTGGAGCTCTTAACTGTCCTCCACCAGTCTGCAACCCCACAAACCTCCAGCTCGTTCACCCCATCCCTTGCCCCAACTTCTTCCCACCTCTGCTGCTCCTGCCACTGCTGTCACTCTGAGAACATTCCTGCTTTAAACACAAGTGTTCCCGTTACCGCTTCTTCGGTTTTGTCTTATAGCCAAATCCTCTCTCCCACATATCGCAGACGACAGACAGAAAACAAAACCTTCATCCAAACAGTAGTCTCCAAGTGCCCAACAGGTTCCTGGGATTGGGGCATTGGCAGGTGTCTAGGGGGTCTTACAGAAGACAGCTTTATACTGAGCTCACATTGAGATCTGCATATGGAAATGTGGAAACATCTCTAATTCGGAGTCTGAATCACGCGGCTGATGCCAACCTCCCATCACCTTTCCTTGAACTGCTGGAAGAGCGGCAGAAGAAGCAGAATCGTGATTTTTACCTCTCTGGTGCCACTCTAATTACAGCAACGAGAACAGCCCCCGGTGTGGCCAGCCAAGGCTGTCCCGGGAGGCTCGAGCAGCCCCTGCTCTGGGCTCCACCTGGTCCCTGGCTCCCCCGGGAGAGCCCAGGTTGCGGCGCTGCAGCTGCCACGGGCTCTGCCGTGCACATGCCATCGTCTCGGGGATTTGGAGCCCACAAATGAATCTCCGCATTTCAACCGTCCGGGCTCATCTGTGTTGCAACTCTAATACTCTTTTAAGCTCCCACAAATTTCTAAATGCTTAAAGCTATTACAATCTCTGTGTTATTTTACATTAGGCATCCCATTAACCATTTTCTTACTTTGATGTAATCAGAGTTTGACATTATTTGGAGATTAAGTCTGGACAACAAGGCCAAACAGCCTTTCCTATGAGCAGACTAGCTTAGGGCAGGGGAGCCTGGACCCAAACTGTCTACAGAGAGAGGATGAAGCAGAACCAAGCGGTGGACACAACAGGGCAATGGGGAGATGCCCACATACGAGCCCAGCAAAGGTGACCCAGGAAGCCACCCAAAGGGTGACCCAGCAAAGCACTCGAACTTTAAGCAACAAAGCCTGACTTTAAGCAACCCATTAAAAATCTAATCAGGATTACTCCAGCCTAAAACAAAACACATAGCTCACAAAACAAATCTGGCGCGTGAATTGCTGAACCAGGACACACCTGGTTGGAAACATCTATGGAAGAGCTGATGTTCTCCCGACGCCACCGAGACCCAGGGATCATTATGCTGATGCTTCATCTGTGCCAAAGAAAATAAAAACCTTTCGACTGAGATTCCAGAGTCGTCACTGGGATTTGGAAACACTCAGCTCACCTGGTCATCGGAGTTTTGAAAATGTTGAACACCACCTTCATTATCTAAAACCACTAAAACCGGTACTAAAAATAACCAGACTCATTGACCCTCTTGGATTAACTGTCACTAACTCTTTGGTATTCAATGAACTGAGGCTAAGAGCAGTCAGGGTAGGCACATGTCATCCAAATTCACCATCACTTGGTCACCTTGGTTTCTCAAGATGAGTATCAATATGAATAAGCGTATCGATTCAAATATAATGTAATTTTATGACTGTGTGCCTAGTTGCCTGTTTAGAAAAAAAAGGCAAGGGGAAGGGAGAAAGCCAGCCCTCCAGGCCTTGCTGGCACTGCAGGTACAGTGAGGCAAGGGGAGGTTCATGTCCATCCCTTGGTGTCTGCCCTGCGCTTCGTCCTTTACTACCTCTTCCCATCGGCCAACAGAGCTTGTCTTCCCCTCCCCAGCTCTCAGCTCTCTCCACTGCTCTTCTAAACATCTTGTCTGGGGTGTGGGTTACACATGTGCAAATATAGTCATTTATTCCAATGGGTGCCAGGGGGTTGAGTCTCCTCTGCCCACATTTGAACCGGCTCCTCTGCAGAGCAAATATTTGCAAAGTTGACATGTGAGACCATCTTATGCAATAACCTTTCTAGCGCTGCTGCCTTCTACTTCGCCTGCTCTCTTGCCACACATGGTTTGTATGCACAGGATGAACGGCTTCTTTTGCCAAGGATAGGACTCCAAAGAGTTTCCTTTAAATTTACATTCCAGGCACACACTGAATCTGCCTACCTGGTCAAAACAGTAGCAATGCTACTGCTTTGGTTTTCCATCCTAGCACTATCATCAGCAAGATACTTAAAGCGGTTAGGCTGGCTCATTTTAAGTAAATATATTTAGCAACTGAGAGTGAGTTGCATACTTCAGACATCCATCTCTTTTGCTCTTTGCATATAAAACCGAGACTCAAAATTTCCATTCCAGGATTACAAAGTGAAAACGATACACAGAACTAATGCAGCTATAAGAGGGAAATGAGAGTAATCCTTCACTTTGAGAGATAATGAATGTGTGCTAAAAGGAAATTCCTAGGAATGTAAATAAGCCCAAGGGAAAAAAAAAAAAAAAGGATGTGATAAAGGTGATTGCTGCAATTGGTCTTGCAATCCATGCCCAATATTGGCAATATTGCTGAAATAAACCACCACCGAGGCTAGCCAACAAAAACCAATCTGAAAAGGGCTGGATTCCTTAAAAGCATGTTCACTATCATATAAACGACATTTTCTAGGCATCCACACAGCCACCTTACAAACAATTCACTTCAGGCCTCGGATTCTTCTACAAGGTGAAGCTAAGGTGTTGGCTTCACCATTTCCTCTTTTCCTCTTTTTTTTCCCTTCACTTTTTAAAGGCTGACCCCATTTCTTCCCTTTTCCATCTTCCTGATGAGCCCATCATCCAAGTCCTTGCTAATGGGTCTGAGAGAGTTCTGTTCAATTCCTTGGGTATCACATCATAAAGTTCATCAAGTTCAGGCTCCATTTGAAGGCTTCTAAACTATCTGATTATTTTGTCACTGTTTTTTCCCTACCCCAGGCTGAGATTTGAACTTTTTTTTTTACTACATGGGTAAGTCATGTTCTTGCCAATGACCATTTTAGTGAAGATGGAGGCAAACCAGATGCTCTCTCTTTCGTCTTCCTGGTGCCATATTTTTATATCTCTCCTTCACTAACAAGCAGACCAATATTTTTCTTAGCTCTTCCCTTGCAAACAACATGTTTATAGAGTTCCTTAGTGTTACTCTTCTCTTGATGGTTTTCTTGTTTTCCTGTCCCACCGAGGATGCCAGGAACTGCCCAAATTCTCCTGTTTACAGGTGCTGATGAGTTTGAATGGCTGATACCCGTCCTTACCTCAGCCTGCTGCCCATCCTATGGACTTCAGCCTGAAGAGCACCCAGATTTTAGAGCACAGCAGGCTCCTCTGCCTCTTGCCCACCTAAAGAGGCAGTCTGCATACCACAAATGACTGCCTTTGGGAGGTGCTCACATAGCTGGGCTTTCACAGATAACCCTGCTTGCCAAAGGAAACCTTATTTGGCCTCTACTTTTGGTGAGAAGATGAAAGCAGATCCATTTCAGGGCTTAAAAATGTCATTTCCTTTTTCTGAGGGGTCACTGACTCCATGACACAAAGCACCCTGCCTCTGCCAAGCCACGTGGATCTTGCATCTAGAGTTCCCCTGGCATTTTCTGCTAAAGGGGAGCCCAGGCCAGGCACTCCAACCTGAGGACTCGCCACATAAATGCTATTGAAAGCTCACTCATTGGCATTGATTACAATATGAAAACATTTGGATCATCTCCAGAAATTCCAACCCATACTCTGAGTGGGCTGAAAACCAGAGAAGACTGCAGAAAGAACCAGAGGTAGCAAGCTAGATCCTCAATGAATGACAAGCAATGTAGTCTTATTTAAACCAATGGCACTCCAACTCCAATTAACACTAACTGAGGCTCTTAATTGGCTTCTGTGGCCTGCTACAAACTGACACCAGCAGAAAATGTGTCAGAACACTTCTTTTAAATCCAACATTGAAGAGTGAGATCAGTGAAACCGGTATTTCTGATTATTCAGCGTTGCCTAGACAGAACACATGCTTCATTTATCCCCCAAAATTTAACTACTACATTTCACAGATGAAACTCAAGAGATGTTCTCTCTTTTTCAATTACCTGTATAGTCCTATTCTTTATTTGTTTCGCATACAAGAAGTGCACTGTAACTTTCTCTGCACTTAGGTGTTTTGCTTTATAGTGACAGACAAGCTTAGAGCCTAATCTCTGGCATAAAAACCTATCAATCAATGTCAGCACAATATCCATACCTCAGAAAGACAACACCGGCTTTAAATAGGTACCAGCATTTGCAGAAGACAAGGCGCTTCCAGAACTCCATCTCCGAAGAGTCTTTTATCTCCCTCAGAAGCTGAAAGCCCCTAAATATAGGGCTTCTATTAAAAATTCATGAGTTCCAGTGGCTTCTTATCAAAGCCATGGAAATAGGATATTTCCATCATGGTGAATGGCTTGACATTCATTTCTAATAAGCAAATGTGCACTCTGTTACCATTTGAGAAGAGAACATTGCTGCTGATACCCAAGGAACACAGCGAATGTCATCACCAGGAGGTAGCATGAGGCTTTGCTGCAGCACACACACGTTCCTTGGGCTTGCTGGAGCCTCACACTCCCCGGGGGTGCTGATCCCAGCTGTTTGGGCCTGGCTAAGGAGGTCTAAGCAGGCTTGAGCGCTGCTTCCTGGAGCTGGAGTTGTGGTTTTGGTGCTCCTTTTGACTAACCCATATCCCGAACGACGTTTAGAAGATGCGACGAGTCGTTGGGTACTCTCTCCAGAGTGGAGTAATGCTGCAGAATCTAATTTCAAAAGCATGTTTGAGCAGGATTCAGGTTTAAACAGAACACTGCCTTACATTCATACCAAAGAGGTGAAAGCACAGTGCCTCTCTCTATATGGTTTATTTTTTAGGTATCAGTTATATACACAAATTTTTATACAACTTCTATGCTGACATTAAAAAAGCATTTGCTGCTCTCTCTTCTCCTGGGAGAAACAAGTAGCAGAAGGAGAAAAGGAAAGAGTAACCTCTCCACTTCCTTCAGACGTCATGAGAAAACTGGCTCCTGAAATTGGGTTGTTTAATTTAAACAAATCCAAGGGGATTCTTGAGATAATCCAACCAACAGCTGTTAGCCCACGTGTGTGTATGTGCTTGTCCATCTCTCAACATTTCAGACAAAAGTAAGTTAGTTTTTTTAAGATGCTGTGGGATTACATTACCTGTATAGCCAGTTTGGCCTTAAAATCACAAGAAAAAAAGAAAAAACCACAATTACACCATAGCAGAAAAACATTGCTTTTGTATGGCTGAGTATTTCTAAAGGAGAAAAGGCCAGAGTTAGAAGGGGCTGCCTAACCTTAGCTGAGTCCATGCTGATATTCCCATGGCTTGCATCTGAGCAGCTCCCTGAAGAGGCCAGCGTCTGCTCTGCCGACGTGGACAGCTCGGACCCTGCTTTTGGACTTGCTCCCATCCGTCTCCACCATCTCATAGTTACTGCAGTCATGGCTGCCCCCTGTTTTTCATATCCTCAACCATTTCTTCCCCATTTTTATGTGTGAGATCCAATGGAGTTGATCTCATTGGCTCTTTGACCGCCTGTGTGAGGAAGCCGCCATCAACGCTCTGCAGAAACCTCCTAGATAATTTACACTTTGCTGTGTTGCCCCTCCAGCAGATACTCGGGTGCTTCAAGCCCATGAGGCCCATGGCCTGTGAAGGTCAGTCTGGAAAACGGCCTCACCGCCACCTCGGTCCGACCAGGCAGGCAGGAGCAGACGCCCTCCACAGCACCACACACATTCACCTGCCCTCTAATTCCCACTCATAAGCTCTAATCCATCTCATCGTCATCCGTAACCAAAGATCCACGCAAACATCTGCCCTATCCCACCAAATCTGTTGCCCCCGCTTGGTCGGCACTGACCCTAAGCATCACCAAAAATGCAAATTTGTGAAGGAGAAAAAATACCTTTTTCATTTATAACTAAATAATTTATCCCCCTCACACCATTTTCTTGATTTTTTAAGCTCTTTGTAGCTCATACCTCTAATACTGTTCCAAAACAACATCATACCATTATCAAGATACTTCATGTCCTAGCAGTAGTGGTTGTCATTTGCGAGACATAATTTAAAACATTTTATCCCTTTCCTTTCCACGTATCTTTGAAGCATCTGAGGAAAAGCTTTTCATGACTGATGATAGCAACACTGCAGACCTACGCACAGAAACACCCGATTCTTGGTACTGTTCCCTCTAGGCACTTCCTGACTCCCGAACAAGATGTAAGTGGTCCAGCACCATGGACTTGAGGGCACTGGAGAAAAGTGCTGCCTCAGTAGATGGGTGCCCCTCTGCCCTGGGTTACTCCTCTTTGACTGAATTATGGGATTCAAGCAATTAACCTAAGACTGGGAAATGAGAGTCGGAGATTCGAAAAGTTGCTTCTTCAACTCATCTGTCCTGCAAAACTGACATCTGCCACAGGCCTGCAGAAGCTCTCATTTATAGCTGGCGAGAGAAAGAGGGAAAGGCAATTCCACAGAAGTCCAGCACTGCCAAGTTAACGCTGCAAGAGCAACCTCGGCTTGAAATGTCTCTTGTTTTGCCTGCTTGGATTGCTGATGCATAGGCTATTTTTTCTTTTAATCACTGCTTTGTTGTGTTTCAATAGTAGGAAATTCAAAGGTAAAGGGGGGAAACTGAAGGAAGTGACAGTGCAATGAGCTTGCATCACTTATGAGCTCCATGAAATAGGTCAGCTGAGTTGTAAAGATTTCTGAAGCAAACACACGTGTAACTATCTGAGTTTGCAACCAGCTCTGCACGCATTAACATACATTGAAACCCCATTCAGCAATGTCCTGAGGCATATGCTTCCCTTTAAGGACTTAAATACCTGGGACTACTCCCAGGTTTAAGGATGAAGCATATAATCAAAGGTGTTTCTAAACCAGGTAGCATGGATTATGGTGACATGCCCTCCTAGGCTTGCACAAGTACCAGTCTAACTGGCTACCTTGTTTAGTTTGTGGTCCATCAAAACCCACGGATGTTATTCTGTTGTTTGACCAGATCTCACCCATTTTGCTCCACATTTTCATTTGTGCCCTTGATTTTTCAGCACAAAGCTTTTGTGCATATATTTACTTATTGATAACTGCATTTCTTCCTTTTTGCTTTCACCCTGTTCACATGAATTCTTCAGTTTATCAAGGTCACTGGCGGTCCCAACTTTGCCCTCAGTGATCTTGCAGCACTTTGAAGCTTGGCTGGATCTGGAAAGTTTGAAGCATCAGCAGCATCAGGAGCTTGGATGGTGGAGGAATGCTGAACAGACCTCAAAGCAATGCAGCCTACGAAAGGCATCTCCTTAAAAATGTTTTTATTCTACAGGACACTGCTGATAACTACTCAACTGTTTTTTTCTTAATCCATCTTGCACCTACTTCTGTATTTCCTTAAATTGCTTATGGAACAGAAACAAGGCACCATCCCTGCTTCTTCCCTCCTTTGCTGTATGACACCAGCTAACCCTCCAAGAAGGACACTAGACTGCTATGATGCCATGGGGCCTTTGTTAAGTCCCTGTTAGATGTTTTTTGTTAATTATTGATCGTTTCATATTTTTTTCTAGTATCTCTTCAGTCATCTGAGTCAGGCTAACTGCTTTCTAACTCCCTGGGCCCTTCTTTCCTCCTGCATTTGAAGAGGGATATTATGTTTGCCCTTCTCCAGCCCCCAGAGATCGCCTGCCCTCCACCAGTTCTCCACGATAACTGCAAGTGGTTTCGAGATAACATCATACAGTTCATTAAGCATTTCAAAGTGAACTTCATCAGCTTTGAAATCATCTCTAACTTCCTTGTTTTGCATGAGGTCGTATGCCCTGCTAGAATTAATTATGTCTGATCATAATTAACCTCTTCTCTGAAGAGGGAAGCAAAGCTCTGTGATCTCCTTGACAAGCTGTGGCTGTATTTGCTCTTCAGTTTTGCAGATGTTCGCTCCCCACACCGTGCTCTTTATCTGTGCTTGTCTTCAGACTTTGTTTTAGGCACCAATTGGGTTCTTTTCAATCTTCAGGGCCCTGAGGCTGTCATGACACTGTGGTCTCTGCCAAGGACTGCGAGCAGTTGTGTCTTCAACAGAGATGTTGTTTGTGCTGCTAATACTCATTTTCTCCTTAAAATACCTTGCCAATAAACCCTGTCAGTTCCCTGAAGTCTACTTCTTGGGAGCCTGCTGCTTTCTCGCCCTCTCCTTCCTACTTCCTTTTCTCAGAAGCACAGTCACTTCTACCCAAAATTGCATTCTCCAGCAATGGTAGTAAAATCTAGAATAGCATCTCCTCTAGCAGCTTCCTTCATGGTTCGAACAACAACCAAAAATTGTTCTGAAAACACTCCGGAGCTAGATGGACCACCCCCACCCTGTGGTGCTTTTTCGAGTAGACATCAGCTAACTGACATTCAGTTGACATCAACAAGTAGAGAGCTTCCCATCAGCTAAGAGGGAAGAATCTCTTCTTCCCTGCAAAGTGCAACCACATCCTGATCTACGCGTTGGTTGTTCAGAAATACCTGCTTTCTTTTCCAATGTTTTCCCCTTGCTCCCTTCTTCTCCCTGCTTCTCTCTTCCTGGGCAGAAATCCCAAATGTGCAGCAGGTTTTTGCATTCATCTCACCTCATCCCTGCCTGGGTTCTGCAGTGATCTCCCTCCTCCTTTTGGCCACTCCGCGCAGTTAAGTGGCTTTAGTGAACTCCTTTGGGCTTTGCAGTCCTGCATCATCTTCGAATTAAACACACAGTCCTCTTCATTAGGCTGGCATGGCAGCACGTGGAGATGCTCTCTGCCTTCTCAAGGCTCCTAGTCTTCGTTCTTCTTCCTTCTTGCATGTAAGGCCATCCCACGCTTGAGGTCAAACTTCTCTTAAGGCTGCATCTTCATGGAGGGGAGCCCCTGAAGAAGACTGCTTAAGAGAAGTGTCCTTGAGCTGGCTCCCAAGTTCAGAAAGGTGGTGATGTCCATCAGACACCATGGGATTTTGGAGTACAGAGCATCCAGCTCCACGTCAGAAGCCTGGAAACTTGGACCTTCCACCAAACGCTTGGAGAGCCAGACTAGCAGGAGAGCTGGGAGGAGTCACTGAAACCAGATCCCGCTGAAACAGCCCCTTGGAAAGAGTTCGCATTTGCCAAGGAAGCAAATTCCCACGAGCAGCCTTCCAGCCTGCCCGGAGCACAGTCTCACCAAAGGATTTTGTTCAATTTGGTGATAATTACAGGGAGCTGGACTTCGGGCTCCAAGGACTTTCAGCCACGTAGTCCTGTGCACATGTAGGAAGCCGTTTTCTTCTTCAGCACTTTTTCCAGGCTCAGTTTCAGTGGAAGGTCCAGGAAGCCTCAGCGAGATGAATACATGTCACCAGGGAGCACTGCAGGTGATTAAGCCTGGAAGACCTTGAATGCCTTGAATTCCCAAGGAGGGTAATGGAATTGGTTTCCCCCTTATTTGGAGGGGGGAAAAAAAGAGAAATAAAAAAGAAACTCTAAGGGTAGCTGTAATTACATGTAAATCCCCACATGGGCAGGACTTTATTTTGAATGTGGCTAGAGAAAGGACCATCTGTTTTATGAAGATACTAAGCTCTTTTTTTTTATCCCAATTACATTCTTTTCCTCCTCTCTTCCCCTAAGTGGAAGCATCGCTGCGGTAATATCAAGGGTCTTAAAATAAGATGATGCTTTTAAATGGGAGAGTCTTTAAAGTGGGATTATACCTTGCAATAGCCAACTAGGCTTTCAATCAAGTTTAGAGGATAGGCTTATAACTTCATTACCCTGGGAGAGGCTACCTTTAAGGAGCAACAAATTAGAAACATTCGATGGTAGCAGATGGAAATAAAAATAAATAAAATAACTTTCTTCTTGGACTTATCTTGCTCTGTGCATTCGCAGAAGGCCACTCCAGTATTCTTCTAGTGCTTTGTCTCATGGGCACTTTACTGATACTGGCCATGGTTCCTCAAGAAATACCCCTAGCATTTTCCCAAAAAGACAGTAACGCTTCTTCTCTTCGGCTCTTTGCATACTACTCTTGTTGTCCAAGAGATACAGGGGCTGCATCAGGAGAAGCTGCTCTGAATACAGCAGTGGAGAAGGAGAGGGCAGGAGACAGAGGGAAGGGAGCTGTGCAGACGTGTCAGGAGGAGGAAAAAAGGGTGCCCATCTCCTCCACTCCCTTAGGTCGTTTCTCCTGCTTAACGCTGGAGCTGGGCTGTAGTGAGAGGCTGTATGAGGTGCATGAGGCCTCGCTATACCCCCGACCTGGCGTGGGTGCAAACCGCTACGCGCTCTTCACCTCCACTTCCCATTGCAACTTCTGACTCTTTCCGTGGTCCTTCAGGGATTTTTTATGGCAATGTGATCTCTTGAGGCAGCACTGCTTCAGACTGAAGGAGATCCCAGGAACTGCAATTTGCACAAGCTGCAGAGACGTGTTTCTGCCACTGCTCCGTTCACTTCCCGTTTGCGCAGGATCCAGCAGACAGTGGGATCTGACCAGGGTTTTAGGTGCCACGGCACCAGCAGTCCCTGGAGTCACAACACCTCAGCAGCAGGGTTGCTGTAACCTGTGAACTGTCCTCATGGGCCAATTTGCACCCAATATGCCTTAAACTTCCCTGAGACAGCACTGTGATGAACAAAACAGGCCTGGATATCCCTCACTTCCATCACTTCATCCTTTCCCACTCCCTTTCTTTGTCTTGTGGCTCCACGAGTCTCCATGTAACCACAGGATGGACCAGAAGGAAACAGTTTCTGCAAGCAGCAGAAAGAAAGTGCAGTTTTCTACAGCATGGTGTCTTGTGGCTACATTTTCCTTGTCTGCTATAAGGGAGATGCCCTTGGAAGGAACAGATTGAGGCATTTGCCTGAATTGGGGCATTCACCCTCAACTCACAGGGATCAAGACGAATAGTCTTACGGTCTCCTGCCTCTACTCACATACTTGTTCTCACTACTCTTCAGTGAGCCTCCTTCATCTCCAGAACGTTCCCTTTCCCTCAAATGAGCCTGACGTTGGCCAACGGGTTGAAGCTTTATGAGGAACTCACCCTAGTCCCCACCCTTGCCCGCAGACACCACATCATTAAGATTCATTTCCCTGGCCCAAAGTGTTAGTACTAATACACTCTGACCTAGAGCCCCTTCTGCCCATAAAACATTGTCTTTAGATAAAAACAATGTCATTGGCATGTTTTCCTCCCATTGCTTTATTTAACACCTTCTGCCTTAACGTCAAATTTCACCAATCTGCCCTCTTCCGTTGTCCTGTCTTATAGACTGGGAAAAAAAAAACAGCATTCCCATCCTCAAGGAAAGTTCTTTGCGTCCCTGAAGGAAACGGGATATAAAATATGTATTTCGTGTGGAGCCTGCTTGCTCTTCTGCAGGGCTAGGGAAGAGATGCATGAAGCTACCAAAATCCCCCGTTATGTCCTGCAAGGGCTTCAGCCTCTCTGAGCAGAACATCTTGCAGAGCAGCAGCCAGGGCTGATGATTTATGTCCTGCATCGAGGAGGGATCTAAAGGCTGCGGATCTTCTCAGATGACAGATCCACCACTTACCTTGTTGCCTGCTATACATATATCTATGGAGGACAAGTCTGATTTCTAGGATCCACTCCAGACATTAAAAAAACTCTTATCCTAAACTGTGTTTGGGACCTTCCAGATCCCTGATAAAGATGCAACTCTTCAAACTTCGAGCACTGCATATAGGAAATTCCCTGAATCTCACAAATGCAACTCCATTTCTTTACAAGACGCCCATATGCTGTAATAAATTAACGCTCCTGAAAGCATGAACCCCAAAAATCCACTTGCATAACACGTCCTTTAGTTTTAATGGGACAAGGAGACGAAGCGCATTATAAAGCAAAGCCAGGGAGGACGATGGACATCCTCCCAATTTCACCAGGCTGGAGACAGGGGGAGACCCCGGCACGGTATCGCTGAGGATGCTGAGCCAGATACAACTTAAATGGTTGTAACAGAAAAGTCAAGCTTTGAAGAAGGGAAAAGGGCTTTCTTCAGCCCCCAGGATGCTGTAAACGCTGAAGAGGTGATTGCACGGGGGAATTCTCTATATCGCACTCTGTATCACACTTAGGGAACAAAAGTTCAGCATTTCCAAGATGCTTCAGAGAGGCTTAGCTAGAATGTAAAGGATTTTGGTGGTAATCACACAGCAAAAAACCCCTTGGTGAGGTAACCTGCTTTACTTGGTGGCAGTTTTCTGCAGTGAACAGTCCCCCAATGGCCTTGCCAAGGACCTGCCCGTCTCTTCTACAGGGATATCTCATTTTGTGGGTGCATGAGGCAAGAAACACTGCGCACCATGAAGAAGCACCTGCAAGCATCCTCCAAGGTGACGCTCTGGGAGCTCAGAAGAAGCACCCGCATCAGGCAGGCTTTCTTCTAAGATGGGGCACAGGAGCTTCTCTCCTGCTGTGTGCCTCCCTCCTGGAGCCATCTCCCCTTAAATCAACGCATAAAGTGCAGTCTGGGGGGGAGCCTTACTGGCAAGGGAGCCCCGAGGAGGCCTTTGGGCAGACTGGTACGTGCAGTAACTGGAAATCCTTCCAGCAGTGGAAACTCCGGGAGTTTGTAAACGATAGAGAGCATAAAGCAACACTAAAGGCTGCCAAGCTTCATGGCACAAGGCTGCGAGCACTGGGCTGTCACCAAGATCTCTAGGAAAGAGGCACAAAACAGCAAATACTGTGGCTGAAGCATTCAGCCTTGGCAAACCCACTTGCTTACGGGCAGGCAAGGCACTCCTGTGCATGCTAAGAACCCCCTTTGGGGCAGGATCTTCCAAAATGCCAAATGGCTTAGGAGAAAAAGCAGGATTGAAAGGCAAGAGACTTTCCCAGGAGCTTAGAGCAGAGCTGTGCAGCTCTTGTGCTGCCCCGATCTGCACGCTGGTGTCCCTGGGAAGCCGTATGGACGCGCACACGCCAGGCACAGGGCCCCAGATATCACAGATCCCCGGGACCAGGCTCTAACCCCAGAGTTCCCCAAACAGGACAGCGTAGCAAGAAAGGTCAACGTCCCACAGGCTGCGACCCCGAGGAGGTAACGAGATGACGTTACACCGCTTGGCAGAGCACCCTGCAGAGCCTCGGCAAAGATTTCCAGAGGCCTAAAAACCTGTCGGGTTAACACGTGATGTCCAACAAGCCACTCGGCTCACGCAAACAGGAGAAAGAGGCGGCGAGCAGCGAAGCAGCGCTCTGCTTCGGCAAATGGACCAAGGTGCCAGGGAGCACATCAGGCCTGCTGGAAATTAATGCATGCATTTAGCATCTGCTAATACCTCCTGCTTGCAAGCTGGGCCCGAGTCATTGCTGATGCTGTCAGATCCCTCCTCAGCTGAGAGCCAGACGCCGCTTTTCTTTCCTGACGGATGCACAAGACCTGGACGCGGGAGACGTTCCAAACGCGACCGATTTCCTTTCCCAGCTATCGCTTCACATCAGTCAGAGGAAAAATATTTATAAGGTAATCAGGCTGAACGCCGAGCTGTTGAGAAGGGGTCTGGCATACTAATTTCCTGGCGCTGCATACACTGCCTTCATGCAGAAGGATCATCCGTCCGGGAAGACCTGCTGGTGGGTACCGCAGTCGTAGGGACGAGCAGCCAACACTGCCAACACCAGGACTCATCAGGAACTGATAACTGGGAAGCTAAACCAGAGAACGTGCTGGTCCTCCTTCCACCAAAACCATTTTTTTCACACAAAGCCTCTAAAAGATGCGATTTTTCCACAGCTCTTGCGTACGAGGGTGTCTCATGGAGAAGGCACAGGGTAACGCTCTGTGGAGGAACCTCCCGCGCAGCTGGTGGGAATCTCTACCTGTCTGGAACCCAAAACGGCCCTTGCTGATTTCCTGCTTCCACATGTTCTCCCCGAGATGTTCTCCCCAAGAGAACCACCCCCACGGGCTGCACAAACCCCACTCCTTCGTTCCAGACCCCTGCCTGACGCTGAGCGCAGCACGGGAACGCCGGCCACGCGGCGCGGTGACGTCCCGGGCTGGCTCGGGAGGACTCGCGCCCAGCCCTGCTGAAGCACCAAGGGTCTCCATGCAGGGCTCCTGCATCACCACTTAAAACCAAGGATTTGGGGAGAATTTTGTTTCGATGGGGGAAGCTTGGGATGAATAAACCAGAAAAAAATACTGCACACAGTCTTATCCTACCTACCTGTTGGTGCCTCCAAGCAAGTACACGAATGGAGCAGCTGAGAGACCATTACACTGTGCTGCAAAACAGGAATAAGAATCGCTATACTAAAGGCTAGGGAGAAAAATCATGACACAGGGCACCCATCTTGCGTGGAAAAATAAACTGGAAGTGTCTCCTTCTCAGACTGAAGAGGCATCTTCTAAACTTTGCAACCTTTTAAATTTAATTTTTTAAATATGACTCCAAAATGGAGTCCCTTAAATATCTCTTGAATAGATATTTAGCTATTCCTTAAATACACATTTCGCTTCCTGATGGCTCAAGCAGCAGCCAGAAGAGTTCTGCAGCATCCCAGATAGCCAGGACTGTACAATTTGCACCTCTACAACAGCAGCTGGATGGGCATCCTCCAAAGAAGCACCCGGCAGCCAGAAACGTTGTGTTCAAATCCACGTTAAAGCCCTCAGAGACAACCTTGGGGCCCTGCTGCAGGCCCAGGATCACGCTGGCCCCTTGGGACGGTCCTTGGGGTCCGGATGGGCGGTGAACGGCATCACAGCAACGCTGCAGTGTCGTCTCTCACAAGGAAACTTGGGAAGGAGCTTGGCCACCCTCTGCCCCCCATCCAGTCCCACCGAAACAGCCGCTTCCCCTCACCAGCTGGCCACGAGATAAGGACGTTGCAAGGGGCAGCTGTAGGTCCACACATCCCTTTCTTCCTCCTTCCTCTTTGCATGCACAAATCAAGCAGGAATCTCAACCTGAAGAAGCGGTTCAATGACACAAGGACAGCCTGGCCCACCACATGAGCCAGGAATCAATCTGGAAACTCCCTCCGGGCAATAACAATGCGGGGGCAGCTTGCAGCTGGAGCAGGAACGGGAAAGCGCTTCGTGACGGAAGTCACGGGAATGGCCTCTTCTAGGGAAGAGGCTGCAAGGAGAACAAACTCCAGCAAGACCCTTGGTGAAGCTCCATGGGAAAGGTCTGGCTACTTATGTGGCAAAATTTAGCATTTGCATCTTTTTGGCTCTTTTAAACAACAGCTTCCCTCATTTGGCTCTGGGCCATATTTGGACGTTCACATGGTGAGAAACTCTTGTCACCCCAAATAAATTAAAAATTGCACTTGCAAGGAAAGGCTTTGATGCAAGTTGGCATTTCTGAACCCACCGCTGCCAGCAGCCGTATTACAGCAAAGTGATACCCTTCATGACAAACCCAATATGGGAGCCTCAGCAAAGCGGCTCAGAAGCGGGTGCAGGCTGCTATAATCCCAGGTGAACAGAAAGCTGCCTAGGAAAAGCACTGCTAAAAGAAACCACTAAGCCTACCTGACCTGTTTATCACTGAAGTAAACTCTCCAAAAAGAGAGATTTATTACGGGCAAGAACTCTGCCCTTCGCTCTGACATTACCTTAGACCAAGTGTCCATCTCAGCAGCCAAACTGAAGACGCCCAGTTAGAAAGCACTGCTGGTTATTCCCTGAGATTTACAGGCATTTCTGATACAGATCTGCCCGGAGGAATCAGCAGTTCTTCAAAGGCAGGCTTCAAATGAAGCAAAATATCACCAAAGGGCAGCTGAGTATTAATATGACTACAAGTTACATCTCTTCACACCCAGGAAAATCCTCTTAGCTGCAAACAGGCCTAGGAACAGATAAATGCCTGGGGTATCGATCTGCCTTGCTAGTTTCAGTATCAAACTGGGAAAAGAAAACAGTCTTTGGGAGAGGAGTCAGCCAGATCTGCCACTTCGGGAGGTCACCTCTACCAGCCCCATCATCACCGGCCCCGGCATCATCAGCGCGACAACAGAAAAACTCTGTGTAACAGCAGGGACCAGAGTGAACGGACATCTCTGGTGACCACGTGGACACGGAGCAAAGCGAGGAGCACTACAGCACGGACAGCAATTTGAGAGAGAGGCTGTTGTCAGAGAAGGACTCTCGGACAAGCAGGATACAGTTTTCTAGCACTTCTAATGCTCCTTCCCACAGTGTTTTACCCAGAGCAGTGAAAATGACTCATGAATCCCCACAGCAGCCTCCCTAAACAGGCATTATTATCATCACTTTGCTGAACACTTACGTGAGATACTGAGAGGTTAAAAAACTCTCCCAGTGTCATGAAAACCAGGAACAAGCAGCTTGGGAAACTCAATCTGAGACCCGTCTCTGGATCCCTTCCTCCTACCACCCCATTTAAATAAATATCCCTCTCTCACACTGCGATTTCCATTTAACATTTGCTAAGTGCCAGTCGTTCAGAGGGAGACTAAACAAATATCATTGTTTTAAGCTGTTCAGCTCAAAGAAAGAGCCCACAGGTGCTGACTCACGGCAGAGAACAAGGGCACCCCGTTCAGCTTTGCTTCTCTGAGGATAACATCTCCTACCATTTAATCACAAACACAGGGGCTTTACCAATTGCCAGGGTTCTCACATAGGGAAAGGAAGTTATTCTGGATTAGATCCATGCGTAACCTGCCCAGTTGCCACAGGATGGGCGCCAGGTCACAGCCTTTTTGGTTCATCCTCTATGAGGCTGTGGTGGAGATGCCAAAGCTGTCCGAGATGTGGGGCCAAAAGCTGCAAGGTGGAGGGAGCTGGGCTGGGACACAGCGCATAGCACAAGCTGGACACAGCGCGAGGCTGAGACCTGCACATGGTTGGTCTTGGCCACAACTGTGGCTGCAGTCCTCGTGAGCCTGAGGACAGGTGGGTGATGGAAGACCGCACAGCTCAAAATGATGTTTTTCCTTCCCCTGAAGTGTCCTCTTTCCCACCAGTCGGGAAATGGCTCGAAACTTGCAGAGAAACCATGGGCACAGGACAGGCATCCTGCAGGTCACGCAGGCTGGGCACGGGGTACGGCCTGTATTTCAGACGGACCCGCCTGTAACATCATCTGTGACTGCACGAAGGTCAGCATCACACTGCAACCTCCCCTCACCTCTTCCATATCCCAGTAAAACCCATCAAATCCCCATTTTAACTCACACCAAACTTCTTTCACGGAAAACTAAAATGATTTTGTTAAATACCTCACCCTCCACCTCTAAAAGCTACTCAGACCTTGAATGTGTCGACCTCTCTGCCTTTGAATTGCCCTCTTGTCATTTGGCTTGGCCAAAGCTTGCTGAGACAAAAGGCTGTGTTTCCACTGGCTGCTTTGGGGTTTGGAGCAGCTCCCACACAAACTTGAAGGGGCCACTCTGCGATTGCTCTGAGCTGGGAGCAGGGTCACACCGGCTTGTCCTGGTGGCCCTCCATCACCACGTCTGCTACTGCAGTCCAGGCTGACGACTGGGACAGCCACAGCTGGACGAGCCAGGCGCCAGAGGAAGCCCTGCCAGCTGTGAGGCTCATGGAAATCCTGGAGAAAAGGAGAAGACTTGAAGTGTCACTTGTAAAAAGAAGTCACTAGGAAGGAGGAGGGAATATTTAAGATGTTTGAGGTCCTAATTGTGCACTCTGCAGTCAATAGCAGCTGCAAGTGGAGCTCTCTCTATTAGCACTAGGTGCAGCCAGGGCAGTCATGATGAGGTTGTCACACATGGCAAACCAAGGTCAGTCTCCAGGGTCAATGAGCAAGCTGGGAATATCAAAATTTCAGTGCCTCCAACTCCTTTGACCTGACCTGGAACAAGGGATCTGAATCACAGAGTTACAGGAGGGAGGGAACATCCCTGTTCCTCTTCTCAATTACCGTGACGGAAAACTGGGGCCAATAATTTGGCTTGCTGTCAAGAATAAAATGAAAGGTGGACACACAGAGTGAGATTTGGCCCGCAATAATTAATGATAGGCAACACAAAGTGCACGCTTTGAGTGGACTGGAAAAAAGTTCCCTTGTTTCTAACTGAGTTGGAGCAATAACATACTGTGCTGAGAGGAATGAATCCTAGGCTGAAGGGAACTCAAACTGCAGCGTGTATCACAAAGGCCAAAGAGAAAATGTAGATTTGTTTTTAAATTGCTTTAGAAATCAAGAACACGAATGTTTCAAACCACAACTAACTGCACAGAATTTGGCTGAGCTCTACCGTGACACCAAAGCAGCTCCCTGCTGACGCCCGGGCTTCCGAGAGGGCACGGGCGGCTTTGCCCGACTTGCTTCTCCTGCAGAAAGAAAACGCAACATCCCCAAGCACGGTGCAAAATGCAGGCTCTTCCTTGCCTGTGCCCACCTCCTGCTTCCCACCTGAGCTGCCATCAGACAGCCTGATGCCAAGGTTGCACGCTTTCTCTTTCCCCATCTCATTCCCGATTTTTTTTTTCCTGACATACAGGTTTCTCCGTCTTCTTGGCTGCCATGGAGCGGTGCCAGCTTAGACTAGCACAGGTCTGGCGCCACAGCTGCTGTTCTTTCCAAAACACATTACTGCATGGTGTCACAGGCTGTGAAAACATCGTGTTCCCATAGCTAGGTGGATCGATCAGTAAAGCAAAATACTCTTGCAAGATGCATAGGGGAAGGATTAATCTAGAAAGCAGAATATTCTTGCACGATTACTCTCCCTACCTAATGTATTTTCCTATTAGTTTCCTGAAAGACTTCCTGACTCGTGACTGGGTCAGGCCAGCACCGCGGTGGCTTTTCCTGTGCTGTGCAGGATGAGACGTCCTGGCTCTCCACCTCAGCCTCTTCTCCTTCCATCCAAGAGCTACAGTGGCCAAGTTTCCTTTTCTGAACTCTTTGATATATGCAGTTAGAGCTCTCCTAGCTGTGCACAGGAAGGTTTGCGGCCATTTGGGAATTTTCCCTAAGGTGTTTTGGAAATCTCTTTTAACTGGGAGATTTTCCTTCTCCCCCACCATTTTTCTTATTGTGGCCAAGCTCGAGCGTAATGAGCTCATTAAACTGGGACTGGAAACACTTTCAATGGCTCCGTGAAGTTTTAGCCATTCCAATGTCAGAGACTTTGGTGAGCAGACCTGGCTGAAACATCTGTAATAATAGATCTGTCTAAAATGAAAAAAAATACACAAATCCAAGCTCTCTAACATAAAAATTTGCACTGAAGTAGTACGACAACATTCACCAAGCTCTCTAATGAGGAAATGCAAACTGATAGTTAAAGGACTCCCTGACACCAGGCAGGGAACCTCCAAAGTTTTCATTAATGTTTTGTCATTCAGACAGAGCAAAACACACCAGTAACACAGAAGCTCTTGCAGTCCAGGCTGCTGTATCTCATGGTTTCCTGAATTTTTAAGGGTCCACTTTCCAGCACCCAGGACAGGCCAAGAAGACAGGGAAGTCACACAGCCAACATATTTATTTTCTCACTAAAGAATCAAGATGCTTCATCCAAGATCAAGCCCTCGCTGTGTTGGGTCCTGCATAAACATACAGTAAGAAATGGTTTACATTTTTGTTGCTGTTGTTAAGTATTTGAGCCAGAGGGTTGGCCCAGCCTGTGTCCTGCTGCTTGGTGGCAGGGCTGGGACGGGAAGGCTCAGACTCCCCTTTCTGCTCATTGCTCTCAGCTGCCCATCCAACAGACCCGACCCTAGAGCAAACGCGGCCCACGGACACGCAAAGCCCAGGAGCTCCCTGCAACTCAGCAGTTTATAGATAGGCTAACACTGATCATGTTAGGATTTAACTTCAGGGGACTGCAGAGTCCAAAAGGTATAAATTCATTTAAAGGGGGATTAGACTAATTCACAGAAGACAGGTCCTGTCAGCGGCTACTAAACACCACAATTTGGATGCAACCACTAAAGAGCTATTGGCGATGTTGGAGTTGGGACAATAAAATAAATCTTTAGTCTGGCCCTCTGCTGAAGATCTTCTATACCCTCTAACTAAACCAATTATGAATATGGCACAGACTTCACAGCAAAGCCTACTGCCGTGACTCATGCCTTAACCCTGAAGAACAAGCCAGCAACTGCATTCAAGAGATGCTTAGACACTACTGCAGAAGTCCAGACACTGGAAAGAGTCAGCAGAAATCTAGGAATTCACAGCTTGTGGTGCTCACCTGCAAAACCTGCCTCCAAATGAGACGGCTCTTGTGCACATCGCTTTTTCACAAGAGCACTAAGAGATGGCAAAGGCCAAGCCCGGGTCATCTTCATCCATCCGGACCAGAGATCGCAGAGCCAGCACCAGCTACACAGTTGCTGTTTCACCTCCATCCCTGGCCGTTGTTTTCCGTTTTTACTGTTTGCCTTCATATTTATTCCGAAAACAATCCAACGTGCTCAACTGAGAGATGTCGGGCGAAGGCAGAACACAAAATAATATCAGCAAGGGGGTCACTGCAAGTTTAGTGGCCAGACGCCAATCAGATAACGATCTGCAAGCTGTTACTCCACACGTGGGTGAGCACATGGGACCCGGTCTGCAAGCAAAAGCAAGGCTTATTTTTTCTTAGAGATTAAGCCAAAGCAGCATATGAAGTGACCAGTCTGCACAGTGATGACAGTAACTTTAAGCTGCCTTTTTTTTTTTTTTTTTTGTCTTATGGTGCTTAGGTACACAAAGAGAAATGCATTCCTGTCCCTGTTTAATGCAGAGCACCCAGATCTCCCAGCTTCTGCTCCAAGAATGCGATACGGTCAGTTAGGAATTACGTAAGGAAACTATACAATCCTTGGGATCATCGCCTCTTTCAGGGCAGGGACTCTTGCAATTACATCTTTGCAAGGTGCTGCTCAACAAGCTCTACCCCATAACCACTTACACAAAAACAAATACTAAAGAAAGAGACTCACTGGGCCAGTCCTGCAAACGGTTCATAGGAACTAATCTGGCAGAAAACTGGTTGGTTATCCAAGCCAGGCCTCCAACATCCCATGTTCTTTAGTCCACTTTAAAAACTGATGCTTCTTCTTAAAACTTTCCCCCCACAACTATCCCTCTGATGGTCCAGAAGACTGCTCATCTCATGGCTAAAAACCTTATTTTTGTCTCCAGCCTATATTTATCCATGGCCAGTTTAAACACACGAGTCCTTTCACCAATCATATCCATCCCTTTAGCATTTACCCCTGTATATTTACAAAGAACACTCATTTTACTTGGCTGAGCTGAACCAGACCAAGATGCTATTTTCTTGTTGCGAGTCTTCACCGTTCCACGATAATCCCCATTTTTTTTTCATGTACTTGCTCCGGTTTGCATTACTTGTTCTCCCTGCGATGCCTCCATTGCACGGAGCAGCCTTAATGAGGTCTCACCAGAGTTGTGGGCACCTTCTCATCTCGGCTGGAAGAGCCTCCTACGCTACAGCCCAGGAATACACTTCCCTTCCCGCAGTCCCAGCCTCGGAGCCACCACGCAGGGCTCTCATCTGCCTCCTCCTCGGTCACGCTGAGCTGAGAAATCACCCCTGGGCATCAGAAATCTTTCCTCAGCCCTGAAGGATCTCCTCCTGCGCGCTGAATCTCATCTCAGCACCTGTAGGACAACCCCGTCTTCTTCTGTGCTCATACCTCGCTGGGCGCCTTTTGGTTTTTAGGACTAAAGTCACTAACAAATACATGGAAAAAACAACAACAACAAAAAACACATTCTCAAGCCCAAAACTTGAACAACTCCTCTAGCAAACTGTTGTTATCTTTCGTGGGACCCTAAAATCTTATGGTCACGTAGCTAGGCAGCGCGAATCAGGTGCGAGTCCCACCAGTTTCCTTCTTTCTTCCTTTCTTCTTTAACCTCCCAGACTAGTGATGCTATAAAGCCACCTTGCGCCCCCAGGCATCCCTTGCCACACTGTACAACGAAGCAGGACACCCAGCCTTCCCGCTCGAGGACTGCTCAGCTCGGTGGCACAGGCCCTGGCCTAGGGGTATTGCGTGTTTGCTCCCTTCCTACCCGGTTTGCTCAATTCATCCGCAAACACAAGAACGATATCGGAAGAACCAGCTCGACCTGTATCTCCAACTCTGCTCCATCGCTAACAAAACCGTTGCGAAATCACTAGAAACCCGGCAATACTGTTGATGATGGCCAGGCCTCAATACACTCCAGCTGGCCCTTTCCCAACTTACTCCTTCTGTGCTCCTGTCAGGAGTGAAAAACTGCTGTTGATGTCAGTAAATCCAAGCACATGGCATGTACGAGCAAAAGAAGATCAGATAAAAGCTGCAAATGATCTTTTGCATTTGGAGAAGTGATTTCTGACAACACTTGCGCATCGAAAAAGAGGGTAGTTTGGAAAAGAAGCACCATGCAGCGTTACACCGAAAAGGACGGGAGGGAAAGGGGCTGAACATGGTAAACAGGAGAGCCAGAGAAAGCTAGAGATGGACCAAGCCCAAGGACTAGCCCAGCCTGTTTTGGCAGAACATATTTGCCATCAAATCTATGGAAAAGAGGGCTGCTGCCATATTCCCCATTCCAGACTTAGGGTTTGCTAATCCAGTCCCAGTTTATCTTCCCCGACCCTGCAACCACAGCCCATGCACTTCAAGACCAGCACCAGTGCCCTCCGCCCTGTCTGAGCGCTATGTGCCAAGCAGCAAATGGGAAAATCCAGTTTCTCTGCGGGAAAAGCAACTTTATTCAATTAAGCCCCCTCCAACAGCTCCCCAGACCAAACCAACCAATCAACTAAACCACAGAGACCCCAGCTGTGTCTTGCTCTACAGTTCAGGCAGCAGAAAAAGGCTGGAAAGGACAAAATTAGACTGCATTTACGTGTTCTGGTTTTGGCACTATTTGGAGAGCAATGAAGCAAAGGAAACACAAGCAACGTGGACCCAGGAAGGAGACAGACCCTCCAGCATATCTGGGCCTGTTCCTCAAACTCCGTTCTCCACGTCCACTGGATGATTGCCACCACGGGAAGGCAAGGTGACAGGGGTCCCCCAAAGCGGTGGCCTTTGGAGATGAAAACTGACCTCTGTTTGGGAACCAGACACATCATCATGTTCTTCTGAACACGATGAACAAGGGAGGTGAAATTATTCAAATGTAACAGTTCTCACGGCATGAAAAAAGTAGCCTTTTTTTCAGCCTGATCTTGCATAACCACGACCTTTTCTTGGGATTCTTAACTCCTCTTCCACGGACTCAACACTGGGTTAAGCAATACGATCCAATCTTTCCTTAAAATAACAGTTGTCTTTCGTAAGCAATTACAGGTAGAAAATGAACAGATGAGGAGATTAGGTCTCCACAGGCGGCAAAAGACCCTCTGGTTAGCGAATCACTGCAGGTCCAGCAGTCTCCTTCCAGCTGACACGTCTTTCTGTGCACACAAACTAAAGGGCTTTGCAAGAGGATGAGCTTAAAAAGAACCTCTCGTGCAATGCACCACAGCCACCCCATGTGCAGACACAAATTCCTCATTTCCTAAAGGATGCCCGTGATCCTTCACACAACAGGCAGAGAGGCATGCAGGACCACTCCGGGAAAGGAGAGGTTCAACATTCTGGGCTACACCCGATGCCGTCCAGGGTGCTGGGAGGTAACAAGAGGTAGCGGCCAGACTGCTGCTCCTGAGAAGAAAAGATCGGCATGAAAGTCCGATGGATTTGAGAATGTCCCTGAAAGATGAACTCAAGCGAGGGAGTTGTTCACCTGGGCTGAGGGTGCTCCCATGAGCGGGTCTGCCATCTGAGGAGCACCCAGCAAGGTCTCATTGAAGGTTTCTGCAATGGCAGGCAGGAGGATAGCAAAGGCATGGCACGTTAGTGGATGCTAAAACAGGAGCAAACACCTAGGTCCCCCCTAGATATTCACTTCTGATTTATTCAGTGGGAAGTAGAAAGTTAAGTATCAAATGTACTTCCTGTTGCACCCACTTTGCATGGATGAAAATGTGCAGGTTAAGCAGACACCAACGCTTTGTTTAGTCCCCAGCCCACCTCCCAGACAAGAAGTCTGGCCAGAACGCCACCACAGAAGGGGGACATCCTTGCAGAATTTCAGATTCATTTACGGGTTTTCCCGGGCAGCCGCAACCCGTCTCCCAGAAGCTCTGGAAGGCGCTCGGTGGCTTCCTGTGGTGGCCACCAACGCTGGCTCAGATACAGCTCCACCTGCCCAGCTCAGGGGCAGGCTGAAGGCCAGATGGGTCCCTCGCCACCCCGGCCGACGCGAATGGGGCCGCTCTCCACGCGACCTGCCTCTGCCTTCCCCACTGCTCCGTGCCGCAGCGGATCTCCCACACCTGGACACTGACAGGAGACGGGAAGACCCCTGGGAGCTGGGATTGGACAGGCCAGGAGAGCATCCAAGGCATGTCCTCTTTGGGGAAGTTTAAAGGACTGTGCTCCTTAAGCAAGGGTTGTTTCTCGCCCTTGCTTCAAGCACTCAACTCCCTTTACAGCATCAGACATTCCACATACAAAACTGAGGGCATTAGAGAGTCTAAAGAGCTTATGGACCCAGCTGGGAAACACTCTGTCAAGAGAAATCTTCAATAACCTCCTTCTTGCAGCCACGCGAGGAGCTCCGTACAGTCTCAGTGCTGCACTCCAATGCCAAGGGACTATCCCACGTCGGCTGCCGGAGCCTTTCAAGAGATGCTGAGATGTTGGTGGTCTGAGCAGCTGCTTCACACTGGAAATGAAGGGACGAGATGGTGAAATCGGAAACAGGCTGCTGGGTGGAAAGCAACCATGTTGGGCAGGCTGGGTTATCTACCAGCATCGTCACAAGGAGAAGAAGGCTGTGCTAGTTCTCGCATGCTGAACCTCTCCTGGCCTGCGCAGCCATTCAGTGAACCTAAGTTTCAGTAGACAGCACGTGCACACGGTGGTCATCATTCCTGAAGGTGTCAGTAAGCAATTCCTGAAGCAAAGAGCAGAGAAGGCATCCAGGTGACTCCTGTCTCCCTCTCCATGTCCTTTCCCTTTCAGCCTGCTGTGCGCAGGCAACGTGTTGCTGGTCAGGACCACCACGGGTCTAGGAGGAGGGCTGCGTCGGAGCCCGGCTTCCCCATCCTCTTCACTAAGGATTGGACATCCTGCCTTACACTGGATTTCAGTTCCCGCCTCGTTTCCATGCTGTAACTCGATTTTCAAGAGAGATTTCAAGATAAGCCACTCACTTCAGACCCCGACAATAATACCCTTGTTCCTGAGAAACTGGGTATTAACTTCCCATTTGTTACTGTAAATTATTAACATCGGGAATGCTGTACGGTGAACCCCAACTTTGAAAAACATTTCCCTTGCTTTAAGACAAATCTACCATCATTCCAAGACTTTCTCCATAACATTTTCAGGTTTTATCTCCTCACTAGCTATTGGCCTGTTATTTCAAAAGCTGCTGAAAGACATTCTCAGTCTTGAAAGTCTGCTAAAATTATTAGTTGCATTTTCAGCATTAAAAAAACATGCCTACATTTCTTTAAGTGCACATATAAGAAGAATTAATTGGAAGAAAGGTGAAGATAAACAACTATTAAGTATTAAGGAAAGCTAAAAATGAGATAAAGCTTTTTTTTTCTTCAAAGCAAAAAAAAAGAAAAAGAGAAATCTTGGCTAAGCAACCAGCTGTCATCCAATTTGGAAATGAAAGAACAAAATGAACTCAGTCCTTCACATAAAGCACTATTAGGACAGAAGGAATTCGGGAGAGAGGCAAAGACGTGATGAATGCCTGGGAAGGACCTTTACTTCAGCTTTGTAATCACTTATAGAAGTGCTTTTTTAAAATTAATTATTTTTAATTATGTTTAAAAGTCTTTTGGATCAGAATAAATTCTTACCAAGATAAGGACCTCTAATACTGCTGCTTCCACCGCCCTTGTCTTACACTTAAGTGCCCCTCAAAGCAGATTTAGGAGTAAACTGGCAGCTGGAAGTTTTGGGATGCTTCGTTCTACCTGGTGCAGGGTTTTCCAGTAGAATAAGGGCATAAATCAGAGTCAGTTGTATGAGAAACACTCTTGTAAAATCACTACAGAGCCTGGCTGGGTTTGAGCCTGCTCGGTACCTGTCTCCTGGATGTTAGCAGAGGAAAAGAGACTCCAGCAAATTTCTGTTATTTTTTGTTTTCTCTTTATTCCAGTGTTTTCATGTGTCAGAGCAGGTAAATCAAAGGCAGTGCATAAAACCAAGCAAAGTACTGACCAGCTGCAATTTGGACAGTCTGCCTCTGCCCCCAGCCTGGCTGGACTCTCTACTCAAATCATCCCAAACGGGGGGCCCTGGAGCGCTTGGAGCAAACAGATTTATTGCACATCTGCACTGTGGACAAGGCAGCTGGACAGGAGCACTGAGGAGAGAAGGAGAGGAGAGGAGAGGAGAGGAGAGGAGAGGAGAGGAGAGGAGAGGAGAGGAGAGGAGAGGAGAGGAGAGGAGAGGAGAGGAGAGGAGAGGAGAGGAGAGGAGAGGAGAGGAGAGGAGAGGAGAGTGCAGGTAGATGCCTCCACTGCTGGGCTCCATGCCCATAAACACGCTCAGGAAGTCAAATTAATCTCCTCATGATTAAGGGAGGCTATCTTGGTCCCAAAAACATCCTCTGAATGATTTTTCTGTGGCTCAGGGATACCACAAGGCTTCTGCGATCCCCTTTGGCCTCCCTTGGGTGCCACGGGAAGCCCTTCTCCTTGGACCTCCCACTCTGGTGAGAGCCAAGCCGCAAGTCTCGCCCTTCCCTGCGTTATGTAGCACTCCAATCCCCCCCCAAAATCCCTGCAAGGGCTTACAGGGGACCACGCTGCTGATGTCATGTGGCTGCACGGTTGCTATAGGAACGGCGCCTGCTGCTGCTGCTGGAAAATTTGGGAGATCTGTAAGGAAAAGGCTCCGAGGTCAGCAGGGCGCCCTGCGGCCTCCCGCGAGGGCCGAGCTCCCAGCGCAGCCCCTCGGACGCTCCCCTTGTCCCGGGCAGAAAAGTCCCTGGCCCCAAGAAGGACAGGAAAACATCCCCAAATCTGCTCAGGGGTTTATTCCCTTGAAAAGGATTCCATAAAAGCACGAGCAGCTCTCGGAAAAGAGGTGCTGGGGCTTCAGCCCTCGCTGCATTGCTCCATGAAGGTCATAATACTGTATAACAGCAGCAGCTAAGATATATATATATATATATACACACACACACAGAGATATATGTTCATATAAAAAAATCTTTTTCTTTTCCTTTTTTCTCTCCTTAAGAGAGAAAAAGCGTAATTTTCTGCTGTAGCTCCACCTCACTTGGCCCTTGGCCAGCTGATGAGTGAGCAGGAACAGAGCAAATGAGACTTCGGTTAATCTAAAACACGAGCGAAGGGAATGCCCTCCTGCTTTTATCCCTCTCAGAGGAATTGAGAAACTCCCCCTAGGAAGGGATTCTGTGTTTTTAATCATCCTCTCCTGCCAGGGCATCTCTGACCCAGCCTTACGTAAGGGCTCTAAACCGATTTCATGCCTTCAAATGACTCTGTTTGGGTTTGGTATCCACGCACCAAAGCAACAAAACCCCGGTGGTGCCGAGATCAGGCCTAATTGCAGAGGCAGCCCCATATAATGGTGACTTTACCACAGATTGTAAAGAAACATCACTTCCACTGGCCACCACTCGCTCAACATTCAAGCACCGGCCTTGGAGAGGTGCACGGAGCTGGTCCATCCTCCTCCTCCACCCTCCAGAGCCTGGGACTGGTCCTGCTGGAAGGCAGAGGAGACCCAGCAGGGATTTCCGAAGCACCGACCCCAGCGGCTTCAGCAAAGCCAAGGAGCTACTGCCAAAGGGTGGATTCCCCAAATGCCCCCAGGGACCATTGGTTTCTTGGTCCCTATGAAACCCGGGCCAAAAAGCTCCGTGCAGCACAAAAGAACCAAGCACAGCAGCACCATCTGCTCCAGTTCAACCTGGAGCCCATATTTTTAAGCTTAGCACAGATTGCCTTTCTTGGCAGGCATGATTTTAACAGTTATACACATGTTCCAGCTTAGTTACCCCCAAAACACTAGCAAAACATGACTTTTTCAGGACATATTGCTGGTCTGGTAGCACTTTCTGGAGTCACATTCATGAACCCTCCTGAGTTCTGGGCAAACTTGTGTTTTGACAGTATGCTGCCTGCCCCATCACATATTTGCTTTCAGCCTTTCTTAAAGAAATGACAAATACTCTGTATTTTCCATGGAGGCAAAAAGTGCAAGGTTTTTTCCCTCTGTTCCCCTTGCCACTCCCCGTCCCCTGATGCTCTCTGCTCTGTTGCCTCTGCACCAAATTCAGCTCTACTGGCGCTGTTATGATTCAGCAAAGAAGAACAGGAGAAACATCCACAGTCAGAGTCAAAACGGCCAGAAGTTGTGTGGAAAAGGAAGGGAAAAGGCCCAGCACCCTCCAACAAAACATCATCATCTTCCCACTGCGGTTCCACTTTGGAAGATCTGCCATTTACCCATTTAATGCAGTTTCATGAGTCAACCTGTAAAGACCCCATGCAGCAGGAGCTACACCGTGCCCTTCTTCTGCCTATTCCCATTTCTTCATCTGACTGAGGTTTTCAGGAGGTTTCCAGGTTTCCAGCTGCCCAAGTTTATTCACATTCATGTTTTAAGGGCTAATATAGCTCCGACGGGTCCACTGAACCCCCACTGAGCCTTACTTCAGCTTAAGAGTATAACTTTCAATGCCACCCCAATGACTTACGGGCCTAACCCTAGTTCTTCTCTCTTGTGCCCTTCTCTCTCCTCCCCATCCCCAAGAAAAGCTCATTTTCAACAGATTTCAAGCTTTTACTACCTCATCCTGGCAGGTAAGCAGTCCACAGACTCATGGACTTAGGACATCAGAGATTATATGGAAAAGGTTTTGCATTTTAACTACCAATAGCCATTATAACAGTATTTGCAACCAGACTTATACTGGCAACATTTGCTTCTTCTGGATCTCTGGCTAAGCTATTGAGGTACATTTTTGACTGATTCCCTTTCATTCTTCCTCTAAATATTCATGCTGGTGAATATTTTGCCTTCCCAGGCTAATACATAATGTATAAACCAGCCCTAAACACAAAGACATCTAAAACCAGTTTTCATAAAAGGGATTTATATTTTTCCCCCATAAACAACAGCTGGCAAAGTATCTCACAAAAGGAAAAAAAAAATCCCGCTTTTCTGAAACGTTTAATTACTTCAGGATTAATACTTCTCCAAAGCTGCTATGTACAGCCAGTGCTGGAAGCAAAACATTTCCATCTAAACCCTGTGATTCCCATCTCACTCGCAGGAGTGAGCATCCACCATGGCTGTATTTAACTTCTTTTTATTAACACTGCTGTGAGGAGTCCTCATTTTTAGTCCCTTCCTCAGAAGCAGATGCCATCTGATCCCGACGTTGCAAAGCAAAGGTTGCAGCTAAAACCTTTTGCTCTGCACTGGATGCAGAATAGGGGGGTGCACAAGTTGATGCAAAGCTGCCCAGATGACACAGAGTTACTGTAAGCAGCCTGAGCCTTTTCCTTTGCCATAAGCATTGCCTTAGAAGGGCTAAAAGGAGAGATGTGAGCAACCCTGTGAGAGTTCAGCCTGACCTAAGACACCCAAACCGGGCTCCCACGTCGTGCCCATTTGGCAAAGGGCTCCTTCCACTTCAGCTTCCACAGCCAAATGGTGCTGGTGAAATAGCTCCCAAGCAGCAATGGAAATCTTAACTCTACCTGGAGATGAAAATCGCAGGGGTTCAGGCAACGCTAAGAGGTGCGAGACACAACTTCTAAGGGGTAAAGGGGCTCAGCCCACCGATCCTGCATGCAAGCAAACCCCACCTCCATTTCCAACTCTTCTGCAAAAGCAAGTTCACATAAACAAATCTGTGCTTCTCCGACGGATCCTCCTGGCTTTGACAGCTACACACTAACAGATAATACAAATATGAAGAGAGGTCACAGAGTTGGGAGCCTGGGACCTTAATGACCCAGCACACTGCTGATGAAACTCTATTTCATTTTCAATTTAGGTCATTTTGGAAAAAAAAATAAAAGCCAGGGGTAAATATTTTAACTTTTGTGGAATTTTTCCCTTGCCCTCCCCACAGAAACAATTTGCCCAAATCAACACAAAACCCTGAAATGCTTCTGTTCACCTGCCTTTTGCTTTAGAGGACAAGGACTGTCACATTTTGCCTGCCCCTGGGCATACCAAAGGATAAGGATGCATTTGCATTGGCAACCACGTCTTAGATACTGGCAGTGCTCGGGATGACTTGTTTTGCAACATCAGTATTGTCTTAAAGTGGACTGGAATAGGAAAAAAATTGCAATTTGTCTCTGGTGAGACGTCAGTGCAGATGATCCAGCCCGTGACAGCAAGGAAATCAATTTTGGTTTCAAGAGGTGTCTTCTCCTTTCATTAGGACGACACTTGGCAGACCTGACCTGTGCCACTGAGCAAGGCAGCTCATCCAGGAGCAACACAAATCTGAACATCTCCGGAGCCTCCTGCGATCCGTCCTGCATGACGGGAAGCACAACAAAGGGCATACGCTGTGGGAGAACATAAGGCTGTTAATTCCAGCTATAAAAGACGCTGAAATCACCATAGCACTTGAACTTGATAAATTCTCCTTGGGTTCTGTATGGAGGCTTGGAAAATGTCAGCAACTCACAGTATATGCCACAATATTTTATGCTACAGGGCCGCCTATTCTGCAATCTACAGTATCTACATCACCATGAACACAGAGAACCAACCTCATCAGGGAATGCAACCTATTACATTCACAACACCAAGCACAAATCTCTGTTTTCACTGTTTCCCATACAACTAATCGCTCACGGAAACATCATTTTAACAGTTCATGTTTCTCAAAAACTTACAGTTAAACTATAGAAAGTCTTTCTTCCACTAATCTTGTCAGACTAGTAAATTATACAGTAAATTAGGTCCAGTTTGCTGACTTATCTATCTCTAATTAAGCAACAGATTTTGATTTAACCTCCACTGGGAGCATCCCAAGGATCTGCAAAATCAAAATGCGATGGAAGACACTGGATGACAGCACGTTCCCTTAAAAGGCCATCTGATCCTGATTTAGAGACTCTGAACAGCAGGGAATTTCCTACACGGAAAAATCTGCCAGAGAAACATCCATCTAGGCTTTATTAGCACTGTCACTTCACGGGCAAAGCATTTCAGCTTGTTCTTCAAAGCAAACAAGACATGTGCAACCCTAGTGCATGCGGATACATTTGTGACTAGAGCTGCAAGTCTTCTCCAGCAAACTCTGCTAGGCTCAAGGAAATTTGAGGGAGCAGCAAAGCTCTCTCAAACGTGGAAGGTCCTGCAAGGGCTGGGGAAACAAAGTCAGAGAGCAAGGGAAGTTTACAGGCACCCCCAAGTGCAAATCAGTGAGCTTAATTCATACAAGACATCTAAGAATCCATAGGGGGATGTCTGCACATAACTGCTGGTGACATTGGAAGCTGAACTTGGTTAATGTTGCAGTTTATAGAAGTGCTGCGCATCTGTGCACTGCCAGCAGCACAAATGCAGTAAAGCATTACCCAGAGCCCAGCTTTTTCAGGCATTGTGCAAACTGCATCTTCCTAGCAGTTATTTCTGGAAATACAGCGCAGTGTATTAATAATGACACGGAGCTGTACTTGGCTCTGGATTGCTGGCTCTGGACTGCTGGCTCTTCTCTTCCTGCACATGAGCCCATTTATTAATTATACATTGAAGAAAAAAAGTTAAATATCCCTTCAAGCAACAGTATTTCCCAGGAGACATCGATTCAACCCAAAAACATCCAGTGTGGATGCTGTGGAAGTAGGGCAGGAGATGCTGGCTCATAAAAACTTCACTTAGAAAAATAAAAATAAAATAGTAAGAAGGGTGGGTGGGAGGCATGTAAAAAGGAGGAACCGGGGTGTAAGTGGAAAATAAAAATAAATCAAGCCTGGATGGGATAGTTCGATTCCCCTCTGCCTGCTTCCCTTCCCCCAGCACACTGTGAGCAGTGGAACGGCAAAACTTTCCATCGCCCAGGCCAAATATTTGTCTGCTCCTGCATCCTGATTAAATCTGTGATCCCGCTTACCATGGAGAGAAGAAAAAAAGGAGCAAAGAGGACACCAGGGAGTGGGACACCAGGGAACGGCCACTTGGTCCATTGGCTCATAGCCCGGACATGGAAATCTCTCTTGCCCCTTTTTTGAGTTTTACCCCGTGCATCTGGCACTCGATGCTGGTGGGGACAAATTCAGCGCCCAAGGGACCTTCATGCTGACCAGCCCATCTCCTCCTACTTAGGAGCTCCTGCTGCAGCACCTCTTCCCGGGCGCTGAGCAGGGTGTCTAAGGATACACAGCTGCATCCTACCATGATCCCAGATGAGGCTTCCCTAGGGAAGGCTTGACGAGCTCTCGCTTGAGCTTCCTCTGGCACCTGCCTCTGCAGACCCTAAGGCCAGACCCTTCAGAGAGGGCCACCAGCGCAACTTGATGGCAACCCCATTGCTCTCAGCACCACCTGCCAAGGACCCACGGCCCTGCTCCTCCAGTTGGGACAACTAACAATTAATCGCCGCTTGCTTTTCTAGTGGAATTTTATAGCAGCAATTATCCCCATTTGAGCACAAACTAGTTATCACCTCCTCCTTCCCTCTTTTTCTCCTGTCAATTAAGAGAGGAGAGCAGGCTAATAACAACCCCTCCTTAGATGACACTGGTGTGGCAGGTAACTACCGGGATGCTTAGGCAGGTAACGTCACTCAGCCAGGCCACGGGCGGCTGGGCAAGCAGCAGGAGCATCGCCGGGGCCCTGAGGTCCCACAGCAGCTCCCTCTCCGGGCTGTCTCCTCTCGGAGCCCGTTAACGAGTCTCCACCAGGAAGGGCCATCCAGGCCACCAGAACCAGCCTGTCCCTTACCAGAACTGGCCCTGCTGCTGCGTCCGGCAGCCCTGCAGACCCGGGGCTGTCCCGGGTTGTGGCCGTGGTGGCTGTGGCTGCTGGTCTCTTCTTCTCCGGGGACAGGAGAAGCTGAATTAGGAAACAGAGCACTGCTTTCCCAACTCGCCTGCGAGACCGCTCTTTTCTCATGCATTACACCACTGCCTTAAATGCCATCTCCTTGGTCTGTACCAACTGTAGGGAAATTTTCTCTTCCTATGTGGTTTTACATCCACGCGGATGGCTGGGATCCTATGAGGACTGCAAATCTCTCTGGAGAACCCAAAACCGAGAGAAGTATTTTCCCTATCACCTGTTTCCTCACTAGGATTCTTAGGCAGGGAGGGAACCATCCAGTCTCGTTTCTGAGCTGTTGAAGGGAGAGAGAGAAAAGACAAAATAATCATCTCTCCCTTTCTTAACTGGGACAGCAAGGAAGTAACCAAGAGCTCTCACATATGGGTAACTAAGATCTAATCTGGAAAATCCCTTATGCAGTACATGAAAAAAATCCGTTTTAATTAAATAGTCTTATTTTACCCACTGCTGTGCACTAAATTAAACTCCTTTAACATTAATATATAAAACCATTACTCCGTGCATGCATAAGTGAGTTTATGCATGCTTGTGTATAAAAACTGTACAATTAAACACTGCTTAAAATGCAAATCACAGATGATAAAGCTTCCATCCTGGTTGTATTAAATCTATTAAATCTTGACTGTGGTGTTGCATTAGATCCTCAGTTGTTTAAAACCAGTGTAAACTCAATGTGAAGTCAATGGAGCTAGTAACAATTTACATCAGTGGAAAATCTGGACCTTTGATTTTTAAATACTTACTACTGGCAAGAATTAAAAAAACAAGCAGCAAACATTTAGTTTGTGACAGGCCACCAGATGTTATTTTCCTTCTATTGCAGCAATACCTCAAAAAATAACAAATTTGAAACAGAAATTTTAGTAAGACTTTTATTGGGACAGATCTTCCTGTTACATCATCTGCCTCCGAAGACAGGGAAATTTAAATTAAGGCTTGAGACCTTGAGATAGGCATTCATGTCCAATCTGCAAAATAGCCTGGACACACTGAAATTTAAAGCACCTGTTTATAATGGTTTGCCCTCTCTCCACCCTCCTGACAGGATAAAGAGTCTTCAAAAGAAGAGAAAATTATATTTATATTGTAGAAGGCTTCTCAACAGGCCTGAATTGTAGAAAGGGATCTTAACACGAAAGCCCTTTTCACTGGAAAGCTAAGCGTACATGTAACTATTTTGTTGGATAAAAACAGCTTTAAGAAAATGCTTCCACAGTTTGTGCTTTTAGGGTTCAAACCAGTTCGACTTCCAAGTCTGGCTTTCCCTTTTCTCTTCAGATAATACCGAAATATGAAGGGTAGAGAGATCTTGTAACAAGGAAAGGAAACGTCTCTGCTGGTCACAGTGGTTAGTGATGGTCCTTCTGCCGAGGTTACTGCTTCAGGTCTTCCAGGAGAGCTACTATTGTGATGACACCCTCAGCTGAATTAGTCCAAAGAGCAGCAGCTCTCTGAGAAGGGACAGCTGGGATGGCCCTTGCTTCAGATGGTGCAGAGGACAACAGTCCACAAGGCTGGCCAACGCGCTGTGCCCCGCTTCACCGGCTCGCTGACCACTACGGAATAGACATTTAGGCGGTACAAAGAGTGAAAGGGACCGGATAACTTTCTAGCTTTGGAAAAGCAATTTAGGTTGCGGCTAAAAGGAATGCACTCATCTTTATCAAATGGAGATGGCCGTGAGAATATCCACACAGAAGATATTCAGATACCTGCTGAGTGTGCTCTGCTCACGGCGGGTCATAATGCCGAACACGAAGGCCTCCTTGCCTTCGTGAACGTGAAGGAGCTCCTTGCAAGCCACAGAGATGCACACCAATGAAGTCTGTTGAGTGCCAGGCAAAGCTGGACTCTGGCAGTGCCCCGTTTGGCCAGCTTGGGCACCCAGGAGCTCTAGGTGTGGGCACCTGGCCAGGTAGCCCTCTTGGCTGCAATCACTTTGTCTAGGCAAGGTCCAGCCCTCAGCTCAAGCCCAAGTGTCTCATTTCTAAGTTACCTGCTTTTGAATTGCTGTTGATGTTTTGGAAACGATGATCCAACCAAGAAGAATTCCTACCTTCTGGCAGCAGTCATGTTTTAAACAAAACGCCGCTTAGCAGGGACGAGTCTTGCCTGATGACGGCGATGTTTTCTTAACGCATATCTAGAAATTGCCCCGCACAAAGACGAAGACAGAAACTGTGCTGGATCCCAATGCTACGCCAGCATAACATGCTTGCAAAACCTGATGGGAACATACAGCCAGTCTTTGATGATGGAAGCTCCTGCTGTAGAAATAACTCTAAGGCAAAGCTATGCCTCCATTGCCAGTGGGGGCTGCAGATACGTGTCCTTTGCCAAAGAAGCTGCAGCTGGAGGAGTACTTTGACCATGCAAGCCACCTGTATTGCTATTGCAGCCAAATGCCATGCCAGACATGGGTATTCTCTTCTGGATCTAGTTTTCCTGACCGAAGGCACTATGTCCTGTTGTTCACCATTACACATGCACCACAGTTACAAAAATGAATCACCAAAACCATCCGCAAGCCCTTTGAGGACAAGCCAAAGAGAGCAGCCTTCAGCAGCACTTACCGCAGCCATGCAGCCTTCACCCGAGCTGGACTAGAGAGTGTTCGCACAACGTTCCCAAGGAATGGTCCCCAGGAACATCGGTAAAGGGCTTTTACAACTTGGATTTCATTATTTGGGCAAAGTCCCCAGTCATCACTTGCAGAATGAAAACTGAGTTCTCCAAAGCACGTACCATATAAATACTGGGAACGTGCTCTCCTTGTCCATCTTGCAAGGGCCTTCCGTTAGGTTTATCGGGATGCAAATCCCATTCGCTTTAACAGCCATGCTTGTGCAGCCAGTGTCATTCCCACACCCTGAGAGCAGACGCAAAGTCCCCAAACACCTGCATTTTGAACCAACAAACTCTTAAAGTGGTCATGGTAAATGCCGAGCAGCAGTCTGCCAACATTCATAGGGCTCCTCATAAAGACTTGGGACTCGAGATCGACAGCAGCGTGTGCCACGTCCGGCCGCACGCTGCACCCTTCCTGAATCTTCTCTAGACAGAGTCTTGCACTAATTTAACCAAGTTCCTTCCAAACGCAGGCTCTTCACCAATGAGCTGGTATCATGCGCAGATGCAACTGAGCTTTAAATCTGTCCTGTCGTTTTGGCTCCAGGTGCAAGCAACTAAGCTTAATTGAAATAAGGGGCTGGTATTAGTTTAATCAGATGGACTTAAAGCTGGAATTTGTTAAATGGGGGCACACCTCGAGACGGGGCCCAGGGCTCTGAATTCCCGAGGTGCACACTGGTGGTAATGAGTTCATTCACTGCTCATGTGGGTCTCACAACTCTTTCCATAAGCGTTCCACCGTAATTTACTATAGGTTAAATATTAGCAAACACTTGAAGCTTGGACCAGCTCTAGGCCAGGTCGAAAAGCTTCCGATCTCAGATCCTGCTAACAGGTTGCTTCAAGTTAACACATGACCTGGCCTCCAAGAGACACGCAAAGCTATTTGTGCTCAGCAAAAGTGCAGGAGTGCTTCACGCAAAGCAAAGTGCCCACAGAGGTAAAGTCACAGCACTCAGGCGACGTGATGGGAACTACACGGACAAAGACCCACCGAGAAGCTGATGCAAAATTTCAGCCTGTCAACACAGGTCAAATACGATTTTCTCTTTAAAAAAAAACACATCCCTCAGTGAAACAGTGCAACTGTCAGATTTACATAAACCCTTTAAAGGTGCACAAAACCAGGGAATCCTTCAAAGCATTTTGCATTTCAGTGGATGCCCTCTAAAATACCCTTTAAAACAGCGCGCGTGCACAGACTCGCACAAAATCACCTGAGCTACCGAGCACGTTACAGCTGAGACTGAATTTTAGTTTCCATTCCAGGTACCCCTTTTCAACTACTTAAAACCACCACACTCATGAGGTCCTCACAACCTACACTATCTCCATAACCTACATTATCCCCATAACCTGCACTATCCCAAATGCGCTTCACCTCTGCTTAAGTTAAATCCTCTCCTTATTCAAAGCCTGAGCAAAATATATCTACTCATTCTTTGAGTTAGAAAAGACCCTGTTCTCTGTGTGCTTCAATCAGAAACTTTCCATATGAACAAAAACAAGCCATCGAAATGGGGAACTTCAAGCCAAGCTCTTTTGCAGCTTGTGCGGAAGCTGGAATATCCCACCCTGTGCAAATTGTCTGACGTGGAGAGAACTGAGCCTTTGACATATCAACCTCACGGCTGCAAAGAAAGGCAACCTTTTAAAACTGTAATTCAAGATACAAAAAATGAGCTTATTCTTTATTTAGAAGAGCAAATACACAGCCTGTCTCTGAGGACTGTTGGTTTCCTAGGCTCAGGTTCAATAGATTCAGGATAGACAACTTCAGATTCAAATTCCATGGTACCTGGACCCCAAAGTTTACATTTTCTTAAACCATCACTTACTGGGCTCAATAAGGGCAATACCAGTACAGGTCTCTCTGAAACTAACTGATTATTAGAAAGGGCGATCACACTGTTCAGGCTTAAAATCTCAAACCAACCATTTCTACCTCTGCCTTCTTAATTAGCCTCTTCCTAATGGCACTGCAGAGCTCCAGGTCTTCTTTGATGAGAAATGAAAGCCAATGCATAGATCACCTCAAGGTGCCCATGGCCCCATCACATCACAGGGAAGGCACCTAAATCTGTCTCCCAAATAACACAAATAACACTAAGGCTGAGCTTGTACATCAGCACCGTTCGACAGCCCAACCTGGATTTGCACTGCTGGAGGATCTGCCCAACCAGGTTTGGACAAGGACAACTCGGTCTCTCTGCTGTCAGAAGAGAGGAAAGGGAATTTAAATGATGCAGAAGTCCTCCTCAAATCGCTCTGTTTGTGCTACAGCAAAGATGTGGCTTGCAGACTTCAGCAGCACGGTGAGAACACGCATCTGCTAGGAGCTCCAAAACAGCTAAAGAAGCCAACTGTTGTTCTTTCTGGGAGAAACCAGCAGCATAATGAGATGCTGCAGGAAACGTGTCCAGAAAATGGGGGTTTGGTGGAAAGAGCATGCTGGGGAAGATTATGGCATTTTAGAAAACTGCAACAGCATATTTTTAAATGCTTAAGTGAACAAACTGCATTTACCATGACAGAAGAACAATGAAGGTATGTAAAAAAAATAAGTTACTCTGGTATCTGGCCAATCAAGAAAATTTACATCTGGCACACATTTACTTTTATTACTGCTCTGAGCATTTATTTGTACTTCAGTAATGCCTTGAGGCCACAATACGCTGAGCAGCTTGCATTTCCTACAGAAGTATCAGATTTGACCAAAAAGATGGTCAAAAACGTGTCATTAATGCAATCACTTGCAATTTACACTTTCTGGAGTGGTAGTAAATCCTCCCGGGGTGCTTTTCATCAGTCCATTCAAGTGTGCTTTATGTACCTCTTCCAACTTGCAGCTGAGATGACCAAGGCACGGACAAGTCCTGACCAAGACCTTTCACCAGATCCATGCCAGAGCCATGGAGGGGACCCGTTTCTGCAACCTCAATCCATTGCTCAGTTCAACAGCTCGGTCTATAGCAAGGGTGCTTCAAGGGAGAAAGCCGGGCATAGGAGAGCACCCAACTCAACACTTTAGCCACAAGACTCTCCTTACAGCATCAGCATTTATTTTAGATATCATTGCTTCTGCTACACCTTTGCTTTCCTTGAGATGCAAGGAACAAGGTCTAAGGACATTAGACTGTCAAAGCTCTTCCTTGCTTTACAATCTTATTGTGACACGCATCTTTGAAATTGTTTAGTTTTAGTTTAGAAATTGTAACAAGGGGCAGCTCTTAGCTTGGCAGTCGTGGAGGTAAAAGTAAAACTTTACAACTATGACCAAATTTTCTTTTGAGATTTTGAGATCCCCCATTAGATCTACCACTACTCCAAACCAAGGAACATTCAACATCCTGGCACTCAAGATAGGCAGAATCAGCCTCTATTTTTTTTCCTTACCACTCCCAGAAGAGTTGGATGTTCTCTGGTGTTATATCCAGGCTGTGGGAGGATTTCTCCATCCTCAGTTTGGTTCAGTGCATTTATAGATCATCTGCTGTCTGCTTAATACATAGAAAGGGCAGTTTCCCATGAAAAATTAAGTCTTCATCTTTGGCACCTCAAACGTAGAAACCAAAATATCATAAATTCATGCAATAGGGAATACAAAACTGATTATCAGGACTTTTAACTCTTGTCCAATGAATTCCTAACAGAAACACACCAGAGAAGACAATCTCAAACTCTGGAAACATTCACATTAATTGGAAACACAGTCTGGTGGTTAAGAGTTCGACTCCAAGAATGCCACTCCATCGTTCACAAAGTTAACTCTACACGCAACCATTGCCCTTCCTCTTCATGGAGACCCAAACACGGATAGCTATGAAGAATTCATAAAAATAAATTAAAATTTTTATTTATTTATCTATTTAAAAGGCCAGGCCAATAGGGGAAGAGTCCAGTGACCAGAAAATCTCCTACTGGAGCAATTTCATTAGTTAGCCTATCATCCTCATGTAAGATGGTCCTACTAAATCTCCTGGAGCTTTTTACCAGCTGCAAAATAAATTTCATCCTGTTCAGTTCAATCAGTTCAAAATAGCCATACTCAAAACGAAAAACAGCTAGGAAAGGTTCAAAGAGCCTAAGAGAAGACAACTACACCTTACCATTTAACCCCCCAGCCACTGTGCCCACACTCATTTTTCTAGGTGGACATCTAGATCTGCAAGATCCATCTCCCTTCTGCAATCCCACCTTCTTACAAATTCAGGTCACCTTCTTACAATTCACTAAAAACTCCTTAGATGACTTCTGCATAACAGAAATCTGGCATTATCAAGCATCAGAGAAGTAAAACCCTGTTCAGCAAGGTAAGATGTGACATTTATTCATCGGTTCCAAGTCCTGTTTTGCTTCTTAAGGCCTTTTGACTTCAGAGATTTGCAAGCAAAGATTTCTGTTGTGTATTTTAAATCACTCTGCTGCCATTTCCACCGCACGCAGTCCCCAAAGGAGTAACTCAAACTTGCTAAAAGTTCAAGGAAACAAGTCCCATGCTTCTAAATTTCTAAGAACTAGAAGAAGAAAACAAAACAAAACAAGCAAATACAAAACAGACAAATAAAAATGCACACTCACAAATTTCTGGACTTTCCCCTTCAGAGGGGAAAAATAATAGAAAAAGGACATTTTTTTTCATTGCTGTCACTTGAAACAATGGTTTCCTGCTACCTAACTGTACTAACTAGTTGATAGTATACTTTTGAAAACATTTTTCTCTTCTTTGTGCTGAAGAATGCTGATATTTGCTACCTGCATTTTTTTTCTGGAGATGAAGCAGCTTCTTTCGAGATGATGTAACACTAAAAAATGTGTTTATCCCCCATGAAACTGCATGTGCTAACACAACCCACCAGATCTTCTAAGGAATACTTGGTTTCCACCACGAAACAGTTGTGCTCCACCTCATTTTTCTTTTCTTTTTAAAAATTACTGTTGCCATCTCCATCAAATAAGGCTGGAATCCTGCAAGTTTCATAGCAGGTTTCATTCCAGATTAGATCAGAAAATGACACAAGGAGTTAAGATGGGGAAAAGTAACAGCTTTACACCAGACAAGAGCCCTGCCATGTCTATGCTCTATCTGCTTGGCAAGTCTATGCACAAAGCAAAGCAACGGAGCGCTTGCACGGAGCTGGAGGGAGGTCAGGAAGGAGGAACAAGGAGCAGAAGCAGTAAAGACTGATGCATTGGCTTGCTGGAACCCACCAGTCCCAGTTTTGGAGCATCAGGTCAGCCTGGTGCCATCGCAGGAGAGCTCTGCTTTTCAGGGCACATGTTGCATGCTGTTAAAACACCAATTTATTCCAGACCTCCACAGGGATATACCACCCCAGCACCACGCGGGTACATACCTAAACCAGCAGGAATGTTACCCAAAAATCTATTAACTTGCTTCTCGGGCGGCAATAGCCAATTATCCTTCGGCATTCTTCACTCTAACACCCAGCACAGCACTCAAATCCTCCATAAACACCCTGCAAGGCCCTTGTTGCATAGCTAGCTATGACAAATAGTCATTTCCACTGGAAACAATAATTGCAGTGGGAACGTGCTAATCACAAGTATTGCCACTTAAGCAAATGAGTCCCAGGAGGTGGGCATTTGCAGATTATCAGGGCACATCTTGGTCATACTGCGATGCAGAAGGCTGGAGGCCGAGTACAAATTAAGCCAAGAGCCAGTGGCTCTAATGAGATGCATTTCTATTAGGTCAAGTACTGGCTTCATTACGACTGCTTGATACATATGCAGTGGTGCCTTCTGCAAAAATAAATAAATAGCACTTTTGTGCCGGGGGCAATACATGCTCAGAGGAGTTTATCACCTGCAAATTTTGAGTATGATGCTGGTTTATTTTGTTTTGATTTTTGTTGTGATTTTTGGTTTTGTGTCATTAAATGCTCCTCTGCTTTCTCATTCCTTTATTTCATTAATGCAAGAGGACAAACAGGCACCGGCAGTGCCACTTCTTGCTTTTAATCATGGAGCTCATATTACTTTTCTTCAGCTCTTGGAGGGGTTGCACATGTAATCATCGCATGAGAATCTCAGCAGAATTTCAGCAAAAAGAAAGCTACTGGCTTACTGGGAGCTCAGAGAGTCTTATTTTCAAAACAATTGCCTGATTTTGGAGACCAGCACAGTATTTTTAAGTGTTCTGCAAAAAAACACCCACAGTTGTTCAGAGCTTCCCCTTCGATGTCTATTCCATGTGCAGCAGGTCCTGCCTGTAAGCAGGTGACACACAGACACTATAGAAAGCATCATTTATTTCCTTTAATAGGATTGGAATTGGGAACAATCACAGATAAACCGCAGCCAAAATACTTCCCTCCAAGCTTATCTAATTCCAAAGGTTTTCCTTGCAAAGACTTCTTGCTGAGATTATTTTTATTTTTATTTATTTGGCTCTGAAGCACTGCCAGCCTCCTGGTACTCACTCAGCTGCTCGTGCCTCGGACTTCTGGGGTTTCTACAGGCAAACACATTAAGGAAGAAGGTTGTTGCATAGTCCTGTGCCACTCAGCAGCTTGGCCAGTGAAAGCGAGGGTTTTCTGAGGAGCTCACCTACATGCCAACACAACCCGGGGACACTTGGGCCTGTCGTCCCCTTAGAGAACTGAAGTAGCCGCAAAGAAAGGAGTTGCGACCATCTCTCCTTTCAGTAACGCCTTGCGACACCTCAGACCACTGGGACACCTAGAGCACGTGGCGCACGACTGCGTCCAAGCGGGTTTGGAAGATCTCCAGAGAAGGAGACTCCACAACCTCTCTGGGCAACCGGTTTCAGGGCTCTGTCACCCTCACTGTTAAGAAATTTTTCCTTAAGTTCCTGTGGAACTTCTGGTGTTTCAGTTTGTGGACCCTAGTTCCATCGGCTCACGCAGCTGCAGGAGGCATCACCAGGTTGTCAGGGTCGTTCCTACAAGCCAGTACTCCCACAGTTAAGGACCATTAAGCCCCTCACTGCTGCTTTCAGTGGTAGGAAGGCCCTTGCGGTGCCTTTGCCATGTTAATGTGCACTGTGTGGGCACAAAAGCACGAGAGCTCATCAGCCTTCCCAAAGCTCCTGCATGCCACAGGCCTCATCACTCATCCGTGACCTGGCTGAAGGACAGAGCGCACCCTCAGCAGCTTGGCTGATGTTCCAAAACTGGGAGGAGAGGCTGGTACCCCAGAGGGCTCTGCTGCCATTCAGAGGGACCTGGACAGGCTGGAGAGATGGTCAGTTAGAGATCTCAGGAGGTTCAGCAAAGGCAAGTGCAGGGTCCTGCATCTGGGGAGGAATAACCCCATGCACCAGGACATGCTGGGGGTGAGCTGCTGGAGAGCAGCTCTGCAGAGAAGGACCTGGGGGTCCTGGTGGACAACAAGTCAACTAAGAGCCAGGAGTGTGTCCTTGTGAACATGGAGCTACCAGAAATAGTCCAGGGTAGGGCTCCAAAGATGATCAGGGGACAGGAGCATCTCTCCTGTGAGGAGATGCTGAGAGAGCAGGGCTGTTCAGCCTGGAGAAGAGAAGGCTGAGAGGGATCTTATCAGCACGTACAAGTATCTTAAGGGAGGTTGTCAAGAAGATGGGGCCAGGCTCTTCTCAGATGTGACCAGCAGCGGGACAAGAGGCAATGGGCACAAACTGAAGCACCGGAAGTTCCACCTGAATTTGAGGAAAAAGTTCTTGAATGTGAGGGTGACACAGCATGGGAACAGGCTGCTCAGAGGGGTGGTGCAGTCCCCTCCTCTGGAGACATTCAAAACTCGGCTGGCTGCGACCCTGTGCAAGCTGCTCTAGGTGACCCTACTTGTGCACAGGGGTTGGAGTAGACCATCTCCAAAGGTCCCTTGGTTCTGTGGTTCTGTAATTTTGCCAGCAAATGATGTGGAGTGAAAAACCAAACCAAACCACAGGACTCTTGTATTGGAGCAAGATAGCTAATGATCATGACAACATTCACTTGGGTTGAACGAACCAACCCAAAGCACACAGCTCTATTACTTTTGCTTGTGAAGACAGCGTGACCGAGCTCAGCAGCCCGAGATGTCTTCTCCAAGCAGCCAGTGGGCATCTCCAGAACGTCCACTACTGCTCAGAGCATCCCACCACCCTGTGGGACCCACAACACAAATGGGCCAAAATGGGGCAAAAGCAGCAAACTTCACTTTGAACCATAGGCATGTGGTAACAAGGGAACCATCCATAGAAGGTAACAAGGATTCTACAAACAGAAGTATTTAAACAAAAACTGAGGGAATTAAGGGAGGAAATACTTTTTTGAAGATACACAATTATAAACTCAAATAACCAAAGTTTTGAAAAGAAAATCAACAAACAAACAACCCAACACTGATGTCAGTGGAAAATGGGGCTACTTCCATTTTTCCAAGTCGGTAATGTTTTCCTAGCTTTTCTAGGGAGTTGGGGATTTTTGCTTGTTTGTTTTAAACTTTTAAAACCCAAAATCACTTTTACTGGCTCGAGTCTTCTGGAAGAGTGACAAGATTGTCTTACAGTGGACCAAAAACAGCACAGGGAAGAAAAGGTTCTCATACATGTTGGGAGGAAAATGAAGCATGGCTTTTATCAGAAAGCTGTGATGGAAGGAAGTTGCTGTTTCTTTCTGGAAATAATTTTGTAGAGAGAAATTATAATGGCACTTCCTTTTGGCTCAACAGTTCACAGAAAGGTGGCCACAAGCTCCAGCTTCCCAGATGGTCTTCCTCACCCACTCTGGCTCTGTCCTAGGATTTGCCACCATTTCCCTGTAGGACCTTCATCCTGTTCATCCCTTATCAAGTCAAAGCCAAGGCAGAGTTACCACCTGAAGTCACCTCCACGGATTTAGTGCTCAGGCCATTAAGGGTCTGAGCTGTGGCAGAGAAATAAATGAAGTAAAAAGGAGTGTGGGTTTCTATACCACTATGGCACAGCTGCTTGTGGGGGCTGACGAGTAACATGGCAGGAGAGCAAGGAAGCAACCACACGAGTGAGTGATTTTCTGTTGTTCAAATTCTCCATAATGACCCCTGCTTCTGTAGGGGTGGTTTTCTGCTCTGTTTTGAAGGACTGCAACATAACTGCACTACAGGACAGTGCATTAAAAATTCTTTGGGCCTCTGGGGAGCTTTTGTTCAGCTCCGTGCGAAGCAGCACAGCCAGCGTGCTGTTTCACAAATGTTCAAGTTTAGTCATCAAGAAGCTGAGGTTCAGAGAACAGCAACTTAGCACACCCACCTCCACAAACAGGCATGCCTGAAGGAAGGCTGTCTCCTAACGATGGAAAGTAGGGCTGGACGGGAGAAACTGGAGAACACAAATAGGACACAGCTACCCATCAAAACAAAGCTGTCTACAATGAACTGCTCCTGCCCAAGAGCTCTCAGGCTCTCTGTCCATCGCGCAAGGGGAGACAGGCCGTGGACTCAAGTTTGATGCATGAAAGACCGCAAACCCCATGGGTTTTAGAACACTTCTCCATGCTGAACCTGTCGTTACACACCTTCCCTACCTGCTGTACTCCCCACCAGCCAAGCTGAAGACCTGGGAAGGCACAAATCCAGGAGGTGATGAGACACAGGCAGATTACTGACTGCCAAAGTAAGGTCCACAAACTCTACTCACAGTAGGAGTATTAGTTCCTATTAAAAATGCTGAAGAAAATGGGAGAAGAGCAAGACCAGAAGGGAAACATTCACCAACACAACCAAACTGTGCTTCTTTTGTCCTTGGTAGGGATGAAGACCAGGTGGCCAGGAGGAAATCTGCGTTACCAGCAGAGATGCAGGAATTGCCACCATCCTTCACACCCAACTACCACGGCTTCACTAAAAGGTTCTGCATAAAGCAGAGTACTCGGCATCTCCTTCACATGTTCCGTTTCTATGATTCCTCCAGGCTCTCCACAAGGGTGTATGCGAAGACATCTTTTCTCTTTCATCATGGACACAGCCACTGCTTCAGCTAAAAGCTACACTTAAGCCCGTCCATCCATACAAGTATATTAAACAAAAAGAAGATGCAACTGCTCTGTTTTAACATGTATGAAACAACATTTCTGAGCTGACAAAGGAACTAGGAGAGCACTTACTTCTAACAGCACAAGAATCAAAGTGCAAGTGCACGGTTGCTCTCCCACGGTACGAGAAAGTGGCACAACAGCAGACAACATTTTCTTCTGCTTTCAGGCTGCCTACTGCACAAGGCAGAGCTTGCTCACAAACTCTGCCCATCAAAAAAGACCCTCTTGGTTGCAGCAACCTTGCTGCCTGGATATGGAAAATAAGAAGGAGCAAGTGTTTAAAAGAGAGGAGTTCAAAGGGCACGGATGCCCACAAGGTGATTTTTAAGAACACCCTTGTGGGTTAAGGTTTGCAGTTCAAACCTTAAAACCAAAAAAAGGGCCTCCTAAAGAAACAGTAACAAGCATAAACAAGCAAGCGAGAAGAGTTACCTACTTCATGGCCAAGCACTACAAATTACATTATCATAATCTATGACTCACTGGACAAAAATGGATTTTAAAAAAGTTGCTTTTGAAATATGAGGAGGAAATATAACAAATAAATGCCTAAAAACTTCTTTGTCTCTTAAACTTGAATGCTTCTCTGCCTGGAGTCTAAATGAATTTACCAAGTGTTTTAGTTTCAGGAGTAATCATGTGTTTCCTGCTATTACTAACAACTACTTTAAATTGCCACCCTTGAGCAGGACTGTTATTTCATCTGCAGCCTTGCAGGGTGGCAGCATCCGTGGAGCACGTGGGAAGGGGCAGCGCTGGGGTAGGCCCATGATGACAGCTTGCCAGGAGAAGCATATGTCAGTGTGGTGCAAAGCCACCGCGGGTGGCAGCCTGGCTTGCCACAAGCCACTGCTCCTTCATGCAGGCCCGGGGGACTCATCCCAGGCTCTTTCTGACAGGTAAGAAACAGGACAGGTCTTCACCCCAGCTTTGCTTCCATCCGGGCTTCCAGGCACAGGCTTTTTTAATGGGTGATGCTTCTGTTGTTTAAGCAGACCTGTCCTCTTCTGTCCGTTTGTCCACGGTCTCATCACTACACACATTCTGCAGGGCTACAAAAGCATTGCTGGCTCCATGGGATACCCTCTGGACCTCCCCTTGAGGGCTCCATCTTCAAGGGGTCTTTGCAACAAGCCAAATCCAAAAAGGAGCCAATACCTCTCAAGGCCTAAAGGGCATTAATGGCCTTAATGGCCCTGACCCCCTCACCAGGAGCCCCATACCCTCTTTCCAGGACCCCAGCTAGGCTCAACCCTGGCCCTTTACACCTTGCTCGAGCTACATGGTAGAAGCATCAGTCTTCTGACACGCTAGTGTCTGCTATGGACTCTGCTGCTCCTGACCCATTGCCTGATCTCCTGGCTTGACCTTAAACTTGCCTCATCACCACAAACCTGCCTGTTATCTGAAGTCCTGATTGAACCCGACCTCCAGCTCAAGTCCTGGCTTGCAGGCTAAACTTGGATCGTGCCTCTGCAATGGGGAAGCCACAGTGTGGATACAGAGAAGCCCCAGGTCTGCTGGGAGTGCCACAGCTCCAGCAGAAGGATTGAGGAGACAGCCAGGAGCAGCAGCTTTGCCAGCTCTCCCCACCTCTGCTGCCACCAAGGACACTCACCAGAGGCCAGAAACTTGGACCCTACAAGGACGGGCTAATGCAAAGGGCAGACACCTTCCAAATCACTGGCTGTCCTCCTCACTGCACTTCTTGGAGGGCATGGCTCACGCAGCTTACCTGCTGGGTCGAACTGCTGCAACAGGACCCAATAACCCGGGTGTAATGTGTAATTTTGGGAGGCTCGGGACATAGGGGTAAAAGAAGTATTTACTCTCCAGCCACAGCCTAGAACTGCAGGTCCTTTCCAAATATTTGACCTCGTAAAGCCACACAGACTCCAGGAGACCTCATGCACAGGTGCCCCTCTGTATTTATCCCTGTCCAGTGACCCGATATATGGGCCATATGACATATGAGAGACTACAGAGTTGCTTAACCCTTTTCTCCTTTCCACATCACAGTTGGATTTGAAACTCTGAGTTGAGGCTTCTACTTAATTTTAAAAAATAAAGCTCACTTTTCAAATTACTCCTCAGTGTGAAGTACAAAATCTCTGCTTAGCTGCATCCTCTTGGTCCTCTGCTATGGTCTCCTGTTAATTCCAAAACCCCTTCCTAGCAGTTTTCCTGGGTTATCATCGTCTCTTATGCAAACTCCAGATGCAGAAAAATCTCTACTGCAATGCTGCAAGTGATCTTAAAAGCTGAAATTCTTGATACCAGTAATAAAACTAACCCACTTGTGCTCACAGAAGCAAATCCCTTCTTTTTCTGGGAGGATTAGGCCTGCAGGATATTCATGTTTTACACCTCAGCAAATGTAGGCCATGTTCAGTCCAGCTCCTGCTGGGACAGAGGTCTGGCTTCCATTCATAACATGAATAAATTATGGGAAATTAACTGATAAATTAAGCTTGGGTTAACAGCAAGCTCCTCAGAATTTGCCTAGCGCAAATCTGGCTCAAAATATGGCAGCACACGGACCTCATCCAAAGCCTGAGATGAAATCAGCTGCAGCCTTTTCTTTATAGCTTCCCAAAGTGAGTCACATTGCTGAACAGCACTGGGTGCTAAAGTGATACTTTGCCTGAAGTGACAAGAATATTTCTCCTTCCACCCCATTTCTTTCTGACTAGCAAAAACTGTTTGTCAAACCTACCCAAATCACAACTGTTTTGGTTAAACAATAGCATTTTTTTTTCAGGATATAATTTGGCCAGTTTGGGGGTCAGACAGGAGGAGGACATTAGCAGAGACCAGGAACAGCTGCCCTGGGACAGTCAGATATCACCATGAAGAACCAGCCATAAACCAAGATGGAAGGTAGGTAAGACTGGAATATTAACTGAGCAGAAGACAAGATAAGACTCTTAGAAAAGGAAGTCACTGGGGTTTTTTTCTGTTATTGTTCTGCTTCTACAAGCACGTAAACAGTCAAATATTGCAAAAGCGATGGGGCTGCACAAACAATGAATGTTACTCAACATCTTATTTCTGTCTAGCAGGACTCACAGCAGCAAGGCTTCAGCTGGACTTCAAGAGTTCTGGCTTACCCCTAGGTTCCCCAGCAACGTGTAGTTAAAATAAACTAGGGCACGTGCCAAAAAGTCGGGGTCTTTGAAGGCTACCATTTGTCTTCATCTGTTCGCTCTGCCTTGCCATTTTTCCTGCTTTTTGGGGGGGAGTGCATGTTTTTCCGCATCAACCACAGTCAAATAGAGGCTCCTGCAGGCGGTCACTGAAGAGCTGGCCCTGCCCAAGGACTGTGCACGACAGCTAACGGGCTCTGTGCGTACTGACAAAGTGAGCACGGGGCTGTAGAACAAGCTGCTGTGTCAGCACTGCAGGAGCTGTGTTCAGAGCATTCTCAAAAGGAAACATTCCAGCCTCTTCTTTGCTCTCCCTGCTATGGAAAGAGCAATCCCCCAGGAGCAGCCGGCCAAGATTCCCAACTGCCACCCGGCTGAGCTGAAAACATCTCTCAGGTGCCGTCAGCCACGCTAGTGTAACGGGGAGTGGGCAGCGCATTTGGAAAGCAAAGGGTCACAAAGACCCTTCACATCATTCCCATCGCAGAAGCTTCACTCGTGAAAAAGAAGTCAAAAAGCTACAAAGAAAATGGTCTTAAGGTTGGCTTCTACCCATTTCACCCCTTTAATAATGCTACAATTCATGTTTCAAATGAAAAATGAGCAAAAAAGCTATTTGGAGCAGTTCCGACAACAAAAACTATTAGATATCCTACTGTATAAATCATTGGAAAATTAAAAACAGCAGTTGGAAAATGCAATTTTTTTCAGAGGAGCCTGAATACACCTGCAGATAAAGAAAAGATCCTTCATTTAGCACATAAGGATGTGTTTACTGCCAAGAAACTACAAAAGCCAACCACGGGCATTTTTTTTTCCAAATAACATTTCAACAGATAAGGTGAAACTGCCCTTCTAAAGTTTCTCACTTTGTGCCTAGCTGTACAGCTTAATTTTGGAAATACGTAGGAAATATTTTTTTTATTTAAAAGCCGTCTTTTTAAGCGATGTCCTTCCCACCTTCCCGTGCTCCAGACAAGCACCAAAGGGAAGGAGAATCACCTGAAGGCTAAATGCACATTAAGTGAAAGTCCCATGGTGATGCTCAGGACGACTCAGAACTGATTCCCAAAAGCCAGCAGGTCCTCACGGGTGAGGTTATCCACCACGGGTTGAATTATGCTCTGCAACCTCACAGACTTCAGCCAAATAGCCCCAGTTCCATCACGCAGCTCTCTACGGGCACAAGCTTGTAGAGAGACAAACTCATCCAAGATTTTCTACCAATATGGAAATGATTTTGGAGAAGTAAGGCTGTGGAGGGAAGGGAGAGCAGAGATTTGGGCGTCCCACACTGTAAATGCAACAGGGGCGGGCAGCTCTGGCTCTCCAAAGAGCCATCAGTTTGCAAGGGCCCAGGCTGGCAGTAACCCAAGACACCAAGTCAACCAAGTCTAAAAAGAAGCTTTAGATCCCATTGCAGCAACATCCTTCTAATGGCAAAGTGGTGATTTTATTTTATTTTTCTTGAAAGCAGCACCAAAATGGCTTGAGCAGTAATAAAGATGAGTTTAAAAAAATGACAGCCAAAAATTCACTTCCTTCTCTCCTCCCTTCAACCAAGTATATATCAATCAGTAAAATAAATCCATAAAAACATGCCTTTAGCTAGAAGCTAAAGGTTAGTTTAAAAATAGGATTTTTGTCAGAGTTGTTTCACCTTGCTTTATTGCAAGTAATGATCCAAAATGTGCAGCACAGAACTTGAGTAGGGGTTTCACTCGCCAGCATTAGGAGCAAGAAGGACATGATGAAGCTGTAAAGGCTCACGAAGGGTTTCCCATTTTGTGCAAGAGTCAGAAACCTGGCATCATTCTGAATTAGAATGAAAAATGGGAACACTTGGAAAGTCTTCTCAAAGCACAATTCAGAATGCTATATTTTTCTATGCTATATTTTTCTATATCACCTACAGCACGAAAATACTTGCAGAACAAGAACACATTTCAGTGCTATTTATACCACCACTTCCACCAGTTCTTCTTTTACCAATTTCATTTGTTGAAAAAGCAGATCTTGAAATATTCTGTGCATGGCCTATGGTTTATGAAAGCCAACAGATAAGTAGATGCTTCAATAAGGTCCTGTTCCCTTTCAAACCAATACAACTCAAACATTTCTGACCGCCATCCAGGAAAGCTTTAATGACTTACACTCGTCCTCTGCCAATGTTCCCAGTGAAATCGGGGAGAGAACACATTTGGCCTAAACTTCATTACTTTTGCTTTCTTTTCTACAACACCTCTAATACCAGAGGTATTTATTACCAGAATGTGTTCTCTGGTAATTTCTTGACTATTCACAGAAATAACAATAATTCACCAAGGTATTTCTACTTTCTCTCTCCTGGACGCTACCCAATACACTCTATTATTGTTTTATCTTTTGGAGAAGGGGGAAAAAAGCACCAGGAATAAAGCCCCCCACATTTCATACAGGCAAGTTTGTTTGACAATGGCAGCAGAAATCACTGAGGATGGTGAGAGATGCTGATTCAGTGAGACAAGTCGGGGAAATGATTATTATAGTTCCTGATGAGAGGCTATAAGACTGCATCTGTATGGGAGAAATGCAAGCAAGCAAAGAGCAGAATAAGAAGAATTTTTGTACTAATTTTTGCTGTTGAAAAGAGAACATATCATCCATTTATCCAAAAGCATTATTAAGGATTACAATGGAGGAAAAACTGAAGGTAGAGAAATGCAGCAAGAACTGCATTTGTTAGAATTTCTCTTGGGGCACACAACCTATATAATCTTATGAAGAAATAATAAACAGCGTTCTCTTCCCCTCCCTGAATTTTGACAAAATGACATCCAAGCTCTTCTCTGAAAATCAAGAATCAAAGCAAATTTCCCCAGGAACTTGGCTGTGAAACATCAAACTATAGAAAAATCAGCTTCGTTGAGTTCACTGCTGGTTGAATTATTTGTATTAAATTGCAATTATCTATTACTGTCACAGAAATTAATCCTGTTAACAAATCTCTGCATTAAATATGCCCAGTAGCAAGAACCAAACACAATATTTATGCAGTAAACATGGAAGGTGCTCCACTTAGGGTCTCTGAACTGAGCTTTATCCATCAGTCTTAAAATTTGGCTAACAGCATATACTAAACATTGGCTTGTGCTCTAGTTGACAGCCAACCCTCTTCACCCAAGCCAGACACCATGCACACGTACAAGGAGAACCCAACAAGCATGTTCATGCATGTAAAAGCACGTAGGTCAAGTGGTTTTGGCAATACAGATAGTTGGAGAAAAGCCAACTACAGAGTTGAAAAGCAGGAGGTGACTTTTATTCCTACCTGGTTCGGTGCAGTTTCTGAAATAGGGCTGCCCCGCATCCTCCGGGGCCTCGGTCGCGTTCTCCTCGTTCATCTGCAGTAGCCCTCTCCCACTCCACTTGTCATTAGTTTCCACAGAATAGCTCAGGGCATCATAACCTAGAGGAAAAGAGCAGTAGGGACGTGAGACCACTCCGGAAAGACAACTTTGTGATTCTGTTGCTCAGTGCCTGAAGCAGCCAAAACAGCTGCATTTCAAACCAACGGACAACCAAGAGCCCCTTCATTTTAGAAATGGGAAGTAGGGAGAAGGTACTAGAGAGAGGACTTAGATGTAGGAGCAATCATCCTTTTCAAACTAAGCTTTCAAAATTTTTAACAGTTATTTTCACCAAATTGCTCCATAGGGATCTACGCCGATATCTCGTACCCACAGAGTCACTTACAAACACGTGCTACCTATGTCCCTTCAGGTTCTGCTCAAAGTCTGCTCACAGAGCATCAAGATGATTCATTCTCAAATGGTACTTAAGCCCCACTGGGTCATCATTCCCACCCAACACAACCACTCCGAAGCCACGGAGTTCACGGGATACTGACTGGACCATGATTCCAGCTCACTTCAGCAGCTTTCCCCCTATTACTACAAGAGATATTCTTTACATAACCTCCAAACCACCACAGCTGGTGTTAATCTTTTTAAACTATGGTGGCTTGAGTTTACTCTTTATCATGCCCTGGCATGTAAAACCCTTCTAACATTAAATGCATGTGCCTTTACAGATTTCTTATTTTTCAAGCAACAACTGTTTTGCTTTCGCTTGCCAGTTCTGCTGCTAGCAAGACCCAGAGCCGATTGCAAAACGACTGCACCACCCTATCAAACAAACGTCAGTGCCACGCACAACTGGCCCAAGAACGCCAAAGAAAAGCCCTACTCCTAAGCCATTAACCCAGTAGAACAAAACTTACCACCTGGAAAGCGAGGAGGGAGTAAAGCGTAATAAAAAGACAACTGGAGAGGCACCTTCAATGCTAGCACCAGGATTTTACTACAGAGGAAGAAGTTGTAAAGAACTGAAGCACTGCGCTGAGAAGCAAACGCAGGTGTTGATCACTGGGCAAGGAACACCTCAACAACTTGACCCACTGGACACCAACACTAGTTTTATGTAATAAACTTGCAGACATGTTAAACCCAAGCATAGCACATCAAACCAAAATCATCCCAAGGTGACTTCAAGAACCTCACAGCTTGCTTCCAGCTTAACATCCCTTCTCTCGCTTGCTGCCACACTTGCAAGGCATGGGATGGTGTGGGGTACGAGCATACAGCAAGTAACTCTAGAAAATGTTGTGATTTCCTTTGCCTCTTCTTACTCCGCAGTGACTCTTTCCTCGCTTCATTCTTAGCTTTCAGTTGGTGCTGCTAAGTGAAATTCTATTTTAGCAAAGTCAACAAAAACAGCTGGCCATTTTCCAAGACATTCTTGGCACTGTGCTGGTCGGCCTTGGCCATGTCATGTCTGTCTAATGAGCCGAAAGCACGTGTTCATTTGTCAGCTCCGCACATCCAGTGGAGCTCTAAGGTCTCAAGGGAGGAAAAAAGAAAATCCTTCTTTCTTTTCTTTTTAAATGAGACTGAAGCATCCATATAAAACTCCTCTCTTCTTGCAACAGAGACCTTGAGCCTATCTGATAACAAACATTTGTGCGAGGTTTCCACCCACCCATTCATCTTACTCCTGCCAAGCAAAACACGGCCTCTCTCACAAGGACTTTGCTGCTCAAGTTATTGCTTCAGCACATGTCCCCGAGAAGGCCCATGGCCTTTTCCCCCTGTGCCTTCAGGTTGCTGCAGAGCCTGGCTGGCCTGCCCACCGGGGAGAATATGCGATTTTGTCTACCAAAAAAACACTGTGGACCTGATGCTACCCATGGACTTTCCAGTGCCGAGGGTCATTGCCACGGCAGGAGCCCGAACACGTTTATTTGAAGCTATAACTAGCTCCCAAGCTGAAATATTCCAGGTTTGCTCAGTATGAAAGACATGGCTGAGGTGGAGTGCAAGCAGAGAGCAGCAGGAGAGAGAAGGCTATTTTGGGATGGTGACTCAGGAGGTCAAGAACAAGACTGACGGCAAGTCCTACCATTCCGTTTGGTTTGCTAGCTCCTGTCCTTGAGATTGAGGTGACCAGGCTGAGCCTTCTGCCCTGCATAGCCTTTTATGTCCTGCACAGCCCAAGGGTAGCTCCCAGGTCATTTGCTGGGGCTCAAGCCCACCACAGCAGGCAGGAGGAGCACACATGCATCTTTGATGGGGCATCACAACCGCACGGGCAGCCTTAAGCTTCTGCTCTCTAAGCAAAAAGAGTGTTTAACTTGCTAAACTAAATATCATCATTTTAAGCTGCAGGCACTTTGCACTACTCCCCGCTTTCCAAAGTGCTTGTTTGCTATTTGTTTGGTCTGCAGCAAAGGTAAGTGCTTAAGTCTCAAACACACACAAACACCAGCTACAGAGGTGGACCGCGCTTCTCCAGAAGAGCCTGAGCAGTATCAAACATCCCCCTTAATAATAAACATGCTGTGGTAATTCGAGCTCCGCAGTCTCAGTTCCATCCACAAGCTTGTTTCCAAAGCGGAGAGGCTTTTCTGCAAGCAGGGGATGCTTGGTTGGGCTCAGCTATGTGGAGGCAGGGCACGCGGGACAAGCCCCAAACTCCATCTCGGCTTCTGCTTCCCGGCCATGTTCCTGCAGGAAAGCTCTCCCGCTTCCTTCCAGCACCTCGGATTGTGAATGTTTCCGAATGAGGGACGAAAAAAGCCAAACAAAACCATACCAACAGACATTCAAGATGCCTTTGTAAGGAAATAAAGCTTAATTTGGCAATAAAAGTCTCAGCAATTCAGTCACGTTTAGCATTCGCACAAATAAGTCGCAGTAGCAGAAATTGTCTGAAGTCGAAGTTGATGGAATGGCTTTGATTTATATACTTCATGCTCTTCTATAGCTTTGGCTTTAAGCAAAGGAAGCCACCCCATGGCAGAGCTCACAACCCGCTGGCCAAATCCTGCCTTAGATATCTCCGTTCCAAACCGCGTTCATGAAGCAATAGGAAATTAGAGCTCAAGATTAACCAAAATGCTTGCTTCAAAGGTCGGACCTTCTAAGGATTTCCCCGGTGGGAAAACAGGGACACGTCACGATTTTAACCTTGCAGAAACAGACATTCTACAGCAATTAAAACAGCAGCTCTTGCTGCAAAGGCCCAAACGCAGAGGCCCGCCGGGCTCCACTTCCTGCCACAGGCCTCGCTGAAGCGCAGCAGGAAGCAGCCCGGAGGTTGCCTCACGGGCACCGACTGCTCTCTTATCGGCCTCTGCAGTAGAAAAGGAGCTCAGAAACCTGGATTCAGCTTCTGGCAGGTTCTGTGAAAGACTAAGTGTCGGCCACGGTTTAACCCTTCATGCGCAGGTGCCTGTACAGCAGCGGCCCCCTTGAACGTGGGGCATGAGGTGCGACCACCCTCGACCTAGCAGCATCTCACCCCGTGCTAGGTGCTGGCATGAGGCGACCAACCCTCTTCCCCCACAAAAAACAAACCAAAAGAACAAAAAACACCCAACAGCAGCAACGCAGCAGGGTGCTGAGACAGTCGGCATCAAGAACACTATCCCACCAAGGTGAAGGCCCCGCGAATGACGAGCCACCAACGCCGAAGCCAGGGGACCTGGGCCACCAGCCTGGGCAACAAGATGTCCCAACACCTGCGGCTGCTGCCAAAGGGGCTCAGCCGCCTTAGAGGGAACAAATACATACCCGTATTCCAGTTTATGGAGTATCAGAAAATATTACACAATCTCATGAGTTGCACAAAGGTAGATGCAATGATCACATATGTTCTCTGAGAACAAATCCTTCCTTTCACGTGCTTCAGGTTTTCCATTTCCGACCACATCAAAGAACTACTAAACATTTTACATTTGCTATACTGTCATTTTGTCACATGCCAATATATATCTTCTAGGTAGCATTTTTCTTATTAATGCTGCTGGCTTTATATTAGAATAATACCACAACATCTTTAAAAACTTTGCTACGATGAAGATTTTTTCCCAAAGTTCTGCCATGTAGCATATTCTAAATCGGAGTATTACTTTCTTTTTTTTTTTTTTTTTTTTTTTTTTTAAGAAAACTGGACATTGCCACATGGTATTTTCCACAACGCCCATTACACAGCACCAGTTTTAAATTACAGGCTCACAATCCAGGTTCTCGAGAGCCTTTCTGCTTGCTCCCATGGATATTTTGCTGCACAATAAGCATAGGAGTAGTTTTTCCCCGTCTTTGTGCCTGTGCTATATTTCGTGACACACATAAAGCCATGCGACAGTGTATTTCTACTGGCCTTGTCTCTTTAAATAACTTTTAGTTGTAAGTGCTTTTTTGCTGTGATCTCTTGTGGCTGCCAAGCTGGTGTGGCAGTCTGGTGAGAACAGGCTCTCCTGCGAGCTCGCTGCTCTGCTTACAATCACGGAAACGAAATGGAGTGGAAGGAAGAGCTGATCAGGTTGCCCGAAACCTCCAGGAACTGTTAGAGCATGACCCAAATCTTCACACAGGCACTCATGACTCCTTAGCCTACTGCAGATGGCTGAACTTCACAGCTTGGAGCACTGCAGAAACATGACTAAGCACATCCTAACCCGCACTACCCTGCATGAAGAATACTATTGTGTGATGTTATACAATATACAGGTATTCCTCAATTACACACTGATCTCGAGGAAAAGTGTCTTGGGTTTTTTTTTCAGCATTAACCCATGGGAACCTCAATAACCACCAGGATCTTGGAGGTGACACTCCCAATTCCAACGAGGCCAAGCAAAGCAGGGTGGAGTTCAGGGACCTGCAGCATGGACAGCATGGGGCTACCTTCCTACAGCCATCCAACACCTGCAAAAAGCTAAATGAAGCACACACATCCACCCTCAGCTCTGGAAAGTGATACAGGCAACTCATGCAGGTGAGCAGGGACATCATGACTTGACAGGGATGTAAGGACTTACCTGTCCTGCTTTCCCCACCATAGCTCCCCATCTAAGACTTATTTACAACTCTGGAGAACTCTAGATTAGTAAGGGAAGATTAAAAACATTAAGAATTAAAGCAGGCCAAATGTTCAGCTGTGGTAAGTCAGAAAAACTTCTTAATAGACTGATTTACAGCAGCAGCAGATCTGTCCTGATACTGAAGTACTAAAACTTAACAGAGATGAGCGGTGCTTGCTGCCCTGAATGCTGCAAGGACCCCCAGGACAAACACAAACATGTGGCATGGGAGGAAACATGAAGAATGCAGCCACCTCAACAAACCATCTGCCTACCACCACGTAAGGAAAGGCAGGAGGAAGTATCCACAGAAGCTGCTTACAAAACTATCCTGCGACTGCTGACAAGACTGGTATTTAACTGAGAAACTTGACCGTTTTCACCTGCTCACGAAGATGCCAACGTGGAAGACTCCTCCTGCCCTACAGCACCCATGGGTGCGGGGACGGGACGTCTCCAGGTGAGGCCCCTGCAGTACCCATGGGTGCGGGGACGGGACGTCTCCAGGTGAGGCAGCAACCCGAGAGGAAACGCAGCCGGACACGGCAGCCCCGGCCGGCTCCCTGCTGCCGAGCAGCACCTGGCTCCCCGCCTGCAGCCGTCGCTCCGCTCAGCTTTTGCAAACCCTCACGGAAAAAGCTGGATGGCTTTGGCAGATGGGGAGGTGCAGGATTCCTCCTCTCCCAGCCTTTGTAATTCATTCCTCAAGGCTCGCTCTCCAGCCAACAGCCATCCCGCTCAGCCAGGCCCCTGTGATCATATTCACCCGAGATGTCTCGTGCCTCTCCCAGGGAACCAACTCTTCCCAGCACATCTGCACAGATGCCCGTCCACCGGCACGTAATCCTCAGCTGTCTCATACCCCCAGGCCTGGAGCCTTCTCCAACTTGCAAGAGATTTGTGCAAAGGGTTGTCAGAAAAGAAAAAAAAACAATTTGGGTTAAACAGGAGGAAATAAACAAATGTCTCGAATGAAGCACTTTTTTTGGGGGGGGGCAGGGGGGAGGATATTATCAGATATCATCACACAGAGGCTCAAGTGCCAGCTATAAAAACCAAAATTGAAGAGGAGACAGCTCTGCTGCTCTATGGCTCAGCTATCAAAACCCTTGCTGGGGACACAGGAGACCCAGGTTCAAAGCCCCTCTCTAGCTAATTCGGGGCAGGAATGTCACTGAGGCTCTCCCCCTTTGACAAGACCCAGCTCCACAGCCCAGGAAAGACTTTCCCATGGAAGCTGTTCCTTTAGGTAGACATAATTCAGTTTAACTGGGGCAGAGACCAGCATCCAGGCAGCCACCCCCCAGACCAAAGCTCTAGTCACTGCCCTAGAAAGTCACTTCCAGGCTTTCTCTGCCCTATTTATGCATCCACCCCAAATGGCTTCACCTTCCTGCTGATGGATAAGGTAGCAACACCTGGATCCAAGTTCTTGCTCACAGGTAAAAAGAGGCAAAAACCACATCAAAAGTCTTCTCCCCTTTCACCACGCCACACATCTTTCTTGGCCATTTATGACAATTTTTACAAACCAGCAAATATTACAGAGATATATGATAAAGATATTATTCTAGAGATAGCATTTTTTCAGATATATCCTGTATGCTCCCAATCTCAAGACCGCTAAGAGACGAGACTCTTTGACCCCAGAAACGCTCCCCAATCTTGAGCACACCATTCAGCACGGCCAAACTACTGCCTTTGCAGCCCTCCACTCCTTGTGCATCCCCTCCGAGGAGCAAGGCAGAGGGAAAGGCACCGTCTGCAGAAGTGGGGCCAGTTCTGGGTTTATTGTGTCCAGTTCTGGGTTTATTGTGTCCAGTTCTGGGCTCCACAGTACAAGAGGGATGTGGAGCTGCTGGAGAGAGTCCAGCGCAGGGCTACAAGGATGATCAGGGGCCTGGAACATCTGCCCTATGAGGAGAGGCTGAGGGAGCTGGGCCTGTTCAGCCTGGAGAAGAGAAGGCTGAGAGGGGACCTGAGCAGTGTCTATAAGTACCTCAAGGGAGGGAGGGCAGAGGATGGTGCTGGTCTCTTTTCAGTGGTGGCCACTGATAGGACTAGAGGAAATGGCCGGAAACTGAAGCACCAAAAATTCCACAGGAACTTAAGGAAAAATTTCTTAACAGTGAGGGTGACAGAGCACTGGAACAGGCTGCCCAGAGAGGTTGTGGAGTCTCCTTCTCTGGAGATCTTCAAAACCCGCTTGGATGCAGTCCTGTGCCATGTGCTCTAGGTGACCCTGTGTGTGCAGGGGGGTTGGACTAGATGATCTCTAGAGGTCCCTTCCAACCCTAAGCATTCTATGATTCTATGATTCTATGAATCTCCGGAATACCTGCCCACTGGGCTCTCAGGGCTGAGCAGACACTGCTCCTGACCCCTTTAGGGTCACCTGGAAAAAATCCACCGCGTGTGAAACTTGCACCCACAGCTTTCAGCTGCTTGTAGGCTGACCCGGGAGCGACAGGCAGGGACGTCACCCCACGCGCAGCACCCCGCGCCCGGCCCTGCACAGCCAGCCAGGAGGAAGGTTGTTGAGGAACAGCCGCTTTGCGTGACACCCACCTTCCTCACCAGCAATGCCGCTAGCAGGTAGATCTCGAGGATCATCTGTTTTTTCTTTTTTTAATTTGAAAGAATATTCTCTGCAGTGGTTTCTCTGAAACCAACTTTTCCCCGTTTCACATTTAATTTGGCTTCCCCTACGGGCGCTTGCAGCACTGCACATAGCTCTGGTTGTGCAGGGGATACACCATGTGCTCCGCATCTCCCCCTGCACCCTGCAGAGAGACTTACCATCAAATTCCCACTGTCACAACTTCCTACGTGACCTTAACCCAGCACTCTCAGGCTCTGTTAACAATTTCATCCTTCACCTGCTCCAGCTCTGTGCAAGCCCTGCTAATTCCAGCACATCTGTGCACCTCTTGGCACAGCAGAGAGGCAGTACCTAAATGCCATCGCGGCAGAAGAAGCAGCATTTAGGAAGATACTGCCGTAACACGGAGTACAGAAAGAAATCTACAAGCGGTGCAATGCAGACCAGCAGTTTTACTATTAAGGGATTCACCCCTTTTATCATGCCTGCTAATTCAACAGGAAAATAAAGCAGTTTTCTTCTTTCCTTATCAAGCACAGATTGAAATCTAGATGCAACGCAATGCAAACGAATAGTTTGGCTGTTAAGGAATTCACCCATTTTCTCATGCCTGCTAATTAAACGGGGGGGAAAAAGTGGTTTTCTCCTTTCCTTCTCAGCGTTAACACTCCTAGTCACTGCTGCCAAAGCCGCAAGGACCTAAAGTCATTAAATTAAAAGGATCATTAGGAGGTGCAGGAATTATGTGCCCCACAGTCACTCCTACGTCAGCAACGGAGACCCCCCTTCCCACCGCAGGAATCAGATGTCCTGATTGCCAAAGATGTTCAAAAATCAGCAGCTCGGTTAGCAAAAGAGAAGCTGATTTAACCTTGAGCACGCTGGTCCTCTCTTGCTTCCTTAAAAATTGAGAAGTCTCCCCAAAAATGAGTCTAAGAAGCTATCTATACAAACTGCACATGTTCCTCGTCTTTCCCCCTCTAACTTGCAAAGGTTGCAACCAAATATATTTTGCCTAAATGGTTTTTGCAAAAAGGAAAGCACTTTGTCCTCAAGAAAAAAAGACAGAGGAGAATTTAGTTGAGAAAAAATAGTTATTCTCCTGTTCATAACAGTGTGTCAATTAAATTTGGCCAGAGTCTTCTTGCTTTACTAGTATGGGCAAAAAAAACACTTCAGCCCCTAAAAATATATATCTTCTCGTGCTCAAATCATTTTCACTCACTGAATCCCCACGATGCTCAAGCAGGATGTTTCTCCCTACAGCAGCACTCTAGTATTTTTAGCCTAATTCTCTATTACTCTTGTTTCTCCAGGGAATCACCTGACCACCAGGTGTAATTTTGTCTGCACCCTCAGCAAATTACATCTTTCCTGGCAGAATTATTGCCTGTTTCCTCTATCCTGTGACAATCCCCCAAAACGGTGCCATTCCCAATTTGGGGACAGCAAAGTTTGCTTTTTCCCTTCCTTGCTCTGGGAAAAAAATTTAGTCACAAAGAAGAAAAAATCCTAAAGAGGGACCAGGATAAAAAGTTTCAGGTCTCCAAACAAGCAAGCAAAGAAGGGAAAAAATAAAAAATAAAAACACTTTAATTTTTAAAAAGCACAGATGAGCAGAGATATTGGTGCAAAACACAGGCTGCATTCACCAAGCATAGATTTCACAGCTACGTTTTCCTTGCAAAATGGAAGGACACTAAATGCAATAACGACCTGACGGACTGTTGATTGCAGGTGCAAGAGGGCAGCAGACCCTGCGGCATCGGTGCTGCAAGCAGCACCGGGCTACAGGAAGCTTTTTTTCATGTTTTTCTCAACTAGAGATAAGGTAAAAAAAAAAAAAAAAAGAAAGGGATCTTGCAAAAAAATAAACAAGTAAGAGGGGAGCTTTGGCTCCAAGTTCAATACAAACATGTTTTTCATGTTACGAAGGCTGTTTCTCTCTTCCCTTTGCCGTGTAACTCCTTTCCCCGACGTTTCTCTGCACAACCCCACATCAGTCTGGAACTGCTATTTGTTTGGTCACTTTAACTTACAGCTTGTTTGGTACAGGAAACATGTAGGCACTTCACGGCACAGCGACGAGGTCCCAGCCCCAGTGGCTGCAACTCTAGCATTTAACTTCTTGTGCAATACTCGATCTGGATTTGCTCTCTCAGAGTTTCCGGCTGGCAGATGGGCAGGAACTTCCCTTTCTCTAGGAGAAAAAGGTTGATTTTTACCCCAGAAAAGAGCGCTCTCAAGGGTGGCCACCAGCCCGGTAAGTGATGCTTTGCCTTCCTTCTGCATGGATCTTCATCCCCTTCATGAAGGCACCTGGCTAAAATGGAGAAGCTGCAGAAGGTATTGCAAGGAGCAGCTCCAAGAGAAGCTGTAGAGACCTGCACCCTGCACACGAGGATTTGGGTGTCTCGTGGGGTCCCTCCTCCCTTGCAGCAGCAGGACAGCGGGGTCTTCTACAAGGTGGACTGCACTACAAGGCTTCATGAGCTGCTGCTCTCTAACCCCAAAACAAGCATCGCCCTAGCTCTAAAACCCCTCCAGGACCATTCCCTCTCCAATCAACCCTCAGCATCGCCCCTTCTCACCGCTTCTCCAGCCCACAAATTATTATCATGAATCGTGATAGCTAAAGGGTCCAAGCTGCTCACAGGCTCTCACTCTCCCTCAGACTGATGCATTTATCAGCAAGCCAGGCTGAAAATCACCTTTGCGATATACAGCGTTCTCCCTGTGGTACTGCCTTTATTAAATATTGAAAGAGCTATTACCTTGCAGGGATGCCTGAGCACTGGCTCTGTCCATTATTTATAGTGTGATGTATTCATTACGCATTTTATCCCAGGCTCCCGTCTGCTGACCTTGTAACAGTCGCTTAAAAAACAATTTTATGCAATTAATCCTACCTTAATTACAGACAAATATATACCGAAGCTCTGGGACATCTCTTCCTGATATTTGTTACAAAAAAAGCAAATATATCTAAAAAATAATCCAGTAATCAGGAATGAGAGGGACAAACTGCTTGAGTGGAAGCTGCCCATAGTGGGGAACAGAGACAGGCAGGGAGGATTCCAAATGCTTTGGGTTTGGAAAGGCTCCAGGGAACCCTTCTGAGGATCTCAGTTTGGGAGGACTGGCAAATAGTCCCAGACCATGTGAGCTAAAGGGGTCCTCTTAGTTAATCCTGCTCCTCCTCACAGAGACACCAGGACCAGGCAGAGGTTCTGGAGGGGTTCTGGAGGACAGATATAACTAAGAAATCATCTGCAGTACCCAATTCAAGTGCACACTCACAGGACCATCCTGCCACCGAGGAATTTAGGGGAAAAATGACAGAAGGAAAAGTTTAGGCCATAACTCTAGAAGATGCTTTGTTTCTCCCATTAAATCCGATGCAGCTTATTGGCAAATCTCATTAGTAGATTTTAGTTTCAAGGTGCAGAGACACGTGTAAAGGAAAACATCAGAATAAGAAAGGGCTGGGTTAGTTCTACCAGCAAAATCACAATCCTGTTGAGCCAGGCTACAAGCGCCTGTCCCTCACCCTTAGGAGACCAAGGTGACTGTAGAGCCCAAGCTCAGCTTAGCACAGAGATGTTGCCTCCAGCTACCCCTGGGGTGGATGTATGCACTGTAATATCCATGGGTATCCACAGGCAGGGAGAACATTCCCAGGTTCCCATAAGGGATCGGTGGGCCATGTAGAAGTCCAGCATGGACTTGTAACCATCTGCCTCACAGAGGGAGCCTCTGAGCAAGAGAGACAAAGTGAAATGACAGGTGAATGTGTGCTGCAATGCACTGATGCAAGCCTAAATAAACAGACTTTACCGAAACCGCAAACTGCACAAGCTAGAACAGCCCTGTGGCCTCTCCTGATTTTCCCCTTTCCACCATGAAGAAAATAGCATGAAGCCCAGGATGCCATTTAGATGTTCAGAAACACGGAGACCCAAGAGCAAGAAACCTGCTGCGTTCATTCCTGACAATGATTCAATGAAAAGCCCATGGCAAACGTAAGTGAAGATTTAAATAGAATCTTTGTCACCCTTGATATCAATACGAAACATCATAACTGCCTTCAGTGGATTTGAGACTGGCCCTTAAACCCACTCCCAGGGTGACACTTGCATACTAACCTCTCTGAAGAAGTTTGGAGGGGCTTGAGTCAAATTCACAGAAACCTGTTTTGCAGATCAAGGAAAAGGCAGCCTATCCTTGCAAGAAGGTGACATGAATACACTACCTGTCCTATTTGCTCGGAATCCTTTCACCCAGGGCCCAGACACAAAGCAGAAGCAGCCATCAGCCATGAGCAGCACCGCAGCCTTTCTTCCCTCTGAGAAATGAGCCTGACCCAGCTGCATGCAGTCACTCACACAGGGAAAGTGGCTCTTTTGATAAAAGCCAAACCGAAATTTTCAGAAGTATTTTTTTTAAATAAATAATGCTATAGGAAAAAAAAGTTCCTATTTTTAACCCGAGATCCTGACTCAAAAAGGCAGCATTGTATCAGAAGCAAAAGCCTGACCCCATCTTTCCTTTATAAGGCTTTAAGAGTTGCAGGACCCTTCAAGCAGCAATATACGTTCTTTATTTATCCTGAAGTGAGATTCTGCAGACCTGGGTTTAACTCACGGCTCTGCTCTTAGCCTGGGAGGTGACCTTGGACAAGTTGTTCTGGCCAGAATCTCAGCTGGTGTCAGCTGGCACCGGGCCACCAAAGTCAACTTAAACAATTTGAGGCTCTAGCCCTACGGTCTTCTGGTCCTCAGCTTCCCTATCCAAACACCTCAGTCAAGTGATATGCAGCTCTGTTGTAAGACACTTGGGAGATCTGCAAATAAGTAGTATAATAGTATATATAACAGGTGGTAGAATTAATGCAACTCTTGCTTCCTTTAGAAAACACATGTTTTTCACTAAAAGGAAATGAAAAGCCTTCAGTAATACACCACATCTTACGAATAGCCTTATGCTGGTGGCTTAAAAAACAGAGAACATCACTACTGTATTTTTATTTTACAGGCTGTTATGCATTTACTGATGCAAAATCCCTAGAGACTTTAATTTTAGCAAGCAGCAATGTGTAGTGACTGATACTTTTTCGTTGTTGTTACTGTTCTTCTCCTTTTAAGTTCTGTTATCTTTCCAAACTCTTCTCAGGTTTCATCCTCAAACTGCTTTCATCACCAGTGACATGTAGGAGTGCCTGTTCATCATACTGTGAAACAAAATACCTGATGACTCCTGCACAGGAAAGATGGATTTCAAGAGGGAGTCGGAAACACCAGATCTTGTGCTTTTCAGCCCAGAAAGTACCTGTGACTAGAAAGCCCTAGATAAACTCTAAATAAGGAAGAAAAAAAGGATCTATTCCCTCAGCAAGAGCTGCCCTAGCAAGATCCCACCTTGTCTGAGAAAGACTTTCTTCTGTAGCAGATTCAGAGCACAATTTCTCAAAGGGAACTGACCTGGGGTCTGTCCGATCACTATGGACCTTCTCAGTGACCACTGGGCTGTGTCTGGTCCTGACTCCATGACTTCTCCTAAGGGACCAACCTGGATCCCCAGGTTCTGATTCCCTTGCAGTGTCAACCCCCTACCCTGTCTTCCCCAAGGCCACCAAGGCTCCCCACAGGCAGCCAGAGACCAACACATGCTCTGATGCAGCCTCCACTTCCAAATCCCTGTCCCTGTACTCCCTGAAACAGTTTCCTAACAACTAAATTACTCTACAGCAAGTCCCTTCTGAACACAGGTCTCCAGTAGGTAGGAAGATACATCTTGCTGGGAAGGGAGGCTGCTGCGTGAGGGCCCTGAGTGCACAAACAGGTCTTAATTGCACTAATCAGTGTCACTTGGGACCTCCACCCACAGCCATGGCCCAGGAGCTCCATTTAAGCACAGCCTTGGGGACCTGCCTGAGCCAAGCTGTAGGAGGATTTGTCTCCAGCTCTGCCACAGCGTCACGCTTGTGGCTCCATCTGATCCAGACCTGGTCCCGCAAAATGGCTTCCTGACCTGACTCTGGACCCCACTTCACCACTATGGATCTGCCCTGTGACCACTGCCCTGCCTCTGACCTCCGTCACCCTCCCCAGATCTGAGCTCCGTTTGCCAACTTGCGTTCCCGGCTTGACCTCGAGGGCTTCTCACCACCATGAACTTGCCTGATGATCCGGGTGCTTGGCTGACTTGCCCTGCCAGCCATGTCAGGCTCAGCTCCCTGTTCCTTAGGGAGCACTTGGCCCTTGCTGCTCCCTGATCCTTCGGCATCTCTCACTCGGCTCTCAAGCTGCCACCTGAGCGCTCTGCAACCAACCAGGGTGGGACACCACCACCCATGACAGATGTATTTTATCTGACACAACGCTTGCGATTGGGAAAGCTGGGGGAGAGGAAAATCAGGAGTTTGTGTTGCTTTAAGTGACTTAGCTGGTCTAGGTGCTGGCCCGAATTTGGTCTGCTGAGTGGCACGGATGCTGCAGAAGGCAGCATTGTCAGAAATGTAACTAAACAGGCATACAGCTAATTCAGAGGATGAATCATTAAGCAAACATCTCTTAAGTAAGTCCTGAAGACATTTCTTTTGCCCTGGAAACAACCAATTCTGTCTGCTAGAGCGTAACTCCAACAGAAGGTGCATCACTAGCTGAGTTCTGCATGGTGGCTCCTCAGCTCTCCCAGATCTACATGCATTCCCACTGCAACATCCTGGTTTTGGACCAACCTGTGGAATTTACTGACTGTTTCACCAGCGTGCACAGAACGGTCAGCAGTGAGCTACACAGAGTACTCCAGCAGCCTCTATTTGGACGGTGTTTTGATTTAAGAGGCTTTTATATCACTTGGTTATGTTCTTGGAAAACTCCTCCACTTCTAAACAACTTGATTTGTTGCCGCCTCTGGTTCAGTGCAAGAATAAATCTAAGGAACATGAAGTCTATCATTTCTTTTACTTTGTAGTCAGCAGTAAAATTAACTTTGTTTTTATTTAAATATCACCTCCTCTCCCTTCCCTCCCCTGATACCACTTTCTGATGATGACTGTGCATCAAGCAACATCTTGCAAGGCGCACAACTGATTTAGCCTGTCGAACAAGCTTATCAACAAGCTACACACAGCAATTTCTTGGGAAGCTCTTTGGGGCAGGGGTCCTTTTAGGTCTTTTTTCACAACAGGGATTGCAAGAACCCCCAGCACTATCCAGCACGTGCAAGATAGTGGCAGGATGCTCTCTGTTCAGCCAGAGCTGGGATGCACCCTGTGCTCAACTGAAATGTCTTAGCCACAGTGCACAATGGTGGTTATGTCGAGTCACTGGTCCATCCTGCTGTCCTGCAGCCTACGCGGCGGGGAAGCCTTCGTGCCACCCCGTCACCAAGACCTCTTCCCATTTTGTGGTGTGATGAGGCTGGTATGTGCAAGGCTCTGCAGCATCAAACCTCTGTATTGCGCTCTGCAGCAGCACCACAGTATCTGTAAGGAAGGGAGCAGAACACACACATCAAGGAGGCTTGTGGCCAAAAACCTCACCAGTTTCTGCACTCCATGGTACTTACTGTGTACAAAAGCAAAGCATATGACAATTCTTTTCCACTTGCCACCACCTTACAGAGTAGCCTACATACCTAATTGTTCCTTTTTTAACAGCAGGAACCAAGCGCTGTGAGGCTTTTAGTACACTTCATTCTGGCTAATGCCGTTTGAAACAACTTATGTTCTCATCTCTCCTAAAATGAACCCCCTGCAAAAAATAGTAACAAAAAACCCCCAACTCTTACAATAAGGTACACAAAGAACTTGAGAGCAGATCTTCTCAGAGGAGAAAGGAATGTCCATGTAAGGCTTGTTTTTCCTCTGCTTTATGTTGCAGGATGTTCTGGCCATCTTAGGAAAAAAAACAGCTGAAGCTATCTCTGAATGAGTATTATTTTAATCGCAGACCTTTCAGTTGTTTGAAGTTCAGTTAGCATGTTTTGGCTTGCATATCAAAAAGATTCTTTTCCTGGACTTCAACAGGCTCTTTCACAACTCTGCTATTAAAATTTCTTCTCACTTAATAGGTGATGCCTGTCACAGGAGTGAACACTAAACAAGAGACTTGGCACCCCGGAGCCTCCTGCAGATGAGCGGTCTCAGCCCCATCCAAACACACGGCCTTCTCCTCTGCGCCACCGTAAGAGATGAGACGTGTGACATTTACACAGGTCTAGCCGCACGCTTCTTATTCCTCGTTCATCACAGGGCCCCGAGAGACTCTCAGAAGTTGCTTTGCAAGGACACATCGGTGCGCTGTGGTGTGACGCGTAGATCAACCTGCAGATCCGCTCTGGGCATGCGGGTCTGTCGTTCCCGTGCCAGGAAAGCCCCGCTAACGTGGTCACACCTCAGCTTCCCTCATTTCTGCTTCGAGCACACGCTTACGTGCCGTATCTCCCCCGAACAGAAAAGCAGTGGGCAGAGGAACAGCTTGCGTGAGGAAGGAGCTGGTTAACCTTACATACACACGAGCCTTGTTGAAGTCGACGGCGTTACTTCACAGGCTGCGCTGGAGCGCTCGCTGCCTGGACCGGGGCCCAACGGCCTATGGACACACAAACACGGCTGCTCTCCAAAGCACCGCGCACACTACTGGAGGTACGGAAAGGTCAGACCAGCCTGCGAGTCTCAGCCACTTCGCACAGCTGCTCAGTTCACAGCTCAGCAAAGGAATGTTTCAAAACAACCAAATCCCTGCCTCCAAACGAGTCTGGACACTCCCTTCGCTATTAAGAGCGTTTCTCCTTCAGCTAAGGTATATCCCCTGCTCCTCAAAGACGCTCGTGGTCGCTAACACCGCGCACGGCCAATGGCAGCCAGCAGCACGGAGCAGGAGACAGGACCCCAGAGACCCTCATCCCTCTCCCCAGAGCCTGGGGCAGCTCCCAGATCCCACGCAGGACTCAGAGACTTTCTGCTTCCCACAGGCCTGGCTTGGCCGATGACATCCAAGCTCACCTCTTTCGCTGTCCTCCTTAGCCAGGAAAATCCATACAAGGCCAGCCAAGTCCCAAGCAGAGCTGTCCCACACAGCCTTCTCCCCGGACACCACATCTGGGCTCCTCTTCAAGGCCTCCCCTTTCTCCAGAAGGGCCAAGCGCCGGGACTGCTCCCTGGAGCCTCGGCGCAGGCTTCCATTCCCAGCGACACCGTGCAACAAAATCCATCTTAAACATCCTCAGTCCACATCAGGCTTCAGGTTTTAATCCAGCCTGAGGTTACCCCAGTTACTGTGCTCTTCTGTTCACCAGCCCTCCCTGCCGGATGCCATGTCCTGTCCTGTTTACTTCTCATCCTTCCTCTCTTCCTCGCCAAAAAAACAAACACAGGGATCCCCTCATTCTCAGAGTTCTCTCAGCCCACTCCAAAAGGAAAGCTTAGCTCTCAAGTCTGAACCCATTTTATTTTTAAATCTGAACCTGAAGATGAGATCCAGACGCGCTGTGACATGAATGCCCTCACTGCATGCACCTACCACCTCGTGGAGATACAGATGATTAGCTGGCTCCTTTATCAAAGCTGTGGCCTTGCTCGTCTCAACACCCTACTACAGCCCCAGGTCCATAGTCTGGCGGTCTCACATCCGTAACATGGCAGCTCCGCCGCTGTCGATCACCAGCCTAGAAAAGTCAGATCCAAGTCCGATCTGAAGAGACACTGACTGCTGTGGAGGCCTTACTTCAGCAGAAGAGAGTGCAAGACGAGTGAGGATGGACTTTTTTGGGAGACAAAACAAAGGGAGATGGAGCTGCCCTTCATGAATTCCAAGGAACTAACTGCAAAATTCCTGGCCAGGATTCCCTTGACTGTACCTGACTGGTACAGGGACAGTCTGATAGGCTACCAATGAGTTCACAGAAAGGCAGAGGTGAGAAACCTTAATCCATTGAGGTTGAGCCATGAACTCATCCCTGAACTGCAAATTACACCCACAGCCTGCTTTAATTTCCACGGGATTTCCCTTTGATGCTGTGAGTAGTTCAGCTTTGGTGCAAACCAGCCACAACGATTTACTCACTGGGCAACCTTACTCTTCCCAGGGCATGTCCACGGGACACGATGGAAGTGGCAGGGCTATAAACATGCTGCCCTCACCAGGGCATGCCCACTGCTTCTTCCAGAGAAGCCACAACAGCGGAAAACTTTCAGGATGAGGTTACCAAAGGCTTTCTGCATCACTCTGACTCAACTCCTGGTGATACTGAAAACAAAACCTAAAACATCTCTTTTTTTTTTTTTTTTTTTTTTTGCAAAAATGCATGACTGCAGCTCAATAACCCGGTTACTGGCCATAAAAAAGTAGTGTGTTTCAGAAGAGATGGCAAAACACAGCCCCACGGCAGCAAGGTGCAAGCGCCCACAGCAGCTAAGCAGTCACTGTGCTTGTGGGGGAAACCCCCACTTTGATATTTTGGGAAGAAATGTCTACAGAAGTTGCACTAGCTTGCTCATAAGTAACAGGAGTGATAAGAGGCATCCCCCAGACTCGATGCTCAGTGAATCCTGTGTAGCTTTCGCTTGGGAAAAAAATGCCAAAGTTGCTCGTGACAAGTTTCGTGAAATCTGCCTCTTTCAGTCTCAGCGTAGAGGAGACTCCATGAAAATTAAATTTGCTACTCTTTCTGGTGGATAGAAAAGCTAGAAAGTGCAGCTGAAATCAGTCAAAAGACTCAGAAGCCAGAAAAAGAACAAGCAAAAAACATCTAGAAAAAAAAAACTCTGAAAGCCAAAACCATGATTGAAAGCCTTGACTTGTAGCTTTTGACACAAAGCAATGAAATACCCAAGCAGTTCATCTGACACAGTGTATTGCAAATTATTTCTTTCCATCAGAGGTAATTTTTCTAGCTACTACCATATAGTTGTAGTCAATTTGAACAGAGAAAGACAGAGGGGAAACAAGAATAAAACACCGTGGGGCAGAGCAGTGGGAGCCAGCTCAAGGGCGAAGCGGTTTTTCAGTTGCAGAGCGGGCTGCACATCTCCCTCGGTCCCCTGGGCCCCTGAACACCCATCCCAGGCAGGACTTCTTTATCACCTGGCTCCCAGGGGTGTCCTGGGCTCCTGTCATACACGAAGGATAGGTTTAACTCTTCCTTTTGAGAATCTGTGACCCAAAATGGACAGCACGACCAGCCTTCTCCACACTGAGGACCATTTAAAATCTGGAGGGAAGTACTTGAGAAAAAAAAAAAAAAAGTCTTCAGATGAAAGCAACCACCCATCCATATCCCCCTTACCATAAAGTCCTGCTGTTCTGACAGTGGCCTGAACCCTCTGCTTGTCACTTACTTGTTCCCTGTTTAACCAGGGCTATCTTCCTGCTGGGCTTGCTTGCCAAGCTTGGCTAAGGTCTGCATAGGAGGCCAGGAGCAGCCCCTGGGAGCGGGACAGGCAGGCCTACACATCTGCAGATAGGTCAGCACGGGCTGAGCAGGGCTACAAGCCCTACTTTCCTAAATGGGAAGGTAAGGAACAATGTCCATCGCATTTTCCAGCTATCCCCTCTCCCACAGCCTTGCATCTGCACTCTTTCAGGAACAGCCTGGGCAACCAGCAGCATTTTGCCACCACCTCCTGCTCATGCTGAAAAGCCAGGAGCTCCCGAGCATCCACGCACAGAGAACCAAGATCCTGCAATTTTGGGTGACATGTGGTAGTTCACCCCAGAAACCCAGTTTTGGTAAGCTGACCAGCCTGACACACGCACTAGCACTCCCATAAGGAAAGCTGACTCTGAAAAATGGCAGGTATGGAGACCTGGCTATTTTTATGGCCCACAAACTCAGGCCGTACGAGGCCTGTTCTGGCAAAACCGTGAGCACGCGCTCAAAGCTCCGCACACCCTGAAGCAGGTTACCCCCCGCACAGCCAAACCCCCTGCCAGGTCTGTGCACGTGCTGGCCCTGCAGTTCCCCAAGCTGCAAGCTGGCTGAAGAGAAGGTTTCCTTCTCCGTCAGCTGTCGGCGCAAGACCTTGTGCAAGTCCTAAACAGATGAACAAGTCACTTCCTGCAAGGCCAAACAAGTTCCTTGCCAAAGAGGTCACATACCACGCTCTGGCCTGATGCCTCTCCCTAGTTTACGAGGGTAAATTCCCATATCCAGGGGTCCGATGATTACAGCACTACATCTGGGATAGGATTACTCGCATGCAGCTCCTGCTTCACTGAAGAGGTGGGGAAAACAACTGCTTTCGTGCTTTCATTGCATGACCTCTAAAGTTTGGTTTGGGTTTCTCGGTTTGAACAAATCGAAACATCCAAGTGAAACCTGGGAGTTTTCACTTAATTCCTAGCTAGAGGATCCAGATCTGTCACACCAAGGCTCCTCAATGCTATTCTGGCAGTAAAGGGATGCACAAGGACCCTTTTGTTGCCATGACAAAAGGGGCCAGAACGAAATGTGGTTCCTTCCACTCTTGTGAGCTTATCCCGCCAGTGTAGAGGTGGAACGAGGACACACTGGGATCTTGGTCTCCCACTGTATCATGCTGGAGCACTTAGAGGTTTCCTGTGTAAAAGACGGGCAGGAGTGTGTATCAAGCCCCACCACCACCTCCAAGAAGGACCAGGCAACCATCAGTCCTGTAGCAGGAACCTGAGCTTTGGCTCTGGGCTTCAGAGCTAAGCACAGTGCACCTGGCAGGCCTCGCTTCACCATTAATGCTTCGCTCTGGTCAAGTTAGAACAAGACTTAAAAGCAACCCAAATCCTCCATGCTTGAATCACACATTTGCTTGGATGTGACTATCCCCATGAGTAAGGACTGCAGAATCAGGCCCAGCTTTTCCTACCCATCCTGCCAAAAACATGCACATAAAAAGAAGAAAAAAAATACAGAAAGCTCCCACCGACAGTTGCCCCTGCTACTTTTCCTCTCTATGTCTGCAACTCGGGAAAAGGCCTGACTCGGGAGCCTCCCTTGAAAAACCTGAACCATCACAGTGTGAAAAATGGTCTCATGTAATGAAGGATTCTCTCTTTTCCCCTCCTCCCTCTCTTTACAAGAGGCACTTCATAAAAGTCAGACTGATGAGAGTGGGGAAAAAAAAAATCCTCGAGCTTAAAACTCCAGTTGTCTCTTTCTGCAATGACAGTGGAGTCCCACAGAATTTTAGGAGCAACTCACACTGCTCAGGTTAATGAGAAGCTTCTGTCATTTCCCTGCACCTCTGGTCAACATCGGGTCACTTGGCACCAGGAGATCTCAAAGCAGTTTGAAAAGGAGGCTTCATTTTAGGGCTGTCAAAACAAGACCTCACATCTCTCTGCAAACACGGGTCATCACGTCATCCACCACTTAAAACGCTGCTCTCCTCTAGATCCAAGCTTTGGCCCTCTTGGTTTATACGAAGGAGATGGATGAGGGGCAGAAGTCAAGGAAAACCAGAAGCATGAAAAGTGAGAACGTAGCATGTGAAAGGTGATTCAAATCCATTGCCCATGGGTTGGATCTCACCACATGCCGAGGCTGTGGAGGAGCAGTGATGGTTCCTTCATCCTCATTGTCATTCCCTAAACCCTTAAATACACCTTTATGCCACAATCTGCCTCACTGACACCAAGGATGCTACCAGGCTGCATCTGTCCCAGGCGCACATAAACCACCGATTCACAAAGTCCCCACTTCAGTGTTTTGAAGTCCATGTCCCCCTCCTATTAAAAACAATACTAGAAGCACGGAAGAACTTTACATTAAGAACAACCCCAAGACTGCTGTCCCCTTCCAGCCAGGGAGCGGGGAAGGGAGACGGGATTTAACACAAAGGCCCAGCAACCCCGTCAAAACTTTGTGCTCTATCGAGTTACATGTTTTTACAGAAGAAAACAAAACAAAAATCACCAAATTAAAACATGTGAAACCCCTTTCACCTCCAATATGACTGTGAATACCGAAGTCTGGGGCATAGAAGCCACCAGGTGCAAGCGAGACACTGCTGCCCACAGCAGAAAGGCAGCGGGATGAGGGCTGGGTGTCCCCACGGACACACACAGCCCAGGCCAGGGTCTCGGGAATTCAAGCACAGCATCGCGTTACTGTCACAGAGCAACAGAAACGCAGCATGACAGACATTAGTGTCACAGGCTGCACCCAGGTCAGTGTGTATAGAGGCACACATGTCAGTACGCCTATATATAAGTGCACACGTATGAGTGTGCTCATACACACGCATACGTGCACATATGTGAGTGTGCATACATACATGTATATGCATATATATATATATTTATAAACACCCATGCCAGTGCACACACACCTCCTCACTTACTTTCAGGGGAGGGGGCTCTGCATCCCTCTTTCCTGACCTCAGCCCTCAGAAGCCACCACCACAGATGGGGAGGAAAAAAAAAAGCAACCGCAACTTTTCCACTGCATGTAAAATGAAACGAAATGAAATGAAATAAAATAAAATAAAATAAAATAAAATAAAATAAAATAAAATAAAATAAAATAAAATAAAATCGGATTTAAATAAATTAAATTAAATATAATGTAAATAATTAAATACAATCTAGGGGCATGGAGCCCAACATTTTCAGAACCCCTATTATACTTCTGAAAACAAAAGGAAGGAAAAGCAGAGCAGCGGGGAAGGCAGGAGGGCTCCGCGCCCCGCTCCGGCCGCGCCTCTGCCCGAGCCGGGCTCGCGCGGAGGCTCCGCGCTGCCCCGCTCCGGGCGGCAGCCGCCGCCGCCGCCGCCACCCGCCGCCGCGGAGCCGCCGCTCGCTCCTCACTCACCGCCGCGCCCGGCCGCGCAGCCGGCGAGCAGCAGCGCCAGGGCGGCCAGCGCGCCCAGCTGCCCGCGCAGCAGCTCCGCGCGCCGCCGCCGCCGCTGCCGCCGCCGCTGCTCCTCCGCCGAGGCGCCCATCGCGGCCGCTCCGCTCCGCGCCGAGCCGCGCCGCGCCGAGCCGGGCGCAGGCAGCGCCGCCCCTGCCCGCCCCCCGCCGCCGCCGCCGCCTGCGCCGGCCCGGCCCGCCCTAGGCCGCGGGCGGCTGCAGGGGCGGGGGGCGCGCGCGGCTCCGCGGCCCCTGCGGCGCCGGGGGGTCCCCCCGCGGGCTCCTTCCCCGCGGGGTCCCCCGCGCCGCCCCGCTCCCCGCCACAGGCCCCGGCCCGCAGCCCCCGGCCCGGCCGCGCGGCCCCCGGCGCCCGCCCGCGGCCCCGCAGCAGCCGCCGGGCCGCAGCCTGCCCGGGCCGCGGCCTCCTGCCCCTCGGAGCTCTCCCTCTGCTCGGAGCAGATAAAGCGCGTTACAAAAGGGGACAAAACAAAACAAAACGCCACCAGTTTGCCCCAGAGCGAAAGAACAGCAACAAGCAAGCAACCAGTTTTCCCTCACACCAGCGATTCCCCAGCCCAAGGGCAGCTCTTGCCCGAGATTCCTCCACCTTTTGTTCAGGGGTGAAGCCTTTCCATGTTGTTATTCCTATTTTTTCCTTTCTCATACTCTTTCGGCCTGGTGAGCGACTGCCTGGCTCGGGTTCACCTCCCCTGTGCCCGTCTGCCCAGGTACACGGCTTCTCAGTTTGCAGGGGAACCAGAAATATATATAAATAAATAAAAATGAGCCTGGGTTTCATCACACCCACCGTGTGGACTCCCGGGTTTAAAGACTTGGACCTTTTATCCTTTCTTCCCTCTTTCAAATCATTACTTGTGTAGTAATGACCTGGGAAACTGCTGCCCTGATGAGGAGTTTTTGTTATTCCTACTTTTCCGCAAGGGCGCCAGGATTGCGTGACCTCTCCAAGGCAATGGAGCTGATCTGCAAAGCTGAGCCCAGAAACCAGCTGTGCTGTTTAGGGTCCTTCTCAGGCCCCGCAACATCCCCAGCGCCAACACGGGCGGCTGCGCGAGACCGCGAGCCGGTGGCACCGACAGATGCGAGCTGTGGTCGCTGAAAGGAGAGCGCCTTCTTCCATGTCAACACGCCGGATTGAATCAAGGTTGAGATCGCTGCTGGCAAAGAACAGAAGTGCTCCAAAAACGTTTCAGATGTTTCAACGTTTCGAGTTAAAATGTGCCTGGTGAAAACCCAAGTTGGCCACCCCGGCGTGGAGAAGGTTTTCTGGTTCTCGTCAGCCGCAGCTCAGCAGCTTGTGCTCCCATGGCCACGCGTCGCTGGGGCCAGCCCTTGCGGCGAGGAGGAGGCTCTTCTGCACGTGAGGAAGCACCAAGCGCTTCTCGAGCTCTGCCTGGGCTTTGCGGTGCAGGCGTAGCCGGAGTCATCCACCACCTTATGTTGGCACTTACCTGTGTGTTGTCCTGCCCGTGAGAATGAAGCGCCTGATGGCTGGAGAGCTGCTTGTCATTGATGGCAAAAGATGCTATGACAGAGCTCTTGATACTGTCCTCGATGTTCTTTTGAAGTCTGTAACTGGTTGAAATGTCACCCTGAGTGTCATCACAAAATCTTTATTCCCCCCTCCATTGTAAGCCTCCCTCCCTTCTTTGCGGCAGAAGTGCTCGTCAATGCTGTAGTGAAGGCTTGCGAATGTCGAAAATGAGCGTGGACTATCTGGAAAGTTAACACAGTTTAAGAACAAATTTCCCAGTTAGAATCACAAACTAATTTAGTTGGAAAGGGACCTCTGAAGTCCAATCCCCTCCTCAAAACAGGGCTTTTGATATAGCCTGTTTTAGATATAACTTATTTCAAAGTTATATCAAGCTTCTCAAGCCTTTCTGGCGAAGTGCTGAATATCTCCAAAATCAGAGAAACGATAACATGTTTTGGTCCCTGTCCCAGTGATCACTCCCAGTGATCTTTTTCCCCTTATCCAGTTGGAGTTTTCTCTCTTGCAAACTGTGGCCAGTGTCATCACACACTTCCAGGGCACCTTCATCTTCTTCATAACTCCCCTTAAATGAGTAGAAGAAGACGACCCTTAGATTACTCTGAGTCATTTGTTCTGCACACTAAAGAAGTCTCCATCTCTCATCCTGTATGTAGTAACCTTGCCCTCCAGCACGTGACTCTCCCAACATGGTGTCACTTTCACGCTTGTGCTCTTCCCATCATCCATGTCACTGAGGATGTTAAAACAGTATTGGTTCCAGTTTCAAGCTCTGGGGAATAGCATTTTTAACTGCCCATGCGCTGGGCTTTGCACCATTGACCATTGAGCCACATATTGAGTTTAATGGTCCAGGCAGTTTTTCATCTGTCTTGTAATCCAGTCAGACAGTCCAAAGATGGGATGGGAGACCATGCTGAAAGCCTTGCTCAAGTCGTGGGGAACAACTTCGGTTCTTCCCATGTCCACAGAGATAGTCCTTTTACAGCCGAAGACGTGTTTATCAGGCACGATTTTGTGATCTTTGCTGAATGTTCCTAGTCATCTTCACTTCCCCTTGCCAGACAAAATCTACTTCTAGCTGCTTGTGTTTTCAGGCCCCTTCTGACTGCTTTACACACTGTCTACACACATGTTGATTCCCCACAAGCCACTACCTGCATTCCTGTTGGGGTCTGTTCTTTTGGGAAGGCTATGGAAACACTTGGCTTCAAACTTCAGAGGAGGTCTCATTAGCTTTGATGGTTATGAACCCTATGAAGGTTCTCAGAGAGGTGGTTTTCTGACTGACAGAAAAATGCACGTTTGTTCTTTCCGGGGCATTGACACTGTATAAAACCACATAAAGCATGGAGAGAAAAGTGTGTAAACATAGGATGCAGATGTGCTGAGATGACAGACGCACCTTAGTGGAGATAAGGAACAGCTGTGACTGTGCAAGGAAAGCAGAGAGCCTCGTGTAGGTGGCCTCTTCCTTGCAAAGCATGCCAAGTTGTGCCCTGCAGACTGAAGAGAGATTTTCTTCTCTTTGGGCTGGCAGGTTACCCTCATGAAGAGCTTTCAGCTCTGGAGGAAAATATTTAGGACTGATGCCGTGCAGCTCCTTTTGGTAGACATCAGCCAGCCAACTTCCAGGCTGCCAGGGATATTGATCTCAGCTTGGTGGGGAGACATTGGAGGCAGCACCTGAGAGCACTTTGTGCCGTTCCAGTGAATCTAATGGAATCTGGACACCTCAGGATAGGTGCATGTGAGCTTTGTCCAAACTTCTTCAGGGTCTGAGAGACCATGAGATGACACTGCAAATTTTCACCAGGTTCAGAGATCAGATCAGGGCACCTCAGCTGCTCAAGATAGTCTAGACAGAGCCAGAAGGTTTCTTTGATTTAGGTTTTAGTCTAGGGGCCTTTTTTTTTTTTCACCTTAGTTCCTGTGCTGTCCCCTCAAGGCCCTGCCTGCACAGAAAGCATCACCAATTGGATTCACACCTAAGCTGGCTGTATGTAGGTTTTAAGCACAAGGTTAAAAGCAGAGGTTTATTGGCAGGGCTGTGGTGACACTGCATGATGACTTTTCTTCTGTGCAGTAAGAGGGCTGGTTTAAACCAGCTTTTAACCCACAAGCCTTAGACACACATCCTCTTTGCAAGCAGTTGACACAATTAAATACATCGTTGATTGCTACTGATGATTATAACAGCCTCCCTGATTCCCCTAGGGAGCAGAAAGGCTTGTAGGAACCCTCCTCCTCGGCTTCGCTGCAAAGTCAGTCATCAGAATGCAGTTTGCAAGTGAAGATGCTTTAGGTAACTTTGAATGTGTTGAAGTGGGTCAGGGGAGTGCTCGTACACTGCTAGATGATCACTAATCTCTCACTTTCATTTCTCCCTCCTTTTGGTAATGGAAGGTGCTTACTGTGCTGAGCGAGGAAAAGCAGCGACGCTCTTTGCCTTTCAGCTGCTGAGGAAGATAAAGAAGACTGTGACAGGGAGATAAAGAAGACTGTGACAGGGTTGATTTCTGTCTTGCTTTTTCTTGGAGACTTTTTTTTTCCTTTTTGTGAAAAAAGATAACATTATTTGACTTTCTCACTCCCTTTTGTTTCTGGACTGTTTCCCAGGCAGATTTTCTAAAGTTTTCCATGTCCTCGCTCTTCCTTGGCTGAAGATTCGTGATTAAATATACGTATCAACAAAAACACAGAATAATCAATATAAAATATACTTGTATATGCATACCTATTTGCCCCTTTTTGAGGAGTTGTTTTCTTCCTGTTGTTTCTTCTCTTTTCAGGTGGGATCTTATCTTACTGAGGTCACCCACAGTGGGAGCTGAATGGAATGGGACAGAGGCCCAGACTGTGACTCTGCTTCTTGTCCTCTCCATGGCAGTTGCTCATTCATTAATTTAAAGCAAGGGGGGCTTCGCCTTCCTCATTCAGGGCAACAGGACAAGTGTAGTTCTGTTATTGGAGCCCGTGACAGGGTTGTTCACACCTTCTGTGCCCTCAAGCCCAGCAGTGTCACCATGTCTCTGTGTCACAGTGCAACAGGCATCTCCCACCCAGGCCATGCATCCCCCAGGAAAGCAGGACAGCACCAGAACACCCTCCTGCTGCCAAAGCCAAAATGAGCCAAATGAGCCATTTCCTACATTGCTGGACACAGCACTTTCAAATATATAGAGTATTTCCCCCCTTACTAGCATCAAGTCGTTGCTCTGTGCTATCAGTAACAGTCTGTTACTTGAGCTGTACTCAATTCCTTGCTCTGTCTAGCTAAGATCTTCCTTGTGCCTTCAGACACATGCAACCCTCTTCACTCCCAGTGCCACAGTAGAGTCTTGCCTCTGCAGTAAAGCCTTTGCTATCTGCATGTCCTCAGGAATATCTTTTATTTCAGTGGTGAGGAGAAGTAATTACTGCGTTGAGTCTGCAAAGCATAAAAGCCAACTAGGGTTCTTTCAGGATGAAAGAGGCAATAAAAATGCTGGTATTAATAGAAAAATATTTGTTACTTCATGGGATATCAGGGCTTCCTGTGGCTCGAGGTTATGCCTTGCATAGTTCGTTGCTGAACGCCTCGGGATGACTCTTCTTTTCTCTTTCTTATTTCAGCAACCAGCTTGTTAACTTTCAAAGTCACCGAGCTGGTTTACAAATAGAGCGATTCTGCATCTCCGTACTGCGTGTTTTCTTGTGCTGCATTTCCCCACGCACACATAGACACAGAGTAGGCTGGCAGCACACGTGTTTACATCATACTTTCATAAAATGCTGTAGAAAAACAAGTAGTAGAGAAGCATATTAAGAAACTGTATGAAATCACCTTCTCTTTACTGTCTTTCCTGCTCTCTATTACTCCCTCTGTGTGGAACACAAGGTCTTTAAAATGGGAACGCTCATTCCTGTCTCTGCAGCTGAGCCTTCAACTACTGCTGCAATCCTGGTCACAGGCAAAGACTTCTCAAGCCCCTGGCATCTGAACAGTCATTACATGGGCTATGAGTATGATGTATCTGAATCCGACTGATGCATAAGGCCTTTTGAAATGCTTAAGGTGGACCGAGTCATGAGACAGGTAGGGACCTGCTGTGGGAATCATGAGTTTTTCCTGTTTGTTCCTTGGCAGCAAGGCAACTCTACAACCTTTGGCCTCTCCAAGAACTGTGTGGGCCAGGGACAACCAGAAAGCTACGGAGATACTTCAGGGAAACATGACAGGAAGATGCCATGGCACGCTTGCTGGCTGCAGCCGGCCTGCCATGGCTAGTACATGTTTTCATAGAGTGCTGTGTCCTGGGTGATAAAATCCCTTTTAATCTCCAATTTGGGTAAAAGGCATAGAGTCAGTGTGTTCCTCCTGGTCTTAGAGAAGTACAGGGTGATGAATGGGTGATGGGTGAAGACAGGGTGAAGAACAGGGTGATGAATGATGTGTTACTACTTGGAATTCTACTGCCTTACAGGCTCTGGTTGAAGATGAGATCTCTTATGGCTAAGAGGTGCACAAATACAGAGGAAAAAAAAAGATAGTCTCTGCCCCGGAAAACTTATGATCTCTAAATTATACTACAAAGAAGAAGAAGGAAAAAAACAAGCCTGCAGACAGGCACTCTGAAGTATACGTGGACTCACAGAACAATTTATGTTGTAAGGGATCCCTGGAGGTCTCTAGTCCAACTTCCACTCAAAGCAGGACCAACTTTGATGCTAGAGCCAACTCTAAAGTTAGCAGCTTGTTCAGGGATCTTGCTCTCAAGTCTGAACATCTCCAAGGATGGGTGTCTTACAGTCTCTTTGGGTCCATCTACCAGTGTTTGACCACTCTCATGGTGAAAAAAAAAAACTTAATATTTAATTGGAATTTTCCTTCTTGTGTCCATTGCCCTTTCTCCTGTCACTGTGCATACTGCTGACTCATGTCCCACATGTTGCCCACCAGACCCTTTTCTGCAAAGCTACTTTCTAGCCCAGTCGGTCCCAGAATGTTCTTTTGCTTGGGGCTGGCCCTTCCCAAATGCAAAATGTGGCATTCACCTTTGCTGAGCTTCACAGTGTTCCTGCTGGGCCGTTTCTCCAGGTGTCTCTGAGTAGCAGCCCTGCCCTCCAGCACTTCCTTCACTTCCTGCAGCTCGGGAGCGTTCGCAGCCTTGCTGAGGGTGCGCTCAGTCCATCATCCAGATCTTCCATAAAGATATTAAGCTGTACCAACCGGTGAGGAATGGCACTTTTAACAGCTGCCAGTTGGACTTGGATACTGCTGATCCCAACTCTTTGGGCCTTGCAGTTCAGCTAGTGCTCCATCCTTTGAGTCCACGTATCGAACAGCAGAGTGAACCGTAGCAAGAGGACTATGAAGAAATCTCAGCTGTCTCTATACCCATTTAAACTGTGTCCTCTTCACAGACCTGTTAGAACAGTGGTTTTCTATTATTTTACAGAGGTGAGAAAGCATAAATGATCGTGAGAGAAGTGGCAAAGTCTTAAACTTGGGGCTCCAAGCACTGGAATTCCCTTATCACTGGAAGGACCTGTACCTGGCAGAGATTCATGGGCTAATCTATGGGTCTGTATCTGAAACCAGCTCATCAGCACTTCATATTTAGCTGATGCAATCAGCTCGTGGTGCTGCAGTTTCATCAGATAGGTCCCAATTATAATAGAAATGTTGCTGGTTGGCTGAGTGAGCTAAACTTACTGGCCCAGCTGAAGTAGCTTAATTAAAGTCACTGCAAGGAAGCTGTGCTCATCATTCCAGCCTTAATGCTTATCACTTTTTCTCCCCAGAATTCCAGATAACAGGAGAAGATGGGGAAGAGGTTTATGAAGGATGCTTCATTAGTATCCTAAGCAAGGTGTGAAATACGCTCAAGCTGGCAGAGGATCCAAGGGAAGAAAGTCAATAGGGATGTTATGTCCTGGCCAGTGGGAGCCCTCACTTCTCTGCCTGTAAACATGTTGCTTGGCAAAATAATTCACTCATTGTCAGCAGCTGAACATGAATATTTTCAAATGATCATCATAAGCTCATGACCCAGCTCTCTTTGGCATCATTTGAGCGACTGCCCGTGACTTCCTGGAGATGCCGGTGGTGCAGCACATCTGTAGCGCTCTGCAAAGAGCAGTTTTGCCGCAGAAAGCGGCTTTCCATTTCCTGAATAAGCAAATATAACTGGTGCAAGCAGATAAGCTTCTCCTCAGCTCCACTTCCATTTCAGCCTCTCCGGCTTCGCAGGCGTCACAACCCGGAGCGCGCACTTTGCTCCCGGAGACACCTAGTGCGGAGGCAACGTAATGCAAGCGAATACAGCCATCTGGAAGAGCCTTGCCCGGGAAGTTGCTTCCGTGCTATATATGAATGAGAATCTGAAATTTCTTACCCCTAACTCTACCAGCTTTAATAAACTAAAATGTTCCCTCAGCTGCGCTGGACACCAGAGTTTCCTAATCAACATGGGCACCTTGACTACTCTGGCAAGGACAGGATCAGTTATAGTCTCAGCAAAAGCATCTCATCATTAAGTTTTCACTGCACCAAAAATCCAGATGCACTCAGCATTGCTGGCCAGTCCATAGAAAAAACAACTTCAGGAAGCAAATACAGACCTATCCTGAATGGGAAAAGAGTGGGAAAAGAGGGGTCCTCTTAATGAAACTATACTAGAGAAGGCAACCTGCAGGCCATGAGGTTTTTTACTCAACCACGTGAGAATGTTGCTTACCCATGGACTCTCAGAGCTGTTCCTGTTTGAACCCTGGACAAGGGTGGCAATGGGAAGATGTGGAGAAAATCCTGCAAATTTCCTCCCTTTGGAAGCAGCATTCGAGGAAACCCTGGAAATTCTCATACTGTCATTTCAGACACTGGGGAACAATTAAGACAAAAGGACTGTGGTGACTTTCCCCAGCAGGAAGCTGAGAAATAATCTATAATACCAGCTGTCAAGGGCGGGGGGATGCTTTTAGGCAACAGGAGCAAATGCAGAAGCAGGGAAGCCACTGGCAGAAGGACCTGTTGGCCACCTCAATCAATCTCCTGGCACTGGCTTTCATTTCTGAGACAGAAGGGTCTGTCCACATGCAAGTTGATAGAGCAAATCCCAGCACTCTTAAACCCTCTATACAAAGTGCTGCCCTGTACACCAGGGCACTGATGTGAATTGAAGGGGCTTTGATGGCAAATTACATCAGAAAGCAGCAATTCTTAATCCAAATCATCAAGTTTTAATCTTGTTTTGCATTGGTACTTTTTCATTTTTTACTACGCAAGGGGCAAGTATAATCCATTGATTATGCTGTAATCCATTGATGATTGCTGTAATCTGACACTTTTTTTTCTACAGAACAGAAAACAGTGTGTTTATGCAAACATATTTAAACAAATACATTATTTAATATGCAATTTGTTCTTAAAATTTATGTTTTCCTGTTGGATTAGGATGTGGGGAGTAAGACATTTATTTTCTACCTAAAGGTTTGGGAGGGGTGTGAGTAGGGGAAGATCTGTGTGTTATTTGTGCCAAGTTAGATTAGAAAGGAAACTGGGACTCAATGAAAAATGCACAAAGCAGTAATTTAAAAATAGTTTTAAACTTCCTTAAATGGACACATAAGAGCAACACGAGTTCATCAAAACATGTTTTCCATTAATAACAACAGATTTATTACACAAAAGATGTATTGCAGTTACTATATGCTTCTAGCAAACTAGATTTGATTTCTTACGGCTGTCAAGTCCTATATTTTATCTCATCTTCTCATAGCTAGTTTTCATATATGTGGTGGGAAAAAAAAGAAACAAGCTGAGTGATATCTCATCTCCACCACATGTTTTAAAGCTAATGTAGTTGAAATATTTGGCCAAGTTCTGGTCAGAAAATATTCTTTAAGTTTCAACGAGTGAGGATGATGCTGTTAAATCTGGAGAAGTGTAGCCTGCCATCTCCACAAATGGTGTGGTTCAACTTGTATAAAACATTAATATCAAGCCTGATCTCTTACAGGTTGATCTTCATTTATTTATCTGGATTACAGAAGGGGACAACTTGGGCAAGCTGTAACCCAGCTACCCGCTTCTCAGAGTGCTGTAGTAACATCCTAGGAATGCGCCGATAACCCATTTCTGGTTTGTAACTGGAAAACGCATCATGAAAAGCCTGTTGCATCCTGATACAGTCTGGCAGGTCCGGATGGAACAGCAAGGATCGACTGGGCATGGAGACCAAAGCTCTCCTAAAGGACACGTGCACCAAAGGCCAGGCCTGTGTGTGCTGGCAAGGCAAAATAAGGCTGCCCAGATCGCTCTCGCCTGTGCTCTGCCTGCACTGATGGTCTCAGCTGCTCTGGGAACAGCAACCAGCCTTTGTGAGCAGTAAAATACCTAGCAAGGTCATGGGGAGAAAAACAAGAGGTTTCTCCTCTGCAGGAAGGGAATTACATGGCCAGGAGATGAATGCAAATAAAGTTGAAAGGAAGTTAAGTCACTGTCCACGTTAGCACCCTGAGTTCTGCCAGTTGTCCTACTCCCAAATTCAAACGCAGACTGCAATCCAAATCGTTATGCTGCCGTGAAACCGGCTTCTAGTCTGATAAGAATGAAGTGCTGCTTGCGTTCTGCATCCAGGCTGTGGTCTCCCTGTTTAAGCTTAGGCAATTTACTTTTCATTCCTGTTGTGTGCAAATTTCGTGTGCAGCTGATCACAATGTTTTCTGAGGTTCTGAGAAAACTGTTGTAGGTGAGTAACTGCTCACCAAATCTGTACAGTAAACTGCACATTGAAATTCATCCTAAAACAAGCTAGTCCACATATTTGCAGTGCACGTGCGCTCTACAGTCTCAGCATTGACCTTTTCAAGCTTTTCACATATCATTTTTGCAGAACTTCATATGCTTGAGGGAGAGATACAGGTGCCTCTGCGTGTCCAAAGCTCCAGGTTTTGTCTGCAGATGAATTAGGACAAGACCTACCTGTGGCCTGTCCTGGGCCAAGCCCTGTCTATATCCCCAGGAAGCGCAGACAACCCGATGCTCAGACACCCGGGTCATGTCCCAGCGGACCAGCCTGGGTACCAAAAGCAGCACAGGAATGCAGCGCTGGTCCGTGGAAACCAGCCCTGCTGAGGAACCGGGTGCCCTACAGCGCGCAGACGTGTGCGCGGCTAATCAGAACCGCTGTACGACCGCTGCTTGGCAGCAGCCACTCGCAAAGGCTTGTAATTATTTCAAAAATCTCATTTCGTATAACACCTCCATGCTCAGCCTCGCTGCAGGTCCCTCTTTTTCTGCTGCCCTGTCATTCTCCATGATTACAAGTTTCCAGGCATCTATTTTAGGAAATCTGCTTTCCCTGCCACCTGCCAGCAAGTGGAGGAGCAGGTTATGCTCAGAGTTTGTCATACTGGTTTTAATTTTCTTTTAACCTTGCTGGTTTCCTGGAGGCTCCTAACTTAGTGAGGGTCACGGAGGGTGTCCACAACACTGAGAAGAAATGGCAGTTTTGCGTGTAGCAGGTCCAGTTCCACCCTCTCCTCCCTGCTTGCTCTCAGAAGACATCCTGGGGATACCAGAGAGAGACAACACCCTTGGGATCAAGCCTGGGCTTGGAGGGAACTGTTGCTGGGAATGCAGATTTGGGAGGCACTGGGACATTTCTGGCCAAGGGCTCAGCAAGCAGAGGGCAAAGCAGACGTGTGGAGGAGAGCAAGCCAGAACAGCTCTCTGCTGCCAGTTAGCCAGAAAGGAGGGAATACGGGAAAGGCAACGAGGGACCAATGCTGGGCAGTGCATCACCCTCCTTCATTCGCTGCTTCTCTGGAAAGAAGCAATTCTGAAGATGTCTCTTGAGCAGGAATCACACAGATGTGCCCAATATTTACTGGAAATTAATGTACAGTTCCAAAGCGCCCTTTTTGCCCTATCTCCCCTTTCTGCTACTTTGCTATCTGTCAAAAGAATGAAAAGAACTTCCAAAATGCAGTAACACTTGGCTTTCCAAGACAAGCAATGTTTTCCAACTTCCAAAGGATTTTAATTCCCTGAATCTCCCTCTTTACCCCATTTCTTTTCACCAGCTCTGTTACTGACGCAGGAGTACCCTGACCAGCAGTCCTTCACCCAGCCATGGTGTTGCAGGACCGAGGAACAGCCATTGCTAAGAAAACAGCTCACGGAGCTCTTAGAGCATTCACAAGGAAGCAGTATTTGCAAAGCAACAAAATTATCCCTTACTTCTGTAAGAGAGAAATCAGTAATTGGTGGCGAAGCAAGAACCTAATTAATCAACCAGAATTGCACTAATAAATGAAAGGCCTTACCTAAAAGTCAACACTTTACTAAGGGAGCAAGTGCTCTGAAAAAGCAAGCAACTGCATCACAAAATGTGCTTCGTTCTTCTCTTTGCTTTAATGACAAATTAGCCCTAATTATTTTTGGTAATACTTAACAGCCATGTACTTTATACTAACAACCTGCAATGTAAATGCTCTGTGCTGGCATTTTTGCTGGCTGCCACTGCTATATCTGCCGTAAAGCAGGGCAGGGCAGAAAGCTGAGCAAGGCTTTACCTGCTCAGGAAAAAAATAATCCGAATTAGGTGACTGATCTTAAGTGGATTAGTTAAACTTTGTTCAATTCCTGAGTGGAAGATCTAATTGAGAAGCAAAATGCTTTACATCTAGTCATTTCCAAACTGAAATACTAGTAAGGCTGCTTTGAATCAAAGCAAGACTGGCCATATGGAAGTTAAATGCAGCTTAAGCAATCCACTTAAAGAATTAATTTGCAATAATTTCATCTCAATGTAGACAGAAAACAAAGAAAACATTCAAAAGCTGCTTGTATTTAAATACTAACCGATAAGACTCTGCTTCTCCATTAGTTCATTAGTTAATGTTATCTATTAACGGGCAAACATTTTATGTGTCTTTAGGCTCTTAAAAACTTAACCTGTACTTGGCCTGCTTGTAATCCAAGAGGAATGGATGTCAGACTGTCAGAGCTGCAGTATTTTTGCCTGCCCTTTCCTGGACAGAACTAGGAGCATCCTCATGGCAGAACACTTGTGTCATAAATCCTGCTGGCACAAAGGAGGTTATTGGGAGGTTATTGAGAGGTTATTTTTCATGTCATTTAATTCAGAGAGTTAGCAGACATACTCTGCTTGTGCCATGCAGCCGATCTGCACACGCGCACTGCAAATATCCACCTGGGGGAGGTGATCGTGGTATTTCCAGATGTTCTGTTTAGATATCCAAATACCCAATTACATTTATAGATGTTAAAAAACTCCCAAATTTTTCAAAATATTTTGGGGGAATGAAAAAGGAGGATGTCGTTTCCTATAGGACAACATTTTCCTCTAGCAAGACAGGATCACCCAGACCCTGCTCCTGCAGAAATCACTTTGGCCTACCAAAGCCACCTTGGCTTTTAAAAGCCCTCAGATTAACGGTCAGGTAGTCGGGCAGCTGCTGGCAATGTACTTTGTAGAGCTCTTCCAAAACGTTTTGGATAATTACAGGTTATATCATTAATTAGGGAAGTAAATGAGCCTTCAGTTTCCACTCCTAGCAAAGCCGTAGAGTTACAAAGGCAACAATATTTTAAGTAAATAGCCAGCTTTGGGAAGACAGCTCTCTGGTGCTCAAGATAACATTTTAGTGAGTTAATTATCCACCAGGCCACCCTTTCATTATCTGGTAATTCAGCACTTTCATTAAATCCTCAGGCAAGGCTCTTTTCCTTCCTGTCTTGAACTCTCTGCTCAACCTGTTGGCACCGTTTCTGTTAAGGAGAAGACAGCTAGACTAACACAAGCGAAAACTACAGCCACCAGCACAATGGAGTCACTTATTCTGCTGATCTTGGAGGTCTCCCTTGGGGCAGAGCAGGGGACACTGACCTCTGACATCTGAAGACATCCAGGAAGATGGAAAACTTTTCTACTTGCTCCTTACAACCTTCCAATGTGAAATAACTCAATGATCAACAGCGAGAACAAAGTTGGCATTGTCTGGGGTCTGCATGCACTGCAGCCTGGACCATTAGAGGATACGGAAAACTGTCACCAGATTAAATTTGCCAAAGCAGAGCTCTTTCTCTGTTTTGCTAAGGATGAACTTAACCTCCTTCCTCACTGCTATGGAGAATGGCCCACCTATTTGTCTGCAGCCTTCAGTGTGCTGTGGCAGTGACCCAGCGTATAGAAGTCAGCTGTTTGGTGGCAGAACAAGAGGCTCGAAATGCATGAAGATGCAGGGCCAGGACAGGGAGACAGTTTTGTCTCTAATCTCAAGGCTTTCCACAGGGCTGGACATAATGCAAGGTACAATTTGTTACTCTTAACAATACCAGAGAAAGAAAAGCTTGACCTCATCTGCCTTTCCTGAGCATTTTAAAAGTAAAGATGAAGCTCTGCAAAGAATTGCTTTTACTAATCAGCTAGCATACTGTTCCCTGTATTGCATTTGCGTTATATAAATAGCACTTCCCACTGTTTCCTTTGAATAAAAAGCCCACATATATTCTTCTGGCATCACTATTTATTTTCTTTGACACAGTCTTAATAGTGCAAAACCAACAACACCCCACCACTCTCCAAAAATAAGCACGTATTTATTATGTGTTTCAATGAACTTCTGAAGAGAATTTGGAAAAAATCAGATGCAAGTAATTTTGATGCACCATTTTTTTTCAGCTAGCCAACGGCGTAAACCACACTGTGTTACTCATCAGTTTACCAGAAGATGTCAAGGACCTTAGCTAGAATAATACCAATCAACATGAATCAGAAAAATAAATACATCAATGCAGCTCAGCTAGAATCACTGTTCAGTGCTTAATTGCATATGCCGAGCTAAGATTTTTCTTGTTTAAAAAAATAGAGAAAAAGAATGGAGAAAAAAAAAAAAGAGGAAGTTTGAGTAATTGAATCTAAGGTTTCTCAGCAAACTTTTAGCATTGAAAAGTGTGGTATTTTAGAACATGTATAAAATGATGGGTTTCTAAGGACACAGATATCTAAAGATGCAGGTAAGTACCAGCCAGGATTGTCAAGAGAACCTGCCAGACCAGCATTTAAATACCGTTAAACACTGACCATATGAAGTGGTTACTGTGGTCCCATAATTGACAACACCAGAATGCCAACTGATCTGGATTATGCTTCAGCTCAGGATCACACTTCTGTTAAATTAGCAGGTACTTAATATCCTGATTATGCCAGTTTTATCCCGTCCATATCTTGGCTGGAGGATGACAGCTGATTCTAGCTGCACAAACAATCCACACACTTCAAATATACTTGAAGGAGCAGCATGAATATAAACTCATTTAAAACTTAGCTCTGTATTTTTGCATTTTCAGCAGCTATGGCATACATTCCAAACCATTGCACTATGGCTTTTGCTTCCAGGAACCATGATTTGTGACTTGGGTGCAGGCTGAGCGAGGGGAATAACTCAGCCCTCTCATGCTACCAAGTGTTTCGTTTGCTGTCCTCTGTCTGACTTGTCTGATGATGTGAGAAAGACAAGGAGGAATAGCAATGTGCAAGCCAAAATTTCCATTCCTGTACCACCTACAAGTACTCAGAAAGGCACCACTCTGCACTCGGATGGGTGTAGAAAACTAAAAAGGCTCAGGGAGGGCAGCTGTTGAGGAGTCCCGAAGGTCTACAGTCCACTGGTGGCACCAGGAGAGCTTCCTGAGGCTATGCCACAAGCTATTCCATGCACATGTGCTCGGCTTTAAAGCATGGGTTTAAGTTCTTATGTACAAAGCTGCCCTAATGCCTTTGGATTCCCAGGATCTAATGGCAAGCGGCTTTGGAAATCCCGCTCTAACAGCACCGCCGGTTTCTTATGTTGCTGCTTTGTGGCTTCACATTAGCCTAAGCCCAGACTTAGTGTGAAAATTGGTTGGCATTTGCAGGGTTTATCAGACCGGTTCTAGCAGTGTTTGGACACAGTCATTCTCTTTGCGAGTAGTTGTCAAGCGTCACGCTGCAGCTAGCGAGCAGCAATGATCACAAAGAGCCCAGAGATGTGTGCTCTGGGCAATCCACGAGCAGGCCTTCAAAACCTTCCATCCCAAGGTCATCTGGAATAAAAGCAGCCTTGTACTTTGACCAGCAGGAAGTTTTTATAGGCAAGCATAGCAAGACAAAGTCATTTCTTAGATGGGAGAGTTTGTCAAAAGATTGGTGTTGCAAAAGGAAGGCAGTGCCTGATGCTTTTTTCAAAAGCTAAGTGTTCTATCTAAATTAAGATCGGTTAATTCAATGTTGATCTCAATTTCATGGCTTCATATTCGTTTGTGCATTCTTTATTTCCCTCCTACAAACATTTTTCAGTATTTCTCTGTTTTCAGGCATAGTTAGGATCCAAAAGTGAACCTTTGGAGCTATCAGGATATATGAAGGCTCTCCAGCTGGTGCTGATGCCATAACTTTGTCAAAAAACTACTAATTCTGAAACTGCTGAATAGTAACAGCACCAAACAGTGATATTCACTGTCGCGCCTGTAAGTCAGCAAGCCTTTCAGAAAAGCTGCTGAAATCTGTTTGGGCAGCGTAAGCACAAAGAAACCTGTGCAGATGCAGAATGGGCTAGGTTGTGGCTCTCTAATTTTATGCTGAAATATAAAATTTCCAGTGAAGCAGTAACATTTTTCGGATCTTCTCAGTGAAAGTCATGTTCCCATGCATTTCGCTGCCAGGAGATACTGCCTTGAAGTTGATGACTGCACTGCTTCCAGAGTGCAGATCCTGGGGAATAGAGTGAGGTTGTCTTGGAGATATTCTTTTTTGTTTGGCTTAAGTTTGACAAATTTGATGTGTTGCAGGCTGAGTAAACAAACTGTTTTTCCGTTTTCCCTTAGTAAAGCTTCTCACAATGTGCAAGTTTCCTAGTTAACGTAAATAAATGTTTAGTTCTCCTTGTACTGGGCAGCTTGTTTTTTTGGTTGCTTGCTGGGAGTGTCCTTCTTCAGGTTCCTTGTTTATGAGGTTAAAATAATCTCTCCACAAGACTTCCAGCCTGAGAATCTCTGGATATCAGAAGGTGATGGGGTGTAAGACAGCTCATGGGCCAGCATAACAGCCTGTACAAATCAGCATAAGCTTGAGGACAGTCGTTGGCTAGAGAAGGGCATTGGTTTAAGCATCCTTATAGCTAGATATTATGCTTTCCCAACCCATGCAGAATGAATGGTAATAGGGATGCCTGTAGGCATTCTTAAGAAACAACAAAGAAAACAACATAACACTCCCTTACAGAGATATTTTTTTAATTAGATGTGAAAGGATTTTTCTCCATCGCATTTCACTTCATTTGCATTTTTGTAATTAGGTTAGTTCATTCGATGCTTGCTGCATGTTACCGGGTCACAGCTGTGGACCGTGATGGCCAGGGAACTGGATGTCTCTGGAGAGCCCAAATATCAGGGCAATTCTCCCAGCTCTACCATGGACCAGCTATGTATACAAGTTAGTATCTGATTTTAAGAGTTTGACCATTGCTACTTCTTTTTGCATTACCAGAAGCACCCTCTACAGTGTAGTTTCCCTGACTTTCCAGTTTTCTATAGGTCTTATCATGGCAAAGATGAAATGTCACATTCTTCCAGAGTTTGACTTTTGCTTCTGGAGCATTTCCTGGCCTACACAGCACCCTTCCCTTCCTCAGTGCCTCCTTTTTGACACAGAACTGTTCAACTTATTTTATTTCTTTCTAGCTGACACAACCACAAAAGGGGAAAGTCAGTTCAGGTCTCTCTTTGAGGGTACCTTGAAGCTCATAACCAACTGCTGATTTGGGCATCTAGAAACACACAGTAACTTACATGCAGAAAAGGGAAGCATGAACAAAAAAGCGAAACAAAACAAAACAAAACACATGATGACCCACAGCATGATCAGCCATCATCATAGTGATGCCAGAAGCAGAGAGGAAGCCAAGCCTTATTTTTTTTGCCTTATTCAGAATAAGGCAAAAACTAAGTTAACAGCACCCATCTGAGGTCCTCATCCAGTTTTGGTCCTTGAAGAAACAGACCTTGCTGTGCCTTTTGCCACCTTGCCTCGCTAAAGTGAAGTTATGCAATATATTCAGCCTGTTGCTTTGAAGAGCAGAAAATCATCATCTGCTCTGCTTGTTCCCTTCTAACTTTTCTCCTGCCTTGATGTGCTTTTCAGCAATGCCAGAGTCCAAGGAGGGAGTAAGATCTTCAGCCAGTCATTAGCGGCAAAACTCCATGAATCTGTCTCATGTTTTATTTACAGCATTTCATTTCACTTCATGTTACTTTGCTTCAATGAATCGCATTTTATTCACCATTTTGTTTAGCTTCATCTTCTCCATCAGCAGAAGCACCACTAGAGCAGCTCCTGGAGGTCCCATCATCAGCACAGAGGAGGAGCAGAGTCTCTCTAGTTGTAATCATCTGGCCCTCTGCTCATGCAGTAGTCACATCACACCCTTCTACACCCTTGGTCACCCTTGCTTCTCATCTCCATACTCTCAACCACGTGGTTTGCACAGCACCATGTTCCTTAGTGGGACCCACTTGCCCTCACTGCTGTTATCCTTTCACAGCAAGACCTTCCTCAAACCTCTTCCTGGAGCCTGGTTCCAGCACGGTGAAACAGAAACAAACGCACAGCATGTGCAGGGAAGAGATAGAAGTCAGTAGCCTCTATCTCTGCTTCTTGCTCACCAAGCCAGAGGAACCGTGGGTCATTCTGAGAGCTGAGCAGAGGACAGGGAGGCACAGGGAGCCAGCCCCCAACAGCAGCAGCTCTTTTATTGAGGAAGGCAGCAGAGGCATCAGAGAGATGGGGGACACAGGGATGCCAAGGTTGCTATCGAACCAAGAAATAAAGTACCAAATACCCTTTTTTCTCTTCAGCAGCTGAGCTGGGCCAGAAGTGCCGCTGCAACTGGAGAGAGCAGGAACATCTCAGTGCTCCTGTTCTGACAAAAATATCCTGCTTGTTTTAAATGAGGAAAACAGGATTTGCCAGACCTTGTCCGTCCTATCCAAAATGATGTCCTGGTTTTGACATGGACAGCCCCAGAAAAGGTGAAAAAGACATCAAAGAGGCAGACAGAATAACTTCATCCCCAAGATGTTCTGCAGAGCAGGCAGGTCTCTATCCTTTGTTTTGTCTCTCAAAAGAGATTATTTAGCAAATAATATTGAGCAGCAAACATCTGGGTAAAATCAAAACCTACTCACAGCCTTTTTTTTTTTTTTGTGCAATGAAAGGGGCAAAATCTATTGAATGGGATCTGCCCTTAGGCACTGTATTAATACACAGACAGATGATAATAGAAGAGACCATTTGGTATGAATAGCACACTCAGCTCTAGTTAAAAGCAGCACTTAAGAAGTTCTTGGGATCACCATTGCCTTGCATCCATGTGGATACAACGGGATGCATATTTGTGTGCATTTAAAGCAGACAGCGTGTGTGCACACACATGTGTGTTAAAGTTTAAAGTGTGGGCTTTCCTGCAATTAACTTCTACTGACTATTAACACAAGATCGAATTTCATTTTCAAGAAGCGTAAGTCACTATAAGAGGCATGAAGATTAAATACTTCTGGTGTTTAGGGAAAGTGCATTCATAACATGAGATATTTAGATCTCAGCTACTCAGGTGGAGCCCAAAATCAATAAATGATACCTGTAAATTTGGTGATAGCTGGAAAATCTCCTACTCGATTTTCCAGGGGTCCATTTATAGAGGCTAGGGAGAAAAGAAACCTCTTGTTTTATTCAGTTGCTCCCAAACCTGCATCCACAAGCCTCCTGGGACTTGTCTGTGTGCATCAAGTGGCCTTTAAAGAGCAACTCTAATCTAGCCTAGTTACGTGTTGAAAACTGCAGGATTCTCCAGATCTTGCAAAATGTGAAGAGCATTTGAGAACTAAAACTTGTCCTCACTCCATCTCAAGGACCTGAGGAGAGAGCAGGTGACACTTGCAGTGTCACTCCCTTTTATAGAGCAAGCCCAGTAGTAATGATGGGGTAAAACTTGGAAAGAAGGGCTTCTAATATGCCAAATTTCCAAGGAACCTCTATCACAATTTTTCAGGATCTGCTTTTAAGTCCTGTAATTTTGGTAAACACAAAAAATAGGATTTGCTCTTGATTCCTTCTCTACTTACTAACTTCCTTTAGTAACATCTGGGATCTATCAGTGAAGATATGAGGTATGAGGTGTTTTATGTCCTGCAAGGAATCATCTTAAGCTCCTCAGAGTCCACAGGCACAACATGGAAAACTGTATCTCACATGTGCATGGAGTCTGGGGCTGCCATCCAACCTGATGATGTTCAAGACCACACTGCATGTTGACCTATGACTATTTGAGTAGCCCTTAGAGCAAAGCCTTGTGTCAAAGCTAACCTAAGAATATCATATTGGTCACTTCTTTACTGGCACAGCCAACAACTTTTAGGGAATCTGCAAGACATAATTGCCTTTTGCAGGAACTGTTGCTAGGTGCTACCATACCATGACTCAGTTAAAACTTTGGGCCAAAATATTGTAATATTTGGAAGAAAGGTTTTTATTTAGCTTCTAATCGAGATGTTTGGAAGTCATGTTTAAATTTACAGTAAATTTTTAAAGGCTTAGAGTAAACTAGTCAAAAAAAACACATGCAAAATTGCATTTAGTCTACTTAGATTCACTGGCCTTACTGGGAGTGGGGAATTCTGTTTCTTGAGGTGTAAAAGAGATCAATAAATGCTTCTGCAGAAAGATCTTTGGAATATTTTCAGCATAAACAGGACCATAAGTTATATTCTGTAAGTTTAGACATTTTTGGTAGGCTTCATTGTACCTTTGCAGTGAAGCTGTAGGCTGCATTTACCCTTCATGGCTTCACTGTAGGCTTGAATACAAGGTGATTAAAGAAAAAAAAAAAGTCAGGTATAACCAAATTTAGTGATGAATTAATGAGCCAACCTTTTCTGCAAACATGTGTTGTGCTACAGACTCTCAAAGGCAGATCAATGCAGCATTTGATGTGGAAAATTTGCATCTTTGCTGAAAAAAAAAACCTCTTGCAGACTTAGTTTTCAAATCATTTCCAGAAGTTCTTGGCCCAAGAAGCCCTGCTGACTTGAAGTGGTTTCCTATAAAACTTGGGGAAATTTGTACACAGAGAAATTAAAGGGCTGAACTGAATAAACAAAATTGTTTATTGCAAAAATACTTTGCCCACCTCTTGTCTGAATAAATAGGCATTGACTGATTAGCAGCTTACATTAGCAAGCATCAACAGGCCAGTTAACAATGCACAAAGTTTTTTTTTTTTAATTTAAATTTAGGTGATACTTTATCTTTGGCCACATGCATGTTATTGCCCTGAACCCTGAAAAGTCAGAGGTTAGGAAAGTAAGACTACGTGGAAGTGATTTCAACCTCATATGTTACAGAGTTAAGAGAGGCAGCTGTCAGCATTAAGAGGTTAAAACACTCTTTCCCAGTGAATGTCCCATCACTAGTTATGTGCATTTTTTCCCTCATAGTGCATCTGCTAATTTAATATCCCACCATGAGCTGTAAGCCAATTAAAAAAAAAATATGAAACAAATGATGGAAAATATTAATAAAACAAAGAAAGCATTAATAAAAAGCTAAAATCAAATGCTCGTTCAAAGAAACACTACTTTTAGATGAATCTGGAGGAAAACAAGAGAGACTCATGCCCTTCTCTCCAACTAGCATGCACTGAAGCCCAGGAGATGGCCTTTCTGCTGGTCCTACCTCCCTGCTGCAACTGGTAGATCAGCACAGCCCTGTGGAAGCCGAGGTGAAGAGGTAAAGCCCAGCCAGTGTAAAGAGGCCCATCAGCTCTTCGCTGGTGGGTTCTCCGCTCATGTTATCAATATCTGCACTGTCTCCCTTCACTAGTGTCACAAAACTGCTGGGCTTCATTTGGGAAAAATGGAGCCTGAGGCTATTGCTAATCCCGTGCAGCTCGAGTGACTCTGGTTTGAAAGGCAAGTTGATACCCTGGGTTACATCTGCTGTTCCTCCCCTTGAGTCTAGCAGTACCATGTGGTCATGGCAAGGCAGCATCTGCACGCGGTTTAGCTCGCATTCACTGTGCAATCCTTGGCAACAGCCACTGCCAACTCTTTTCTGCCAAAAGTTGCCATCTGCTCCGATCTGCCAGAAGAACTTGCATGTTCACTCCCCGACCTACTTAAAATGGAAAGGGTTAAAACACCTCTCATTTATACTCAGTAGATTTGCCAAACTCAGCTGAGCTGATGGCAGTTACAGAGCAAGGAGGTCTCTAGTAGCAAAGGCCAGGTAGGAGACAAGCCAATGAGCCAGGCTAGAATATGTTATCCCAGCATTGATATCTGCCTGAGGTCAGTCTTTACAGGGACAGCACTTTGTCTATATCTGATTCCCTTCCTTATTTAGGATTGTACCCATGCCCAGACAGCAGTGACTCCAGCTCGCAGCCCAGCATCTCAGCACTCCTTTGCTGTTGGATTGAATCTAGGGCAGTAAACTATGAAGAAGACCTTTGGGCCACAAATGCTGATACCCTTCTCTGAACCTGCTCCCAGAACAAGGACCTCTGGCAGCACAGTGAGAAGGAGAATCTTTTCCACATGGGCTGAGAGTATTTTGTGAGTAGGGACTGCTGGAAGTCTGGGACTTCCAGGAACTAGGACAACATAGGATGGGACCCATCACTTGACCTCCTATACCCCAAGCCTCCGTCGCAAGTGTTAGAGCAGGCTAGGGGGGATAAACCAAGAGGAAAAGTTGGGCTGGAAGAACCTAATTAAAGATCTTCAGGAGATAAGGGCTAGGGTTGCGAAGACTTTGAGCTGAGGGTCCCAGACAGCTGTTTTCTATTCCTAACTCTGCTGTGTCCTTATTCTGACCTGCACCACAACTTTCTTTACAGTCATTGCATTTTCCTCTCCTGATACCATTTAATTTTGCAACTGCTTGAGGTCAAGGGTGGCCTTTCTTGATGTACTCAAGCTCGATCATGGCTCCCGAGCACCAATGAAATGCACACAATTAATGATGGCTTTTGCAACATCTGTACTAACAGCTAAAAAGTCACTAGTAAAAGGCACTTGCAGAGCAAAGTGCTTTAGCAACTAACCGTGCAGACAGAGTCTACGTAGGTGTGCTTGGTGCATCATTTCAACCAAGGTAATGCCCATATTTCCAGCCCTCTTTGCTAGGAGTCTTACTCTGCAAGCCCTTCTCAGAGGGGCAGCCAGGCTTCATCTACTAACTAGAACTGTCCTCATCCCGTCACAGTGATGAGATTGTCAGACCTCAAGGAAAAAGCTGGATGTTTGGTTTCGGAGAGACACACAGGGCTGGGAAACTTGGCTTTGATGAAGTCTGCAACCCAGTAAAATGAAAGAAATTAAGGCAATTATAGAGCCTGAGACATACAGGAATGAGTAGTGGTGGTAGCTGGAGTCTGCTGAGATAATCATTAAAACCACAGTGAAATCATGAATATGACTGAAAAAATAGGTTTCTGTTTGTTTGTTTGTTTTTTAAGAGAGAATAAGTTCTTCGCCTCCTGCTACTTGAAGATGTAGTGAGTCACATTTTCAAGTTTTATTATCTACAATCAAGAGGGGTAGAAATGACTTGAAAACAGCAAAACCAACCTGATAAAGGAGGAGAAATTAAAATCCTCTTGACCGAAGGAATCTGGACTTTAAAGCTCCTTGAATTTCATGAGGTAGAAATGCAAGATTTGCCAAGTCTATGAGTATTTTAATAGCAGTTTGGTGGGGGAAAGAACTGATTTTCATTTATATCCATATATACACACATGCACACACACACATATATAAAATAAAAACGTACGAACACACACTTAATTATATCATGCCAATTTTTAATGGTCAAGATTTTAATGACTCAGACATGGAGTGTGGGTTTCCTCATGCTTATCAGGTGTCTCCTTCTGGGGAGATCCCTCGCATTTGCCCTCCATCCTTCATCGAGGTGCCCTCTGGGGACATCACAACACGTTCCCATTTGTGTGCCGAGCGGTGCCACATCAGTGCCACCACTCATCAGGACTGGGGTTTTCAGCGAGCCGGGTCCCTGCCAGCCTCCCAGCTCTCAGCTGCCCACAGCGTTGGCCACATTCAGAAGTCCACGAGGCCCCAGGGGCTGTTGGTGACGAGCGGAGTCAGATCAGCCTGGCAGGAAGGAGTTGCTCTTCTGGGCTGTGAAGCAGCACGGAAAAGTTTTTTTATAGCAAAGGCGCCTACGTGTCTCTTATGTCAAGTGGTAGAAGCAGCAATCCTCCCTCTTCCAACAAGTGTGGGTAGCTGCTCCCATCTCCTGAAGGATGAGTCCTCCTTTGGTCTTACCTAAGGAGCATGTAGGCTGATGCCTACATAGAGCCTTTGGCTGGGGACTCTAGAGCAGTGACAAATTAAATTATTGATATTTAACAGAAAGGGGGGAGGGAAGAAAAGAAGGAATTTTCAGGTTTCTCCTCCCCATATGTTAAAAGAGCCTCTTTCTGTCCTAGCTAGAACTCAAAAGGTTGGGTGGCTGGGGTCTGAGAGGACAGGGGAGCCTAAAGCTGAGATAAGACTGGCAGGACTCTGTGAGAGATATGGGTTTTCACTACTGTGGCAAAAGATCCCTGGCAGACAGTGGGCAATGACACCTCTGAGCTCCTTACCGGGGCTATTGGATGGTGACCTCCATGCAAAGCACCTGAAATGCCTTTGCCCTGCTTTTGGCAGAAGGCAGGAGGGAGAAAGGAGGTGGCAGAGCACTGGGATGTCCCTCTCTCCAGAGGAATGGAAGAGCTGGTGGTGGTGGTGATGAGTGGACAGCTGTTGTGGAGAGGGAGGTGGAGATGTCACATTGCGCACAGCGCTGTGACATGAATCTGGGCCTCCTGTGGCTGTGGGAGGAACAGAGGGGAGGCCGGGTCATGTCAGCGACTCTGACAACCAAAGATCCTGCCTGGGGATGGCTTGGCGCTTGAACAAAAGCAGAAAGAAGTGTGAAAGGATGAAAGAAAATTATGCTGTCCAAACCCCTCTTGCTAAGACCTTGAATCACAAAACCTGGGGAAAAAAAAAAAAAAACAGCTAATTCCACAGCACAGGAAATGTTGAGCTCCTAGGGAGAGCTGTGGTTTATCTGAAGATGCATCACATATGTAGCAAATTCATCGTCACTGAGTGCCCTGGGTTTTCCGGTCCACCAAAAGTGAAATGTTTACAAGGGACTTCATTTAGTGCCCTGATTTCTGCAAGTGCTAGACCAAAAGGGCATCCCGTCCAGGGCCTCAGCTGTGTATTGCTAGGTGAGTTCTGCAAAGTCTCTCTGTGGCTGGAGTTACTGCCACCTCGCCGGCCCTATCTTAATATACATATAAGCTCCTTAAACTTGCAGGGAGCTCGTATATGTATACGTATATATATACCTATAAGCTCCTTAAACTCCCCTTAAAGTGGGGAAACATCACCAAATTGCCCATGCAGTCTTTACTTACTCTTCCACTACAATTTAATGTACAATCATCCTAGCTTTCTTTTCTTTCTCCCTGCCTTCATACACTTTGATACAAGTGGAATAACGTTGCACAGAACGTGTACCATAATGAGGACATTCATTCAGCCTTCTGCGGCACAGACGTGGCAGATCCCTCCTCATTCTGTGTGCAAATGAAAATGCCTCTCATTAGCTCATACTCTTTCAAGAGGGAGAGCCTGATGCTACATCCACCAGCATAGGGTGTTTCTCATGATCCAGTTGGGTCATGCTTCCCACTAGCATGCTTAAAAAATATACACACCAATTGCTTGCTTTTTTAAAGTGACAAAAGCAAAGACCATCTCCTAATCTCAGGGGACTTGGGGTTTTTAAAAAGTATTAAAACATCACAAGAACAACAATACGAACCAGTGAGGTTTCAACAACGTTAATGGATGCATTTCCAATGTCAGGTTTGAGTCGGGGTAAGAAAAAGATGTTGCAATCTGGGGCACTTCTCTCGTCTTAAACTGAGATGGCAACAGAAAAGGCATTGCAATTGCATTCCTGCTTCTGCCTAAAAAACTTTCTGTTGTAGCTTATGAAATAAATGGTGAGCACCACAGAAATCCAAACATGCCTCTTTTATAGTTAGTCATCTGGGCTGGAAGCCAACTAATGCAAAATTGCCAAGCCCAGCTATTCAAAAAGCATGATTCAAGCCCCCCCAGATCCCGGGGCTGACTTCAGGACTGTGTTTCTGCAAAACAAGCTGCTTTGCTTTCTGTCTTGTAAGCTGTAGTAGAGGCAGACAGTAAAGAAAGGCTCTACAATTTCAGACTCTCTCTGCAGTCCTGATTAGGAAATTATCTTGGTTGAGAGGACAGGTGAAAATCTCACAGAATTACATGGTTCAGGGAGTTAGGGATATAGTAGGAGCCCTAGCTGCTTAGGAGATACAAATCACATGGTGTTTTTAAGGCAGCTAGGGACTAAGAGCAAAGCCTACCAGACTCTATTCTGAGGAAAGAAGCTGAGATAACACCATTGCTAGCTCCATGACACTTAGTTTTCTTATTATTTTTCATAGCCTTATCCCTCTTTTCTAGTTGCACGTCAGCTCTTGCACTCTAAAACAGCTTTACTCTTGGCAGAGCACTTGGCTGGAGAAACGCCAAGTTGGCCATCAGCTGAGCAGAGGTCAGAGCCTGAACATGCCTCTCTATAAAAGGGACTGTGTCCTTGGATCTACTGCTGGCTGGAAGTGACACACTTCCCTTCTCATCCACCTCTGTTGTGACACACCGTATTTTTGCCACAGGTCTCACAGCTTTGGACTGATTCGCAGCAGTTGGCTTCTCTGTGCTCCTCAAAGCAGCTGTAAAGGCACCTTTTAGGGGTCAGGCCACTCCTCCATATTCATCCATCTCCCAGTCTCTTTCCCTGCTCCTGAGGACCATGCTTAGTGTAAGTGCATACGTCCCTCACTGCAAAACAGATGTCACTTGGTAAGATGAACCTAACTCCAAGAATCAGCTGAGAAACCTGTTGATTAGGAGCCAATGTGTTGCTGGAAACATGAAGATTACGAAGTTTGGCTTTCAAAAGAAGTAGTAATTACAGTTTTTTCCCCATGCCTCGCTTCAACAACAAGTTTTGCCCTGATGTAGAATCTCATATGTCAACTTGATTTCAAGCTCTTTCCAGCCTCAACAACCCATACCTCATTAGCAGTGACTGCTCATTTACTGCATTTCTAGCAAAGACAAAGCTGCTGAGGGCAGGAAATAGTGCTGATTCATGACAAGCATTCCTCACCTTTATTTTCACGGGCTGCGTTTCATGCAGGGTCTCCTTTGAGTCTGATCATCTCCCTCTTGCAGAACATCTGTCCCAAAAGTGGCAACTTTTCCAGCAACAGCAGCTAGTCAACACGCAGCCACCCTGAGCTTCTAGCAAGCGTGTGTTCCTCCTCACTGGAAAAAAAACTGAAAGAGAGAAAGAACAATCAAAATATTTCCCAACCAAAACCATGAAGGAAGCTGGACAGAATGGAGACACTGCTGCTGATCCAGCTGCCTGTCTCACCAAGCAGCTGCTCCTTCCTCAGACTGTATCTGACTGTGATTTCTAATCTTGGCCTGGAAGATCCTCTGTGCAGAGCCCTTTTATTCTTTTTTTGGATGGTACCAAGCATAGTGAGTCTTCTTCTCTCATGTTTAGGGCTCTTGTGTGTTCCCACCTACTAAAGCATGGAGTTAAGAGACCGGTGGACTCACTTTGTGAGCTGTGGGCAGTTAACAAGGGACCACATCATACACCCAGGAATGGTTCCTGCAAGGAGGGGTGACACAGGCCTGTAGAGAGATGAATTGCTTATAGACGTGAATTGAGAAGATCTTACCAGTGCAACTAGCAGTGTAAAAAGAAAAATCTTTGTGCACATTGGCTTTGAGTGTAGAAGTTCTCAACTTTGTATAAATTCTCTTTGCAACTCATGACATCATATTTCCTATAACTAGCATTATTGAGGCACCATAGATGATAAGCTTTAACAAAGTGGAAGAGTGTCATGTTCTATCTGTGCCTGAGCTTTTGATCTTGATCATTCATGACAGGGTGTTGGGAGGCAGTCAGCTCCATTAATGGACTTACATGGGCCAGTTAAGCAATCTGCAAATGTCTGGTGAAACTATCTGCTTGCTCCCACGTGTAGAAGCTGCTCTGTCAGCCAAAAATCCCAGTGTCTGCCTTACCCCTCACCTGCCCTCTCCTTTTAGATTTATGGCTTTGAATCAAAAAAAAAAAAGAAGAAGAATGTTCTTGTCATTTCTAGTGTGGGGAAAACAGGGTTGTTATTCCACACTTGGAGGGTTTACCCTCCAAGATTTCCCTGAGTGGAGCAGAGCACTCGAAACCAGTCCCAGACTGTCAGTAAAACTGCCATAATAATCCCCACCTGCTCTTTTCTCTTGACACTTCAAAAAAGAGTCAGTCCAAAATTTAAGGCTTTAAGGCTGGAGGAGTCTGCCATGGGGCCTTCCTGCGGAACTCAGGAGATGGGCAGTTAGTGATGAAGTTAGTGGGTGTCTCCATCCCGTTCTGCATCCTCTGTGGTCCTACCTGTCCTCTACATTTGATGAGGGCAGCTGGGAAGGCAAGGCTGAGCCTCACGAGCCAGCTCCGCTCTGACCCGTACTCTTAATGCTTGGGGTTCAGATGAATTGCAAAACACTGCAGTTACTTAATTTTGCACATCTGCAAGTTGTTATTTACAGACAGGCAGCTGAGTTGCCTGTAGTGGTTTTAATAATACTTTTGGTTCCTTTAATGGTTTGTTTTTTTGCTAATTCATTGGTTTGGTTTTCCAAGACACTGCTCTCTGCAGGCTTAGGAAAGGCCTAAGGAAGGAAATAGTATCCAAGTTTATAATAGAGTATCACATTCTCCTGTCATGCACAGCAAGGATCTAAGAATGATCGTTCATTTAGAAGGAATCTGATCTTGGAAGAAGGAAAAATATCCATACAGTGGCTGGGATGGTCAGAAAATTAGCACACCACAGTGTACAATGAGAGAGAACGAAGTTTCATAGGTCTGATTTTTATAGGGCTCCCATCTTTGGCTCAGCTTTCTTCATTAATGAGGCAAACGAATCCCTTTTGCAAAGCCAAAAGTAGGATATTATGACGATATTCAATCCTTAACTCACTCAGCTACAACAGAGATGAATTCAGTCTATTCCTTGACCTCAGGGATAAAAATACCCTAGTACGATGTATTTTAAGCCTTTCACTGTAGGGTTTTTCATTCTCAGTACAGCTGCTTCGGCAGGGCATCCAGCAGCAAGAAAGGTCTGATGTCAGGAACAAGAAGACTTCAGGATGAAAGTTAATATTTATAATCATCTATAAATAATAACATGTAGTCAATATCCCTAAATAGTGCTTTTCCTTGTAGCCATCACGAATGAAGCTGGACAAACAGAAGTAGGAAGATGCTTCCCAGAACGGAGCCAGAGCAGTCTGCTGTCTATAGGTTCATGCACGTTCTCCTGTGGCCTGGCCCAGGAAAATCCACATTGCATTCACTGTTGCCTGTAGGACATTCGGATACCAGCACGGGTTTTGCTGTGGGAACCTTCCAGACAAATCTGCACCATCTGAAACCACGAAGCACTCGGCCCATGAGCAGAGGCTCCACTAATGGGTTAAACCTGTACTAGTGTGTGGCCAAAAGTTGGCAGATGCCACAGTAGCCACCCAACTAAAACAGTGTCATGATGGAGTTTCTGCTTTACTGACACCATGAGAAATTCTGCAAGCCATAATAATGACCATCTCAGAAAAGCCCTGAGAAAACACTAGATCTTAATCGAAACCACACAGTAGGCTTCTGGATCTCCACCAGAAGGCCAGTTCCCGAAAACTCACACTGACACTTTCGCAGGGCTGGGTTTCTTATTCACGTCTGTTCCAGATGCACAAATTACAGCTGCCTTAGTGCTTGAGTATGGCCAGGACTGAATGGCTCTTCAAGGAGGGGTATGATCTGGACCGTGGAGAGCAAATACACATGCAGGTTATCCACAATGCTTGCTTGCTAAAGAAGGTTCAGCTCCAGCTTGGTGTGGCTGGGTGGAGCACATCACTGCCAATAACTTGCTGTCAAGCTGGAACAAATATTTATAGTTCCCTTCTCATTGCATTTCAGGCCTGCAAGGGGCACAAAGTTTTCAGGTGCGTGGGTAATCCAAAATCCTCCAGCATGTGCATCATGGGGCTTGGTTTAATGCACCACTGCAATTCTACCATATTCTTCTTCTTTTTTTTTTTTTTTTTTTTTTTTGTTAGCTTTGGAGGGTTCAAAGAGGTAGCTGACACCAGGAATTTATTACATTAAATGCTTGACATTTTGGATTATAGATTTTATACTCTGACCTGAAAAACATAAATAGATAATTCCCCTTCTAGGTATGGGATACTGAGACAAAGAGGTTTCAAGAAACTCTCCCTACTGTCACTGTTATCATTTGGTTGTCCAAACCAGAAATTAGATTATATTATTTGAATCCCCCTTTAGTATTTTAACTCACTGTGATCATGGACTCCCAACCTCAAACACCTTAAAATAAAAAAGAATGCAAGAAACAAAGATTTTTCCTCTCTTTTGTGATACAACAAAAAGTAATTGTGGATTGTCCTTCGCATCTGAGGGGTGGGCAGAGGTGGAGAAGTGATTGGTGTTTAATTTATATGCCTATGCAGGTATTTTAGAAGAAAAATATAGTGTGCAGGTAGCCTGTCCAAACTGAAGGACAGCCAAGGGCTTTGCTAATCATGTTAGTCCCAGAAACATCTTGCCTTGAACACAGCTCCAGCCATCAAACGCTACCTATTCCTTTCATTTATTTATTTGTTTGTTTGTTTGCTTCCATCCAAAGATGGAAGGGTATTTATCTGGGGGAAATGAATGACTTTTACTGATTATATAAGTTACTCACTTGCAAGCACGAAGGCCTGTTCTATCTTACCTGCCCAGCTGGCATATTCACACTCATTTGTTGATGGACCAACATTTGTCCTAATCACAGGAGTTTAGAAGGTGTTTTCTATGCTAAGGGAACGCTCCTGCGTGCTGCAGCCGGTTAGCAGCAGTTAACCATCCAGGCATAGTGTTTTGCCCTTTAAAAAATAAAATCCTCCCTGCACCTTTTTTTTTTTTTTCCATTCAAAATACATTCGTAACTAAGGAAACAGCAATTCAGTGCCTCAATGCACAGTGATGTCCACAAGTAAAACTGCAGCAAGCCAGGAATACACAGTTAGCAGCGTGGGGAAAACCCAGTTTGTCCTGGCCAACATGGGGTGTCCCAAGAGAGGGTAAATGGTTGTCCTGGTTGGAGCCCTCAAGTGACACGCAGACCCAAGGGGGCATCGAAGCTTTGCTGAAGCTGGTACTGCTCGAAGGACATTCTTAAAACCCAGTGGCACCCCACAACACTTGGTCATTTTTCTGCTTCCTTTTCCTCCCTTTCACCCAGGGAAGCCATGAAGGTCTTATTCACCTCCAGATTTTTTTTTTTTTTTTTAAAAAACAGCTGTCAGGACTCTTACTAGTCAGGTGACTCTAGCAACCTGCAATCTCCACCTTGATTTTGGTGGAATATGAAGTGGGCACTTGATTTACTTGAAAAACAAATCTCTGAATCTTCTCTCAGTGGAAGAAACCACCCCAGAGGCAGCAGGGTCCTTGCACATCCTTTGTGAGCATCAGATGCCCATAATTTGTGCTTATGGATCTACATAAGTTCATCTCTGTTTTAATCTTCTCTACTCATGTAAAAACAGCTCCTATAAATGCCCAGGGCATTTTTTACTTTTTTTAGGAAAAAAAAAATTTTTTTGCTGTTGGCAGTAAACCATTTACACTGAAGAATGGAAATCAGGGGCTTCTAAAAAGAAAGAGAAAAAAATACCACAACCTCAAGACCTCCACTACCTCCATGACACATGGGGGAACCTTGTTGCAGCATTGCTGATGCCCTGATTTGCCCTGTAGCTCCACGTACCACTTCACTGTCCCATTTCCCAAGACTTAATGCAGTTGTATATAAAGGAAAAACAAATTAGCTAAGGCTAATGCCTTTTTCCATTGCCAGTAGGCATTGCTGGAAAAGTATATGGAGGAGATCAAAGTGATAGGGTCAGAAAGGAGAGCATAAATGTTTATACCCAGCTAAAAAGAACAAGCTGCATTCCTGCTGCTTAGAAGCACACAGAGAATGCCAAATAAGTAACCAGATTTATATGCTAATTCTGCTCCATAGCAAGCCAGCCTCATAAGGTTATTTCCAGTGCATTTTTGCACACTTGCCCTAGTCGTATGCGCTGTCCCCTTTTTTCATGCCTGGTGATCTCTCACAGGCCGTGTCCCAGCTGCAGTGTTATCCCAAGTGTCTGATACACAAGTCTGCTCCGATTTCATCCCATCTGGCCCCATACAGAGGCGAGTGGAGCAGAGCAAAGGGAACCCAGCAGATGCACAAGGTGTCCCAAGGGTGTCTTTGGGCTTAAGTCACTGTTACGTGGCAGCCAAGGTGCTAATGTGCATCTCCCCTTCCCACTGACTCTGCCATTGAAGCAGCTGGACGATAGTGTCCAGCTTCTTCATCAGGCCCTGCTTGGGGGATTATCCTTAGGTTGTTATATGTGTGTGGTAGAGTCATTTTGCTGCTTTGGTTCAGACTCCAAGCACACGAAAGTGCACAAAACTGGTGTTCATTGGACCAAGATAGACTGAAACATATAAGGCTTGCTCAACACTTCAGGAAGAAAATTCCAGAGTTCTCCTGATAAACTAAGGCTGGAAAAATACTTGGCATCAGGCACCTCTCTTAAGCTTCTCCAAGGCTTAAGCTTTTCCGAGGGAAATCGTGGTAGGCAAATGTTTCCTCTTACAGCTACCCCTGCCATCACTGGTTTGCAGTGTAGGCTTTCTCCAAAACCGAGGAATGATCCATCTCCATGAGTCAACAAGACACATGTCAATGTCTCCATGGGTCTGAAAGATGCTCATTCATGCCCCAGTGCCTTAGAGCACCCAAGAGAAGTTCCCAGCCTATTTTACTGGTAGAAAATGATATTAGAGATCTTGCTGACCAGTTCTGGGATGGGCATGGACTGGATGAACAAGGTAACCCTGAGATGGTGCCTTAGGGAGCCCCAGGCACCTCTCTTTTTCCACTCCTTGCACCCATAAGGTTCTTGTTAATTGGAGCACCTCCGTGTTAAAACTTGCACAGTGCAAGAGCTGCTCAGGGAGCACTTGCACCTTTGGGACATCCTGGTGGCCTGCGTTGATTTTGGTGACTTCTAAATTGCTGCGATGGGAACCTCCAGGAGAAAGGAGGACTTCTTTTCCGTTCATTGCTTGTTGCATTAAAACCCAGTGATGCGGACAGAGGAATATTTGACATAAATCTTGCCAAAATGCTTCCGTCTTCCTTCTGAGTGCATTGAATATGTTAAATCAGTTCAGCAGATCAGTTAGCTCAGTTACTCCCCTTATTTGACTCAGTTTAACGAATTGTGCATCTACTCTCAACTAAACGCTTCCAAATCTGTCCAAATTCCTCATCTGCAGTCTCAGCCTTTATCTTAGCTTTGGTCTCTAAAAGTGAGTTATTTTCTTGCAAGAAAGCCTCCAGGAATTGGAAAGTAAACAAGAAATGTGCATGAAAAAAAAGAAAAAAAACCCTCATGGGATGGATGTGTCACTATAGGCATTGATTTAATTTGGATAGGTTTAAGTCTTATCAAAATTTGCAAGAATGCTGTGTGTTCAGTTGTAGCTTAGTATATTTAGGTGGTGTTCCTCTCCACAGCTGGTGTGTCAGCTTGCTTCTTTGGCCAGCGCTGTCTGGGGCTATAGAGTACAGGGGATGGTGACTCAAGGTGCCTTTCTGAGCCACCCCACTGCTCTTCCCTCTGTAAATACACTCCCAAAGGGAGCATAAACTGTGTTTGAATACAGTTATTTTGCCTCACAGCTACAGAGCCAAAAGGAATGGTTGGCTGTCCTTCTGTATGTAGTATAAGGTGGTCTGCATCATGAAGATCCACTCTTCTCATGATGCGTCCCTTAAACAGGCTGTCTGCTAAGTGATGGTCTACTGAACGTTGGGCTTCTCCAGCAGAAGGCAATACAAGAAGGCAATGCAAGCAGGAAGAGCTGGCTCCCATACCTGGCTGCTAGTCCTGAGAAGGGAAGGAGATTTTGCCCTCTTCCATCTCATGGATTAAGCAGGGAACACCAGAAAATGTTTGAGGCAGAAGATGCGCCTGCCATTTGTGGAAGTCAAGCCAAGCTTATCCTTCATTCCCAGTGTGACAGGCCGTTTGGGAACTGGAGTCTCCCTGTCTACTCAGTGCTTTATTTCCCCAGCCGGCTTAATTTCATGAAGCTGCTTTCATCAGCCCCTTTCCCTAGTGCAGCTCTGTTTATCTCACAGGCATCTTGAGAGACAACTAACTGCTTCATTTTTAAACAAATTTAAACAAATTCCCTTTTTAGGAGCTCTGCTCAGACTTTGGAAGGTATCCCAACCACAGCTGGCACTAAGGCACTGCAGCCGAGTAGCCATGTAGGGAGCACATTGCATTTAAAGCCTATGTCCAGGTGGGTTCTCAGCTGAATGTGGTGCCCACCACTAGCATTTGTGTGTTTGAGAAGTATGCAAGTCCTATATGACCAGCCTAAGTCGCAGCTGACCTCCTACCCGTGTCAATAAAACTTGGTGACACTTGGTGGCCTGTCAGCACAAGGGAAAATGACACAGAAGACATGTCTTGACCTCAAAACCCGTAATATCTTGTGCAATCTTTTACGTACATGCCGGAGAAGCGTTCTTGGTTATTTGGTAATAAAATGACCCTTTTTTTTTATTGCCTAAAAGGTTATTTCCCATCTTCTTCTGAGGCTTCTCTTTCCCATCCAGCTACATCTGTCCTAGTCTGGAAGCTGAACAGCTTTTTTAATGTCATGGCAGGAACTCTGGCACATTTGCAAAGATAGCAAGATGGATCTTTAACAGTCAGCTCTCAAAAAAGAGGGGTGGTCAATATGGCCATAGACTTTTCTCCATCTCTAGGCTTAGGACTGATCCATTTGCCTCCTTTTTTTTTCTGTTTCTCTCTTTTTTTTTTCTCTCTTCTTTTTGGCGGGGCAGGAGGAAGGAAGGAGGGAGGGAGAAGAGTTGTTAAAACTGAAAATCTAGCCAGAGGTAGCACAACACAGAGCTTTGGTGAGCATGGTTCGCTTTTAGATCCAAAGAAAAGGAGTCATCGGGTGTCTATAAATCTCATGGTATATTCAGCATTTTCAGAAAATCAGAAAGTTTGAAAATATGACCTGCTGTTGTACTGTTTGTTTTGATTCATTTTGCACTTTAAAAAAATGTTGTTGTTGTTGTTGTTTGCTTGTTGTTTTCAGAAGTGGGTCTGCACACAGGGTAGCACAAGCAGGGAGCATCAATTTTGGTTATGCCCAAAGCTCTGCAGAGAAATTCCTCAGGGACGGCACCAAATCTGCTGCTGTTGCCTGTTATGGCTGTTTCCAAGGGCTGACCCCTTCTCTCTCTCATTACAAAAGTTTTGCTCTTTCTGCACATCTCCTCCAATGTTTCCATAAAAGGAATTGCATCAAAAGGTTTTAAAGCAACAAATGGCTCTTCTTCCTACATCTCTTGTTTGTTTACTGGCATTTTGCAGGAACAAAAGCAGATTGGGGAGACGTGTTTTTCTCTCCTTACAGTCGTGACACTTCTGCAAGCATTGTAATATCCTACTTTTTCAGGACATTAAGGAATTAAGGCACACGATAATGCTAGTCCTCCCCAGCTGACTGCATTTTCAGCATCTACATGCACAGGTTTGCTCTCCAAGTGCTCCAAGAAGTCTAAATATTTAAGCCCATATCTCCACTGAGTGGGCTGAAGATGGATCTTTAAAGTACAAGGAGGCAGAAGTTTGTCTATACCAAGCAGTTCCCTTGCTGCCTCCGACACCTTCCCTGCTCCATGAAGTGGAGAGTTGACCCCGCTTTAAGCAAGAGGTGGGACTAAATGGCCTCTTGAGGTCCCATGCAGCCCAAATTATCCTATGACCCTTCTGCAATGGTATATGCAGGTACATTTGCATGGTATTTGGACATGCCTGGTATATGTGCAATCGCAGAAAGGGACCATGCTACTTAAATACTGAAGCCACGCAGTGAACGTGAAGTTTTGGATCGAACCAAAACTCCAAGGTTTCATCCCCAATTTCCTCTCACCGAGTTCTGTATTGCACTACCTTTGCTGTTCTTTCTTTGCCATCCGTAGGAGAGCAGCAGCATCCTGGGACCCTGATAGCTACATGAGCTTTTTCATTATCACCTAATTCAGGTGCCAAGGGATCAAAGTTTAGTCCGGTCCCTGCTGAAAGAAATGTGAACTTGACACAAGATAGAATAAGACTCCCCTCCAGCACCTTCAGATGCTGCTAGAGATGCCTGTGAAGGCAGCTGTTTAGAAGCCCGCTAGGAATGGTCATTTATGTGTAAACTATTTTCTGGTAGAAAACACCACCTTCCCCAAAATACTCAAAAATAAAGAAAAATGAAAACAAGCCTACTTATAATTTCGGCCTAAATCTGCTTTTTTCAGACATTTTGTAGTGTTTCTTGCTAGCTTCCCCACCAGCACTAGGAGGTCAGGGCCTCATCCCCGCTTGCCATGTGGGGTCCATTCTCCAGCCAATGCAACCTGGTTCTCTTCCCGATCTGCTCGTGGGAGGAAGGCAGTGGAGAGGCACGTTAGGAACAGGCTGCACACTCGGGATGCAGATATCCATGCTTGGATGCTGGCTGGCTCTTGAGTATAGCTGATTAAGAAGCATCACTGGGAATTAATCTGCTTGCAGAGACAGAGCTTGCCGTTTCCCTGCTCTCTTGGCAAATAAGCCAGGGAAGGATTTACCAGCTCTTATGAGCCATGGGGATGAGCCAATTGCAGATAGTCAGCTGAGCATCTGATGGCTTGGTGGGATACCAAGTGCCAAAATAATTCCTCTCTTGACACACGTAGGAACAGCCAAAAGCAGCTATGCACAGGTATTAAAATATTGCAGTGACAGCAGAGCTGTTGAGTTGCCGGATGTTTTATTCCAGTCTGCCCTAAGGGAAAGCCTGAGGGGTCCACTTGCTTAATGCCAAACAAGCTGCACCTAATAAAATCAGGGAGCATTAAGAAGACCCACCAAGATCCAAGCCACCATCTGAAAGCAAAATGCAGTTGAGTATTAGAACTCAGAACAAAAAATACAGTTTTTGTACTTGCCCAAGCATGCACTTACCCGAAAGCTGGTGCTCAGGGAAGGTCAGGGACAGCTTTGCCCTATGAAACACTGCTCCTTTGCCTGCCCTTTACCTGCCAGGAGCACCCCATCCATGCTGCAGCCCCTGAGCAAGTCTGCCACAAACATCACTGCGGCTCGTCCATCATCCTCCAGCCATTGTGGTCTGCGGAAAAGAGCAGGCAGTTCCTCCCATCCCCTCTCTGCTGGCCTAGCTGGCCTGGGCGAGCGGATGAAGAACATCAAATGCATGCACCAAGAAAACTATTTTCAAACTATCTAAATTCAAGTCACTTCCACTCACGAACTTGTGGAAGATAAGGAAAATATATATATATAACATATTTCTTACGATGGCAGATGACATTCAATGAAACATGAACCTGAGAGGCTCAGGAATCAATATTAATGCTCAGCTTCTAGCAAAGTAAAGCCAGATTTGGTGTGAACCGTTTACATTTTAAATGCCATTTTCTTGGGAAGAGCAGTGGATCTCATATTGCCACCGATCACTCTGCATAAAAAAACAATAAGTCTGGGATCCCTTCTGTGCTCCACAACCCGCTTTTTTCACACCAAGCAGAGGGATGCCAAGGTCATACACCTACACAGGGGTTTTGAGGAAACTGCTGTCAAAAAAGGCCTTGTCCATTTGGCTCACACAGAGCTAGGAAAACAGTTTGTATCTTGTAAACTTGCATTTTCATTTAAAGGCATAAATCTATGTTTGCCCTGTATTGTGTTGTCACTTAATGCATTTTTTTCAGAGTTCTGCACATAAATTAAAAGGTTTGCCACTGCAGCTTCTTGCTACGACTTTCTGTACTGACAGTTACAACTGAAACTGCAGGTTTTCTACATCTAGTTGAGTCCACAGAAGACAGGATGAGATGGGAAACATCCATCCTCTTGCCTGAAGGCAAGAGCAACTGTATCCCAATGTTTGCAAAGAATTATTTAATTTGTCCTTAAAATTGGCCATGAGTTTTATTGCAGCACCTCGCTGTCCTTTCGGTTATAAACCTTCTGCTTGTGGCTAACAAACTGGTTCAAGTACAATCACCACCCACCCCACTATTTTCCTATCCATAATAAAATCATAGAAGACAGCAGTGTTTTGTTTTGGAAGTATTTCAGGGAAAAAAAAGAAAAAAGAAAAAGAATGTAACCTCTATTAAACTATGATGAACTGAGGGAATGTCAGAAAGCGACCTGAAGAGCCCAGCAAATTACAGTCTTAATTTCAAGCTGTCTGGAGTGTTTCTCACCACAGACACTGAAACAATATACACATAAACTTGAAGAATTACAGCCTTGTTTACTTGCGTTATCTAGCTCTGCATCTCCCATTTGGGAATATGCTGCCAAGATCAACCCATCTGGCTCAAGCCAAAGAAAGGTGACAGCAGATGAGTGCTGAGTGCTGCTGACTGCCCCACCAAAGGACATCTTCCACTTCTCTGTTTGGCTGGAAGCAAGCACAACTCTCCAGAAACATCTAAAAACTCAATACCCCTTTCAGCATCTGCATCTCTTCTTAGATCGTGTTTTCTCTTCTTAGATCGTGTTTCTCTTGCTGTCTACTCGCACCGAACCGAAGCTGAGCCTCAAGAATAAGCATCTTTCTAGCCCGGTACTGCTCCTGCTAGGCAGAGCTTGGTCGTGTTGTCAAGGTACCCAGCTTAAAAATAGATTTTGCAAGGAGCTGGAAGTGATATGGAAATATTACTGTTCTCAAAGCTATTATTAACTTCCAAACGTTGGATTTTTCAGGCCATGGGCTCCTGGAGGTGAGGCAAGGAAACGGGATTACCTGAATTAAACCTGCATTAACGCGCCCTTCCCAAAAGCCGCTGCAGGAACGTGCAACTTATTCCTAGTTTATTCTGTATTAGTCAGAAACTCTCTTTAGACTCACTGGACACTCTTTATTTGGCAGAGAAAGCAAAATGACTGTTTTTGTCAGCATAAACAAGGTTTCGGTCTTTGCTTGAAATCCCCATTTCCTATTGAGGAGGCCCATCCATCAGGCATTAAGACAAGCCTCTGCTCTTCGGTTGGGACACACTGTACCAGGAATTTCTTGTGCCTGGAGGATAGCATGATCTCTTGCATGCTTTCTCGCAGGGAGGCATCATCTGGACTGAAAGTCCTCTACCAAAAATAATAATAAAAATAAAAGCACGGGAGAGGCTGTGACTGCGGAAAGCATTGTTTCTGCTGGATTGGGTTTGGTTTTTTAGAACAAATGTTACTAGCTCTGTATACTCCTCTTCACAAGCATGCTCCTCAAAGCAGCATTGGAAACATGTGAACACAAAAAGTGAACAGGCATCATAGAACGGGCGATTTCAGAGGAAGCAGCTGGTATTTAACCCACCCTGATCTAGATTGGGATTTTAGTGATTTGTCTAATGATTGCGTGGCCCGCAGCACTTTTCCTTATTCTGAATATATGCCAATTGTCTATCCACAAACTTATGAACAGTTTTAAAATTATAAAAGCTCCCAGTAGCTGGCATGCCCAAAGCCTCCAAAGATGCCTCCTAAAAGAGCCTGGTTCTTTGGAGCCAGCAATGAATTTAAGGGACAGAAATCACTAGAGGCAGGTTCCTTTCTGCACCCAAAACCTATCTGTAAGGATTCTGAGTGCTTTTTTGGAAAGACCACGTGCTTTTTAGGAAAGATGGATGGGGTGGAGGAGTTGCCTATCTACAAGGCAGGACCAGCAGGCTGATATGCTCACAGGGGCAGAAGTGCTCAGAGCAAGAAGAGGTGTAAAAAAAGAGGAGCCTGAGCCAATTTTCTCTTGGAGTGGGAAAGACATCTGGGCTAAAGTCTGTCCATTGATAAAAAATTGATAATTACCATTCTTGAACAACAGCTGTAGGGACAGATAAGACAAGATGGTCAAGTCCTGCCTGCTCCATGCAACTCCCTAAAAATAGCCGACCTGCACACATCCAGAGAATTCTAACTTTATTTTTTAAGTAATGGCTATACTTGAGAAGACGAGAATCACTTTGACGGATACAAGAAGTTTTCCTTAATCCCTTTTGTTGGGAAGGGTGACTCATTGAAATATCAATCAAAATCAAATGTTTTCTTGCGGTATTTTTAGGCAATAATACTGGTGGTCCAATGAGTCACTACTCCAGCGCTGTCCATTAAGTTGAATGCAAAAGCAATGGGATCCAATTTAATGGATTGCTTTGCAGAGCTTTTTCCAGAGAGCACTGCGCTCACAACAGCACAAGCTCTCAAGGCCACATTTGTTTCTATCGCACTATTTAAATATTTCCCCCCCTACTCTCCCTATATAAAAGAACCAAAGCATGTATCCAAAAGCCTTTCACTTCAAAATTACTGTAATCCATACTTGATTTGGCTGTGATTATTCTGAGAATTTCAAAAGAAAAGTAATGCCAAGAACTGTTGAGAATAAGGCTTCAAAAAGTGGGAAAGAACAGAATAGGGCTGGTTCATAGATTCATGTTGTTTCTGGTGAAAAACATTAATCAGAGATACCTCCTTCTTGGGTTCCTCATGGGAACCCCTATTCGTATGTCCACCTTCCCCTGCAAGACTGCCTTTTTCTCTTGCTGGTATTTTTCAAGCTCTCATCTGCAGACAGATTTTGATGTATCCCTCTCATTTTCCTCTGAGCCATCCCACCAGCTTCCAATAGACAGGGTGCCCTCAAGGCACCTGCTTGCAGAGCTGCCTGAGGGATGATGTGAGGCCAGAGGCAACTGTGGGGAGAACATGCAAGCACAAAGATTGCCTTGGTGTCTCCTGGCATGATACCCACAGTTATGATAAATGCTCCAAATGGAAGCAAACTCTTCTGTCCCTTTCTCTTACTTCAAGGTCAAACTAGAGTAAAATATCTAATTCAGCAGAGTTGCACTTCTGTAGTGCCCGACCTACAGCCGTTCAGGAGCCCTATGGGCTTCACCAAGCTTTCGTTCAACCAGAGAGTGCAGGAGCCGTGTCAAAAGCCCAGGCCCATTTCACACCACAGCTGAGCTCTGCCAGATCTTGCTTTTTTACATTTACAAGCCAGTCTTTGTGCTTAGGAAAGAAAAAACATGTTGCTCTTCTACCTGAGGATGTGGCTGAAGAGGTGGGCAGCATTTGGGTCCTTCTCCGGTACATGGGCAACTGCTTGGTCTTGGACTCAAGAATTGTGTTGCCCAGCTCTACAAATTCAGCAATTTTTTCCATCTCTGCAGTTCAAGAGTTATGCATGTGTTGTTTCCCCCTGGGACCACCAAAGGCAATGCCATAAATAGGAAAAAAAAAAAAAAAAGTCAACCATGGTGCCCCAGAACAAATACTTTGAATGATCTCTCTACCGAGAAGGAGCTCAGCTCCCCAGAGCAGATCTGCTCTACTCTGACGCCCGAGTCATACAGTTTGATTTATAAATGCACTCAGGGAAACAGCAACCAATACCGAATTGCACAGGATCATTGAGTTAATTTGGAGCTAAAAGTGTTATTCCGTCGTGATATTCATTCTTCTCTTCACTAAACCTTTAATTCGATCCAATCAAGACAGAGTCAAGCAAGTCTGCCCATGAAGAGGGTACTGAAAAAAGAAAACAGGGCTACATCTATGATTTATTTTTTGTTTGCTCATGTAAGATACCCTTTTGGAGAAAAAGAAAACTGATGAGGCTTGTGAGAAGAAAAGAACAAAGAAAAATTAAACATCAAGACAGCTCCCCCCGACCACTCCCAAAGCCACATGCATTTTTTCTTTCCTTTGCTTAAAAGACAGGCGTTATTGAAAAAGTCCTAAGTGTTGGCATCAGACATGTAGGATTATAGTTCACTTGGGAAAAAAAATGAACTGAGAAAAGAAGTGAAGGACAGAAGAGAAGCCCTGCAGCTTATCTGCCCTTTCCCTCCTTGCCATGCCTAACACAAAGCCGCAAGCTGTACAATATGAGTCTAAATTTGGATATCCTTTCACTGATGTTCAATGGGGACAGCAAAAAAATACAATCTGTCCTTCCTGGACTTGTCCTTGCATTTCAGACACACAAAGGAAGTACCCTGAGCATCCCAGGGTAGCTTTGGTCCTGTCAGTCACCTCCATTTGATGTGAAGGGGTCAGGGCTGGAGGGCAGTAAAAGTTGAACAGAGCTTGTAATTTAATGTGTAACTCTGTAGATTAGAAGCTTGCAGTTCAGGGGTGACTTCCTCAGATTCAGAAAGAGCTGGTTCATTAAAACCCTTTACATGGGCAAGCTATCAACCCTGGCACCTTTGTATGGTGAGTGTTACTGCCTGTGCAGAGCTGGACCTGGAGAGGTTTCCGCCAACCTCAGTGGCGGGCGCTCTTCTTGTTGGGTTGCTGAGCCCAGGATTCCTGGTTTCAACAAACTCCCTTCCTGGAGCTTCCCAAGAAGGATGTGGGAGTCTGCAAATGTCTAGCAGCCTTCAAAAGGCCCAACTCATCTTGGAAGAGTAAAGTCACCAGGTAGTGTAGAGGCAGCTCTGCCGTCCCGCGCCAACATCTTTTGCCTTGCACACTCTTTCATCAGAGAAAGGAGGGATGAGAGCCAGACACCAAAGTTACCTAGGGGAAATTAGGTGGCCCCCAAAATATTACGGGTTTCCAAGCCACCAGCTTCCTCAGGCATCCTAAAAGTCTCTTCTACTACAGACTTTCCGAACTGACAGCTCTGTAAGATGATGAATGGGAGATGCACAGGAATTGCATGTCGTTTCCCTTGTGTTGCAGGACAAGATGATGTCTTTAAAGTCCTGGTGGACAGATGCTTCTGCTGAAATGAAACCTATCAGCAAGCTAGCCTCAATTACCCCCTCTCTGCACCCTGGGACCCACCAGATGACAGGCATCGGGGTCAGGGAAGAGGTCGGTGGGAATGGCCTCAGGTGACCAAGAAGGGGAAAGTGGCCCCCCAGCAGGATTAGCCTGACAGCAAACCGTCCAAAAGACATATATCCACATGAGAAAAAATGATGATGCACTGAGGACTTCGCTGGTACCAGCAAAAAGCAGAGAAATGAGGGATACATGATGAGATCTCCTCATTTCTTGGTATTTGTGAGATAATGCTGGAAGAATGTGTAGCCCCTTGGATAAAATAGTACCTTAAAAAACTTTTCGTAAAATGCCCAGACAAAAGGGTGTTTCTACACACAAGCAGCAAAATCCTTCATTCACTAGCAACACTTAGGTTTGGGCTAGGGCTAAAACTAACACTTTTGGACAATGCTCCTATGATTTCTTCCTCCATTCTGTTTTCATAGACACAGATTGAGATCCTCATCTTCTCATGGTGCTTGCTTCAAAGATGAATGTTTTTTCAGGAAAGAAAAAGCTACATTCAAAGAAAAACACCTAACAAATCCAAACAGAACAAAATTGCGCAGCTCCAAAGGTTAAGATCTCCCAGGCTCTGGGATCTGTCAGCTCCTGTGTCGCTCAGGAAGGACAGAAAGCACGGTTCTGTGGTGCTCTCAATAAGAAATCAGGAAAACTCAATGTGAGAAATTGTCCTGATTGAGGGTTTATTAACGCATGGAAGCGAGAGCATCGCCTTGTGAATGCCGCAATCATGAGCAATGCAAAGTGATGAATGAGGGGAAATGAGGAGCCCTGAGCAACGTTTCACACCCCAGCCCAGCCACCCTGACTCAAAAACATGGCAAATGGGTCCGCTCCTTTACATGCTGTTCTTCCTCTCTGTAATACTGATGCATTTTTATCCTTTCTTGCCAGCCGCTGGGAATGTCCCATGGGTCTGCCATTCGCAGACCAGCAGACACATCAGCAGCTCTTTAAGGGGAATTCAGCATTCTCTGTCCTAAAACATTTCTCTGAAGTTCTTCATCTCCCAAAACTTCAAGCAAATAACACTTGGCTAAATAAAAGCGGGCAGCAATGATGATGCAGGATAGTGAAGTTTTGTCAGGGTGAGCAATGCTAATAGCTGTTTTTTGGAGACATTCATTCACCTAATGGCACCTGAGAGGGACCCTCTCTTGATTGTATATCAAAGCAAATGCCTGGTAGGGTCAACCCTCACAGAGTATGTGGCAATAAAAGGGAGCTGGAAGACTAATCAGCTTGGGAGATTGTGGAAATCCCTCTAAGCGGTCTCCCAGATCTCTGAGCCTCACAGAAATCTTGGAAAATCTATCCTTGGGCTTTTCAGAAACCCTTCCCCGCTATCCTTCATCAAAGCTGTCCTGTGCGACAGAAATTACTGGAAAGTTCAGAGCTCTCAGATTTCTCACCCTGGCCATGATGGTCAAATATAGGAACCCAGAAAAGTGAAATTTAACAGGATGTGAGTTGCTAACCCTTCGGCTTGACCTAGAAAACAAGTGATTGTCTCAGAGAGAAGAGAAAGGTGGATTTTTTTTTAAATGAAGTAGTATCTCATCCTCCTTGTTTTTGTACCATGCAATGTGCTAAATCTCAGCAACAGAAAAAAAGGGGCAACACCATGATGATGCCCATTACAAGCTAAGATTTCCGATGATAAAAAGCAGGAATTTCATGGATCTACAAAGGCATCCCGAAGTTTTCAATGCAGACTGAGAGCCCATGATCCTGGTATACGTAGTTATTTCAGAAATGCCAACAAAAAGCTTGCCTGTAAATGAGGAAAAGCTCCTTTGCCAGCCTCTCCCATTGCCTATTTCTGGACAATTCTGGTACAAATCTATAGGGTCCAGGTGCAAAGAGCATCCTGAGCAAGGATGCAAGGGGTCCATCCCCACATTTGCCCTGGACACCAATGTCTCTATTAGCAGCAGTGCCCTGCTCCGAAGAGGGAGCTGAAGCCCGGGAATGTTGCAGCAGAGCAGGAGATGCTCCCCATGGGCTGCAGATGCTGCTCAGGCATCATCTGCATCTTGTAATGGCAACACTGCCACATCCATGTGTCTCCACAGCACTTCATCTCAGAGGCATATCCTTGCCTTTTTCTGTCACCCATAGCTTTAACAAACTGCCTATAGCTGGCAAAACTTGGGAAAAAATGCAGCTGGGCAGAGCACGGATTATTATCGTGATGAGGACAGGAGGACCTCCAAGAGTTGAATTCTTCATGTTCACTGGTGACCAAAAAGAATCCACATGGAAGATTTATATCAGCTCTTGTTTTATAGCCTGAATTGCCCAAGGTCCTACAGCACCATGTGCAACAGATTACCAACTACCCCTCCAAATGCAGGAAAACAATACCAAAAAAAAAAAAAAAAGAAAAAAGAAAAAGAAAACCTGCTCTGATCACTCCCTTCTTGTCAAGATTTATTTCATGTTTTAAAAATCTGGAGCACCCATAAACATCCCCTATACTTCCAAATGTCTAAGGAAGTCTGAGGTAGCTCCAGCATCTCTCCTGGAGATGATCTTGGAGATGGTAGAGCACCACCAAGGCCCTTAGGAAAGTACTGAAAACTCTGTGGCTTGCAGTGCAAGAGGACACAAATGTGCCTTTCTGGGAGGTGGGAATCCTGACGGAAGAGCCAGTCCCAGGTGCATTTAGCCTTTTGCCACAAGCCCAGCTCTCTGAGGGAAAAAATACTGCTCTGAGTACATATAAATATTTGCCTGCCATATATTTATATAAATCACCTCTCTACCTGTAATTCACAGCTTTAGGAATCATCCAAAGATTTGCAATGTTAGATACCCGCCCAGCACAGATGCATGATTATAATTCGGTACAGCAACTGAATAGTCAAAGTAAACAGATTCCTATGGGTAAGCAATAGCCTGTTGAGTGCATGAAATGGACCAGTAATGCAGCTGAAGGTTCATATCACAACCTATAACTCTGTGGTGGATACAGGCTCCAAACTGTTTTTTCCCCATCCTAACTGAAGAAATGAACTTCCTTATGTGTTGCACTAATTTTACACTCACGCTCTCTCTCTCTCTCTCTCCAGAAGCACGTGATCTTGGTTTTCTGTTTTCTCTCCTAAAATTGCAGACAGAGAAAGGAAAGAAGAACAGACTGCTAATTTGCTCATGGCACCCAAGAACGTAAATGTTGTTTCACTTGGGGGTCTGCCATGTTTTCTGTCCAAATCCTACTATCTCACTGATGTTACGATGACTTTAAATACTCACGTGGTCTCTGCAGAGGTGAAATTTCATCACAGCCCTGTTAAATGTGGTACAGGTCCTCAATGCACATGGAGCCTCCAGCCCTTGCAGGATATTCCAGCCCGATGACAGAGCACCCACTAAGCCAGGAGCTGTCCCGATTTCATGTCCACCAACAGTGGGTTTCCCCATCTAATCACCTCTTAATCCCACTTACATCTGTGTTTTCCTCCACATCCTGCAGCAGTGGGTTGAATGATGCAGTTATAAGCTATGAAGGAAGTGTTCCCTTGCATTGGCCTTAAAAATCACTCCAGGAGCCTTTTCCAAAGCCAAGGGCAGCTGCAACTCAGGATTTCTGTGATTCATCCTGATCTGAAATGGTCTGGAGCTTTCGTCAACCCCTAAAGCTTCAGGCTCACTCTTAATCCCCTTAAAAACGTCCAGCTTTGAGTTATTTACACCAAGCTCCCTTTCTAAGGCACTGTCAAAGCGGAGGGGCTTTCCAGGAACTGGAAACAGATTTTAGGCTGCTTCCTGTTTTTTTTTTTTTCATATTACCACAGCAATGGAAAAGACTTTCACAGTCAGCCTTCTCTTTTTGAAAGGCTGATAGGCATAATTAGAAACAAAACTCCAGTCTTCACAGTGCAACACTTTCTTGCTTAGAAAAAAATAGTGAAGAATACTTGCAGGAAGACAAGTTGCACCACTTCCTACTGTTCTGAGCCACAAGCACTTGAGGCAAAATAACAGGTATTTCTAAAGCTTGCAATTTTGATATTCATTTGTGAAAGTGTAATTTATGAGGCAGCTGAAGAGAAAGCTGCTGACTTAGGAAATTCATCCCCAGTCTCTGCAATAGCATAAGTCTACTGCACTAAATCCAATTCACATGCAGGCAAACCCAGCTCTGGGTGCAAAGGAAGGACTGACTTTGCTATTTACCTGCTGCTTGTGCTCCTGTAGCCAAGCAGCACCAACCCAGTCTGCACCCCTGCTGTCCATAATTGGACAATTTCCCTCTACTCCAAAGATGTTTTGGAGTAAACAGTTGCCATGAGATGTTTACATGGTCAAAATACAGCTTTGTTCGACTGCCAGCTGAAGTGAGAACTCAAAATTTATCAGAGCCAGGAAAAGCTCCCACGGGACAAGGCGCTGTCTTTGATTGAAGAAGTCCTGACAGCAATTTGTCTCCAAATCTCTATTTCCAGTGGAGGAGGTGAAAAGAACCCAACTCTCTGGAGGAACTAGAGAACAGGAAGGCAACTTTAGGAATCCCACAAGGACTCATCTGGCCTGTCCTATCTTCCTCCAGGCCTGGACAGCTCCATAGCAAGGCTGACCTGGTTCACTACCTGCTCCTCACACAGGCTCAGCAAGACTTGGACAACTTTTTGGTACAATATTGAAATGTTTTTAAAAATGAACTAAAATAACCCAACCAACACTTCTTCCAACAAACACTTCTTCCTAGAGAAAATTATATTGAGGTGTATTTTAGTGGAGGCAGGAAATGATTTTGAAACTGAGATCTGCCACCCTATGACCACCAATATGGGACAGAGAGAGAGCTGCAGCCTACATCTTTAAGCAAAGATTCCCCAGAAACTATTATCTCTATAAATCAGATCATTTTTAATTCATTGCTCAAATGGGCTTCTAAAATGGGAAACTAGGATCTTGCCAATTCTGCCCTAATTTCCACATGTTGAGATTTCTGAACATGTACATATACAGCCTTAAGCTAATTCACCTTTAATTCATTAGTATTTACACATGAACTGAAAATAATCCAAGCACGTTTCCAAATAACTATGGACTATTGTAGTATGTTCTTCATATTATCCATCCTTAAAATGCTACTTTTAGAAGCAGCATAGCCTGTAACTTGAGTGTTTGATTTGAGATGTTTGCAAGATATTTATGGATTCGTTTTTTAATGTTGGAATTACTGTCTTTTCTGGATATTGTATAAGTCAATGAAAATTAGCAGTGTCTTTCGCAAGGACTCCTAGCATAATTTCTGGTTACCAAGGAGTTTCCCTTGGGGAATTTTCTGTTGATGAAGAGTAAAAATAGCTTTAAAAGAGAAATAAGGCCTACAGTAAACTGCCTGAACGCAAGGGTGTTTCCACACCGAATGATTTGCAGACATTCTGTTGCTAGTTGCACTTTAAACAGAAGTAATGGAAAATATTTGCATTCAAATTTATGTTGTCTTGGTACCTGCTGGGCGCTTCAAGTGGGAAAACTCAACATGACTTTTTTTCTTGCAGGCCTGTCCATGACGTACGAGCACTACAGGGTGCGCGCAGGAGCCCGGGGAAGCACTGTTTGCTGCAATTTTATGACCCAAAACTTTATCAGGTTTGGGGTTTTGGAGGGTTCAAACAGCATCCCCGAAACATTATCAAAAAGCCAAATGGCCCCTGAAAAGTCCATTTTGAGACAGTCCCCCAAAATCCACTCCATAACTTCTGCTTGTGCACCCTGGGAGACATTGCAGGGCCTATGAATAAGGACACTTTCATATAGAGCTAGTAAAAATTGTCCCCAAAACAACCCTCTTTGGCAATCATTTTCTGATGAACCCATAAATCACAAGGAATCTGGCAAAAGTCCCTGCTCGATGAATCAGGCAGGAAAAGGGATAAGAGGTTGTAAGAAAGTCTGAAGCTGTAGAAAAGGGGACTAAATGAGCAGCAACTTACTCATCACTCATGAATGTTGCTCCTCAACATTTATAAGCACTTAAAAAAAAAAGAAAGCTCTTTTTTGCTAAATAAGGTAATTTTCAGCATTTAGGAAAGAATAAGAGACATTCCTTCTGACTTACAACTTCATCTATTTTGCGGACTGCGAAAGTGAACCAAGGCACTAGAAACCATCCAAGCCATGGCAAGCAGAGAAGCAGAGCCTAGGCTGAGAGAGATGTTTTTCCTTATGGTTTACTACAAGCAAGAAGAGTCCAGGAACAAGAATAGACCCCCAATTGTACTCAAAGATGGAAAAAACTCTTCTGCAACATATGTGACCTTACGCAAGCTAAAACTGCACGTAGTGGTCAGATTTAAAAGCAATACCAATTGTTAAAGGCAAGTCTAATGAAACCTTTCTAATTGCACTGTCTACTCGCAACTCTTCCAAATGCAGGTGTGTGGCCTGCCAAATCTTAACTTGAATTTCGCTGAAGTAAGGGTGTAATTTTGAACCCCATTCTGTCTCATGTTGAATGATTTACTAAACAATCAGTCCAAATCTCCCTGGAGAGTCGAGTCTGGGCTGTCATAAAGAGAAGGAGAAAGATTTGGGCACCTTCAAACCCTTGGAAAGCAAGTGGAACATAGAGAACTGTATGTGCCTTACAGGATCTCAGAAGCCAAAACACCACAAAAAAAATCCTTGAGAGATGATAGACTGAACAGGCAGGGTATTTAGAAATATTGCAGTGGATATATCTTCACTGGGGGGTGGTACCCTGCCAAGAGGACAGCAGCCTGGATGAACATGAGCTATAAAGGGCACAACAACCAAAGGCAAAGGCTGAACTTCTGCTGTGATCTTTCATCTCCCCCTCCCTGAAATGTCCTCACTTTCAACACTCCACAGAGAGCAGTTTTGCAGTCTGATGCTTCTCAGCTCTTATTCTTTGCTGGTAGGTTCCTGAGGCTATTCCACCTCTGGTGACCCTGACAGATATGTCACCAGATGCAAGGCGCAGTGTGCAAGGCAGCTGCTGCTCTATTTTGCTGGCCAATGTAAAATATCCAAAAGGCTCGCTGGGTTTGAAGGAGCAAAAACTTCAGGACAGCAAGATAACTTCAGATCAAACTCCCCAGAGAGATGTGGATGCTTTGCATAGGGGGTGTTTCTTGGGTTGGTTTTTGGTCCGTATCAGTTGCACATTGCCTAGGATAGAGCATGTGCAGCATGCAAACACAAGCAGGCAGTCACTCATTTGTTTAATAAAGTATTTCCTGTTTTTTTTTTAGAGCAGGAAGGTGCACTAGCAGGGATTACTTGTGCTGGGTCATAAAGTATAAGAGAGCAGGACCCCAAGTGATTCCTCTGGTTGATATGGAACAATTCAAATTTGATTGCAATCCAATTATTAAACAGGTACAGTTCCAATCCAATTAATGAGTATTAAAGAGGATGCAGCCCTATATTCCCACTGGCTAAGTGGTGGGAAAACTTTACCCAAATCCTGCCTTTTCCTGCAGGTTAAGTGCTTGAAGGATGAGGAAATGCCGGTTCTCATATGGAATTTAAGCATGTCTTTGGCTCCCAATGCCTGTTTTATGTTCTCAGGCATGTTGAAAGCATATGGAAATAGTCACATAGCATCCATTTCAAATCAGATAGGACAATACACTCTGCTAAGACTACCTGACTGCCTCTAGTAAAGTTGCTTTCCATGTTATTGAAGGAAGGAAGCCAAGTTGCACACAGGTTGGCATCTCTTTCCCATTTTTCAGAGAAGAAGGTTGCAGTAAGCTTTGGGGACACTGTAGATCAAAAGTACTTGAGTAACTACGGACACTTCCCTTGTGCATTTACAGTTTTCTAAATTCAAAGCAGCCATAAGAAGAAAAAAATCAAATGCCACAGTCCACGGCAACCTAGAGGCTGAAGCTTGCAAAGATAATATTTGAGACTCCAAAAACATGAAAACCAGAAAATAGGCCAGCTTCCCTTGCACTAAAAAAAAAAAAAATTAAGCTACTGCAAAATAAAATAAAATAAAATAATTAAAAAACCCAGCTTATATATGAAGGCAGTGAGATAAGGAGAATGTATAATTGGATGCTGTGGTATTACGGTGTAATTCTTAACAGCTATGCGGAGCTACCCAAAGATAAAAGAGCTGTCAGATAAACTTCATGATTAATATCAAAAAAAGCTTTGCATTAAATTCTATTGCTCTTACAGGAGACCAAATAACAAATGAGACTGCAAACCAAAAATCCAGAAAACTTCCAGAAAAATCCAAAGGAACTTTGTTCCTTTCTTTTCCTACAATCCTTTCAAAGAGAAATAAGGAAAAAAAAGGATTTCACCGCAGTTTAACCTTTGACTCCAGGAGATTTTTGAAAGCAGAAATTTGAAAAAGTAAATCCACGTGGTGTTTGCTTTGAATCAAGAAAGATGAAGCAGACAATGCGCCAGACCATCGGCTCCAAAAGCTATACAGATCCAGCTTTTGAGACAAAATTAAACAAGGTGAGCATCTGAGGTTCAATTCCTAGTGGAATCCATTCCTTTACATCCACTACTTCAAAAACTATTGCTTCAAAACTAAGGCCAACCACAAAATTCTTCAGAAAAGCTTTCTGCCCCTTGCCATCACGAGGTGCAGCTCAGCAGATTTCCCTCTAACCCTGCAAAGATGCCTAATGCTTTTTGAAAGGACCATGGTCTGTAACTCTCAGCAGCTCAATCATCTTCTGAAGCCATTTCCAAAACACCCTGTTGATGAAGAGGAGTAGCCACAAGATAACGCTTCATCCAGTGATCCAGCACCCAGATGGGCAGGTTGCAGGTGAGAGCGAGGATCAGACTGCTGGTGGCCCAAGGTGGTCACCCATGCAAAGCAGATAGAGGAGACACCTCAGCACACCAGCCCATACGAAAGTGTTTTAACACAGGACACCCATCTTCATTTTGAGAGTATTACTGGGGAAGTGGAACAGGAAAATTCTAATGATCTGGATCCCACCAGAGATGACATGAAGCAATGGAGCTGTGGAAGCATGTGGTCCTCTTGGTCTGTGGGCACTCAAACTCTCCCCAACATTTTCTGTTGAATTCCATCCCACACGACCCAGGGCTCTGAGCTGGCACCTCAGCTATGGTGGTCTCATCCGTTCCTTTTGTCCCTTTGCTTCTTTGCTGCCCCCTCGCTCACCCAGAGCAGGACCAGCAGATGGGAATGTGTGCCCATGTCCCAGCCGGGCCAGCTCAGGGTGCAGGGCTTTGGGCCACATTTGCCACGGCAGGCTCGGTGGTGATGGGATGATGACCTACAAGAGCCAACGTATCGGGCACACGTTCCCGACACCGGCGCTGGGAAGGGATGGAGCAGCATCGTAGGCTGCCCTGCAAGATGCACCAGCGCTCACCGCTGACAAGCACCCAGCAGCAGGACTGCTCACCAGGGCGATGCTGCTTTACGCCTTGTTGCTTTAAACATTGACTCAATGTCAGCTCCGCTTTGGGGCCGTAGGGAGAGAAATGCCACAAGAATTCTTCCAGCATGGATTTGTTATTTTCAGTTACATAAAAAGGCTGGTTTGGCCTCTCGAAATGAGTCCCATCTCTACCACAGGGCTCGCATGAGAGGCTCTCTGTGCAAACCATCTGCGACTGGTTCACTCACTAACTTTTCCATCCACCCGGAAAGGAGAGATTAAAAATACTGTGCAGCACCAAGGAAAGTACCTTCTTGTCAAAATTAGGAACCAAAATGGGATGATCCCGTCCTTGCTGTCAGCATCCTGGTGTCCAGGGCCAATAGAGCAGAGAGAAATGAGTCTGATTAGAAATTCTTGAACTTACAGCAAGAAATAAGCATTGCTCTTAGTGCAGAGTCTGGGTCTTCTTGGTAAACGGCCAATGGGCCACTCACAACCTGCACTTGGCTTTCTCTTCTGTTTCTGATGAGCAGCCCTCTGCTCTATATGTATCATTTGCATTTATCGTATGCATATATCATATGCTCATATGCATCTATACCCTGCTGTCCTGGGAAACAGTCTCTCACGAGCAAAGCTTTGGAAACCAGGCTGGACAAAGCCGGACCAGCCAAAGCCTCTCCAGCAATACTACACTAGAAGGGAACAGGACCCGATTTGTCAATGGATCTTCTCTCACTTCTCGTTGATGGTAACAGTAGGTGCCAGATCTTTCCAACCGTGACTCTGTTTTTCTGAAAGAACCAAACACCCTTCTGTAGCAGCAGCTTTGCTAATGATTCACTCGTTTTCCATTCAACAATGGAAAAATTCCCCTTAAAGAAGCTCAGACAAAGTGATATTCACTTAGGAATATTTATTACTAAATGAAGAACGAGGAAGGCATATGTGTTTTATCAGTAAGTCAAGGAGAAACTATTGCTGTCATGAAATTCTAATGTAAACTATAATTGTAAGAAATAGCTCAGAGTGTTTATGGACTGTGGGAGAAGCAAGAGAGTTCTTTGCTATAAACAGAAAAGCAAACAAGGTAATGAGAATGAGCATCTTGCTTTCTAAGCTATGTTTTTTTACCTATCCTAAAAGTTTTCCATGGACACTGCACAGAACAGCCACCTTCGATATGAGCAGTTTAATGCAGATATATGCTTTTTAAAGTCCAGAAAGTCATACTGCGTGATAAACAGGATGGGATACCACTCATAGATATGTAAACAAAAAGAGATAGCATGCACTCCCTAAATGACATAATCCATCTGAAAAGCAAACAGGGATGTTTTTATAAGATGAGCCAACATGTTTCATTATGTGTTGTGGTACTAGTTACTTTTCTTTTGTCAGCTGTCTTTTATGTGGAAATTTCCAGACTTGCTTCTGTAGATCACTGAGTCACCTATGTTTCCAAACAACAAATCAGACAGATTCCTGTGATCTTAGAGGGGAAACTTTAATATAGAACAAAATCCATTGGTCTTTTTTTTTAAAAAAAAAAAATTGCAATACTTCAGGATTTGCAAGCTTTAGCTTTTCCACCTAGATCTGGAATTCTGAAAGCAGCAAAATGCAAAACCCTGAGACTGGAGAATACAAGCTACAAGTCAGATAACCTTGCAAAGTCAGTTCTCTGGCAGGTAGGAGATGCTGAGTTCAACTGCAAGAGTGTTTCTAATTCAGCTCCCATCCACGGCTATATCAAGGGCATGGAGAGGGCACAGGTTTGCTCCAGGTTATTGCACAGGAGCTACACACAAACAGCAAGTGACGTGGGCGAAAGCCAGCAGCGAGCACGCTGCCTTGTGCTCAAGGAGCCTCTTTAGGAGCAGAGCTGGATTTCAACTCTGACTTCACAGAAACTATTGCAACACATGCAAAAAAAAAAAAAAGAAAAGAACATCCAAAAAACAGTTAGGATTATATAAACTTCATAAACTTTACCATAGTAGCTTCAATACCAAGAGTATTTGACTTCGTGACCTTAGGGTTTTTTTTCCAGCAGAGTTTTAGTATGCAATAAATTTATTAAAAAGCATATAAAATCAATTTTTGTATAAATCAAGTTTTTTATTTTCCAACGTGGTTTCAGAAAAACAAAGGGGTACCTCTGGTTCTCCTTGTTAGAAAACTGTTCCTGCAAAGGCTACCCAGAAAATGCTGTGATTTATCCATCACTTGAGCCGCTTCAGCATATGCGTGTAACTGCTTTCATGATGTGCTCATCATCATTTTAAAGAAACCCAGGCTGGAATTCTGAGGGAATCTGAGGGAAGATATTTCCAGCAGTACTTTCCATTGCTATCCTGCTAAACAACATCTGCTGTAAATAAGCTTGTTCCATCAATAATACATAAAGAATGTATTCAGCAGGGGTTGTAAAACAGATGTATACACTGAACTATTCAATAAATATGAAATTTCCATAAAGAACAAATGTAGTCAAGTAGCAGTGAGGCAGAAACTCAGCCCTTCATCATGCATTCTGTGAAAGCCACCAGAAATAGTTTTATAACTTGGGAATATATATATTTTTTCTCTGCTTAAATATGGCGTTGTCCTTGTTTTCTGACGTTTTTGTTATTCCTTTTTTTCACTCGATCATTTTCTGTGCTTTCCACAGAAAGAACGCTTGATCACTTCTTCTAAAAACCACCGATAAGAAAATTAAATCCCTTTGGCATCACTGCACAGCGTAGTTGCATAACAAGCTGAGTATATATAGAAATTGCATTCCAAGTGTTTACATAAGAGCTCAGAATAACATAGATGCAAAAAAAAAAGCAAACCCCCAACTACTCAATTTGTAATGAACCCTTTAGTGCTTTTCTGTCTGATAACTTTGAGCAAGGGAATCAGCTTACTAATGGTACATGCTTAATATTATTCTTATGCTGTTTACATAACTGGGAAAGAAAGAGTAAAAATGAGGAAGGTAAATGGAAAAAGGTGATTTACTTATTTAAGATTTGCTTCCAGGCCAGAAAGAGTTGCTGGTGCTTTAAAATTTCCAAATCTGAAATCTTTCGTAAATACTTGTGTTTGTGTAAAGCAACTATCTTCTTAGAGCAGGCTTCTACAGATAATTTTTCTTCATTATTTTTATCATTATAAAAAAATACAGATAATTTCTTTATTATTATTTTACGAATAATCTTTATTTAGTGCTTGTGACACAGAAAAGGCAAACCCAAATCCATTGCACAAAGTTTGATGTACCTACGCTTCCTAAAGCAGCTGTCTGGGGCAAAACGTCCAGGCTTCCAAATAATGTAAAGCTTTTTGCATTGCTATTGCAAAAAGCAGAAAAACTTGTGATGCCCTGGGCAACAGAAAGGCAGAAGCTTGCAGTGGGGCAGGTATTGGGTGTAAAGTTATAGGAACTGAAACCTGTTGTTTAGACCTGTCACCTGAAGGCAGGTAAATTGAAAAAAAAAAAAATCAGTAATTGTGAAAAACACATAATCTCACTGAGTACATTTTTTTTTTTTTTTTTTTTTTTTTTACTAACTCAGAACCACCCAATTCAGTGCTGCTGCCATTTGATGTTACTGCTACTACCTAATTCCTTCTTTGCTTAGAAGCCGTTTCATCCCTTTTGGGAATAAACACCTTATATTTGGCCATGTAGAGAGATAAGGATTGGGAGACTCTACATCAAACCAAGTTGGAACTGTGGCTCTGGCCATAGGAACCAAAGGGGAAGGAGGAAGAAAAGGAGGAGGAAGAAGAGGGGAAAAGAGCCTGCTTGAAGGACCTCCTGAGGTTACCAAAAGAGGGAAGACAAGTACAAGCCACTTGTGCCTTTTTTCCACATGCGCATTGCCAAAAATGCCCAGCAAGGGTGGTCAGGTCTCGGGACAGCAAGGTTTTATGGCACTAGCCTGATGCCACGTGGCTTCTGCCCTGGAGAAGCAGTTTAAGGGAAGATTCATGGACTCAATAAGCAGCCTCGGGAAAGCTGCAGAGAAGATGAATACGAGGGAAGGTTATGAAATGGTGTGATTCACTCTGAGGAGACTTTCTCTTTCCATGTATTTGTTTAGTGCTTCCAGTAATAAGTCCCCAGAGCAGGACAGCAATAGCAAACACGCCATCGCTTAGGTAACAGCATGCACCGTTTCTCTTAGCTGTGCAAAACTATCCCTCTGAGAAAGGGAGGAATGCTCGGCAGCGTGAAAAGGTTGTGCATAGCTGGAGAGGGGCATCAGGCAGGGAACGGCCTCTGGGTCAACCCACAGAAGAGGGAAGAGAGCGGAAGAAGGATGAGATGAAACGGGGACTGGTTTCCAGAAAGCTGCAGGGGGTAAACGGGGAGGAAGAAAATGATATGGTCCGTTCATCCATAGGGAAAATAGGAAGCGTGGGAAGGAAGAAAAAAATAGGTGGCAAAACAAATCTGAGGACACCAGGGAGAAGTGATCTGCTGCAGATGGAGCCTCTTGCCATCAGCCATCTATCATGGGCCAACAGAGATGCCCATCTTGGACCGCTTGGACGCAGCCCTGTGCCACGTGCTCTAGGTGACCCCGCGTGTGCAGGGGGGTTGGACTAGATGGTCTCTAGAGGTCCCTTCCAACCTTAAGCATTCTATGATTCTATGATCTGTGCCCCAGCACAGTGGGTGCTGTAACCCAAGGCAGAGTCCATCATCCCGCAGAGCCAGTTAAGTCAGTTACCACCACTGCTTTTCTGGAGTCTGAAAAAAAAATCGCACCTCTACGTCAATGAAGCGGTAAAAAAAACCCTTCCAAATCATTTAAAGGTGAGGGCTCCAAAGCTAACCCCATATCCTCTCCATGCTCGCACGGAGGAGTCCTTGAAAAGGCAAGCGGAGCGTCCAGAAGACTGCGAGCCGTCTGCCAGTGCCCTACAAAGAAGCCACAGAGTAATTGTAAAGAATGACAAAGCAAGGGGAAACGAACTTCAAGAAATCCCACTTCACGCAGTCTTTTTCTTGGGACTCCCTGGGTCATCTGGCTTTTTGCATTTTAAAGCTCTGGCTAATAATTGTCAGCAGGGAAGTCCACAAAGGGAAGCGTAATGTTTTCTCCCTGTGCCCAGCGTGGTGTCAACAAAGTCCCCAAATAGGACAAATATGCAGAATTGTTTTCCTTCTCTAATTAAAAAAAAATGGAGCAAAATCTCATATGATTTCAAATTAAATGTTTTAAAGCAAAATCTTTTACAGACTATTATTGGGGTAGATGAACAAACTGCTTCCAAAACAATATAATTCATAGATCTCCCAGAAAGACCAAAATCTTTTTCTCTTCTCTGTCAACTCAGATACAGCACCAGAATATTTAACCAAATCCTTCTACTCCTCACCACAAGAAAACTTTGCCAAAAAAGAACAACCCTCAGTACTCGTTGTCTTCCACACACCTACCCAAAAAGAAGCAATGAGATGGGGTGGCCTTCTGGAGACCGGCTGAGATGCAAAAGAGGGATTTCCCAAATACAAAATTCCCAAATACAAAGTTTTCCCAAACACCTCTTTTCCTAGGTCTAACTACTTCTTCATGGCAAGGCTCTGTTCAACAGAGCAGCTGGTGGACCAGCAAATGACAAGTTATTCCCCTCAGCACCAACCACCAGGATGATTCCTGCATCCCGGTGTAAGGCGAGACAGGATGTGGGGACATCTGTGTTATTTTGGCTCGCAATTCAAGGGTCTTTTCAGAGCAACAGGGGCAAAAAGTGAAGTGGGAAGTAACAAACCAGACACACAGAAACAAGAACCTGGTAGACATGGGGCAAGGAGGAAAATGGCCAAGAGCAAGTCCTTCAGTGTGGTGGGCTGTCAAGGAAGTGCAGACATGGCCAGCCCATGGGTGGTAAGGACAAAGTGATGTGACATAGCAGCTGTCCAACCTTCATTTCAGTTAGAAAGTGGCTGAAAATGCAAGCTAGCAAATGATTTTAGGCTGCATTTCTTCATGTCATCTCTCTCTATAAAACGAAGCCTTCAGGTCATACTCTGGTACTAATTGCACATCTAAGTTTACTTAGGATGAATAATAATAAAATAAAATGAGCAAAGCCAGCTTACAGGGTTTTGCTAGTAGTTTACATCCTCTGCCTGTGATACAGGGACATAATTTTAGACTCTTATTGTTCTTAAAACTCCAGATACCCAAATGGGTTGCTGTGGGGTGAGATGTTACAACCGCTGCTTTTCTGGAGTCTGAAAAAATTCACACCTTTAGGCCAATGACAGGGTAAACAAACCCTTTCAATTCAGTTAAGTGTGCTGGTCTTGTCATCCTGTTGTCCCTCCTGTTTCAATTTTTGCTGTTCAGACATTGTTTTCCCCTCATTCTGGTCCTCTCTGCTGGTACCAGGCCAAATAAAACCATCATAAGCATTAAAATAAGACACAGAAGGAAAAGTACTATTACCTAAAGAACATGTGAAAAGCAGGCTCTGTCACTGCTAGAGACAGCACCAAAACCTCCTCCTTTCAAAAGCAGTGCACAGAAGGAGCAGAAAGATATATATATTTTTTAAAGGCATGCGACTGTGGCCTTAATATCCCAAGCTGCTTCAACCACATCTCCGCCTGCAAGGCAGCGTCACGCAGAGCAGCTGTTGGGAGCTGCCGCGACAGCCGCACGCTTTGGAAAGGATGCAGATTGCAAAGCTGGAAGAGAGCCCGTGAGATCTGGGAACGCTCAGCCATGGATACCTGGGCTATGGAATGAACCTCTTCCAGCTCCCCATCTGGCATTCTCGGTGTAAGCAAAATGCCACCCATGATGTTCACCCTCCACGGCTCGGCTAGCAGGAAAATCAGGAATGGGGTGTTATGCTTTCCATAAGGAATGACAGCTTTGGGGTTCTGAGCTCAGTTCCTCCTGGAAAAGGCCAGGAAAGATGCACGGGAATCGCTTTCAGCCTGCAAACAACTTTCATCACCATGTCGGGTGTATTTAATGAACCCAAGTGAGGACCATTGTGGTTCAATGTGGAGAGGCAGCAGTGGGCAAAAACAAGGGGGGAAAATAAAGGAAGAGAATGGATTTAGCAAATTCCGTCCTCAAAAACTAGCCTAAGAAGTTTCCAGTGCATCACCAGCACTGCTGTGATCAATATCTTCTCACATTTGTAGGCAGACAGTTCTCTTCCCCCATTCTCATCCTTTATTAATAAAGCTTCAAGTATGATGAATGTGCTTCTTGCCTCCAAGATACCATGCATATGAAACATCAGAAAGCAGAAGGCAAGTAATCAAGATAATTACATTTTAGGTTAGTTCTATATTGTAAAATATTTTAGACCAACTGCACCGGCACTGTGCAATGGATCACATCATTCCAAGACAATCCCGCATTCCTCCCTAAAGCAAAATTGCAAACTGAAGCAATGCCATCTTTGGGGAATCTAAATGCCTCCAGCAAGATTGCATTCAAGGTGTGAAGTGACAGAAGAATTAAAAAAAAAAAAGGTGTTGGTTTTCTTCACCTTCAGCAGAGAAATTGGTCTTGCCTGCAAAGTTATGAGCACTTTTTTAAAGCTTAAATGAATATTCATCTGGAATTCATTTAATGAATTTGCAATAACAGAGATCCTCCTGCCATTTAAAATAAAAATCAGTTAAATCTCGGTCTTAAGAAGATCCTCTCTCATTCCAAACACTGGTCACTGATAGTCCCAAGGAGCATTATATTATTATTATTTATTCCTTTATCATACCGAGCATATACATCATGCTTTGCAGGGCAGCTGAAGACAGGTTCAGCTGCAAAGACCTGTTCTAATGTTTCATTCTTCTGATCTTTTCTACTACAGTGTCCAGTTCTAAAATATGGTCTAAAATAGAATTTAATTTATTTCCTTCTGAACAGTAATGGAACTAATGGGCCCATGGAGATCAGTTCAGCCTTCTATTACTGTACATGCATTAAACATTAAAACTGCTATACTCCTTCCCTTAGCAGAAGTATTAAAAATGCAGAGAACATTCCCAATTTAAATTCCATAGTTATCCATAATGCTTTCAAAGGTTTTTTTATTTTTGAATAGATACCATGTCACCTCCTCACGCACCCTCTAAAACCTCCTCTCCTGCCATCTCTGTCTTACTTCTCCAAATTCCTTCCAAACAGACCCTTTCATCGGGCCAGTCTTCCCCGAAACAGGATATAAATGTGCAACAACAAACTTTAATGAGAGAACAGAGAAATTTGTTGCTTTTCTAGCATTGGCCTCAGCAACAGGTGATTTTTATCAGTTTCTTGAATGCAGGTTCTTTATGGGTGTCGGTAGATGACATTTGCATACAAAAGCATATGCAAAGGATAAGTTCAAGCAATAATGGAATGTTTCATTATTTTATCTCTTAGGTCTTCTGCTCCTCTGCCCTGTCCTAGAGAGACCCTTCACAGCTCATCAGCACTCCCTGTTTAAAAGCCACAAGAAACATGGAATACAAAACTAGACCTTCATGACTGCCTTACATAGTCGTGTATCTTTACATTTGCGTATGAATTAAGAAAACAAACGGACAAATAAGCAAAAAATAAGACAATACTTCTCTCTCATCCAGTACACTGAACATATCTACACCAGGATCAGACTAGTAGGGCTGTACTGACCTGCAGCCAAAGACATATCATCAAATAGTCTTCCACACAGCAGAACTATCCCATATCCTCCTCCTGTGTCACTTCCCTACTCTTTAAGAATGCAAGGGGTACTTATTCACATTAAACTTGTAGGAACTTAAACCCTTGGAAACCTTGACCTGTTGCCAAATCTGACTGAAAGCAGTTTGCCTGTCCACTAGTTATTGAGGGAAAAGCTCATTGCCCAGAGAAAACAGGCTGAAACAGTTCTCTCTTCCCCAAACTGCACCATAGGTATGTTTAGGGTGACCATCAGATGAGAGAAACTAGATGATCTTCTCAATCATCTAACTTAATTGGCTGGATGATGCAGACCCAGGAATGCGAGTATTTGTATTATTTCTACAGGTCCTGGTTTTATCTATGAAAAATCAAGTACTGCCCAATATTACCCAAATGGGATGCATCCAGCTTCAAAAAGGAATTCTCTGAAATTGCTTCACAAATTAAAGTTAGAAACTGTAGTGTTTCTGCTTTGTACTAAACTATTAACAAATACCCTTCTGTTTTCTCCATCATAACCAAGAATGAAACAGAACACCTGATCTACCCCCATACTCGAAGACTATTTGTTAAAACACACATTATTTTGAAGTTGTCCATACGGCTATTGCACATTCAGCTGATTTACTCATATTCTCACGAAGTGCTTCAATTAATTTCCTTAACAAAGTGTATTCACTATTATCAAGCTTGGAATAGAATCACTGCACACTCATATTGGCCCTTGGCAATTTTATATTTTTACATTTCTTCCTCAATTTCTAATCTTTGGTTTTATTTTGCCTTTCAAGCAACATTCTTTGTATGAAGATGTGGGAAAAAGGTGTTTTGACACCTCAATTAAAGCTCAATTAAATGTCATCTCTTTTTGTATTATACCATTCACGTTATAATAGATTTGCAAATCACAAGTCTTCACAAAAGGCTCATCATTCAGCAGGTCCTGATGGTTTGAGAGATTTCTGTTTCACTTTATATATTACTTTTCTAATCTCATTTTGTCAGCATTACGTTAAGCAGTGCATGATGGCTTATTTATCTCTTCTTGTTTAAGTAGAAAGCAGAAATTTCTAAAAAAAAAGCAAAACAAAACAAAAAAGCTCACTGTTGCTTTAATTCCCACCCTACAAGGAAATCCACGTGTTGTATGCTAGCAAAAAGAAATAAAGTGGGGAGAGGAAAGAACGTGACAAGTTTAAATTCAGTTCTTCTTCATCCCACATCTTGCCTGATGAAGGAGAGATGGTGGCATGTGTCAAATAACTTTGAGAAAGGAGCTCTGCGAGTGTCATAAAGAGCAGTGCCTCTGATGCTACATGTTAAGGTCCCAAAATGAGCTAGAAAAGATACCCAGCAAGAGTTAAAGGAACTGCTGTTTCAGGTAAACAGGGTTCCTGGAAGTGTGGCATAGGGAGAACAGGGTCACAGACTAGTTGAGCTTGAAAGGGACCTCTCTGTGGAGACCATCTGGTCCAACCATCCTGCTCAAGCAAGGTCACCTACAACAGGATGCCCAGGACTGTCCCCAGTGAATATCCGCAAGGTTGGCCACTCCACAACCTCCTTGGCCTGCCCCAAGTCTTACAGTTAAGGACAAATATTTTCAGTGTATATTCCTCTGTTTTATATTACTTCTGATCTCTTGCAGAAGCAGATAAACTAACCATTAATAAAACACAGTTTATGAGAGTATTCCAGTGTTTATCTCCTCTCAAGAGCAAATATTTTATGGACCGATGTGATCTACAGAAGTGGAATGAAAACACAAATACTATAAATCCCTCCTAAAAAGTAACCTATAAACAAAAAACAAATAAAAGCCAACTTCAAGAAACATAACATGCAGAATTAAGACCCAGAAAACACAAAATATGTTCTAAAAAGATGTGTGTGTATATATATATACACGTATATATAAAGACTGAAGATACAGAAATAATGGCATAGAGTACATTTCCAACAGCAACTGCTCCTAAGTTGGTTGGCCCTTCAAATCAGTCACAGAAAATTGCACCATAAAACAAGCGTCATCAGGGAACAAATATTTATCTCTAATTTTACAATGGAATCAGGTCCTGTTTTAATAAATAATTCTATGAACAGGACTACTTTTCAGTGGTTGTTCTGAAATGAGTTCAGCCTAATTCCCAAAGTCTTTTTTCCTTTGTGGATTCCCCACTGTCTAATAAAAGACGAGCAGAGTTTTTTCCTTTGTGGAAAGGGAAGCAGAGGGGTTTTTATTCAGTGGGGTGTTCCTCCTGTTTTTTTTTTTTCCTCTTCACTGCTAGACTTTCTCCAGCAGGAAAGTTTCTTCTCCATATAATCTGGTGATAAATCTCAGCAGGTCAGGTGAGAGCCAGGAGGATTCTTGGGTTTCCTAACTTAAAAGTTTACATCCTGGACTTCTTCAGAAATGAGGTAAACAGACATAAAACAAACGGCCTAAAATATTTTAACACTTATTCCAAAGCACAAATCAGAGAGATGACAGAGGGTACCAGAAGTCAAACAGAAAAGCATCCAGTGCTTCACACTTACATAAGACATTGCAGGACACCTAACACTGGCGGCCAAGAGAAGAAAAGCTGCAGAGAAGGATGCTTTAGCAATAGCACAGCTTGAAGTCTCACCAGCCCAAACACAAATGGAGTATTTGCTGCTGCATGAGATGCATAAGCAGAGAAAGGATCTGCTGTGATATATATGAGGAGAAAGGAGAGGACCTTTTCCCCTCCCTTCCGTAATAAATGTAATTAGAGAGTTAAATAAAATGTGGAAGAGTGTAAGGCATTTCACTTGTCACATTATTTTTCTTATATGCATATGTTAACTAATAAACTTCAGCGAAAAGCAGATTCCGTGGATAATAACCTACAAAGGAAACAATTCAGGCACATTTAGTATTTATGAATTTATACCTTGAGAACAGAACTCCAAAACAGAAGAAAAATGAATCAAAGCAGCACCACCAGGCAGACTTACAGTATAGGAGAAAAAAATAGGAAGAGAATGACTTTTCTCCCTTTTTATGGATTGGAAAGGCCACATATTTTGAAAATACTGCTGAGTTCAAAGTGCAGAAGTCACTGTTGAACTAACTTGGGTGCCAGATTTTAAGCACGATTTGATTAAAAAGCAATAAATACCTTTTCACTCCTGCATATATACTGAATGTTTTTAAGACAGACCTCACATCCTCTCCTTGCTACAACCTACAGTTCTCCCTATAATTTTATATTTAGGCATACTCATCTGGAAGAAATCCCAAAGATATATCCAAAACCCACCTATTTGCTCCTGTGAATATGTTGCTCTGCTATTTTCCCCTCTGTTATTGCCTTGCTAGTTTGTGAAATTCAGGTCATGGTTTTTGTTCTAATATGCAATTAATACTCCATGAGGTTGTCTATAAACACTGCAGAAATAATTTCTTGCTACATGCAACCACAGACTGGCCTTGCACTGCAGAACTCATCTCCAAGAAGGAATATTACCATCTAAGGAGCTTTTAGCTCTCTGAGCTAATTGAGAATCTCAAATTCTTGGCCAGCAAAGTGCCCTCTGAAGAGAAGGACGCAGCATGCCCATAAAACAAATGAGCAATGAAGAGAAAAGAAAGTCTTAATAAAACTAATCAATATATTCTTTCTATATTTAATGAGAAAAGAAGGAAAACCAAGTTCATTTCTATTTGGAAATGCGTAGGAGGACCTCAGATGCTACAGTAGCTTGTGGGAAAGGGAATGGCTGAGCACTGCCTCATCAAGGCATCTATAACTAATGTTATACAGATCCAGGTCTGTAGTTAATTTACAAAAATGTATGTTACAACTAGCTGGACATTATATTCCTTTCTAAAATTATCCATGCTATACAAGCGTGTGTAAAATACATACTACATATTATATTAAAATCCATAGTCATATGAAATCAAATAATTACAAATAATTGTAATTAATTATATAATTCATATATATGCATACACACAGCAAAACCCTCCACATTTACTTTTCATGTGCACTTTATAAGGACAGAAGTGGTTCTACACATCCTTCATATTCTCAATGAGTGTCATTTATCATCAGAGCAAATTGCCACCAAAAGATGGTGCTGGTGGTTGATGCATCCTCTGAGCCTGTGTGGATAAATCTCTGCCAGTGTTACCCAGCAATGACTTACATCTGCTTGAAAAACTACCTGTTTAAAGTCTTTTTGTGTTAAATTTGTCCAGTAAGCAAACGTTATCTTTTCTGATAACTTCAAAAGAGGCAAGAAAAGAACAATGTTTTGGAAGGAGAAAAATCTGGCTCAGTATATCTAGGCTAAGTTGGCCAACACAAGCTGCATATTTAGAGACTTGAACAGCTTGAACAGAAGGTCTGGCTTGATGCACAAAACATTGACTCAGTGTCTGGCGACACTGGGCTTTGTGCAGACTCTCCCTCAACTCCGGATCCTTTCCGAAAGGTGGATTTTGAGGAGAAAGAAGGGAAGAGGCCACGTGACTGGTACCTTCACAGGCCTTGGTGCCTTCAGCGCTGTGACACAGTGATGAGGCTCTGCTCGAGTCCACATAGAATGGTGACAAGAGAGCTACATTCAGCAAGATAAGAATAAAAATACCAGCAACTATGCATTGCTTTTTTTTCAGTGAGATTCTCAAGGAAAACAAACAAACAAAAAAATCTCAACCAAATTCATCTCCCAAAGCATTTAATGTGCTATACATAAAATCAGTTATCCATCTATTCTGATGATTTAGCAGTAATTTAGCCCTACTTAATACCCGGGACACAATTGTAAAGTACCACTTAATAAAACTGATTTGGGTAGGGATAATAACCTTCAAACCATGTTTAGTTATTTTTCAGGCAACAGTCCTCCTCTTAAGGTTCTAAAATCACCATCTGCACTGTAGCAGGTTTGCAAAAGTTAAAACGAAAGTTTAAAAATAATCATAAAGCTAGATTTTTCATTTTCTTTGAAAAGCATGGAACAGCACATCACTGCTTGTCATGTCAAACAGGGAATAGTACAGGTGCTTTGAAAAATTAAAATGTACCTCTTAATGATTTCACTAGCGCTAATCCTCGTTTTCCAAGACATTTTCCAAAACAAGACTTTACTAGTACAACAGAAGTTATGAGACACTCAAAATACTTTCCGATTACCAAGCTATCCAAATACCGCTTCGGATCTGTTTAATGAGAACAACTGCTTTTTTTCTGACTGCTTCTGCAAGGGTTTAGTCTTTGTGCTTGTGAAGGGTTTCGTCTTTGTGGTTTGTGCTCCTCCCTTCCTCTCTTTTTCCATGAAAGTTCATTTCACAGGACCTCTATGGAAAATATAGAAATTTCTTTAGAAAGGTGATAGTTACTATGAGCTCTCCTATCTCCATATGCCCATCCAGTGACAGCTGTAGCACATGACAGCTTTGGAAAGAAGAACCTTTCCATTTCCATTACTTCTCACTTCCTTAGTTCCACTGCAACACGAAGTCACCCTGAGTCCAGCAGCCCCCACCGCTGATACTCCACAGCACAGCATGATGTTTCTAAATGCCATGGTAGCCACATTTTCATTACTAATTTTGAAGGAATCAAGTACACAGGTTCTAGATTATTCTTAAGAACAGAGCTTCCAGGAAAATGACATCTCATGTGACTTAGAAATTGGGGTCAGGCACTTCAAGTTCTAGAAGGTCTGATTGGAAGAATGACCTGTGCAGGTTAGAAAGAGCTGAAACCTGTCATTTGAGTCTTCCTTCTAGTGGAGCAACAGGATTTCCCCAGTGGGTGGCTGCATCATTTTATTCAATCTATTTTTACAAAGCCTCTCCAGCTAGAGCCCATTCCCACAGTACTCAGGGTGAGCAGGGCAGATCTGGAAGTGGTAGTTGTGCTCAACGAAGAGTCCAGATCATCAGGCAAGTTCTTAGTGATGAGGTAGGCCAAGGTCATGCTAGGAAGTCAATCTGCAGGTCAAGCTAAAGATTGAGTGCAGTGATGCTCAACAGGGTCAGACACAGCCCCTCTGGGCAGGTAGATGGTGAGAAGACCAGTCTGAGGTCAGGTAGTCAGTCCATGGGTCAGTATTAGATGGATGCTCCTACAGCAGAGCTTATGCAAGGACTGAATGCCCAGGACTGAGCTCCAGGGGAGCCCCTAGGCCGATGGTTGGGTTGTGAGTGAAGGCTGCAAGGGAGATCAGTCCAGACAAATAAGACACTTGAGGCTCTGTCATCTTAACCTTTCACTGCTTATCTACAGGATGGATGTATTTCCAAAAAAAAAAAAAAAAAACCCAACAACAAAAACAAACAAATAAGAGCAGATGCTAAGCATCATTCAAGGTCTGACAAACTGTTAAGAAAAATAATAATAACAAAACATATTTGAAAATTAGATGAAAATACAGATGGAATAAGCATAATGCAAAACTGCAAGTCATGGATATTCTTTTGACCAACCATCCAGCTTTTACCAATTGATTAAAACTTCATTAATTAAACCACCATTGATTAAAACAGCAATTTTGGTGCAAATTTCACCAACAATTATTTGAACTACTTCTTTACTTCCCTTCAACAGAAATCTGACCCCAATTCAGTGATGTAAAATTGATGGGTTTCCTCAATTCTCTCACAGGGGAATATCACAGGAAAGAAACTAAACCACTGTCTTGTACTGGAGCATTTAAAACAGCCAAACAGCTGTCAAAAAAAAAAAATACAGGTCAAATAAGGGATCCAAATATGCTGGGCAGAGGGCATCTGAGTCCCTGTGAAGCTAGATCAGGAGTGGGTTGGCACTGGAAAACCTCACGGGAGACAGACATATTTTTAATGTGCTATTTAACTCAACATCATTTTTTGACATGTATGCTGTAATTTCATGTCAGACTCATTTCACAGGGCACTTTGCAAAGCAGAAAGAAGCAGTGGCACTTGTCTGGCAGGGGAAAAGGGAGAAGGCAGGGAAAAAAATTGAAAAACTAGAGTCAACTATAAGCAAAATCTTGAGTATTAACTTGGCTTTTGTTCACTGTGCCTCAGAAAAAGCTACAGCAAGAAATCAAGAAGGCCAGAAAGTGGAATAAAACTCACCATCCTGCAGAAATGCTCAGAAGAACAAAAAACATTCAACTTAAGGAACTGAATCAACCAAGAGCAGCAGCACAGTGAGATACAGGTAATGTAATGAATTTGAGGGGAAAGCGTAAAAGTGGAAACTTTGCAATTCCTAAGGAGCAGCATCATTAAATGACTCCAAGTGCCTTCCAGGCACCATTTGGACGTTGTCGGGACTGCTCGTTATGGTATTACTTACAAAGACACATGCCATGTCCAGCAGGACCTGACATCTATGAGGATCTCAGCAGTTATTGCCCCGACATAAGAACACAGACTTACCTGCTTCCAATGACTGAAGCATCCTTGGTACAGTGCAAACATTTGTGGGATTTGCAAAAAATAAACAGATCTTTACCAAAATAAATAACATAGAAGTTAATCTTGTACGTCAGAGAGGTTTCACTTATGTAAGTCAGAGAGGTTTCCACTTCTCTGTGGAGGTTGACATCCATTGGAGTTTGGGGAGCTGTACAGAAAGCCTCAATGCCGTGTAAATTATCTTTCTTCTATGGAAACCATGATGTTGGTTATCACCCCTTCACCTAACTGAAGAGCACAGGTATGGCCAGCCTCTTTGCTTGCTGTATTGCTGTTTATAGCTACTAAAAAGTGACAGTCCTTGCAAAGTGCTACTCCCAGGGCCATGGCTTACCAAAACACAGAACTTCAAGGTCTTCAGATCACAATGATGGAATTAAGAGACATGATAACCATAATACGTCATCGATAAAACAACTATGGTCCTGTCAACAGATTTTAACAAGTCTTCTCAATCATCAAGCAATTAGTAGGGTGAATCCATGCATTCCTTCTAGCCACTAGCAGATAGGCTTGATTTTTTTGTAAATATGTTCAATATGCCTCATGATGAAACAAGAAAGAAAGTTGCTATTAAATAAAGAAGTGATGCATTTATTTTTTTTCCTTTGTGCTGTAAACTGAAATCACATGAGAAATCAGTGATGTCTAAAATGCTGTATTATCTTTGCTTCCAGAAGAGTGCTGGAAGGGAACATCTCTTTCTCAGCTTTCTTGCTATCAACAGCAAATGAAAACAGGTTATCTATCGCCCATGATTTTGTCTTATGAAATGTCCAGCCTTCAATATTGAAGGTGCAGTCACCAAAAACTGAATTCCTTTTGGCAGCATCCTTTCCCTGTGGCCTGGGTATTTCGCAGTTGGTTTCTCTTAAGGATCTTGTTGCCAGATGCTATTTCCTACTCATTGAATCTTGAATCTACTCCAAGGCCAGCAAAAATACTGGCAGACCACTTTAATAATGCTTCAGAAGTCAGAAGTTTGCAAGGGGACAAATGTACTGCAGTGGATACCTGGAAAGCTGAGCCTTATTAGACTTGGCATGCCAACTTTTGAGGTATGAAGAAGATCAATACTGAAATCACGGCAGGAGAACTTATGTCTTCTGCTCACACCGCAACACAAAGGGCCCAAACTCTTAGAGAGCATAAGATCCCTGGCACAAAGTGCCATATAGGTATATAGGTATCTCACTTTTTTTTTTTCCCAAGGAAAACAGAGCAAATACTGTGTTCATTTTTCCCTCTGGAAATAACAGATCCCCTTTCATCTCGTAGACACTCTGGGCTACACATTGCTCATTTTTACTTTTGACTCAGCATACACACTCTCTGACAGAGCATTACCTGGCAGTATTATAAATATACAGAAATACACCTCTGTTATGCCTCTGTTAATGTCTGTTTAGCAAACAAATGTCTTAGAAAGGTTTTGAAATGTCTATGCCTTTCTCTATGGTGCAACAGTGAACCGTCCTCACAGATCTGGGTGATGAAGCTTGCTATCTAGCAACCCATAGACTTCAAATGGCTTTCACTTAGGGGCACCTGGACAGCAAGAGCTTTGACCAACGTTGAAACAAAAGCTTTTGACTTTTTTGATCCCCTAGAGTCAAACTGCAGGCCAAAAGGATCAGTTAGAAATAAAACAGCAGCGTTACTCCAGTTACAAGCAGTTGCAAAGTGACAGCGGGTTACTGTGAGCCTACAAGGGGACAAAATTAGCCATCCAGAGACAAAGAATGGAGATACTTTTAGCTTCTGGAAGGACTGTAGAGAATCATTAGACAAAGACCATCTTGAAAGTCCAATGTTCCATTTTAGACGTTCCTGCTATGTTTGCCTTTTGTTAATCCCTAGTATTGGCAAATGGACACTCAATCTTAGTAAATAATGCTAAGTAGCTGCTGAATTACAAAAAGACCACTCTCTTCAGAGACGTTTTGGAAAGTTCTTTTAATAAACTTCCAGAAAATTTGTATGTGAACAGGAGAACACTGTTCTTTGGAGCTTCCCTCCATCAGCTACTGTCAAACTTCTTCAACTTACGCTACAAGATCTAATGAAGAGATTTAAATCCAGCTCAGTATCGTTGCAGCCCTTGGGTTGTTTCTTCCTTATCCGAGTCATTAAAAACTTGAATACGTAGGAGATGCATCATCACAAGCTTTGTCACCCCGTCCTATGAAACAGAAGTATGACATGTTTGAACCTGGGAGTAGATTTTGCTAGCAACGGTCTCACAGGGCTTGTTACAGTATAGTATTAGTGAAAGAGATAGATTGCATGCACTTGGCAGAGTTTCAGACTCATCATGACTTTAAGAAAGCTAACTGCCCTTTTGTGAAGAAAACCACATTATACAACAACATATTTTCAAAAGAATCGTAGTAACCACACTGATATTTTAGTATTAATAATATAAAAGCAATGATGACTACCTTACTAAAAGAATTCCTAAAACCCTCTGATTCAAAAGTTGTTATGGGAATGTTCAAATCACCCTCACGAGCTTCTATCAGGCATGCACATTTGCACTTAAGTACACAATAATTTAGTCATGAAAAGAAAACAAAAACTTTTAAATATTTTCATTGACTTTCAGCATTTCAGTTTCCACATCTCCTCCATCATATGAAGACAGATATGGAGACCAGTGGAGACCACTGTACAATACTATGCCCAAAGCCTAATGATAATAACAAGCTGAGTAAAATAAATAAATAAATATTGGCACCAGGCCCTTCTCAACTCTCAACTAAAAGCAAAAGAGGGAATGACTATGACTGGCTCTAATGCTCAGTGATAACTTCTGGGGTTATATGTAGTATTCCAGCCTTAAATAACCACTGACTAAAGAAATGAGTTACTTTGGCTGGACCATAGGAGACCACCTGCAGATCCTGGAATGGCCCCTGAGCCTGCTGCAAGCTACATGAGCACTTGAGCATTTCCACCACCTCCAAGGTGACTGTGCACAACAAAGGGCCTTGCAGGGTGACAGCAACCAAGAGCACACCAAGATGTCACTACAACCTGCAACCACATGATGCAACCACAGGCATCATGGCCCAGTGGACTCATCTCCTGTAAAGAAGAAATCTTTGAGAACCATTTTCTGAAATCTGAAAAGACTTATCTGTGAGCAAGACAGACAAAAAAAAGAAAGCCGACATCACCCATCCCATGGCCCATGACAGAGCTATTCAAGGGAACTAAAGCAGCCTTCCATTGTTTTTATTGGTGATATCTCAGGCTTTTAAAAGCTGTCTAACGAGTTTGGTTTTTTCCTATCTCCTTAGAAGTAATTCAATCAATAGAGATATCAAAACCTGATATATGCAGAGAAGAACATCTTAAAGCAATTACTATTAAACTTTGTAAGATGTCCAAATACAATTATCGCTGTGCTTGTATCTACTGTCAAAAAGAAACAGAAGTCTAAGCTTGGAACAGGGCAACATTCAGCAGTACAGAAGCTACCAGGAAGTTATTGTATCATATATATTTAGCTGAACTTGTTCTGGAATAAAAATCTCCTATTTGCTTTGCAAGCTGTCCTTACAGCTGGAATAGAAACAAGGTACAAAACTGACTGCAGCCTGAGAAATTAAACCTGTTACAGTGCCATTAGTGCTCTGAAGGCTAGGAAAGTTGAACTACAACAGATGTTTTGTTCAGCATTACAGGCCAGATTGTCTATTACAGATGTTTTATGGCTTCAACAGAAACGCTAAACTAAATCTTGAGGATTCAGATTACAAACAGGTAAATGTGGAATAGCTCCGGGAGGCCAGAGAAGATGTCAGAACATTTGTCATGCAGAAGATCACTTTGCATGAAAAGGGGATTCTCCTGCCAATTTACACCCAGCAAGAAAAGGCACCATACCTCATTTCACATATGGAATTTGATCTGCCCCATCCTGCCGTTGGGCTGGGTGATGGCACAGGGGACTTCTACAGGTCACTGACCTGCACTCCATGAGTTTGAAAAGTGACATTTATTGATTTTCTTCCTCACTCCAGCACTGAGGAGAAAGGGGAGATTGTATATGAGAGCCTAAGAGATTAGAAACGCCAAACGCTTAAGCTATTACATTAGCACCAGGATCAGCAGGCTTCAGTTTTTATCTGATGTTCTTCATTCAACTTCTGCTTGCAAAGTAATCGCCACCCTCACTTTCAGCTCAGGAGAAATCACTGGTCAGTGTAGCTCTGCTGTAGCTAATTGAGAAAATCCTTAATGCATTTGAGATAAGATGGGCAAAATAGGAGAGTTAATCTGGAGAATATTATTTCAGACTTCAGCTAGTCTCACTGTGCCATCACTAGTCATCACGAAGCCCAGAGACCCACTGAGCAAGCTCAGAGTCACCAGGTTGCCCTGAGAACACTCTCTCTTCCAGCTCTTTCAATGTAAGCATTTTTTTTTTCCTGACAGCAGCCTCTTTCAATAACAGCAATTCACAATTTTGAGGAAAAACAACCATGGGAGAGAGGCCTCTTTAGGGCTTCCCATCCTCTCTTCCCATTAGGCCCCACAGGTGATCACTATGATATTTTTCAATATGCGTATGCTCCTGGACATACACAGTTCCCAGGATTTCTCAGCCTCTGTTAGGAGAAAAGTACTGATACCAAACAGATATCAAAAGCAGAAAAAAAAAAGAACCCAAAAACGCATACTATCTAAAAAGTACATTACAGATTTTTCTAAGGGACTGACTTGAATAAAAGGACAAAATGCTCTTTTCCCTCTTCTCTTCTCTTCTCTTTCCTTTTATTTCTTTTTTTTTAATCTTGCATAACTGAAGCTATTTTTTGCCATAGACTTTGGCATCCTTAGCTTGCCTGTGGTGCTGTGCTTCAGAATAATCGCATTTCTATTTTAGTATTTTGCTGTCAATCTTAATCTATGCAAGCGGCCTCTTTTTGGGGTCAGTGGTGAGAACTATAGTCAGAACTCGCTATTTTGTACATGAAAATGTGATGTTCAGCAGCTCAGGCTGTAGCTTGTCATTAGCAGAGCAGTCCACAATACAAGAATCAAATTGTGCTTGCAAAGTGACAGAATCTGGACAAATTAAAAGAGATTGCTGAGGGCTCACCAATCAGTAATGCACGCCTTCATTACTAAAGCAGAGAGGTAAAGCAATCATTCCAAACCAGAAACACAACAGGATTTCTTGCTTTTGATCCCTTGCCCAGAGCATGAAAATGGTATTTTGCACAGGTTAATTTTTGGGGATTTCTTTTAGAATATGAATTGCAACATTATATACATGCTGCAGCCTGCATTTCCATACAAAAGGCAGATGTAAGGGATATTTAGGTGACAGTGACATCTTGACGATGGTGATGACTCTCAGAGCTGATCTTTAGATCTGTCAGTATTAATATAAAATAATATCCACCTTGGATTTAAAGCTTTCCCATGAGTCAGCCAACTGAGTGTGCACTTCAAAATAGACCCAGATATGATGAGCAAAACACTCTGTTTCTTTTTTTGACACATCTGTGCAAAAGAATCTTCTGTAGATTATATGCAGCTGCTGGCCATGCAGGGTGTGAGGGGGCCCAGCTGAGACTTGAGACCCAAAGTCCCAGAGCCCTGGGGCACTCAGTGGAGATCGGGCATTCCCGTAGGCAGTGCAAGGCAGAGGCCTCAGGAAGAGCCAGAGAAGAGCCTAGGAAGATGCCCCAACCTCTACCAGCTCCTCTCCAGGCTGCAGAGTCCAGGCTTGCTCAGCCTCTTCTTCTGGGAGAGTTGCTGCAGGATCTTCCTCCCCTTTGTGGCCCTTGCAGGACTTACCCAACTCTGTCCATGTTCATGTGGACCTGGGGAACCTAGAACTACAGCCAGGACGCCCTGTGGGGCCTTCCCAGAGCCATGGAGGTGATGAAGGCACCGGAGCATCTCTCCTAGGAAGAGGAGCAAGCTGGGACTTACACCTATGTGATATCTTTGCTTATGATTTTTGGCTCTAGGGTGGTTTCCTGCTTGGGAACCTGCTATCCCATGACCTATATCATCTGCCCTCAGAGGATTCCTCCACACTGCCATGGGGGGACTCCATGAAGATCCCTGAGGCATTGCATAGGACCACCCAAGCCTCCAAAGCACTCCCTGACTCCTGGGGCCCCACATGCTGCTGCTGACCTGTGCTAGGGCCAAGTCCATTCTCCACATACCACGTTGCACCAACCAAAAGGCACTTGGGTGATTCCCAACCCTCCACAGTAGCCCTTGTCCCCTGGGGATCAGCATGTGCCACTCACCTTGGCTGTGGTCAGGAGCCCCTCCAGACACCAACGCTGGGGCTCTCCTGCACCCTGCACCGCACGGGATGTCCTCTGGAGCTGCTCACAGCCATGCTCGCATACCCAGCCAAAGGAAAGCAGGAGTGAGGCCATTAGCAGGAGGCAGCAGGCCGCACACCCCCAGCAAACAAGACACCTTCACCCTGACCCAGCCATAGCCAAAGAGAACCGGGGCCTTGTTGATGACCTCAAGGGCCAACGCAAAAAAGCCTCTCCTGACCTAAATTCGCCAACCCCAGGGAAATCCATCCATGCAGCTGTACAGCAGCCCATGAGCATCCCAAGGCACCAGCATTGAGCACCCAAAGGGCCCTGGGGTCCCATCCAGGCCTGCCCAACACCCCCTGATTCCTGGGGCCCCACACGCACCTGCTGACCTGCGCTGTGGCCAAGTGCACCCTCCACACACCAATCCTTGGGACATCCTCGCGACTTGCTCCCCACAGGGCTCAGACACCGGGCAAGGAAAAAGGAGGAATGAGGCCATCAGTAAAGGATGTCAATGCTGCTCCCAAGAAACAAGCACACCTGGCTCCTAATTCCCTAGCCCCAGCCATGCAGACATTACTCTGCCAACGGGTACTACATGTTGAACCACGCAGAAAGCTCTTGAGCATATCCCAAAATTCCCAGCAGCCCCTGTCCTCTGAAGATCTGCACGTGCCACTCACCCTTCGCACACCAACCTCCATGCTCTCCTGCACTGCACTGCGGCAGGACGTCCTCTGGAGCTGCTCACAGCCACGCTCACATACCCAGCAAAGGGAAAGGAGGAGCAAGGCCTTCAGGAGATGCCAGTGGGACACACATCCCCAGGAAAAAAAAACCCTGCACCACAACATCCCTGTGGCCCAAGACCTCCCTCACTCCTCTGCTGGGGAGGACTCCAGCCAGACACCCCTCAACGCTGCAGTCACAGCTTCACACAAGGGTCTCCAGGTGCCTCCCAAACCTCCCAGCAATGTCAAGACACAAGACTCCTGTCAACCAAAGTAGCCAGCTCCCAGAACTCCTGTCCCCCACCCTAGGGGCATCTGAGCACCACCAAAAACACGCCCAGGCATCTCCCAAACTTCCCCAGCATGCCCTGACTCCAGGGGCCCGCACGTCGCCAATGACCTTGGCTGTGGTCAGGAGCACCTCCAGACACCAACGCTGGGGCTCTCCTGCACCCTGCACCGCACCTGCATGGCATGTCCTCGGGAGCTGCTCAGAGCCACGCTCAAATACCCAGCAAAGGGAAAGCAGGAGCGGGGCCACCAGCACCAGGAGGCAGCAGGCTGCACAACCACAACATACAAGACACCTTCACCATGACCCAGCCATTACCCAAAAGCACCGGGGCCTTGCTAATGACCTCAAGGCCTCTGGGAAAAAAGAATCTCCTGACCTAAATTCACCAGCCCCAGGGAAATCCATCCATGCAGCTCTACAGCATCCCAGCAACATCCCAAAGCACCAGCACTGAGCACCCAGAGGGTGCAGGGGTCCCACTCAGGCCTCCCCAGCACCCCCTGACTCCTGGGCCCCACACGCACCTGCTGACCTGCGCTGTGGACAAGTGCAGCCTCCACACACCAATCCTTGGGACATCCTCGCGACTTGCTCCCCACAGGGCTCAGACACCGGACAAGGAAAAAGGAGGAGCGAGGTCCACAGGGACAAGGAGGCAATACCCAAAGGGGCCCTTGGGAGTCTCCCTTCCTTCCCAGCTGCCAACACAGACTCCTGACACGAGTACCCTTACCTCTGCTGTCATAGAGACCCCTCTGCACGCTGTGGCCAGTGCCCTTCAGTGGAGCTGCTTGGTCCCAGGACATCCTCAATGGCTGCTCCTTGCTGCCACACTCACCCAGTATTCAAAGAAGAAAGAGCGAGGCCATCAGTGGATGATGGCTGTGCAGCCCCCATGAACCCAGGACCCAAATTCCCAACCGCAGGCCTTGAAGCCCTGCCTATGCCCTCAGGAACTCCATGGAGATGCCCAAGACCACCTTGCACCATCCAAAAGGCACTTGGGTGATTCCCAACCCTACACAGCAGCCCTTTTCCCCTGGGACTCTGCATCTGCCACTCACCTTGGCTGTGGTCAGGGGCCCCTCCAGACACCAATGCTGGGGCTCTCCTGCATCCTGCACCGCACCAGCACAGGATGTCCTCAATAGCTGCTCACAGCCACGCTCACATAACCAGCAAAGGGAAAGGAGGAGCAAGGCCATCAGCAGAAGGCAGCAGGCTGCACACCCCCAACAAACAAGACACCTTCACCCTGATCCAGCCATAGCCAAAGAGAACTAGAGCCTTGCTGATGACCTCAAGGGCCAACGCCAAAAAGCCTCTCCTGACGTAAATTCACCAGTCCCAGGGAAATCCATCCATGCAGCTCTACAGCAGCCCTTCGTCATCCCAAGGCACCAGCATTGAGCACTCAAAGGGCCCTGGGGTCCCACTCGAGCCTGCCCACCACCCCCTCACTCCTGGGGCCCCACACGCACCTGCTGACCTGTGCTGTGGCCAAGTGCAGCCTCCACACACCAATCAGTCGGACGTCCTCATGAGTTGCTCCCCACAGGGCTCAGACACCAGGCAAGGAAAAATGTGGAGCAAGGCCATCAGTGGAGGATGCCAGTGCCACCCCCAAGAAATAAGACCACTTGGGCCCAAATTCCCCAGCCCCAGGCCTTGAAGCTCTTCCTCTCCTAGGAACACTCCATGGAAAATCACAGGGACCATGTGGCACCACCCAAAGGGCCCTTGGGTGACTCCCAAACCTTCCCAGCAGCCCCTGTCCCCTCGGGATCTGCACGTGCCACTCACCTGTGTTGCGGCCAAGGGCCCTTCGCACACCAACACCAGTGCTCACCCGCATGCCGCACCGCACTGCAGCGGGACCTCATCGGGAGGGACTCTAACCCAAGCTCGGCCACCGAGCAAAGGGAAAGGAGGAGCGAGGCCATCAGCAGGTGCTGTTGGGACACACCCCCCCAGGAAAAAAGCCCTCCACCCCACAACATCCCCATGGACCAAGACCTCCCTCAGCCCTCTGCTGGGGAGGACTCCAGCCAGACACCCCTCAACGCTGCAGTCACAGCTTCACACAAGGGTCCCCAGGTGGCTCCCAAACCTCCCAGTGACGTCAAGACACAAGACCCCTGTCACCCTAAGTAGCCAGCTCCCAGAACTCCTGTCCCCTGTCCTAGGGGCCCCTGAGGGCACCACCAAAAAGACTCCTGGGCCCCTCCCAAATTTCCCCAGCACTCCCTGACTCCAGGGGCCCGCACGTCACCACTCACCTTGTCTGTGGCCAAGGGCCCCTCCAGACACCAACTCTGGGGCTCTCCTGCACCCTGCACCGCACCACCACGGGACGTCTTTGGGAGCTGCTCACAGCCATGCTCACATACCCAGCAAAGGGAAAGGAGGAGCGAGGCCATCAGCAGCAGGAGGCCGCACACCCCCAAGATACAAGACACCTTCACCATGACTCAGCCATAGCCAAAGAGAACTAGGGCCTTGCTGATGACCTCAAGGCCCCACACAAAAAAGCCAGGAGGAGCGAGGCCATCAGCAGGTGCTGTTGGGCCACACCCCCCCAGGAAAAAAGCCCTCCACCCCACAACAAGCCTCTCCTGACCTAAACTCACCAACCCCAGGGAAATCCATCCATGCCGCTCTACAGTGACACACCAACATCCCAAGGCACCAGCACTGAGCACCCAAAGGGCCCTGGGATCCCACTCAGGCCTGCCGAACACCCCCTGACTCCTAAGATCCCCACACGCACCTGCTGACCCGTGCTGTGGCCAAGTGCACCCTCCATACACCAATCCTTGGGACATCCTCACGACTTGCTGCCCATGGGGCTCAGACACCAGACAAGGAAAAAGGGGGAGCGAGGCCATCAGTGCAGGATGCCTGTGCTGCCGTCTGCATCTGCCACTCACCTTGGCTGTGGTCAGGGGCCACTCCAGACACCAATGCTGGGGCTCTCCTGCACCCTGCACCGCACCGGCACGGGACGTCCTCGGGAGCTGCTCACAGCCACGCTCACATACCCAGCAAAGGGAAAGCAGGAGCGAGGCCCTCAGCAGCAGGAGGCAGCAGGCCGCACACCCACAACATACAAGACACTTTCGCCATGACTCAGCCACTACCCAAAAGAACTGGGGACTTGCTGATGACCTCCACGCCTCGGGGAAAGAAGACTCTCGGAACCTAAATTCATCAGCCCCAGGGAAATCCATCCATGCTGCTCTACAGTGGCTCATCACCATCCCAAGGCACCAGCACTGAGCACCCAAAGGGCCCTGGGGTCCCACTCAGGCCTGCTCAGCACCCCCTGACTCCTGGAGCCCCACACGCACCTGCTGACCTGTGTTGTGGACAAGTCCACCCTCCACACAGTGATCAGTGGGACATCCTCGTGAGTTGCTCCCCATGGGCCTCAGACACCAGACAAGGAAAAAGGAGGAGCGAGGCCATCAGTGGAGGATGCCTGTGCTACCATCCATGAAACCAGGTCCCAAATTCCACAGCCCCGCACCATGATGACCTTCCTCTGTCCTTGAGCACTCTTTGGAGATCCACAGGGACAAGGAGGGAACACCCAAAGAGCCCTTGGGAGTCTCCCTTCCTTCCCAGCTGCCAACACACACTCCTCACACGAGTACCCTTACCTCTGCTGCCACAGAGACCCCTCTGCACGCTGTGGCCAGTGCCCTTAAGCGGAGCTGCTTGGTCCCAGGACATCCTCAATGGCTGATCCTCGCTGCCACACTCACCCAGTATTCAAAGCAGAAAGAGCAAGCCATCAGTGGATGATGGCTGTGCAAGCTCCCATGAACCCAGGACCCAAATTCCCAACCGCAGGCCATGAAGCCCTGCCTATGCCCTCAGGAACTCCCTGGAGATGCCCAAGTCCATGTTGCACTAACCAAAGGTCCTTTGGGTGATTCCCAACCCTCCACAGCAGCCCTTGTCCCCTGGGGCTCTGCATGTGCCACTCACCTTGGCTGTGGTCAGAGGCCCCTCCAGACACCAATGCTGGGGCTCTCCTGCACCCTACCAGCACGGGACGTCCTCCGGAGCTGCTCACAGCCACACTCACATACCCAGCAAAGGGAAAGCAGGAGCGAGGCCATTAGCAGGAGGCAGCAGGCCGCACACCCACAACATACAAGACACCTTCACCATGACCCAGCCATTACCCAAAAGCACCGGGGCCTTGCTAATGACCTCAAGGGCCCACACAAAAAAGCCTCTCCTGACGTAAATTCACCAGCCCCAGGGAAATCCATCCATGCCGCTTTACAGTGGCCCACCAACATCCCAAGGCACCAGCACTGAGCACCCACAGGGCCCTGGGGTGCCACCTAGGCCTGACCACCACCCCCTGACTCCTAAGACCCCACACGCCCCTGCTGACCTGTGTTGTGGACAAGTCCACCCTCCACACACCAATCCTTGGGACATCCTCGTGAGTTGCTCCCCACGGGGCTCAGACACCAGGTGAGGAAAAAGTAGGAGCGAAGCCATCAGTGGAGGATGCCAGTGCCACCCCCAAGAAATAAGCCCACCTGGGCCCACATTCCCCAGCCCCAGGCCATGAAGCCCTTCCTCTCCCAGGAACACTCCATGGAAATCCACAGGGACCACGTTACACAACCCAAAAGTCCCTTGGGTGACTCCCAAGCCTCCCTAGTTGCCCCTGTCCTCTGAGGATCTGCATGTGCTACTCACCTGTGCTGCGGCCAAGGACCCTTCGCACACCAACACCAGTGCTCACCCGCATGCTGCAGCGCACCACGGCGGGAACTCATCGGGAGGGACTCTCGCCCCAGCTCGGCCACCGAGCAAAAAGGGAAAGGAGGAGCGAGGCCATAAGCAGGTGCCCGTGGGACACACACCCCCAGGAAACTAGTTCCCCATCCCACAACATCCCCATGGACCAAGACCTCCCTCAGCCCTCTGCTGGGGAGGACTCCAGCCAGACACCCCTCAACGCTGCAGTCACAGTTTCACATGAGGGTCCTCAGGTGCCTCCCAAACCTCCCGGCGACAACCCACCCAATTGGGTCACCTCGTTCCTCCTGTCCTCTGTCACACCACAGGGACCTCCACACACACCCACGTGTGTGCTCCCCTCCACCGACAAGTCCTCGGGAGCTACTTGGCAGTTGGGCAACGCAAAAAGAGGAGTGAGGCCACCACTGGAGGATGCCAATGCCACCCCTGAAGAAACAGGGCACCCAGCACACAAGTTCCACAGCCCCAAACCATGACAAACTTCCTCTGTCCTCAGGCACTCTTTGGAGATGCCCAGGGACAAGGAGGCAACAGCCAAAAGGGTCCTTGGGTTCTCCCTTCATTCCCAACTGCCAACACACACTCCTAACACAAGGCCATTTACCTCTGCAGTGGTGGAAATGCCTCTGTAACACAGGAGTGGAGGTGCTTGGTTCCAGGACATCCTCAATTGCAGCTCCTTGGTGCCACGCTCGCCCAGCATTCAAAGAAGAAAGAGCGAGGCCATCACCGCAGGATGCCAGTGCTGCCCCCTATGAACCCAGGACTCAAACTCCCCACCCCCAGGCCATGAAGCCCTGTCTATGCCCTCGGGAACTACCTGGAGATGCCCAAGACCATGTTGAACCACTCGGAGGGCTCTTGGGCATCTCCCAGAATTCTCCAGCACTCCCTGACACCAGGGGCCCCCTCAAGGTCTCACACAAAAAAAGCCTCTCCTGACCTAAATTCACCAGCCCCAGGGAAATCCATCCATGCGGCTCTACAGCAGCCCAGCAACATCCCGAAGCACCAGCACTGAGGACCCGGAGGGTGCAGGGGTCCCACTCAGGCCTCCCCAGCACCCCCTGACTCCTGGGGCCCCACACGCACCTGCTGACCTGTGCTGTGGACAAGTCCACCCTCCACACACCAATCCTTGGGACATCCTTGTGAGTTGCTCCCCACAGGGCTCAGACACCGGACAAGGAAAAAGGAGGAGCGAGGTCATCAGTGGAGGATGCCAGTGCTACCATCCATGAACCCAGGAGCCAAATTCCACAGCCCCACACCATGATGACCTTCCTCCGCCCTTGAGCACTCTTTGGAGATCCACAGGGACAAGGAGGGAATACCCAAAGAGCCCTTGGGAGTCTCCCTTCCTTCCCAGCTGCCAACACACACTCCTCACACGAGTACCCTTACCTCTGCTGCCACAGAGACCCCTCTGCATGCTGTGGTCAGTGCCCTTAAGTGGAGCTGCTTGGTCCCAGGACATCCTCAATGGCTGCTCCTCGCTGCCACACTCACCCAGTATTCAAAGCAGAAAGAGCAAGGCCATCAGTGGATGATGGCTGTGCAAGCCCCCATGAACCCAGGACCCAAATTCCCAACCGCAGGCCATGAAGCCCTGCCTATGCCCTCAGGAACTCCATGGAGATGCCCAAGTCCATGTTGCACTAACCAAAGGGCCCTTGGGTGATTCCCAACCCTCCACAGCAGCCCTTTTCCCCTGGGGCTCTGCATGTGCCACTCACCTTGGCTGTGGTCAGGAGCCCCTCCAGACACCAATGCTGGGGCTCTCCTGCACCCTACCAGCACGGGATGTCCTCGATAGTTGCTCACAGTCACGCTCACATACCCAGCAAAAGGAAAGCAGGAGCGAGGCCATTAGCAGGAGGCAGCAGGCCGCACACCCCCAGCAAACAAGACACCTTCACCCTGACCCAGCCATGGCCAAAGAGGACTAGAGCCTTGCTGATGACCTGAAGGCCCCACGCAAAAAAGCCTCTCCTGACCTAAATTCACCAGCCCCAGGGAAATCCATCCATGTGGCTCTACAGCAGCCCAGGAGCATCCCAAGGCACCAGCACTGAGCACCCAAAGGGTCCTGATGTCCCACTCAGGCCTGCCCAACACACCCGACTCCTGGGGCCCCACACGCACCTGCTGACCTGTGCTGTGGCCAAGTGCACCCTCCACACACCAATCCTTGGGACATCCTCGCGACTTGCTCTCCATAGGGCTCAGACACCACGCAAGGAAAAAGTAGGAGCGAGGTCATCAGTGGAGGATGCCAGTGCCACCCCCAAGTAACAAACCCACCTGGGCCCAAACCCCCCAGCCCCAGGCCATGAAGGCCTTCCTTTCCTACGAACCCTCCATGGAGATCCCCAGGGAACACGTTGCACCACCCACAGGGCCCTTGGGTGACTCCCAAGTCTCCCCAGCAGCCCCGGTCCCCTCGGGATCTGCACGTGCCACTCACCTGCGTTGGGGCCAAGGCCCCTTCGCACACCAACGCCGCTGCTCACCCGCATGCTGCACCGCACCGGGACCTCATCGGGAGGGACACTCACCCCAGGTCGGCCACTGAGCAAAGGGAAAGGAGGGGCAAGGCCATCAGCAGGTGCCAGTGGGACACACACCCCCAGGGAACAAGCCCTCCCACCCAACAACATGCCAATGGCCCAGGACCTCCATCAGTCCTCTGCTGGGGAGGACTCCAGCCAGACACCCCTCAATGCTGCAGTCACAGCTTCATACAAGTGTCCCCAGGGGCCTCCCAGCCCTCTCAAGGAGGATGAGCCCTTTAGCCTTCCCCTGGGGCTCCTAACCTCTGCCACAGCACAGAGCCCTCCACACACTGACCATGGGGTGCTCCCCTTCACCAATGCATCTTCTGGAGTTGCTTCCCACCATGTGCTCTGTTCCAGGGAGCGCAAAGCAGGAGAGAAGGTGTCAGCGGTTGCTCCCACCACCCATGGCCTCCACTGTGTCCGCAGGCTCCCTCTGCCTCAGGCAAGCGCAGGGCCCCTATGCTGTCCCCATCCATACTGGGTCAACACATGGGGGTTCCTCTGCCAATACTGGCCCTGCAGACCGGAACACAGAGCTTCTTTTCACCCCGGCCAACAGTTACCGTGGCATCAGCTATTGTCACCTCATGACAACGGCAACAGGGGCATCGGAGCATCTCTCCCACCACAGGAGGCCAAGCCAGGTCCATACTCTTAGCTGCACAGGTTATAGCTTCACCTGGTTTACGTCTGTAACCGGTCCTTTGGTGTGGCCCCTGCTCTACCAGGGTGACTGTTAACACAGCGACACAAACAGGCACTGAGCTGGCATCATTTCTTTTATTAAAGTCTTCCCTGCTTTTAAAAAAAGGTTACAAGATGCGTGTTTCACAGGAGAAATGACTGGTGGCCAATTTGTTCATTTAATATCTGAACCCATGCAGAAAGAGTGGATGCCCTACCGTGGTGGCACACAGCAGCTGAAGAGCACCACAAAATATACACAGACACACACACGGTCATGGACATGGCAGCACACGACACTGAGAATCACAGCACAAGCTCGCTTGAGAGTTTTCAGAATTCAAGTGTATATTTAAGGGAAAAAAAAAAAAAAAAACCTGATTTCTTTCTGAAATGGAGCGTGTGGAATAGCAGAGACTGTTCTGCTACAACGTGCCTCCAGTCCTCCTTCGTTCAGCACTCATGGAAATACACAAATGTTACTAGTCCTTTTTCACTAGTGAAGCTACACATTGATGGCTGAATCTGAGCACATTACTTCGGTTGTGTCAGAACAGAATGAGACCAGTTTCTATTGTCTTCATGCTGCTTTCCCATTTTTCATTTCTTTCCAAAGTCCCAGGCGAGTGGTGCTGAGGTGAATGTCTTTAAGGTCTTTCTCCAAAAATCCAGTGTAGCTTTTGTACAAGAACCTGTTGAAGGCAAACAACCAGGAACATTATCAGAAAGAGAGCAAAAAGTGCAGAATTCTGCAGCTTATATGAAAAAGAGCATCTTTACTTACTGTCACAGCATGAAAAAAAATCAATGTTAAATTAGCAGCATATAACATTCCTCAGGTCAACAGATTTTCAAATACTATTGAAAGAGCTCAGGCTGATCCAAGTATTGCAGCAGGCACATGAATTCCTGTCCTCCAAAACTTCCCTATTTCAACACATAAGCCATAAAATTCAGATGTGGACTTTGCCTAGGGAATTTTGCTGTGTGGTTGAGCGGGGTTTCTGCGGCTTTAGAGAGGGGTGGCAGCTCCCTACCTGAGCCTGCTACGGCTCCCGCTCCGACGACACGTCTCCTTCTGCTCCGCTGCTTGCGCTGGGATCGTCCTTGCTCCGCGGGGCATTTCTTTCTCGACTGGATTCAGAGGGCACCTTGGTTCTGGTCTTCTCTTTTCTTTGTTGTTGTTTTTCAAGTTTCGTCAGCTATTCATAAGACAAGGGGAAGGACAAAATGCTTCATGGAATAGAACAAAGTATTTCTGAAAGACCCTATAATTGGGCATTTGTAGAAAAACAGCAACTCAGACTCCCAATACATAGCCGAATCGAAACAGATTAAAAAAGCCCAAGGCTTCAATTTTCACATATCTGGCAAGACAGTGAACTGTTACAAAATAGAATGATCATTCCCCAAGCATCAAGGGGAAGTGCCCTTATTCAGAGGGCTACTCTCTGCATTTCAGAGCTCTTTCTACCTCACACAACCCGCCAGAGAGGCCCTTCACAGTTCAAATGCTCTATCACAGAGACAAGAAACATGGAATACCAAAACAATAGATTTCTAACTAGCTTACATATAGTCTTAAGTTTGCATATGATGGAAGGAAGCACTAAGCAGACACATCTCTTACCCAGGGACAATTCTGCAATCATATCCATAACCAGATCAGACTTACTTGTCTCTACCATCAGCCAAAAAGGTTATCAGCAAATTGCTCTCTGCACAGCAGTTCCTATAGCCTCTCCAAGGGCATTTCCAGCACCATTCTCCTGTGACAATCCACTGTATTTTCAGGGAAGGAAAGGACACCAGTTGCCACGAGACTAGCTTTCTACAAGTCAGCAGCAGATGCATGAGCTTTTTTCTTAATCCTAATTGGGGATGCTGTTGTTGGACCAGGAATGCAGCTGGTGGTATGATTTCTACAGGCCCTCTCCTCATCCATGAGAATTAAATACTATTCAGTATTCTCTAAATGAATGCACTTAAATGTCAAAAAGTACCCGACATGTCTTCACAGATTAAGGCTAGAAAGTACAGTGCCTGTGATTTGTACAAGAATATTAACACAAATCCACTTTTTTGGTATGTCATTACACAGAATGAAATGAAATACCCAATTTACCCTCAAAGACAACTCGTTACAGTACACTTCATAATCAAATTTTCCATACTGAAGTTACACAGGCAGTCAATTTGCCTACAATCCTGGGAAGTGTATTCTATTTTTGTTCAGTTCTTGTCAAAAGAAAAAAAAAATATTATTACTGGTATGAATCCCACAGTCTTGCTGCTAAGTGCCCAGCATTTCCCCAATGAAATGCAATCACTATCATCAAGTCACAGCATCCTTATATGGACCCTGTGCCAATTTAGGCCTTAGTGTTTCCACTTTTCTTTACCCAGTTTATAATCCATGGCTTTCATTTGTCTCACCGACAAAACTCTTAGTATGACAAACTCGCAAAAAGGTGCATTGACAGCTCAGTTAAGTGTCATCTGTTCCTTCTTTTTCTGTTATTCCATTCACATACCCTCAAAAACTCTAGATTACAAGTCTTCAGAAGAGACCCAGCAATCAGCAAGTACCAACAGTGCAAGAGCTTCTTTTCACTTTATACTTCGAAATCATTTACTATTCAATATGTCCAAAACAGAAGGGAGCAGTTTACAACAAATCAAACTGCAGTAGCTACTGATGCTCACTGAGATTTCATGAGCAACTCAAACTGCTAAAAATAAATAAAAACACTATCATATCCAAAGAAAAAAAAAAAAATCATCAGCTCTTACTTGCCTAATCTCTTTTTGTCAACACTAAATAAACCATCACACAACATTTAACATAACTCTTTTTCCTAATGTAAAGAGCTTGAAGGAGTGAAGGAAGGCGATGAGGAAGAGAGATTAAAGCGGATCAGACATTCCCAGTAATCAGAAATCTCTCCCTAACACCTCCTCTCACAGCTCACTGCTGCCTCCTCCTGCCATGGGATGAGGGATGCTGAGACACCCTGAGTAACTCGAGCTTCTCTTGCCTATTCCTGGATGCAGAACTAGCTGTGTGGCCTGACAAGCACACAAGCATTGCAGTATGTCAATATATATAAAACATACATGTCACATGAAAAGTACCTGGAGCGGGGCACATACTAGTCAGCAGCCCCTCATTTTTCAATTCTACCTGCTCGAATAGTTAGGACCACGGATAAATACTTTGAGTATGAGAGTCCTCTGTTTCTCTTACTTTTGAGCTCTCACAGAAGCAGATAAGGCTTCCACCAAAGGTGCACCTTGCATGCAAAAGGGGGCTCTTCTGACAACTTGCAAACATCAAGAAGGAACATCACTCCTCTCTTCACACACATGAAGAAGCCATATCAAACATGCAGCAAGTCACTTATGACCATGTGGAACATAAAATTAATTACATGTTCAAAGAGCACAGGAGTTTTCAAGTTTTTCTTTGATTTTTTCCTAAGAGTAAAGTTGTAAAGAACCAAAATTAGCATTTCCATCCCTGGAGGTTTTTGAGGAGAGGAGAGGCAAGTCCTGTCACAGACAAGTCTGACTGTTGGACAGGGTGATAGAATGGGTGATCTCTATTGGTCACCAGTCTTTCTTAAATGAAAAAAAAGCAATAGTAGATATTTACTGATTTTGCTTCTTTGCTCAAGCATTGAGGAGGAAAGGGAAATTTACAGTAGAGTCTAAATGTTTAGAAATACCACATGCCCAAACACCAAGTAATCCTTTACATTAGCACTAGGATCAACTCGTTTCTATTTTTATCCCATTTCTTCATTCAAATTCTACTCTTCTCTCTAGGATCAAATGCTACCCTTGCTTTCAGCAAAGACAGCTCAAGGTAAATTATTTGTCAGCATAGCATTGCTTTATTCTGTGATGAATATTTTTAATTGAGAAAACCATTAATAGGTTTGAGATAAGAGGTGCAAAATTAGGCAGTTGATCTTGACAATATGAATTATTTCAGATTTCAGCTAGACTTACTGTCTACACATCATAAACTCAAAGACTCACTGAGTAGGCCAAAAAAGGCCTGCCAGTCACCAGATTGCCCTGTGGACACTCTCTCCTCTAGTGCTTGCCCTTTCAATACAGACCTTTTCTTCTCCCCTATTGGCAACATCTTTTAATGCAGTAATTCCTAAATCCAAGGAGAAAGTACTGTGAAAGAGATGCTTCCTTAGGTTTCCCATGCTCCCTTCCTACTAGATTCACTGAAATCCCAGTACATGCCGAATTCCCCATTTTTCACCATCTCTGTAAGAACAGAGGACAAACTTGTGCTAGAACACACAACTTCTGAAGAAATGACTCTGCTGCCACCCAGTGCCATACATGCCATCCAACATCCTCAAGAAAACAAGCAGTTTATATGCAACCAGATAGCAACAACCTTTTTGTGTTTCTTTTTGGAACAAACTTGTGTTGGATGGACTCAAGCAGTTCAGTGAAGTGTTGTATGGGGTTATGTGCCCTCTCTTAAGCATAGCTGGGAATGAAAGAGAAGGGTGAGGGAAGGGCTTTTTACATAGGAAAATCGGCCACTACCGCCTTTTGGAGAAGGCAGAGCCTCTACCAAGGTCCCCTCCAGACAGATCCATCACTAATTTACCTGTTTAGGGTCAACAGTAGCAGCTGGGGACTCCAGTTCAATTGTTACAGGACCATCGTTCTGGATGTGGACCTGCATGTAGGCACCAAACTTGCCATCTGAAAAGAGACAAAACCGGAAGCACTGAGGGTTCTGCAAAGCTTTTAGAAAAATATATAAAAGGCTACCCAAATAAAAAACTGCACAAAGTTACTATGGAGGGAAGGAAAAAAAAAACCCAACTTTCAAAGCTTGTTTCTCTTCATGCAAGCATCCTTGTTCTTTGCTCTAGTCCAACTTTCTGCCCCTTGAATTCACCCCCTCCCTGGCTGAGTCCATGTGATTGCTCATTCCACATATCCTGCTCTCCTACCCAATAGGCACATCTCCCGTTTCCACACCTTCCCTTTAGAGACAGGAACAACACTGCATAACAGATACCAAAGTATGAAAGAAGAAAAGGAACGTGGCAGCAAGCAGACAGCAGTGATCCGCAGACTGGAGCAGTCTCGTTCATTGGAAATGTGGGCTCTGCAATAGAACCAAACCTCCTCCAGTACTGCCTGGGACAGTGAGCAAGAACAAGCTGAAAATAGAAGACTCAAACTTAAGAAGAGCCACTGGGGATATTTGCACTGGACTTTATATAGTCAAATGGCAGCTTTATCACAGAATGGTTGAGGTTGGAAGGTCCTATAGAGATCATCTAGTCCAATCCCTCCAGCAGGAAAGCTAGAGCACATGGCACAGGGTCACATCCAGGCAGGTCTGGAAGATCTCCAGAGAAGGAGACTCCACAGCCTCTCTGGGCAGCCTGTTCCAGGGCTCTGTCACCCTCACAGCAAAGTTGTTCTTCCTCACATGGAGGTGGAACTTCCTGTGTTTCAACTTGTACCCATTACCCCTTGTCCTACCACCAACCACCACCGAGAAGAGTTTGGCCCTATCTACTTTACATTCTCCCCTCGCTTACTTAGGCATATTGATCAGATCCCCTCTCCGTCTTCTCTTCTCTAGGCTAAACAGGCCCAGCTCACTTAGTCCGTCCCCACATAAGAGATGCTCTGGTCCCTTAATCATCTTTGTCGCTCTACGCTGGACCCTCTCCAGAAGCTCCACGTCCCTCTGGTCCTGGGGAGCCCAGGACTACATCCAGTATCCCAGGTGCAACCTCACCAGAGCTGGTGACCTGCTGGCCACGCTCCTCCTGATGCAGCCAGGAACGTATTGGCCTTCTTGGCCACGAGGGCACATTGCTGCCTCATGGTTAACCTGTTGTCAACCAGGACTCCCAGATCCCTCTCCATGGAGCTACTTCCCAGCAGGTCAACCCCTAATCTGTACTTGTGCCTGGGGTTATTCCTGCCGAGGTCCAGGACCCTGCACTTGTCCTTGTTGAACCTCATGAGGTTGCTCTCTGCCCAACTCTCCAACCTGTCTAGGTCCCTGTGAATATGAGTTCATGTGGCAACGTGTGATATGTCTGAGAGAACAGAGGTCAAACCAACAGTTTTTCCCCAGGAACATGTTCACGAAGAACAAAAACTCCCCTAAAAGAGGCTTTGGTTTCTCTCCAGCATGTTCCACGCTGTGTTTACTATCCAACTGCTTTTCAAGGATTGCACACCACAGGCCACCACGGGAGCAAGAGCTACCAGCTCTGGCAGAGCCAAATACTGCAGCACTGCAGAAGAGACTGCTAGCAATGGTCCAGCAGTCAAGGAAAAGGAAGATGATGCCAGCAGGATGGGAAAACATCTTCCTACCTACCAGCTCCACCGTGGGAAGTAGACTCTGGCAGCGAGGGGACCACCAAGGCTATGGAGACGTCAAAGAAAGGCACATCAGGAGGCTGTTGGAGTTGTCAGGTGTAGTGAAGCTGATGCTCTCTGGTGAGACAGATGCACCTGGCTCCAAAATGATGTGCCAAATTTTTCTTAAAATAAAAACTAACAGTTTTCCCCAGGAGCTGTCAACAGATGCAGCTTTTCTAAGCAGTATCAGACTTGACTTACCATTCGCCCAGAGACACCAAGACACTATCACTATTCTGTGAAAGGTTCAATATATTCTGATTACTAGCTAACAGCGCAGATGAAAAAGAGCGTTACTAAACAGCAGAAAATAACAGAAAGTTTAGGAGACAAAAATGATGTAAAGCAGGCAAGATTCCAAGGTGGAGCAGAAAATTTGATAAACTAAGATATAATGGAAATAGTATTTAAAAGTAGAAGTGTTTGTTAGTGCTGTCCTCTATACCCAATTCCTCTTCTAAAAGAGAGAAAGATCTCAGTGCCTTGGGACTCCACAACATGAAAGGCAGGGTACAAGGCAGATTACACTGCCTGTGATCGCAAATTCTGAAACTCTGATGCAGACAAATCTCTCCTGTGCACAGAAACTGAGGAGTCAATCTCTTCCACATGTTTGTCCCAAAGCCAAATTAACACTGCCTGGATTGATTTTCATTTTTTTAAGTCAGAAGAGGAGAAAGAATCCACACTACTAGAAACAAGGGGAAACGCACCAGGTCCTTGCACACTGCCACATGCCAACGACACCTTTGCCGTGTGGACTGACAGAAATGCACAGAACAAGGGAAGAGCAAGGAGGAGCGCGTGCAGACGAGGCCCTTCGTTGCATCAAGGGCCTTACCCTCCGCCCTTACCTTTAATAAGCTCTGGCTTGTAGGCCTTTCTTAGCTGCTCTAGGAAGTTGTTGTAAAAACACTCCGCCTGCTCTGTGGGCATTGCCATGTGGTAGTCAGGCTTGTTTCCTTTCAGGATGCACTGGAGAGTAAACTGGCTGACACACAACACTTCGTACTGCTTATCCATCACACTTTTGGACCAGTGCTTCCCACTTTCATCTTCAAACACTCGTAAGTTTAAGATCTTTCGGACCCTAGGAGGAAAACAGATAGTATTAAATTGTCCTATGCCAGCGGATTGGGTACAAGTAATGCCTACCCCACAGAAAGAGCCAAAAGGGAAGGCAGATTCATAGTTATTCTGCCTACAAATCTGAAGATATCTCATTCTTTCACAAAGAAATCTCCTTGCATTAGGCAGTTATAAGCAAGAAAGCTCTTATGCACACACATAACATCGTCAGACAATTCATTAAGGTCTTCTTTTAAGCATTTTTTTTAATAGAGCATGAAATCAGTATAGAATGACATAGCTGTGGTTTAGAGGCTGACATAAGAATAATAGAAGTAATAAGGAAGCTTACTCTTTACTTCCAGATTTGATGTGTCACAACATTATATAAGACGTGTATTAGCTTTAGGGATTGAAATCATCCCTTAGCACTGGCAAATCCCACTCAGTTTTGAACCGAGACTGGTCTGAACTGTGCTTCTTTCTGACCATCGCTCCTGCACACTCCTCCAGCTCTGTCACTCCTGGTGCTCTCCCAAATGAGACCCCACAACCCAGACACAGGCAGCATTTCTTTCCCAGAACAAGTGCGGGGAAAGCAGGGAAGAGTGCAGATCCACAGGTGGCATCAAAGAGGTGACCAGAAGCTGTCATGGAGATTTTTATTAGGACTAATCTTTGGAAGCAGGGGAGGGGTGCAGAAATGACTGGCTTGAATTCAAGAAAGGACAAGGACAAGAGGACTTTCACAAATGGATCCCAAAAAAAGCACACTTGCAAACCAGTCTATGGTTGGGCTTGGATCCATAACAACACTGCACGCCTACCACTCTCCAGTCTTTGGTTTCTTCTTTTAGTTTCTCCTCCGCATCTGCGGCATCTAGAAACAACGGAGCGTATCAAGGGCAAAGCATTTCAACTGCAGCCATCAGCCAGACATTTTATGCTGCACCAGGGATGAGGCAGTTTGCATAAAATACAGCTGAGACTTTGTTATGGTCTGGCTTAAGGCTTTACCGTCACTAAGGCACAGTCACCATCCTCACCAATTCACGCGTGTCAAAGAAATAGAAATGACTCCTGAATGAAGTGGAGCCTTGCAAATCGTGGCATGTACACCAAAATCATCATTACTCCTGTGATTTAATAATAAAAATGGCATCAACCTTGTTTACTTTCAGGACCATTAAAGGTTCACGCAAAAAGCACCTGAAGAGCCTGCTTAGACCAATTTCTTGTTATTCCTTTTTTTTTTCTCCCTTCTGTTTCACAATTCCTAGCAGAGTTTAAATTAGTAAGTCTCCTGTTATTAAGACATGAGCTTCCTGTCTTTCCTGTGTCAATCATCCTAGCAGTCTGGTGCTGACAGTACAAGAGTTACTGATCACTCACTTGTAATCAGCAGCAGCAGCTTTCACACTCATCCAGGCAGGAACAAGAAATTATGGTAAAGCAAATGTCACACACTTGAACACAAAACAGGACAGCAAGCCAGCAGAGAGTGTTGTATGAAAAACAGCCCCAGATTTGCTGCCATTTTCCACAAGTTTTAGCTGTTCATATGAGACCTACAGCTGGACCTAGAGTTTAGGTCCCCACTCACTACTTTTTCCTAAAATTTCCGCTAGAAATTGTTTTCACCCTCAGTCACATTCTTCTCTCTTCCCTCCTCAAGCTGTTTCTCTTATTGACACAGTTTAGCTCCGTTAGTTGTTCCTTCCTAAAAACTGACATCAGTCCCAGCACAACCAACAGCCAAAAGGCGAAGGGACAATCACAGAGGGGATCTTTCTCTTGAACATGTTTCCTGGCTGAATCATGGCATTTTGTGGCCAAGAAAGGGATGGCCAAAGTCCTCCAGACCCCCAAAACTGGTTCATCTTTAGAGAAAAGCAAACAATGTGATTATCCAGCTTTTCAGAAGCAGAAATATTTTCATGTGTGAACTAAACCAATGGTGTGAGGTTTCCAAGATGCCATGTACTAGATGGGAGGATTCCTGCTAAGCCTCTTATAAAGCTAAGGAGGACTCTTAGTAAAAGGGGCAGGCATTTTTAAAAAGAGTATCAGTAAAACCTCAACACATTGATTCTCTTCTTGGCAAGAACATAGAAAGGAGTGTGAAGGAGGAAAGAAGAAGAGATTTTCTTAGTAGGACATAAAAAGAAACCTCTAAGATGTTGGCATTCAAAGTATGGTCTGAAGAGGACTTCACAAGAGGCAAACACAGCTTTCCCCACATAAGGAACGGGGCAAACACAGCTTTCCCCTCCACTACTTTGGCTACAGCTCAGGTATCACCAATTCAGTGTTCAAAAAGCATAAATAAGGAGAGGCAAAGGGAAAAAGATAAATAAGAGGCAAAAGGAAATGCATGACTTACATGTGCTCCAGCTCCCTCTGCGTATCTTCCAAGGAGATGCCCAGCAGCACACAGAGCCCTCGTCCTATGCAGCTTATTTGTTCACCACCCACTGAGGAAGGTGAAAACAAAACAAGTAAGAAAAAGCAAAAAGAGGCGACCGCCTCGTTAAAGGCCACGGCTAAGGAGTGATTCCAGACAGCATCAAACCCCAACCCAAACCTTTCCTCTGTATCTTAAGGTAGCTTTAAGAGGCCTTCAGGGTGAGATCCGTTAAGCCTGCACCCAGGTTCATGTTGGCGGGGTGGGGGAGGGAAGAATTCAAAGAGGCCCAAAATCCCGCAGAAGGAGGGAGCGCAGCAGGCCTCGGCGCACCGCGAAGCCGGGGGGGGCCTCCAAGCGCCCGCCCCGCTGCCCGCCGCCCCCTCGGGCCCTTCAGGGCGGCACCAGGGCGCGTTCCGGGGGCCGCTCCGCGAGGGGCAGCCCCGGGGCTGGAGGAGGAGGGAGCGGGATGGGGGGGTCCGGCCCGGCGCCCCGCGCTCACCCGTGACGCTGGCCTGGGCCACCCGCTGCACCACGGCCTTCATGGCGGCGCCGGGGCGGGGAGCGCCCGCGCCAACGGCCGCCCCGCCCCGCCCCCTGGCGGCGGCGCGCGCAGCGCCCCCTGCCGCGGCCCTGCGGAGACGGCGGGGAGAGCCTGTAGGGACGGCCGCGGCCGTGGGGGCCCTATAGAACCGGGCACCGGAGGGGGAGCCCTATAGAGACAGGGGGTTCCGTGAGGACAGCGGAAGCCCTGTGGAAACGAGCAGGTGTCTGTAAGGGCAGGGGAAGCCTCTAAGAACCGGGGTGGGGGGCATCCTAACATGGGGGTGTCTGTAGGGGTTAGGGGAAGCCCTATAGATATGAGGGGGAGAGGGAAGTGTGCTGTGGGGTAGGGGAAAACCTACAGAAATAAAGGGAGGCGCTTGGAAGGGTAGAGCAAACCCTATAGAAACATGAAGGTGCTCTGGGGGCAGGGGAAGCCCTATAGAGACGTGTGTGGGGCAGGGAAAGGCAGAAAGGTGGGACTGCAGGACGGGCCAGGGGCAGTGTCCTACAAAAGGCCCCAAATAAATGACCATCTGCAGATAGAGAGGCTGGCAGCAGCATCTGCAGAGGCCCTATAGAAAAGGGCTATGGACTCGAGGGGCAGGGAAAGCCCCTGCACATGCGGAGGCTGCTCCCGGGCCCCACGGTAAAAGGGGGTGATGGAGGGGACACCTACAGAAATGAGGCTTAGCAGGTACAGCTGTGGGGGCAGCATCCCATTAGGCTGACAGCATGTATAAGGACCAGGGCCTGGGTGCAACCTCTTATAAAAGGACACAGTATTCTTAAGAATATGGGGGAGCCCCTGTAATAAAATGAGGGTCAGCAGACATGGGGGAAAGGGGAATGTCTACAGGGATGGCTCATGAAAGGGGAGAGAGCTGAATTCACCTCTCAGTTGTTGCACTTACTGTTGTCTTTTATATATACTAAGGTATTAGAGCGCAATCGTATTAATTTGTCTCCGCAGCTGCTCAGAAGACAAGTTCACTTCCTCTAAAAATGAGCAGCCTTTAGCTGAGTGATGCTTTGCAGTAGGAAACAGTAGTGCTTTACCCAGGGCCCAGGTTTTCCCTGAGGAATGTGCTGTTTTAGCACAGAAAACAGAAAGGGTTTTTTTTGTTTGCTTAAGAGCATAATGGAAAATCTTTGGTCTGCTTCTCCCTTAAAATACAAAATAAGCCCCAAAGCAAAGCAGGGATGTTTGACCAAATAAAAGGGGTACCAGCCTGAGGTACCCCTCAGCCTGAGAACTGCAGTCATAGTCCAGAACATAAGGACTGCAGAAAATGTGCGGACACTTGTCCAAAGACTCAGTTAATACCGAAAAAAAAATCTAAAAATAAAGTTTATGTTTGTGATATGTTCTCTTAATTACAAAGCACTAGGACTGTTAACAGTCCTGCATCACTTTTGCCACTAGACCGCTACCACAGACTGGTAAACAGAGATTCAGTGAGACTTGTTAACCTCAAAAGCTGGGAGTGAGGCACAAAGCTTTTAAGCTCTACCCAGCTAACTAGCTTGGGTTCCCTGTCAGAAGCTGCCACCAGTTCACAGCAGTAACATCTGGAAGAGGAAGCAGCTAAGGAAAAGGAAGCAGTGGCAGTTACAGGGGTTGCCTTACAAAATCCATTGGGAGTCACTAGTGAAAACTTTTGTCTTAAGATAAGTTGTCATCTGAAAGGTTATTTCAGCCACAGAATTCTTAAATTACTCATTGATACTCAGGACCTTTTATGGTTCTTAGGACTAGGTGTTACAAAGACAAGGAAAAAAAAAGTGCAAAGAGTTTTTGATGTATTTTGGAAAATGCTCCAGGCTTGCAAGGGAATGAACATCTTTCATGGGAACTAAACACATTCACAGATAGGTTAGCTGTGTTCTTAAAATGTCAGAGAAATTAGCAGCTTCACTGCCTTTGCAATGCAAGTGTTTCCAGCAACAGCATCTCTACCTCTGCAGTTCACATTTCACCGAAGTCATTTGCCTTGTAAAGATCTGAAGGACAACACAACTCTCCTACCCCAAAGGACAAACTACGCTCCCTCCAGTTCACCAGTTTACCGAATCGGCAGAGGACCAGGTCCCCACATAGGTCCTGGCATGCCACCAAATCCAGGCCAGCGAAACGCAGCCTCTGCTGACGCTGGACACGAAGCAGCAATGCAGTTTCACTAACACCTCACAGCGTGTTGAGCTGAGGACAGTTTGGGTTTAATAACCTGAATACACATGCGCCGAAAATCATTGATCTGAGCAGATGAGAAGGTGCACTAAGCTTTGCAAGGTTACTTCGGACGTGGATCTCTTGTTCTAACAACTCAAGAGTTTTCCAGCCCATCCTGCTATGGGGCATCACGATGAACGGCCTCGATCTGCCACAGGATTCCTGTCTTCCTGACACTAACTTTCGGAAGGACCCCCAACCTGGGACTTAAAGTATGTCCGCAGCCGATAGGCCAGGCGAGCCAGGGGCGTTTCGGGCTTCTCCTGGTAGGTGACCACGGTGGTGATCTGGAGGCCAAACGGTGCGTTGGTGACAGTCACTTCCTTGTGGGGTCCTGGGCTCAGGTCTGGATCGCTCTCCGTCTCTAGGAAAAGGAAGAAAAGCTTCAGCCATGCAGGATTTCACATGCACACGGGCTGCGTCCGCTGGGTGCTTTGTAAATCTTGAGAAACGGGTGGAAAACGGGGAGGCCCGCGAGGCAGCACCGCACACGCAGCACTCCCAGGCCCCGCCCCTCGACCACAGGCTCCGCCCCCTCGGCCCAGGCTCCGCCCCAGCCACCTTCCCCAGCAAGCCCCGCCCCTCGGCCCAGGCCCCGCCCCCTCGGCCCAGGCTCCGCCCCAGCCACCTTCCCCAGCAAGCCCCGCCCCTCGGCCCCGGGCCCCGCCCCTCAGCCGCTCCCCCGCCCTCAGGCCCAGGCCCCGCCCCTCGCCGCCTCCCCCGCCCCGGCAGTCCCCGAGGTGACCCGAGCGCCGCCCCGCTGGCGCGAGCCGCCGCGCTCGCCTGTACCGGCCCCGCCACCGCCGTCGCCTTCGCGGCGGTAGCTGATCTGCGTGTGGTGGAGCAGCGCCCCCAGCATCGTCCAGCCGCCCACCGAGTAGAGCAGCGCCGAGCGCGCCGTCCACACGGCCGCCCGCATCGCCCCCCAGCAACGCGCGCCCTCATTGGCCGCGCCCCGCCGCCAATCGGCGCCCAGGCGCTGGCCCCGCGGGGCGGCGCAGGCGCACGCGCCGGGAAGATGGCGGCGGCGGCCGTTAGGTCACGGTAGCAACCGTTACTTTCAAACCGTCCTTCCCCTCGCGCCGCCCTTCGAGAAGCACCGGGTTCTGCCACGTCGGGAACAGCACAAGGACTACTGCGCTTAGCTAGTTTTATTTTCCATTAATATAGTCCCTGCTGCCTGAGAGATCTGCAAACAGAAACGTTTTAAGAACACAGCACTTTTAAAAATTTATGCTCGAGGCGTAAGATCTGTATTAGTTAGAACATCCTGCGACTTTGATTACCGTGTACAGAAAAAAAAATTAACTGAGCAGGGGCAAAAAGGCATAGAAATAAATAGCTAAAAGAGCCTGGTACAAAACTCTCTGGGAATATTTATTACATGTAATATTTTAAAGTCTTAGTCTAAGGAGGGAATGCAGTGAGCTGTTCCCGCTTCCATGACCAACGTGATCCATGTAACTGCTGCTCCTGCTTTTCGGTTAGATCCGTTTACGACGCACTTGACACTGCCAGCTTTTTCAGGTGATCCATGAATACCTGGAGGCTGACATCGTCCGTTAGGATCGGAGCTCCCGATTCCTGCAGGAAAACGAAGAAATAGCCCCAAATAGCACTGTTAACAATGGGGTGCTGCTTAAAGCAAACTAGGTGTCAGCCTCCTGAGGTGAGCACTTGGTAAAACCACCACATTTACTTTTCCGTAAAGGACAGGTCTAGTGGAAAAATGCCAGTTTTTGACATTGCTCCTGAAAATACCCTTCTGTGCAATCTGCAGATCTGGGGGAAAAAAAAACTCTTCTTTCTAAAGTAGTGGGATCTTTCTCTGTCCAGAGCACTACGCAAACAAGATCAAGGAAGAGGATTTAAAAGTCTTGTATTCTCAGATAAACTATATCTGCATGTACTTCTAGTAGTTGATGGGTTTTTTTTTTCCCCACAATACCTCATAAATTAATTTTGACCTAAAAGTTTTAGGCAAGATATGTAGGAAATGGTGAAGATCATCAATTTCTAAATGAGGTCATCTAAAACTCCCCAGAGGTCCCTTATAACCCAGGTATTCTGTGGTTTTCAAAGGCAGCCAAAGGGGAGGATCACCAGGACACATGCATCACTCTCAGCCTAAAACCATGGGATGAAACAGAAGGGCTAAAAATACGGACAAATATGTACGGTGTGCGTTTTCCAGCATTCCCAGTCATGAGCTTCCCTTGCTTACCTGTCCCCATGCGTAGAGGTTGTTGTGGGTCTGAGAAGGGTTCACTTTAGACAAGAGGAACCGGGCCTATTAAAACAAAACATTATAGAGAGGTAAGACATTAAAGACATCTGTATCCCTCTTCACCACACAGTTCCTTGTGTGGTGTGTGCAGCTTCATAGCCCCCCAACACCCTCCTTCCCCACTGCCTTTGTTAACCTGCTGTACAGATAATTTTAGAGCAAGAACCTGCTTGCTTTAACTTGGCAGTGTGTTCTGTGAGGGTGAAAGAAAGGGGATGTTATGGCCCAGCTGTGACTCCCAAAGGGCAGAGAAAACTGCTGCCAAAATGCCTTCTAATTTTACAAATTGCTTTGAGATATTCTGGAACCTTGTAATAAGGTTGGGAGGAATCCTTGGGAGAGGGAAAAGGGGGAAAACGACTCAAACACTTCAGGCATCTTCCCATCCTCTCAGAATGGGTGCAGAAGTTTGTGCAGGATGTGTTTCCTGCCCTGCTGGATTTTGGAGGTAGTTTACCACCAGTGGCAGCACTAGGGACACCTCCATTTGCACAGCACACGTAACCTCTTGCAGGTCTCCCACAGTGGCAAGGACGGCTCTGCCACAGCAAGAAGTGCTCGCCTGGCAGGGCAGGTTTGGTGCCCCATGACATGGACATGTCACCAGCGCTGTCCCTCCCATGTCCTCAGCTGTTCTTGGATACAGAGTTCTGTGGAGAACCAGCATAATGTGGCCACACCAGAAATTAAGTATTTTGGAGCACAAATTCTCACCTCTTTGCTGCACAGAGAAGCCCTAAACAACTGTAATTCCAGGAAGGACGAAATAGGAACTATTTTATATCCTTCCACGATATCCAAGAATAAAGGGACAGATGCTCAATCATTAAGAACTTAGAAAACTTACTGTACTTTTTACATCTCGGATAAGCTTTGATACTTAGCCAGATCATTTTTTTCTCACCCCTAGTAGTAATATATTCAAAAGACATTTAATCTAGCTGTATTTTTTAGCAAATTTCTATTTCAAAACCATGTGCAATGAGCTACTGGCTTATTAAAAGACATACATTTGCAATAAAAGCTCATGAGGGTTATTTAATAGTGTATGTAATGTACAGAACCATCCTTTTAGTAAAGCAGAACAGAGAGGCTTTCACGCTATTGAGCAGCACTGAGAGCTCTGGGATAAAGCTCCTTACCTGGCTGCCCCCGTGTTCAGTGTTGACGTAACGTGGCATCGGGAATCTGGTCTGCAAGATTTCCTGAGCATCATCCAGCGGGGCTTGCAGTAGGTGCTTGAAGTTCTCATACTCGGGCATGTCTTGGTAACCAGCTTTCTGCCACTGTGCAATAGTCTAATCGACAGGAAAGAGGAAATAAGAGCTAGTAGGTACCCTCTCTACAAGCCTCTCCCTTTTAACTTGCACATCTTTAAGTCAGCAGAGCATTACATGGACAAATACATGCTTTTACTACTCTGCCAACAGACTGAAATCCATTTTTGCATTGTTTCTGAATCTATATTAAAAACAGGCACACAGAAGTTGGTATCCGTTTCTGCACTGCAAGATCAGTTTGTTGAAAATCAATTTGTGTTGATTTTCACTGTGTTTCAAGCTGTACCAACACAGAAACAAGGAGCATTTATAAAGCACGGATACAGTGATTTTGACTTGATCTTAAACGGTAAGAGAAAGAGAACACATTTCACTGTACCTCACCCAGGTAGATAACTATCTGGAAGAAAGTATCCATCAGAAGGATCCTGTCTGGAAGAATGCTGCTGCTGTCCAAAAGCACTGGCTGGAGAAAATAAACAAGAAAAAAACGGTCAGTCATCCCTGCTAATTGCTCCAAGTATGATCCCAGCAGCTTCTGCATCTCTTTCCTGCCAAGTGCTCTCCTTCCAAGGAGGCTGCTGGTATAAGGTGATCTGTATCTGACCCTCGACTACTCACATGTAGTTTAATCCTCCTGCATGAACAGCTGAGAACAAGGAGCTGGTGGGAGTCAGGGCCCCAAGGGGCTGAGGTTTGCTGATTTATGTGGTGCAGATGGCAGTCTCTGACACAGCAGCACAGCAACATTGATGACTGTAGGACTCATCGCTTTTTTTTTTTTTTTTTAAATCAAAGCTGTAAGTTTACTGAAATCACAAACTATATTTCACACTACCACATCTCCCACCTCATCCTTCAATGATTACTCTGATTAAGATTTATAAAATTAGAACCTTTTTGAAGAAGCAGTTTTTCTTTGACCGAATACTCATCATTTCGGATCATTCTGCCACTGCTGCCTAAAGAGAGACTCACCTCAGGAGGTCCATAGAAAGAGTAAGCATAAAGGATGGGCTGGATCATGATGAGAGACTGGGTCAGATCTTGCCTAGCAAAGTGGTGACGGTAATAAGAAGATTCATCTGGGCTGTTATTGAAGACCTGCAGGAATGGGGAGCGTCGCAAGTGGAACATGAACTGCACCAGAGAGATGAGAGAGGAGCGAAGTATCAGTAAATTGCTGAAACTTTTTCACCAAATGTTTCTGAACAAATTCTTCTAAAAAATCTCAGTAACTCCTCCAACATCTTACCTTACCCATCATTTGCAATGCTGACCTACAGAACCAGCTCGCCAAATTTAAAAAGAATCTGTTCTTCCCCTCATCATTCTGATAAATGCAACGGGAGGCTTTATTATCACTCCTGTCCTTGTGCACTTTCCCTGTGTCTACAGAAAGTGAAGTTCTTACCTGAGGATACAAAGAAAATGATTCCGACAATCTGAAGGAGTTAGGATCATCTTTGTTGTACTGTCCAAATTTCTGACACTGTTGGAGACAACATGGATGTTCTTGGTGAGCTTCTTTTTAGAATGAAAACAGGTGATTTGTATCAAGTGACTTTGGTGTCTTACTGGAATAAAAATGACTGGATCTCGTCATCTTACTTAATATATAAAATCTTTACTCAAAATTATCTAAGAATGAAAGAAATAGGGCTACTACTACTGTTTCTTTTTTTTTCACTAAATCAGAGATACTATGTTATACCTAATACTTATATATATATACCTCTGCAAATTGTGGAACACTTCTGCAGTAACTGCATCCCTCTAGAGCAGCAGCAGACTGGATTTTCAGCCGCTGCTTCACTGAAAATAAGCAGCTTCCAACCTTTAGCTATAAATGACTCCATAGTCATTTCAGTGTGCAACATAATGTGTGTGTTGGTACTTGTATCTCTATTGCACGCTGCCCCTGCATTTTTTGCCAGTGTCTGGTGTATTTTAACTGCTAGTATCAACTCCACATGATTAACAGCCCCCTCCATTCCTGGAAAAGTGAGGGAACAACTCATCCTGGATGTCATCTCCAAACATGTAGAGGAAAAGGCGGTGATCAGGGATAGTCAGCATGGATTCACCAAAGGGAAATCATGCTTACCCAATCCGATAGGCTTCTCTGATGGGATGCCTGGCTGAGCAGATGAGGGGAGAGCAGTGATGTTGTCTGCCCTGCCTTCAGCAAGGCTTTTGACACCGTCTCCCACGAGCTGCTCCTAGGCAAGCTCGGGGAGCGTGAGTTTGGTGAGTGCATGGTGAGGTGGACTGAGAACTGGCAGAACGGCAGAGCTCAGAGCGGGGTGATCGGCAGCTCAGAGTGAGGCCCCATCAGCAGTGCTGTGTCCAGTGCTGGGCTCCCCAGTACAAGAGGGACATGGAGCCATGGAGAGAGGCCAGCGCAGGGCTACAAAGATGATTGGGGAACTGGAGCACCTCTCCTATGAGGAGAGGCTGAGAGCAGGGCCTGTTTAGTCTGGAGAAGACTGAGAGGGGATCTTATCACGATGCACAGATAGGAAGGGGTCCAAGGAGGGTGTCAAGAGCATGAGGCCAGACCATTTTCAGTGGTGGCCCGTGACAGGACAAGAGGCAACGGCCACAAACTGAAGCACAGGAAGGTCCACCTGAATATGAGGAAAAAGTTCCTGACTGCAAGGGTCACAGAGCACCTGCTTCACTCTGTGATTCTGTGTTTCACTGTCGCTTCTTTAATCGCAGGTTTAACCTTTTCAACCTGATGGGATGCTTACCTACCCCATCACAAACACACTGATCATCCTGGCTTCTGAGTCAACACGTACTACAACGATGGGGCCCTGATCAGAGCCCAAATGAAGTGAATCACTTGGGGGAAAAAAAAAATTACCATTTTATTTCCAGAGACCGTTTTTACTAAAATCAAGAACGCATTCCCTCGACTGCCATCCCCCAGCCTTACCAGTCTGATGAGCTGTCTGTCCAGCCACCGCAGCACGTCGGGCCCCTCCTCGGATTCGGCTCTGTACACTCCCAGCCGCGCCATCAGCACGGCGGCTGCCTCCTGGTCGAACGCAGCTTCTATGTGCTGGAGCTGGCTCTGTGCATCTGCCCAACTAAAGAGCACGTCAGAGGTGAGCGCTGTGTGCAGTCCTCTCCAGCAACACCCACGCCAGGTTCATCCCCCGGCTGCCACACACTGTAACTCGTACACATAACAAAAGGCTCTAGAAAATCTGACACAGACAGGCAAGAGTTTCTGCCAAAGAACTGATGTGAAATACTCACTTTCTGGCTATGGTGGTGACTCGAATGCGTTTCTGCATACTGGAGTGTTGGTACTGAGTGACAAACTGAACCGCTCCTCTTCCTCCCTGAGGTATCGGTGCATTGTGCTGCAAACGAAACAAGGCAAGCCTTCAAAACAGGGTAGCTTTTCAGTGGCTATGTAAACCACAGACACATTCCAGGGCATCAACCAAGCACTCAGGGAGTAAGTACAAGATCAGAGAAGAAAGAGGTGCCTTCTAATATTGTGCTTTTCAGCAGCCCTAAAGGTCAAGCAGTGCTGGAGCATTTAATGGTGCACCTGACACGTCATCAGCTGGTCCCTTAAAGGACAGCAGCAAACTTATCTTTACAGCAAATATTTTGTTTTATAAAAATTAACAGAGAGAGAGGAGGGAGAGGAGGGAGAGGAGGGAAAGGAGAAGAGCCAGAACTAACCTGATTTACCACTTCAAAGTAAATGGCCAGCGTTGTGCTTGGATCCAGGCTACAAATTTTCCATTGCGACGTTCCTCCGATTCCAAGCTCCTGCACAGAATTGTACAGAAAATGCATTTTTGCCGGTAGCAGTGGGTAATGCAAGTTTATGTTAAATTCAGAACAGAGGTACAAGGCATGGAAGACCTTCTGTATTCCTATCTTCTGGATATGCTGGATTGTTACTGAGGTGACATACAGTTAAAAGAGGCTTTACAGGGCAAGGATTTCATCTAGATGAGACTGTCTTTTCTTAGGGATGTTTCCATGTTGCTGCTCTCTAAAAACCTCACATTCCAGCTGAGCTGCAGGTCTAGATACAACTTTGCACTGTTTATTTACTTATTTAATAACAGTTATTCCATGTTCCTTTATAAACTTACATTTTCAGAGACACATGGCCCTTTAGCATTCAGGGATATGCATGGTCCAATAGCTCCAGCAATCTTCAGCTCCCTAGAAGTCTAGAAAAGGGTCAAAAAGAATTTTAAAAAATCAAAATAGTCAAACAGAGCACAAAGAGAATAAACCAGCTGCTCAACTTTGATGAGAATGTGCATACATGTGGCTGTCAGGTAAAGGGGCTCCGAGGAATGTGCCGAGTCACTCATTGCTACAGATGCTGAAGGTAAGAGAATCAACAGTCACATAGTAATAACGACAACATATCCATAGTCACCACTAGTGTGTATGAAATGTTCCTTGCAGGATGAGATGCAGAGCTCTTTTTTCCTTTTTTTTTTTTTTTAAAAAAAACCCCACAAATTTATTAAACTTTCAAACAAAAATGCCTCCACTCCATCTGGTCTGTAGCTTCTTCTAAAGTATGCACTAAAGCTCAGCTCTCAAGTGTAGCATTTTCTACAACCAAAACAATTAATCAACTCGCCATTTAACAGCACTTGCATTTCTCAATTAATGCCATCCAATGAGATGAATCTCTCACCTTCACTTCCAAACTGGCACCAAAAGCCATGCGAAACTCCCCATTGAACCCTTTGTTAAACACTCGCTGGAACGTCTGCTTGAAGAGAGAAGTGTTGAAGGAGTCTCCCATCACCATGTGACCTCTAGGAAGGAAAAACAGATACCCGGGGGACTGAGACAGCCAAGAACTGGAAATAAAGCACAAAGGATACTCCCCTCCAATTCCTACGCATGCAAACACAGGCAGAAAGTGCTTTTAGACATGTCTTTGTTTATGTGGAGTCTGCATCCGGCAACACAGATTCACAATCGCCTCTAAAGCCAGACAGGTTAATGCTCCATCATTACCAGTTTGTTTTCTCAACTGCATTTCTTGGCAGCCCTTTAGTAGCCTTCAAAAGGATCACGTTCCACTGGTTCCAAACTTCTTTACAAAGCCTTGCATTTGTCCAAACCACACTTTGGCTCTCTGACTGAATAGCTTGAGTCCCTAATAGGCACTGTTTCGCACACAGCCCTTTTTGCAGAGATTACAGGATTTCCATCAGTATGCAGCAAGGATACCTGCTGCGTACAGGTGTCACGTAAAACGGAGGAACAACAAGCGAGCTGTTAAGCAAAGAAAATCCATCTTGACCCCAACAAAGAAAGTTTCTAAGAGCCATGCCTGAAGCTCTTCTGATGGCACTTTGGTCATGCACACACTATGAACCAGGGCTTCTGTAGCCCTTCTCCTCTGGGAAGGACACTTGCTACCTCTCAAAAAGGCAGAAAGCATTTGCAAAAGATGAGTTGCAGCATGCTTTTGAATACCTTTCTCAAAGCAGAACATCAAGTTTTTTTTTTACCAGCAGTGTTAAGTCACATGCTGTTTTGAGACTTCAGAAATGTGGACTGGAATCAGGGTAGGTTTGTCATATACTTCCTGGCAAATTCAAACCACAGTTTAGAACAAAATGACCAAACAAACAACAACAACAACAACAAAACCACCCTTTTGCCCCAGATGAACCCTCCTCTGAAGGAGACGGCTGGGTTTGTGCTCTCCTGCTGCAGACCTACCCGGTGAGGTTGGCACAACACTTCATCTCCAGCAGGCCGGTCTGGTCCAGGGCACAGGCGTAGATGTCGATGCAGTGCCCGTTGGCTGCCGTGCGATTAGCCAAAGTCTCGTAGTGCTGGGGAGAACAGACAACACACACACGGGGTAAACTTAGGATACACTGATAGACAAGCTGTCTTCTGCTCTCCAAATGGGGCCAGCCTATGATATGCAAGTCACAAATGAAGCAGTTGCCAGTGCTGCAAGAGGCAATGCTCTCTCCTTCGCTCCGTTTTGCCCCCTTGAACTGTTTTGCATTTGCATGAGCTTGAGTTGTAAGTCACAAATGCAGAGAGGACATGAATTGCTACCCTGAGCCAAGTATGGGCTTTCTGCCTGTGATCACTTAAGGGGATCACTTAAGAGGTTTCCAGTTAAGAGGACACACGTCCTACTGCTTTCTCTGTCAGGCATATTTAATGCCTGCCATTTTAATTATTTTAATTATTCTGCCTTATGTCAAGAAGACTACTGGGAAGTCACCAGTTCTTGACAGATAGGCAATTTTCACCCACCGTCAGATAGACACTAAGAAACAGCACCAAATTATCTCACTCTCTCAGAACACACAGGACTCCCGGAGAAGTAACTAGCAGCTCTTTTATCCTTTTCCTGGGGCCTACTGTCACACCTTAACACAGAGAAGGGTTTTGGCTCTTCATGGACACCCACGTCTGTCTGGATACACGTTTACATATCAGGAGAGCAGGACATACTTGTTCCCTGGAGGAGGCCTGGGCAGCTGTTTACCCAGCCGCATACGTAGGTTTGTGTCACTTCTCCCTCCATTTAGTGTTCTGAATTCCACAATGTTCACTTTGCCTTCACTGTGTCAAGCCCACATGGAAACCCAGTTGCTGAGCATGGCCTTTGCCCACAGCAGACATGAGCACCTACTTTGGTGGCCTTCTTCATGAACCTTGCATTGTCCTTCTCTATGTCGTGCCAGGAACGGATGGGTGTTTTCAGTTCATCTCCTACCACCATGCCAGGTCCTTGTGTTGGTGGCCCGCCTGTAAACAACATTATCCTGGCGCCAGTGTTTGGAAAGGTGCCCTAAAATAAGAACGAAGCCTCATATTAAAGATATATATAGAGAGATAGATATAAAATTTCATTAAAGAACAGCAATGCTTTTCTTTAGAGAAGAGCCCGACGTGCCCTTCTGCACAACAGAGCTAACAGTACCTCCAGCAAGCCAACAGCAATAGAAAGAGCCACCCCAGTGGACCGTAAAGGCCTCTTTCCCTGGGTCACTGGCCATGGGTCCCTCTGCAGTTCTCCAAGCAGATCTGTTAAATTCATGTCAATCTTGTGTACTGGCTGCAGAAACCTGCCAAAATGCACCAGAAATGTTTTACTGTTTTCAAGCCTCTTTAGTTCAGGGAAGAAAGAAGGTGCCCGTTTGTTCCTGGCCCACACAGATTGCACAGGCAGTATTATCAGAAGGAGAGAGTCATGTGGCCTGCTCCCGTCTTATATCCCAATTTTCTAAGATAAGAGATCTACAAAACACGAACAATTTGAACAAAGCCAGACATCAGGAATAAACAAGGCAGCTAAGTCACAATAAAATAGAGAAGGAAAAAAAAAAAAGACTTCAGTGGCGATTTAGTTTACCAAAACATGCAAGAGCTGCCACAGCAAAAGAAGGGCTGAGAAAGAACTGTATTCAACAAAGACAAATGGGGCTTTACTATTTGGGGATGCCAGCCAGATTTTGGACATGACTAGGCAGAGGATAGAGGGCGATACCTACAACTGTTATATACAGACCAAGACCCCATCAGCTGGACAGTCAAAAAGACAGACCCTTGCTCCGAACACACACAGCCTTGAAGAATTGCACTTTCCAAAGACTGCTGCTCTACAGCTTTTCAAGTAAAAAACCTACTCTGAACAGCAACTCTGTTCTTGCAACTGCAAAAACAGGATACTACAGAAGTCTAATATGTTTCCTGCTACTCTAGTAAAATCCATCCACACATACCTTCTTTTTATTGTAGGGAAATAATTTTGGCAAGACAAAACCACCCAAGTCTTTTTAACAAGACTCCTTTTAAGAAACCTAGGTTTAGAAGTGTGGGGCCAACCGGGCACACAGCACCTGGGCTGCCCTTCTGCTGTGCTGGTGCAACCAACAGACTCACCTGCTTGAAATAACAGGTTGTTCCTGAGGTTGAAGAGGTCTTCCCTGCTGAACGGGGACAGCTGGCCTTGAAAGCCCAAGCATATCCTATGGAATAGCAAAGAGGAGAAGGAGCACTGAAATCCTAAACACGTTATTTGCTGTCAAGGAATACACACTGAGGCCCCCAGTGTGGCAGAACTGAATTTGTTAAAATCTGTGAAATTATTAAGCTTTGCATTTCCCCTGGTAATGGATCGATGGGTCCATGTGTGAGGATTAGCCCAACTGCACCTTGGGGAAGCTTTCAGGGAGTTTATAAAAAGCACAACAGAGGTTGGGAGCAAAACAGGGTAGCAAACAATCAAGAGCACTGAATACTTCCTCCCTGCAAGCCCAGAGCTTGAAAGACCAGCGGTGGCATCGCTGGAGCTACGAGGCACAAGCCACGGGCCTAACAGGTGGCAGGACATACCTGTATTTGCTTAGCTGTGAGGTCCTTTGTGCCCCTAAACACGTAGCTCTTGGAGATCCCTTCGCAGCTCAGCTCGTGCACCTGGACCATCCTGCCGAAGGTGATGAGCCCCACGAGCGCGTCAGCAGGCAGCAGGCTCAGGGACATCTGCAGAGACTCCTTCAGAGCCTGCAAGTCCTCCTCCTCCAGGCACGTGTCCACCACGTACAGGAAGATCAGTGGTGTCTGGGCACCTCGCTAACATGGGATGAGACAGTTACCAGGCATGAGCGTAAGTGACACTTAAGTTCTCCAGGCGAAGAATAAAATGAGGCTTGTCTTAAGCCTCCTGTGGAAATCATATTTGCACTGTCTTAAGCGAAAGAAGAGCCTGCCACAGCTGCCACAAATAAGATATTTTGGGGAACATCAAACTTGCCCGTGTTTCACCTACCTGCACTATATATTCAATTGTTGAAAACTGAGGCATGAGTTCTGCTGGCTGATTGAGCTCTGATATGCCTGCATATGCTGGAGGGAACTGAAAAAGAGAACCAGAAATGAGGACAAGGAAGTTGCAGGGCAGAAATGTAGGGCTCTGCTCTACACTGCCCTGCTTATGCTCTTTATTTACCAGCACTGCACCCACTTGATTAATGCACAACACGAGTGCAGTGCTGCTGCTTCCCTAAGAACAGACAACAGCGGCCAGCAGGATGGGCAGCCACTCACTTTGCTAGAGCTAAAAGGCACAACTAAAGCAGAGGCTACATGTTGGCTGAAACTTGTTTGGCCATATGGCATTTTTTGATGGCAAACATCTAGTACAATCTAATGAAATTCATATTTGGCAAGAACAGGAAACAATATGCAAGGAATGTGCTGGAAACACGTGAAACAAAATAGCTTTGCATCTCTTTTCTGTGCCCTGCACGCTGGCAAAAAAAAAAAAAAAAAGCGGGGGGGCAAAAGTGAACTAAACAGACAAGATATCAGGCAAAATGGCTTAAGTAACAAGTAATTCTGGCCTGGATGAGCAGGAGGAGAAATCTAGAAAGGTGAGATTTCTGCTTCTTTTAACATCCTTTTCCAGGGGAGGCCATAAATATTATGCTCACTGAAGAGAAAACAGGCTGGATACAGAGGAGAAAGGGCTGAAACTTTTTTCAACCTACCTGATTTCTCTGAAAACAGAAATTACAAGCCCAGAGCTTGGCCCGATAGTCAACCTGGCTGCAAGAAGGGAAGAGGAAGTGTTTTAGTACAACTACAGCAACAACATCACAGCCCAGCTTCTCAGATCCCTCTGCTGCTTCGCAGCACGGATCGAGAAACAAAATATCAGAAACTTTTAAATGACAGAGTTCCAGGGTTCCAGCCTCTCAGTCCAATGCCAGAAAGGCCCCTTTGCTCATCCAGCCCAGCCATTTCCCAGCTCGTCAGCCCAGTGGACAAGACCTGCCTCTAATCGTCCCTCCTTCAAGGTCGGGCTTATCTCAGCAGTCTTATTATTTGTACAGCTGTGGCACACAAGAAGTGCAGTCACAGAGCAAGAGCCATTCACCCAGATCCTGTTCAAGCCCAGAACAAACAGGCTGTTCCTGCCCCACAGAGTTTACTTTCCTCAGCCCACTGGAACATGCTATAACTGCTAGTTAAGAGGCACATGCGTGTTCGTGTTTCTCAGGCTTGAACCCTTCTCACTTTCTGTTCCTTTTACTGGCAGGAGCACCCTTCCCTGCTATTTCTCAGGCCGCAGTGTGCTCTGGGTGTGTATCATCATCATCTGGTTTTGGATCAGAGATCATTCCTCTTTAATCCTCAGCAGAATGGCAGAGAAAATGTCAGTGCTTAGGCTGGAATCGACCTGTGAGCAGTGGGATCTGTAGGAAGCAGGAAACCAACATCACAGCCCCGAGGACAGTAGCTGTATCACCAGTATCTTGGTTTAGTTTAGTTTAATGGCTCAGCACAGAATTCCCTGGGGTGGTTATGGGACTGGCAATTTCCATGTTAACTGATTTAAAAGTCTCCCTGAAGGTTTCCTTTTCTCCTCTGCTTCTGGCAGCTCTAGTCTAGGCTGGCATTCAACACACCCCACTAAGCACACACGGAGCTTAATGCCACTGTGCTTAAGAAAAAGAGGCTGACAGGCACTGGGCTGAGTAGAAAGGGGAAAAGAAAGTAGTGAAGAATGGATTAAAAAATAGGTATCTTCCATTTCTTAACACCCCGAGCTGAACAGTTCGTACCAGAGCGGGTTGAGCACCGCCTTGCAAGTCAGTCTGCTGCAAAGCACCGGTTCATATTGCACAGGAGGCAGGTCGAGACGCTCCTTCAGCGGGGTCAGCAGACAGGCCAGGGGGACAACCATCCTTGTGGCCTCCAGCCTGCTGGAGGGCCACACGTTCCAGCTGAAACGCACCCCATCCCGCTCCTCGTTCTGTTGGATGAACTCCAGGTACGTCGCCATGGGAAGCTCTGAAAGGAAGGGCAACATGAGACACCAGATGTTGCACGACACGGCTAATGTGTTGTAACGAGTTAATCTCATTATCAAATGACCCATAAGACTTCATTAACCCTTTCCATCCAGCGCTCTGATCAACATCCCGGACAAGCGATTAAAACCCAACCTGATCCAACACAGAAGCATGAAAATCTGATGCTCAAAGCCAGAATACAAGTTGTTTTATAATCGTGCAGATACCACATTTAACATCCCAATGCCCAGACAGCCTCAGGCCTCAAGACGCTCCAGCCTGAAGGGGACCAGCAAAATAAAACCGGGCGAATTTGCAACATATCCTGCAGCCTTTGGCAAAGCCCTTGGGGAGGGGCCATGGAGGCCAAGTCTGGGAGCAAAACACACGCTGCAGATGCCACCAGGCAACAGGTCTGCACTCCCTGCAGAGGGAAGGGCCCCCAGGGACTGCAGATGCCCCCGCACACGGCATAAAGGGGACCCCTCGGTGCCCCGGCCTCCTGTGCCACCACGGACCCCCAGCGCTGCCCTAAGGGGGCACTGACAAACCCACAGCCATGGGGGACCCTGCGACCCCAGCACAACCATAGGGAATGATGCTGACCCCACGGAGCCACAGGGGACACTGTGACCCCCAGGACACCCATAGGGGATGATGCTGACCCCACACAGCCATAGGGGAAGCTGCACCCCCAGCAGATCCATAGGGGACCCCAGCAGATCCATAGGGGAACACCACCGACCCCACACATCCATAGGGGACCCCGTCATCCTCCAGCAGATCCATAGGGGGACCCCGCCATCCTCCAGTAGATCCATAGGGGTCCCGCCGCCCCCAGACATCCATAGGGGACCCCGCCATCCTCCAGCAGATCCATAGGGGGACCCCACCATCCCCCAGCAGATCCATAGGGAGACACCGCCGCCCCCACACATCCATAGGGGACCCCGCCATCCCCCAGCAGATCCATAGGGAGACACCGCCGCCCCCACACATCCATAGGGGACCCCGCCATCCCCCCCGCAGTTCCATAGGGGTCCCGCCGCCCCCACAGAGCCCCGCCAGGGGGCGCCCCCGCCCGCCCCGGGGCCCCGCGATGGCGCCCACCTGCCCGCGCCGCTCCCGCCGCCGCCGCCACCTGCTCCCGGCACCCCACGCGCGCCCGGGAAGGCCAGCTCAGCCGTACGGGGTGCCCGCAAGCAAGATGGCGGCCTCAGCACGCCTCGCCATCCCCAAGGCGCGGCTCCGCCGCCATACCGGCTAAGGGCACCTGGCGCACTATCACGCAGGCGGACAGAGCCGGCGGGTGCCCTTCCTTGACATGGCGGTGAAGACGTCGAGCGGGCCATCTTGGGTGAGGGCACGCTGCAGCAGCTGGTGGGCACCGTTTTCCCCCTCACGGTAAGGCGGGTTTGGAAACGCGGCTGCCCGTGCTTACCCACTAAAATACATAAACCTTAAACTGCTCAGCCCCAGGAGGATATTTCTTCTCTCCCAGCAATACCGGTAAGATGCTAAGCTCCTCTGCACTTACAAATTTGGTCTTCATTTTGCACGTTCGCCACATATTTCAAAAGCAAAGCACGCTGCTTTAAGGGGATGCAGGGCTTCAGGACAGCTCCTGCCCATCCTGGATTAATCCGCATTTGGACCAACTCCAACGTTGGGCAACTATCACAAATTTACAGGAAAAGCAAAATCCTGAAGTACTTTATTTCTATACAAAGCATCAGTAAGGAAAGTAGCTTTCCTATTCCTGAATTTACCTGGAACGATCACGGGCTTGCTCTGTCACCCTCCAAAAACTACTGCACCTCTAGACAGAACAGCAGACCGAGCAGCATTTAGAATTTTCTGTGTTTATTCCCTCTTGGAGACTCGTAGCAGCCACACCAAAACCAGGCAGAAGACGGCGCTCGAGCAGCACTGCATGAACAACCCTCCCACCGCAGGGGTCGAGTTAGAAAACTAAGGATAAAAACCAAAAGCAGGGGAAGAAAACAAACAGTGAACCACAGGGTAAATATTTCAACTATCAAAGCTTAAAGTTTGTCATTAATGTTAATGTTTTAAACTTTGGACTGCAAAGGGTAGTGGTGTTGAGCAGGATCTGCTGGCTGGGCTCTGTTTCAGTTCACCATGCGGCCGGCGCCGGTCGTTAATGTTCCTCTCCCACACTAAAGCAATCTTGCACTTGATTTCATGTGAAAATAACATTTGGGGGTGCAACTACCTGCAGTGTCTCTGCTGCTCCTGTAACTTCTGAACTGTGACATCTTGGCTGGCGCTTGCATAAAGAAGGGAGCAGACGGTGCTTCCCAGTTCATTTGTAAAGGAAACAGCTTTGTCAAAGAGAAAAAAAAAACGCTGAAGGAAGTCAAGGAGGAAAGGAGAATAAAGAATTGATACTACCCTTTAGCATTCAATCCTCTCTTTTTTACAAAGAATTACAGACACTAATAGGTTAACTTCATAGAAAAAATAGATCGGAATGATAGCTTACAAATAGCTTAACGTATTGATATGCATTGTCAATATATGGTTATTTTTTAAATATGTTTCATTTTCATGGAGAGGGAAGTGAAATTGCTTTACTTTTCTCCATAGCCACGTTCTTCTCCCCAGACTTGAGAGGTCATGCTACAACTGCACTGCCAGGAAGCTGCCGGGACTACAGAGCTCGGATCATGCTGGGTAAGTTACCAAATAAACCCAGTACAAACCAGGCATGATTCAAAGAGCTGAGGAAACCAGCTATCCACTTCCTAAGCCTGTTCACTGGCCACCATCAATCTCTTTTTCTTACTGCAAGCAAATATAGTCACACCGCATAAGGTGACACTCCTGGCTATTCAGGATGTGTTGTTTCCCTGGAAGTCATCTTCTAGGTGAAGTGGAGCATATTCCTTCAGGTTATTCCTTCAGGACTTGGGATCCCTCTGAAAACGGGGAGACTAAGACGCCCCACACTTCAATTAAAGTTGTCATTGGCAACACAATGGACACCTGAAGGCTTTCCTTGTGCTTCAGCACACCATGGACAGAGAAACAAACATCTCAGTTGTGCCCTCACCTTCCGTTATGACTCTTCTGCCTCTCTGGATAGACATGTGCACCCTCAGCACTCAAAAGGCAGCTCTGCAACCAGAGAAAGGGCAGGCTCTGGGGTTAGGCACCACAGCTAATGCCATGTTATCGCACCCACTCCAGGGACATGCCAGATTAAACGATCCTAGTTGTCTGCTCCTGAGACAACCCGCTTAGCTGCTGCCAAACAAGGAGGTAAATCTCATTCCTGGCCAATATTGAAATAACTGATACCAACTTTTCCAACCCAGCTAGGTAAACTGTCCTCCAAAATCTGCTAGCCAACTGTTTACTATTCACAGCGAGACTGCCCAGCACGCTGGCTGTTAACTCAGTTGCAGAGGTGTTCGACCATTGCCCCTTCTAGCACAGGAGCTGGCTCGTGTCCAGGAGAGCTTGCTTCCAGACAGGGAATTTTGCAAATAGCAAGGTACAAAAGGTGCAATGTGCTTGATCCAGTGAACATTTCCCAGCACTGTGAGGGCATTACGAACACAGGAGTAGCTGCACACAGAGTCAACGTGGATTCAGCAAGCTTGAGCTGAGCCACAGCTATCCTGGAATGAAGTTGGCTCTGCAAAGTTCACACATCTGCACTGTTCCAGCTGCTAATACCTCACCCCAGCCCTCCTCTTCTGGATGGTGGAAAGCTGACCATGCCCTATATGCACAGTATTTCCATATATGAGAAAGGAGCTGGCTTTTTCCAAGCATCTCCTTGATTGTAGGTTAAGGAAGATGTGAAATAGCCTAACACAGGGAAAACAAAACAAAACAAAAACTTCCCAAGTAGGATTTGACTTTATATTTCAAAGGAACACCTTGACACCACCCAGATGGATGTCCACAGTTCTAGTAAGCTAAAAAAAACTCTGTCGTGTTGTGTTTAAAAGTAAGAATGGGTTCTATAGCACAGGAAAAAAAGATAGCCCTTTTGGTGATACAGCAGCACGTACCACAGACCATACTTACATATGAGTAACTGTCACTGGCAACTTCTACAATGCTGAGAACATTTGCCTTGTACCTGTAGTACCAGGCCACAGCAAGTGCTCTTCTATTTTGAATATGCACCTTTCCAAAATACTTCTAGTTAGAATTGCAGCTGACATATCTTCTCATACAGTGAGGTTGCCAGAGCACATCCATCACGTCATGATCCTCAGATGAAGGAATCATTAACAGACTCAGCAACAGCAACATTCAATATGAAGGAGATGTACATGAGAATAATAAAAGGGTGTTTTCAGGATAAATTAGCAGTTAAGAAAGATAGTAAAGAATTAGTGTTATTTGATGTATTTAGGATCTTTATCACATCAGGCTTTTTTTGTTTCCAAGTAGATGGTTGCACAAAGAAAATGTCAATTTTAAGACTTAAGTCATCAGCTGACTGGCAAAAGGGGCAAACAAGAGTTGACAAGAATGAGATGCCAAACTTTGCTTTCAGGCTCTACTCCTGGCAGGAGCTTACTTCTTCTCATTCAGAATAACTGTTTGCAGAGCACAAACACAATCCTTGGAAGTGATCCAACACAACCCTGCTCTTCTGTGGCACTTTTTAGGTCAACAAGCCAGCATGTTTGTGCAAGAGCGGATCGATATTTCCACTTAAGCTCTGGTCTTCAGTGCTGACTTGTTTTCCAGTCCACTGTCAGGATTGCTCACACAATTGATGTATTGCTGCTTTACATATACTAAAAAACAAAGTAACCCCATGTCCTGAAGTCACTCACAAATTGAAAAGTCCACTGATAAAAAACCAAGCTGCTTTGCCATCTTGACAATAAGAAATTGATCCAGTTTACAGTTCTTTTTTGTTCCACTTTAAAACTCCAGCCACTCTGTCATATAAATACAGTTTGATGGAGAAATCTCACCACCTTCATGGCAATCATCAAAAACCTAAGAAAAAGAAAGTCCTGGTCAGTAGTGTAATTCTTTGCAGCAAGCCCAGTTCATCTGGAAGCAAAGTGCTCTTGACATTTTCTATTTAGAATAGCAGCAGTTTCATACACAAAGCTAGCAACTTACAGGGCAGAGTCCACAGGGTGTCCTGACTAATCCAGGGGGTTGTATGAGAGGACTGACAGCTCTGTACAACTTCATCTGTCCATCCACACTACCTACTGTGCCTTCCTTTGCAGCAATAATCGTCATTTCCACTTTTCCATCATATATTAGTGTATTTAAAATGGTTTCAATGTCCTCCATTGACAATTCTACCTAAGAATCAATTTGAAAGACAAATACAGAAGAAAAAAAAAAAAAAGTCAGTGAGCTGCAAGGAAGAACCAAAAGCAAGCACTACAAATCCCAGATTCACAGGTACAGTTTCCCTTGGGTACTTTATGGGTCTGTGCAGAAGAGAGGAAAAAAACAAATGCCTTTTGGATAACACTAGTCCTGTTTTCCCATCAAATATTCCTGGTGCTCCTCATGCGTTTGCAACATCCTAACATGATGCATTTTAAAGGGAAAAAACATGGCAGAAGAAGAAAAGAGAGATCACTGAAGATGTATCAGTTTGACGGTGACCAACAACAGACATTTTGCTTTTCTAAAACTGCTGGAAGTAAATAGGCAAACTTGAGAGAAATTATGAGGTATAATTCTACTCAAGATTATTAAAGTGAAACTGGTTCCAGCTCTCATCAGCAAGGCTGTAGATGCCAATTCTCTTAAAAAAAAGAAAAAACTTTTGACAACCCATGTATACATGTATCCTGGAACCCCATACAATACTACACACTCCCCTCAAAAAGCAATAAAGCAGCAAACCCAATCTCCCCTACACTGACAGTATTTACATTATACGTCACAATATTTATACTTTACAGTTCTTAGTAAATTAGTATTTGAAGGACCCAGCTCCTGTAGTCAGTCATGCACTCGTGATTTTGAGAGTAGCAGGATGAATCTATTCTGACCTTGCTGATACCCAGTTCACAGATGTATTTCCACACCTCGTGGGAAGAGGCAAATGAGCTGTTCCTCTGGATCATGGGGTTCTGTTTGCTTTCTCGAGCTGCTTCTGCCTGCAAAAAGGCCAGAATAAGGTCAGTACTCACCAAGAGCCTCTTCCTACGTACACATGGTCCAGTTTCAGGCTGACTGAAGTATCAAAGCTGAATTCCAAGCTATTGCAGGGACATGTTTTTATTTAACATTTAAAACTATCTCCTTAAGGACTGATGTCCGTGAGATAATGCAAGGCATAGCCAAAGAAGATTATGCACCAAATATGGTGCAATAATTTAGACTCATGTGAAGGAATACCATTATTTTGAGTTTTCTTCCTTTTTTTCATTTTTTAAAGTAATCTCTGCTGTACCTATGGCCAAGTAAAATGCATTTTAATTGAACAGAGAAATTATGCAGCTTGATGAGGACTCAGCTCATGGGGACCAGACTTCTGCCTTCCTGCTGGCAGCTAGGCCTAGCAAGAATTGCCTTGAGTGAGCTGACTGGTTAGGACCATCTACCTTCTCATATATGTGGAGCTATGAGGGGAACATAATGGCTTTTGCTAGTTAGTTTTTGGTCCTGTGTTTGTCACTCCCTAACTTATCTTTGAGCCTTGGCATTGAAATGCTTCATGCCCTGTACAGGGTGCTAAATATGTATATTTATTAAAATGCAACATCATCCCCACTTACTGTGTCAAGCAAGTAAAAATGCAGTAGAGATTTGCTGATCCAGTTATAACAACAGTCACCACTTACAGAAAACACCCTGGAAAATCTTTTCTGGCAAGAATTTTTAAAGGAAAGTTATTATTTGGGCAAAACAAATGGAAGATGAATTTAATAGAGATTCTTACCTTACTCTGTAAAAATTTAAAGCACTGTTGATTTAACACTTCAACAAATTCAGATTCAAAGTCTTGGTCACTGTACCAAGCCCCACCAGTCACTGACCGATCAGGCTGCAGGTTATATAGCATATACACCTTCTTCTTAGATGCCTGCAAAAGAAAACTGCACATATAGTTGGGGGAAAAAGGGGCTATAAGAGAGAAACATTTAAGAAAAAGAGCTGTAGAAGAGAAAATTTATCTGTCCTAGCCTGGGTGAGAAAGCTACAGGGTTGGTGAAAAGGAAGTTCCAGAAACAAAAAAGAAAAGGAGAATAAAGGTGTAAAATTCAGTCAAGTAACAACAGAGGGTGGGATGTGCCAACAAGAGGAGCACGAACGTGCACAGATGCGTAGAGGCTGCCCTGCAAACCCAAGTCCCTGGAGATGGCAGGGGGAAACCCTTTAGGCAACCCTTGAAACTAGATCCGAGTCCTAAAGACTGGGTATGGGAGAGGAGATTAAAGGGTGATGGAATTGCAACTTATTATTAAGTGATGTGAGAGGCTAGTGAATAATGTAATAATAGTGTAATGAAGAATTCTAGAACTACAATTTGATAAAGGGTGTGTAATGACCAACAGTGTGAAGAGTGACAGAACTATATATAAATAGTGACGTGTTGATTTAATTAAATCAATTCATTACTCAGTTAATCAGTTTATTAGCAGCATGTTGATTATTTAATAAACATTACAGTTTCTTGTCTGTTGCAACTTAAGCCTGCATTGCAAAGCTGAGAGTCAAACCTCGGGGCACAAAGGCAGATGCAGAACCCAAGTTTCTCTGCCCCCAGTACCCTACCCAAACATGCAGCACGAAAAAAACATTTCAAGTGGTTTAAAAACAAAAAACAAACGAACAAAAAAAACACTCACCGCAACAGATTTAACTGCTTTAATTAGTTTTTTACTTTCCAGGTTTTTCAGTATCTTGTTGATCTCCGTTAAAGGTAGATTACTTTTGTATCTAATGTCCCTGCTCCAAATACCTGTTTAGGAACAGAGAAGTGAATGGAAATGAATAGAAGCAGAAACTGTTCATTTCAGTAATTCATTTTGCAAGCCAAAAAAAAAAAAAGGAACCGCCCTTTACCCCTCCTCTGTGGGGGACCTCATTTCCCTGCTAACAGAAATACAGCACAGAAAAAGTTCTTGCACTTTTACATAACAAGTTTTTGCTTCAAGAGAAACTTTACAATTAGTTCTATCTACCCTCTCTCAAGCACAGTGTGCAAATGCCAGCTGTAATAGCCTAGTTACTAGTGGTTTCTGCTAGCAGGAGACCTATGAAATCAGAGTATTTTGCAGAGTCTTCAGGTGACAGTCCCATGTGTAAACCTCATAATTCCTGTTCCAAATATTCTGAAAAAGTTGTTGTTGACAGGTTGTTGTTCTGTGGAGAAACACTCAGCCCTGCTGAGGAAATTCTAGTCTTTATATTTGTATTGCTTGGGCTGTTATGACAGAAATGATTCCATAAAGAAACAGAGTTGGTGACAATCACAAATACAGTCTAAATAAACTACCTTTGTTGCCTGCATCTTCTATTATTTGGTAAACCAGCTTCTCTTGATTGTCAGAGCCTTTCATTTTACTGTAAAAAAATAGGACAGACGTGAGGGTTTTTGAAAAGTACACAAAGACTGAAAGAATCTGGATTTGCTTTAAATTGAAAACAAATACTGTGGAAAAAAATACAATGCACAAATGAAAATAAATAAAGACCTACACAATGAGCCACCTACTGGCAATTACAACAGGTAAGTGCGAAATTGTCTGGATCAAGGCAAGCTGGACAGTGAAAACCCATGGTAGAAAAAAAAGCACTATGAAAAGCACACACCATGAAAGGAAAGGGATTAATTAGCAAGAATCTCTTCAGTTGTTTTTTGTCATAAAAATGGAAAATTGGGAGCCACATCCTAGCATAACCACAGCTTGCAAACTGTGCTTCAGCTGGACCTCATCTGAGCACACAGATGTTCGCAGAGGTCACACTGCCACATGAGGAGCTCCTCTAGCAAATAGAGCTCTAGCTCCGTAACAACCTCTGCTCAGCAGACAGCGTGACACCTAACACAGCTTTCAGGATTAGCCCAGGGCACTTAAGGGTTCCTTCCTGGCACGAGGGGCCACCTCCTGCAGCTGCCTGCAGCCCAAAGGCGGCGGGAGCGTCTCCGCTCCGGACAGTCACCCGAGAAGCACGAGGCTACCTGGCGTTTTGAGACTCTTTGATCCTGTACAGGAGACCTGCATTGCTCCTGAGAAGGTCCAGTTGCCCCTAGGGGAGAGAAAGGCGCACGGCAGTTAGTTTCCTTCAGGTAGCACATTTCAGAATATGGCAAGAATCTCCTAAACTATTTCTGAAGCCTTATTTAATGTCAACTGCATGAAGCAGAGGAAAACCAACACTTCCAATCACTAGAAATTCCCCTTGAGGATGTTTTCCCCTGCAAGCACCCATTTACTGCAGCCTCTCCCCACAGTGTCTATGCATTTCCCAGCTTTCACCAAGGATCAGCCCCAGGACCACGCGCTGTGCTCCAGCTCAAGAAGTTTTGCTTATTAATAATAAATAATAGTTTAAAAATGGAGAAATTTGCTCAGTTTGGATACTTTCTAGCACTCCTCTTTCCAAGGACTTAGCCCCTTCTTTCACTGACACAAAGCACGGGATACTGGTTTTTTCCCCCCAAAGTTGCTCTCTCTGCTGCACCACTCGCTCCACACAGGCTGTTTCCTTTGGAGCCACCACAGGCCTAGAAGGAGCTGCCTGGGGAGGCCTTGGGATCCCCGGGCTTCCAACCCCCGGCAATTCAGCTGATACTCGGCTTCACCCCGCTGGGAACGGAGACCCGCGGGCCCCTGCGCCCTGCCGAGCCCGCGGGCCTCGCCTCGAAGCGCTGCTCCCAGCGGCGGCCGTACCATGGAGAGCAGCCGGTTGATGGCCACGGCGCGCTGCTGCGCCTCCATGTGCGGCATGTCGTTCTGGATGACCTGGTCCGTGATGCCGTGCGGGAACTGGTGGCACAGCTCGAGGATCCTGCGGGACAAGGGCCGCGCTCAGGCACCGGCACCGGCACCGGCCGCAGCGGCGGCGGCGGCGGCGGCGGCGGCGGCTCCGGCCCCACCTGCTCTCGATGTCCGCGGGGTCGGGGACCTCCGGCTTCACCTTCACCTCCGCCATGGCGGCTCCGCTGTAACCGGCGCCCGCCGCCTCACCGGGCCGGGGCGCGCGGAGGTGACGTCAGAGGCAGGCGCCGGTTGCCGGGGACGCGGGGCCAATGGGCGGCCAGGGCGGGAGCGAGGGGGGCAGCGGCGCGCGCGGGGCGCCCGGGGTACGGGGCGACATGGCGGGGCGGGCAGGGCGCCATGGCGGGGCCCTATAGCGGCAGGGAGCGGGGGAAGGAGATGGGGGAGGCCGTTGCGAGCATCAGCGGGGGGAAAACGAGCGCCCGCGCCGCTCGGGTCCGGTGAAAGCCGCTCCCCGCACGGTCCTTCTGCGCCTGGCTGAGACCTGCCGGTGCTCATGACACCGGGGCGGGCGCGCGGGCCGATGGACGGCGCGTCCGCGCACGGAGGGCCCTGAGCTCCCTCCGCGCTCCGTCGTCGCTGCCTCTGTCGTCTCGGGAGAACCAAAGCTCCCAAGACTCGTCATATGTCTCTTTGTATTCCAAAATGCACCTCCAAACGCAATTTTTCACTCACTTCGTTTTCGCCCACTGGCAATAAATCACGGCTACAATAAATCACGGCTGGCACCTGCCTCGTGGGTATAAATTTAATGTATGCAGCAGGTCTTTTCTTCTGGCATGGTGTAAGATGCTAAAGGCCCAGGTGAAATCGAAGCAACAGTGCTCACCTCCGAGCTGTGCAGTGCAGAATAATGCAAAAGTTCTACAAGATGTTACTCTTTTTCAGCGTGAAAACCATAGAAATATTGATGAGAATTAGCATTTGAAGGAATCTGGTATTCTCTTTCAAGACAAACAAATCTGGACGAGGAATCTCATTGAAATGCAACATTTCTTACTGCATTCTTCTATTATGAAAAATAATTTTCTGCTTTTTTCTTGCTTTGTTCTTTTTTAAAGATCCCCATTGAGGAAAAAATGACAGCGGGTTCTGTCTCAGTGCCTCAGCTCATACCTCTCCAAATCCCTCTTCCTGGGAAGACTAAGCATGAAATAGACACAAATACTCCTGTAGAAATAAAGTCAGGTACAAATAACAGTTTTGACTCTTATGTAAAACTCCTCCTTATGTGATCATTTGAAACTCTTCTTATTAGCCTCTTTTTTTTTTTAAATTATGATAATTATAATAGTATGTGTTTACTTCCTGAAGTAATTCACAGAACGGACCTAGGTGTTTTGCCCTTAAATTTGCCCTTATATACTTGCCCTTAGATTTATACATTCAAGAAATATTGTCGTATTACATGAGTTCATGCATGATAGTGTTCTTACTTGCTTCCAAAGCCAAGCTCTTAAGTTGTAATAATTTACTGTGGCTGCAAAAATGCTGCTTGAAAATATCACATGCCAAACTCGCTCAGAAAGTCATCCTTACATTTTTTTTTTTTTTTTTGAAATGCTGCCTTTCATTATGGAAGAAATTATTTTTTGCTGTCTTCAGAACAGACAAGTGGTTGCTTTGTTTTCATCCCAAACCAGTGCAACAGCTACTTTATGGAAAGAAATCTCGCTTGTCATGACATTGTATTTGTTTAGCCACCAGCTTTTCATGGGAGAAATAGTTTTGGTGCTGAACTTTCCATCATTTGTGCAACTTGTTTTGTTTACATGAGAAAAACCAAACACAGCATGAGTATTTCCAGGTGTAGAGGTTATTTTGTGCAGCTCCAATATGGTTTGGATAATTACTTTCTCTGTGTCTTTCAGATACCCCCGAAGTCACTATTTATTACACTTTAGATGGAAGCAAACCAGAACTCACTAGGAAACGTGGCTATGGAGAACATAGTACTTTGAAGTATAAGGAACCTATCGTGTTACCAGTTGGGAAAATAACAGTGAAGGCACTGGCAGTTACCAAGTAGGTATCTTGTTTTATTTTAGTAGTACCCTGATAAGGACCAGATATCCCAATCACAGCTTAGAGCTGTGTTTTTTTCTGAGCAATCAGTACCTGGTGAGTGAGGGGCAGCTCATTTGATCTGGATTATCTCTAGGATGTTTTTCTCCCAGGCCGTGGATGAAGGGCCGGATGATCCATGGAGGTCATGGGTTAGTGGCTCTTAAAATACACTCCACAGAGTTCATCCATTTGAATAGAATCATCAGAAATGCTCGAGGAACTAGGATGGCACTTTCTGAGGCTGGAAAACACCCAGTGATCCAACAGTATGTTTCTAGTGAGACACTTTTAGGTAGGATAACGATATGCTCTAGAATGACATTTAATAAAATCCTAAATTAATGCTTTGAACACTTAAAGGCATTTTAGTGTTCCTGCTGTCACTTCATACATGGTAAAGAATGACAGTTGTTACCTGAAATGAATATCATACTAAATGCTACTTCGTAGGGAAAATGAGTGCTTCCATAGGGTGTTTTGAATGGAGGAAAAATCTTGTTCTCTGTTTCCGTGATGCTGGCAAAGCACAAATTACCCCAATAATTAGACACTTTAGACACTAATCTTAAGGATTAGCAGCAGTCTCATATGTAAAAGCCAGTGAGGAATTAAAGCATCCATATGCTTTTTTGGTAACTTCTTAGTGGGTGAATTATTAATATAAGAAAAAAAAAGTGGAGAGGGGAGAAAACAAAGTGATGGTTACAGGGGGTATTGCCTAGGACTGGTATTAAATAATAATAACTAAAATAACTAAAAATAACTAAAAAATAACTAAAATAATAACTAAAATAATGCCCTGCAAGCTTGGAGGTGATGTTCCAGCAGATGAACTCTTTTCATCAGGGATTTACATTTTGCTGCACAGCTGTGTATGGCATGTATGCAGTTCTGTGAAAATTGCCTTTCAGGGACTGCAGGGAAAGTGCCATCGTAACAAAGGTGTTTCTGGTAGAATACAAACCACCAAACATCCCCTTCTCTGGTGAAGAGAATGATAAGAATTTCCTAAAGGATCTCTTCATGCAGGCAAGTTGTAGCAATTGTAACGCATTATCTGAGCATAAAATGTTGCATTGTTTTACTTTGAGATCAAACTTTGGTTACATGTACTGTTTATATGTTATATTTTCTCTGTTTGCCCATATTTCCTGCTTCAGGCATTTTCATGACACTAAAATTTCAAGGGAATGTGGCTTTTCTTCTTTTTTGTTTTCTTGTTTGGTCTTGCATGACCAGTTCAGGTCAGATATTTTTAAAAATACATTTATAATTTAAGCATATTAAATGCTTATATTGAGAATTAATACCTTACCATATACTTTTTGAATCATAACAAGTAACTATAACAAGAGAGAAATAGAACAAAGATGACTATTTTTTTGGAATTAAAATGGATTATTTTGTAGGAAAGTGAAAATGATGCGTTTACTACAAAACCAAAGAAGAACGGAGTGAATGTGGAAATCAAGTCTGCCTGGAGTGAAGCACGCCAAGATTTTCAAGGTTTGGTTTTACTTCATAATAACTGAAAGAGATTTCTACCTTAGATGCAAAGATAGTGTAAGGATTTTCTTTGTTATCACTGGTAAAATATAGATAATTTCATACCCTAAGAGGACGTTCCAGTTTAGATTTTAGACTGGGAATTCTAGTTTAGATTTCTTAACACCGAGAATAGGGAGAATATAGGGGAAAAAAATCCATACATTTCACACTGCATTTTTAATAACACTTTAAAATGTCATTCAGTTGTGAGCAACATTAACAAGACCCAATCTATGTTTCCCTTTGTTCCTGAATATCCTATTAAGCTGATGGGATTTCAAGTTCTTTAGAGAGTTCTTTGCTGTTTGAGTGTGCCTTGCAGAAGAATTCCGAGATAAATACACAAAACAGAAATGAAAGCTTGACTCAATTTTCTCTTTTAATAGAAGCTGTTACTTCATGGTTATGGCAATGGGACTTTTTAAGAGCAAAGAGTAATATTAATATTTACTCAGTAATCTTAGGAGCTGTGTTTTATTGTTTTTGTTTTTTGTGGGGTGTGAGAAGGAAGAAGAAAAATACAAAAGTAAGCTATTTCAGAGAGAAATAAATATTCTTCTGTCTTAATTTTCTATAATTCCATGTAAATTATATTAACCCAAGATCTAGATGTCAAATAACCTGTTAGAATAGGTGGAAATACATTTGCCATTGGAATTTAAAACATGAGAGTACATGATAGTCATGTTAATCTATATGTTAAATGCATGAAATGAATGAGAGTGGAATAATGGGATGAAATATGGTTATAATTGTAGAGCTGGAGGCAGAAGGGAAAGCTGCTCACAGGTCCCTGAAAGGACCACAGCTCCTGACCATTCGTATGGAAACAGCAGGATGCAGAGAGGAATCCAGCTCAGTGCCACCCACAGAGTCTCTGCAGGTAAGAAGGGAGCTATGGAGGAAGACTGCAAAGGGCTGTCACCAGAACTGAGCTATAAAACAATAAAAATGTGAAAAAATGTGAACATTCTCACATGATCTGTCAAAGAGGAATGCCTCTGGCTATACTATACTATATAGAATTGATTGGGACTTGCTGGTAATGCCACACTGGAATAGGAATATCCGGAGATGTACATCCATAGAAGGAAAACTAGGCAGAGCTGGCTACCAGAGCTTGCATTCCTAACAATTCCGTTCTTATATGTTACTGAGCTGTAAATAACAAATAGTTATTCCCATAGGACAGTCAGCTGATATTTAAGACTTAAGATTCAGTCATTCTTTCTCAGAAATAATTAGAAAGATTCATTTATTTTTATGGGAAGAACTCGTATGTTGTTATTAGAGCTAATAGAGCAATCAAGGTGTAGGGGGTATTCCTTAAAGCACTGCGTTTCAATGCACTTTATCTCAATGTGTCTGCAGTTGATTTTGCTAACCTTGCATGCATTTGCAAATGTCAGCTAATTAATGCCAAAGAATTGCCTTTATTTCAGTTTGCTAGTTCTTCTGCAGTGACCAGCCGGAAGAGCCTGGCAAGCACACAGACTGCAAGAATCCAGAAGGAGACGGATTTCCTCAAGTCAGTGACCTTTTTCTTATAACATTTTTGTCTGTGGGAAGTAACAAAACAATTGCCTTTCACAACCAAGTTGATAATACTGTGAGGTTTCACAAAAACAAAGAAAGCAAAGATCGACTCCGACTTGTAACAAAAGAATGTAATCCAGTTATGGATTTGAAAATTCTGATTTCTCTTGCTAATGGTTATATTTACTTATCATTGTACAAAGCCATTATCTATTTCCTCATCCTTAAAAAAAAAAAATACTATTATCTGCAGGATCAAAAGAAAAACTATTTCCAAACTGCAGAGTGCAGCCTTCATTGCTCGCTAGTCCTGAAGGAGTTTATCATTGGTACCTTGTATTGCAGCAGCAAGGCCTGGCACAGATCTCATGGCAGGGAGCATGTTTCCTCATATGGTGAGGAAGAATAACGAATAGCAGCAGCTATTACATTTTATACCCTGCAAGGCTGCTTAGAGCTCAAGGCCTCTCATCACAGACATCGGGACGTGGCCTGGTGGACCACCACAGCCTGGAAACCAGAAGGTGGAAGTTGCTGGGCTAGGCTATGTCCCAGGTTACTCGTCATTCTGCAGCAGTGTAACACTACACTAGTGTGTAACACCACACTTCTGTGTGTGTTTTCAGATGTGCTTGTTGTTCCACACCTCGCCCGTGCGACCCCCTGGCTCACTTCTGTCAGGAATGTGGATCTCCTGTCCCACCCGTGCCAGTACGGCGCTTCCCAGCCCCTGAAGGAACACAGGTCAGCAAAACCTCAGAAAAAACAACAAATCCTCTTCAGATAAACTAGCTTCCTCAGTAAATTACCCAGTTGTTGCCGTGGATGCCTCTATTTAGTCATACTTTCATCTGGAAAGTTCTGATTGCTCCATTTTGTTCACTAATCTTAGCATTTGAACCAAGGTGATTTTTAAGTGGTTGGACACTTTCTCTTCTGTTCTCTCTTGGGAAATTCGCCATTAATTGCTTCAAGTGCCACATGTTTTAATAGGGATAACTTTGCAAAAATAATTTAGTTTTGATTATTTTGTGCCAGGAAACATCCCCAAATGCAATCACATGACCCTAGCCTTCACTGCAATTAGCATAATTATTATCAGACATTAATGGCCAATCCTGATATGTCATCACTGTAGAATACCATCTAACGTGCCTCAAGACCTACATGGTGCCATGCGTGGGCATATGTTAGAGCACCCTTTTTAACTGCCTTTATGTAGTGATGGCTTTAACTGTCTTCTCAATATCTTCCCAAGAGTTAATAACCCATTCTAATGCACCAGTGCTCTGTTTTTTTTTTTTTTGTCCTGTATCCTCAGAAGGATGTTTTGTCTGGGCCAACACTGTAGTGTGAAATGATGGTGGAGGATCATTAAGAGGATTTGAGCTATGTGCACACATACTGTTATAGCATTTTAAACTATGGAAACTAAGTCAGAGCCTTTCTGAAACATTTTTAATAGTAAAGCTTTCTCTCTCCAATTGTCTTCCTATTTTTTGATAGCCTCTGATCTTTAAGGTTCAATTCCAACACCTGTTGTTGGCAGTTGCTGCTTCCAGTGATTTTGCTGCTGATGTAGACTAACCAGCAAAATACTGAGAATATCATGATAATCGTAATTATCTCATTATGGTCCTTAATAAGACGTGATGTGGCTTTTCCTTCAGATGGCACCATGTGTTGAATGCAGATGTCTGGTGCCAATGAATACACCCACCTGCATTATATGTGAAGCACCTATAGCTCCACAGCTGCAGCCCCAAACCGCCATCTGCTTAAAGGTATTTGAGAATAACAACAACACATTAACCATTTACCTCCTACCTTCATTTTTGTAACTGGTGACTTTCATTACAATTATTTTGATCTAATTTGGGTTTGTCTAATTACGGCAGCTTTAAGTGTTGGTACGATTAAAAATAAATATAAATAGGGGAAGGAGAGGGTAGTGAAAGGAAGCTACTGACTGAACAGTCTCAGAAAATAAAGAAAATTCACAGTCTGAGGCAGCTATCAGCCTGATGTCAAAGAATATTATAGGCATTGGCCCAAATTTAATGTTTTAGGGCAGCCTCGAGGTGGGTACAAAGTTAAACTTGAACCTTAGGGCCTAATAGTGTAATACTACTATTTTTTTTTTTTAACTGTAGTTTAAACAAACTTGGCACCAATGGTGAGTTTGTGAGGATGAGGCAATGTGGCTTAACTAAAGTCTGAAGCCCATAGCACTGACTTGAAGGATCTCTTCTATCTTCAGCACTCAAGTGACTGGAGAGTTTATCTTGTTATTACTGACAGTTTTAAAATACCACGTGTAATGCATTCTTTCCTGTTTGAAAGGGCAAAGTAATTTGTCGGGCCTGTGGCACTGGAAATCCTCTTCACCATAAACACTGTGTGACTTGTGAAAGCAAACTGCCTGAAGCACAGCTGGTAAGGTTTCCTGCACTGATCACACTGGGGCTTATTACGTCAAGGCAGAAATTTTACATATATATATATATATATATATATATATATATATATTTTCCCTCTGGAAAACTGAAGCCATATCTTTTTGCACCTATGTTGCAAAAGCAGAGAATCTTTCCCCTCCTATATTCTAGCTCAGAATTCCCACCCATGCTCCATCTCAGATGTCCAACTGCAGATAAAGTAAGTGCATCCTACACCTTCAGGTTTCTCTTGTGGAAGTCAGGAATACAAGTGCCATTTTCAAAGTCCAGAAAACAGATAGTCCTGACTGAGTGTTGCAGGAAGTTGTCTTTGTGTTCAGATTATTTTTAACTGCAGTAGAGAACTCTAGTGTATACATCAGGAATGTGATTCTCATTAATTTCAATTATTTTGTGGAAATAAATCTTTTCCGTTATTTTTGTTATCTCCATTTGCTGCTCTCCCTGCCAGCATGCAGCTGCAATGCTTGTATTTGACAGTGACTGTGTACAGAGGTGAGAGAAATGACAATGATCGATATCCCTAAAATTGCTATTTTTCAGCTCCTGGTTTAGCTTGCTGGATTGGTTCCTTGAAAAAGTAAACATATATGTTCACTCCTGGAAAAGTTTTGTAAAGCCTTGTGATACATTTTTCTTCACCAGGTTGTGATAAATATAGAAAGGGAAGAAGAAAAATGATTTGCGAGTTAAAATGTTCTCATTATAATGGCAACATCCTCAGTTTTTAAGACCATCAATAGCTAGTTGGAAAGGTCTTTTGCATAGGCACTGAGGTGTCATTTCAGAGTGAATTTTGGTAGGAATCTGCAAGATTCCTGGGAGATAAGCACATATTTAAATGCTCACTAAATGTAGGTATGTAGACTTGTGAACTTGTAAATTTTATCTTCCAAATGTGAAATAATGAAAAACATTGTTCAAATTGTCATCAAGGCTGCAGATGAAAAGAGGGCTGTTCACTGTTTTTTCAACTTGCTGTTGTGATATATCTTAAAAATTCCTCAGACTCTGCTCCTTTTCCATAGTTCTGACTTGCAGAGGAAATAAACAGCATAAGCCTTGATACAAAAGCTAGGAAGACATATTCATACTAACTAGGATCCATAATCACCCCTCTGGAAGTCTCAACTGAAAAAAAAAACTCCTTTGCAGTAAGGAAATCTAGCTAATATGTAACGATATGAGCAAGAGTGCCAGAATTATGTATGTAGCAAATAAAATATCAAACTGAAAGAATCTCGTTGTCTCTGAACCCACCTTCATTGCCAAATTACTGCACAGACTTTAAAAGGTAGAAAAGAAAATAACCATTGGGGTTTGGGTCTTGAAAAATATAAGTTTATCAGGAGAGAAGCCCCATCTTAGTTTCCTTTTATATGGGGCCATCTTAATAAGTACTCATCGGAAGGTGACACAGTTGATAAGAGTTAATTAAAAAGAAAAGCAATTGAATTAATATTATATTTTACTGTGGTTTTGTAATGAGGAGGTTACAGGCTACAGCAGCAAAGTCAGCCTGCTTATTTGTTGGACGAATTCTTTTAGGATGAGTTTTACTTAGTGTTATCAGAGTAGCTTGTGTGCTCCTTCCCCTTGCTTAGCTGGGAAACTTTTCTTTAGAAGGAGTATTTTCTTCCTGACGTTTGTTTTGTTTCATTAGCCTCCGTTTGGAGGAGACACCCCGCAACTTCTCCCCGGGCAGCAAGGGAAGACGATTGCCTGCTCAAAATGCACTCGTGTGAACCACTGTGATAGCAGGTTCTGTGACTGGTGTGGAGCCAAGGTAGGTGCAACATAGAGCCCGTGCTCTGCTGAGTGCAGTCACTGAAAAAAACTTCCTAAACTTCCTTCTGGAATACACTTAAAAGACATAGTATTTTGGCTAAAATGACATTCGGGACTTTTTTTAATGAACTGAGTCTACATAAATTTGAAACTCTCCCCTGTATGTGCACATAGCAATTGGGCCTGCATTTTGTCGGGAGGACTCTAGAGGGATTAGAATTGACCTGGATTTTGATCAAGACTCAGTATCAGAGCACCAGATTAATAATGACAGAGCATTGCTGAAGAAAAAAGCTGCCAAAATGCTAGATCTCTCTGAGGAAAAAAAAGAAAAAAAAAAAAGCCTCTGTGGCATAGAGCTGAGATAACTGAAGTTTTACTCTCTTGCATCTGCCAGCGTGTGGGCAGACTGGTGTCCTGGTTGCTGTTTCTAACCTAATACCTTTAGGTGCAGTTGTTTTAGTTCCTTTTAGTTCGTGACGTTGCTTTTACCTCTCCTGAGTCGTGCATCAGACGGTGCTGCGGTGACGGGTGTTTCCTTCAACTTTCCAGTTCAGCCCCACTCTGTCCTACTTCGCTTGCTTCAAGTGTGGGACCACCAACCAACCATACGCTCGGTTCTGTGGCTCCTGTGGTGTTTACATAGAGCCCCAGGAGAGGGGCATTGCTCACAGCAGCACATTGACGGGTGCTGGGGACTCGCTGGTCCCCTCCGAGGTAAGACACATGCTACTACAAGCAGGGCTTTGGCCACATTTAAAGGATAGGCTAGTCCACCAAGGGTATAAATTGATGCAACTCCATTAATTTCCTTTTTGAGACAGTGAGGTGTACTGTGAGCGATTTGTGGGCAAAACAAAGGCTGTGTTTATCCTGAGAATTCTTTTCTACAGAAATGAATTCAGCCTTAGCTGAAGGCCTTAATCCAGCCTCGTTCTAAATAGCAGTGAGAAACAAACAGCTTTGCAAAGTCTTAGCTCTTTAAGTACCTTCATCTGATTAGTCACAATTATTTGTGTCCTGCTAATGCAAGGTATTCTTTCATGCAACTGTAACGTTGCTTTCAAAACTCTGCTTTAAGAAAAGAGCATGATCCTTAGCAAGGTCAGCATGTAGATAGCTTGCTGTACCAAAACATGCATCAGTTTTGGTTTCTTCATCTTTGCTTTCTTCACATTGTTGTTTGGGTTTCTTGAATCAAAAATAATAAAATAAAAAATGTTATTATCTCTCCCTTCTAGCATTTTCATTCTTCTGTCTTCTTTTTTTTTTTTTTTTTTTTAGTACTGTTATGGTTATTTTCTGCTTGTAAGTCATTTAATGGTAATAGTCATACTCTTCCTTTCCTGTCTCCCCTGCAGGCTAAAGGATTCCAGGCTGAAGGTGCCTGGCAGCCCCTTCCAATTTCCTCGTCCAGACCAAGAGTGGATCTAAATCAAAGACAAGATAAAGGAACCCAAACCACTGGACTTTTTTACCCATCTAGCAAACTGCTGGAGAAGAAGGAGCTTGAGATGGTTTTGCAAAAAGAAAAGCTGGAAAAGATGAGTGATCATAAGCCTCTCCTAACAGCCATCAGTCCTGGAAGGGGTTAGAAAAAGTTATTAATTTTATGTAATCAAAAAAAAAAAAAAGAGCAGTTTTTAGTTTTCAAGAAAATACAAAATTAAACACTGGCTTTGAAAAGATTATAGTCTGTCTCCCCACCAGACACTCATAAATGCAAAAGTCAGATCACTGATCTAGATCAATGGCTAAAAAAGCATACTGGCAATAATCTAAATTAGGGTTAATGACTCCTGTACAGCTTTACTAGTTGAGCATAGATATGGAAACCTCTGAGAAACATCCCCACACGGCAGCCAAGGGAGTGGGGTTCAGTTAGGACAGCTATAGAGCTCGTTGGGAGAACTGCTGAGCAAAACTTCCTCTCTTAGAGATACTGGGGATCACAGCTCCTGAGTATGATGGACTTTGTCTCCATGAAGCCCTTCTTTGGAGCAGCATTGGGGAATACATGATGAAAGTTTTGGAACAGCATTGGGGAATGTATGATGAAAGTTTTGGAAGTAAAGCAAATTGAACTGGGGAAAGGGATTCTTAATAGAATTAAAACAGAAAAGAGGTTGGTGGAAACCTTCCTAGCTCTTGTAGTCCCCATTTTCCCCACCCATCTGCATCACTCCTTGCAGAGCAAGACTGTAGCCTCGTGCAGAGGCTGCTGCAGAATAATTTGTTTTGCACTTGTTGGTTTCATCAGTCAGTTTGTTGAATCTCGTCTCTCTGCTATCATTAAAAAAGCACACAGTTTTTAGAGATTTTAGTCTTATTCTCCTGAGAAAACTACAATTCCAGCCTCCAAACCCTTGAAGGCAGACTGTTGTTATTAACTAAGGACATAATAAATGGCCTATTTTGCCAGATTGTCTTCAATGTCACAGGGCAGTCCAGTTGTAGAGTCCAGAATATATGTTTATTTTAAAGCGCTACAGCATCAAATTGTAGTTGGGAGGGACAATTACTTTTCCAGATTGGCTTTCCCATCCCTGGGTCTTTTCTATGGTTATTTTTATGGTGTGTAGAAAAGGCACTAATGAATGTTAAAATGTCCTGGTTTGACTCTGTGAGCGCATATCCAGATGAAGATTTTTATTTTTTCAGTGATGACTGGGGCAATCTTTCCTTCTCCCTTGCTCTGAAATGGGGAGTCTTCTCTTAAGAGACATCGCTGTAGGAGAGGCAGCTTTGATCACACTGGTGTCATACACTCCCCATTGGACCCTCTGAGGAACTGAGGAATATGCTGCATATATACCTATTTCTTGATTTCAGATAGTGCCAGATATTGGATACTACTTTTAAAGATTAAGAAAACGTTAAAAAATGCAAGTGATTTTTGAAACATTGCACTGATTTCTGCCTGGAGTAGTCTGAGATTCTCCTTCCCCTGAGGCCAATTTTGATTCAAACAGAAAACTGAGACATGGCTTTGTTGTGAACAGAGGTGCTCTAGGAATGAATTACAACACACGAATAAGAGTATTTGAGTGTGTGTGTGTATATATATATATATATTTTAAGCGTAGCTTGCTTGTCATTTTCTTGATCAGTTGAACCTTTTGGAAAAAAAGATCAAGTGTTTTTTGTCTCAGTGAAAATATACTATTTTTTAATCCTCTATCATATAAGTGGAAAAAAATACGGATAACATTTTCAGGGAATTTTCTCCTGCTTAACTCCCTCTGTTCAGGTTACTGGAGAAAACAGCTGGATCACGTCTGCGCTCACCTTAGAAGCTACGCACAGAACAACCGTGAGTTCAGAGCACTGATCGGAGAACCTCGCATGGGAAAGGTAGGAATTTATGAGTAGTGTCTCCCCATTTGGTGTGACAGAAAAAACAAACAAACAAACAAACAAAAAAACCTCAAGATAAAATATTCTGGCACTAGTTTCTATTCTCCTCTCACCTCATAGTGATGAGAAGAATGTCAGAAGCCAAAAAGCCCTCGTTCAGCTGCCTTTGCCGTGTTCACAGCAGGCAACTGAGAGGAGAAGAGAGGACCTTGACATCTGGGCAGCCAGTTAGTTAAATGTGCCCTGCACATTTAGATGCTGTTTGTCTCTGCCCATGGCTGTTTTACACCAGCAGATAGCAGCAATTCCCTCTGGTCCATATAGCCCATTCCTGTTGTAAACTAGCCCGGGAAGAGCGTGTTTAAGGCAGTTGGCTTTTCAAGCTGGAGATGTGGTCTCCTTAGGCCACCAAAACACATTAACATAATTAAAGTGTTGATAGTGAGAAGGTGAAAGGAGAACGTGAAAATTGAAGGCTCTTCCTAAGAGCCCTCAGAGATAGGGGGGAACGACTGAGAGATCACTTGGTCCCTGTCGCAACGGAGACCCCGCTCTGCCCGAACTGTTGCTGACAGATGTTTGTCTGGAAGCTTGGAAAACTCCCCAGCCACAGGGATTTCACAATCGGTGTGTTTGTGCCCTCAGTTATCCCTGAGGTTCAGCTGCAGCATCGTGCTTTTCCCTCGGCAGCCCCATGGGCTCGAGGAGCCGCATCCCCCGCGCGGTTCCCAGCCGCTCGTGGCCCTGTCCTGCCACAAATGGGATCAGGGAGCTGGCCCAGGCTAAAACCAGCCCAGGGAGCCTGGGAAGGGCATCGCCGTGGGCACTGGAGAAGGCTGGCGGCAGGAGGGAGGTGGAAGCAGCGCTGGGAATGCCATCCGTTGGCATTGCCGCGGAGAAACCACCTTGGAAACAGCTATAGAAAAGCTGCTGTACACAGGAACCCCGGGGTGGGGGTCAGGAATCTGCTTGGTGTTTGGCAAATGTCCCTTTTGGGAGGTATGACATCCCATCCGATATTTTGCATGTGAATTTTAGGTCCATTCAGACCTACTGTGTCCACCAGTACGTTGAGAAACTGTAGCACAAATATAAATACAGGAGACAACTGCTTGGTGGAGCTGAGATACACGTCCCATGCAACATGTTTGCTCTGCTGGAGGATGCAAAAGGATATGCCTGGAAGATGTTAAATTGCTTAGAGAGAGACTATAGCCCTGCTGCTTCTTGGCCTGTGCTCACCCTATTGTCTGGAAACATCACTCCCAAAAGCAACAGAAACAATTCAAAGTGGATGCCAGCACTCTGGATTTAATGCTTCTTTGGGTGTTTTCACACAGATTAGAAATATAATCGACATTATCAAAATCTCAATCTGCTACAGTGTAACCTTGTCAGCTTCATATTGCTTTTAAAATCCCCCACATGCTTTTTTTTTTTTTTTTTTTTTTTTTTTTTTGTAAATTACCTCAATTCCTTTCCTGCCAACATTGCTATCTAAATGAATTGACCCAGAAGGGTGCCCATGTTTTACTACAGACTGTGCTTCTACAGCTTGATGCAACTACAGCAGATAAGAAGCCCTTCTGGAGTAGGGAATCCTAAGGACTACGTAGCCTTTCACAAAGTCTGGATGGGAAAAACCTGCAGTTGTTTGAAGCAAAGCCATAGCTTATAGTGTTGGCATAACTGGGCATTTCTGGCATTCTGATATCCCAATCACTGAAAATGCCACGTGCGCCTTTTCCAGTGAGATGAGGAGTGGTGGTTTCTTATCCTGAGCACACAAAGGTTGACACACAGGATTTATTATTGTTATTATTTGCTTGTTGATGCCCCTCACTTAAGGGCTGATGGTAGTTATGCCTAAAACTGTATCAGTGTATTTTTGTAAGTTGTACTAATGGTTCTCTTTCCCTCTAGATTACGTCTGCGACAGTTCATGAGGGTGACTGTGAAGTCACTATTACATTAAATTATGCTCTCGCCCTTAACAAGGTTAGTTTTGGGGAGGATGAGGCCCCGTTGTTAGAAAGGTTGTCTAAAGTTGTCAATAGATATATCTGCATAGCACTTGATATATTTTTAAGTTCAGGACTACACAAGAACTTGTTGTTCAGAGGGTGCTAACTTGTCACTTCAATGAAAAGAAGCTTTTTCTGCTAGAGGTAGTTGAGGGGGAATCATTATCTGATTAAGCCAGGCCTCATGGGTTGTGTTGCTATCTTGCATTTCACTAGTTTGCTATCATTATTATTAAAATTCTTCTTTTAACTGATGTTTGATCATCCTAGCATCACAAAACCTCCTGATCTTTGGTCCTACTCTTCTTCATTTTGCATGTGTGCTCAAGCTTAGAAATTTGGAATAGTTTGGAGATAATTGCTAGAGCTCCCGCTAACGATATTCAAACATTCAAAATACCTACCTCCAGCATTAGTGTGTTACAAAAAACACCCACATAAACACCCACTTTGAAACCTCTCATTTCAAAGACCCAGAATTCAGACTGTATCTTTTGTGTAGCCTCTGAAAAAGGCTACCTTGCCAAACAGTGCCTGAACAGGTTTATCACTTCATTTGACAATCGAGAACCTAATCAGATCTCTCAGACAAAAGAGATGCTTTCATTTGGAGATTGATTTCATAAAAGTAAGCTTGTGTCATTTTTTAAATCAAAGGAAACATGTACTTTAGGAAAAAATCTCCTGCATTATCTTGCCTCAAAACAAAAAGTACTTAGTTACAAGTAGTCATTTGTTTTCTGCTAACTGGAGACTGATTTAAAAAATACATAGGTTTTTAAGATAAACACTTCTGTTTTATGCTACTGAGATTATTCCAACATTATCTGATAATCGGATTAAATGCCTGCCTTTGATTCTACAGGATTCTCTTGCCAGTAAAGCAGTGAGGTTCAGCAGCTGTGACCTGGGCACTGCAGCAGAAGGCAGAGATGGACTGGATGGCAGTCCCGCTAGTTGTGGTGAATCTGGTTTTCGTCTTTATGGTCAACCATAAATTTAGTAGTCAAGAATAGGGAGGTAGAGCTTGGAAGGTTAAAAATTACACACTGGGACAGGCAAGACTATCATAGGGGCACATTCTGTACCCACTTAAATTCATTCCAAAAGTCTCAAAATGTGGCTGAGTTTAGATTTAAGAATAAACAGAGTCTGTCAAAAGGTCCCAGGCGTGTTTCATCCCTAGAGGATAGCCAAGAAGGCCAGTAAACTGCAGCCATAGCTCACTGCAGTGTTTTTAGTCTTTAGTTTGAATCTTTTAGTTTGAAACTGTTAAGATGTAAAGTCAACATGAGAACTCAGCAATTCCTAAATCCTTTGACATACTCCAGTTAATATAAAAATTCCTGCTAGTTTATCCTTCTGCTCTGAAGCTTTGTAAATGGCAGCCACAGCACTAGAAGCTGTTTTTTTTTAGAGTATCCATGATGTGACCATGATCCTAAGCACTCTAGCAGTACCAGCTCAAAGGTTCGCTATGTGCTGCAATGATTTGCTTTTCAACCCTCCTACAGGCTGGTAAATCCTATCTCATGCAAATAATGAACATATGTATCTATTCAAGGCCATCTAGTCGTGGTCATGAGTATTTGTGAAGCAAACAGCTTTGAAAACATTGCTGGGATTTTGGTCAACACAATCCATGAATCTGAGTCACAATTGAATAGCAGCAATCAGTTAAAAAAAAAAAAAAAAGGAAAAAAAGGACTCAAACTCCCCAAAGTCCGTACTTCAATGAATCTTCATTTCAAAATAGCAGGTTTTGAAGTCTGCCTGAATGTAAACCTTTGTTAAAACCAGTCTGATCTGCAACAAATATTTCATCACTTTCTCTCTTGTAAAAAAAAATAATAAATACTGCTTTCTTTTCAATGCAAAATAATAGATTTTGGAAGGGAAAGGGAGGACGAGGGATGAATTATTTCCAGATCTCTATGCCTGAGTTCTTTTTAGGATACTGGCATTGCTTTGAATTAACATTGCTTTCCTTTTCTCTAGCAGGCGAAGAGGATCATAATCTTTCACATTTGAGAAGCAAAATAAAGCAAACAAAGTTAAAAGACTTTACAGAAAAGGAGGACAAGCTCCCCGTACGTATCTTCTGGCAGTACAGCAAAACTTGGCAGTGCAGAAATTCTCATGGGTTAGAATCGGGGGTTAGTAATACCGGGGTTTTCCTGCAGCCTTCTCCTGGCCACTTCAAGCAGCTGTGTCTGTGCATTGTCCACCTTTACTCAAAAGCAAAATGTGGTCCACATACATAGTGGAAGTATGGCCATCTGAGCTGCTACCGGTTATTTCTGTTTCCACAGTCTGAGTCCAGGCAACTACAGGAAGAACCGGGTGCGAATGGGGAATGAAGAAGTGCTCTGGTGGAACAACTGCTCCATGAAGTAAGTTCCTGCTCAATGAAGTTACTGCTCACTTATGCTTCACTTTCTGGCCCGGTGAGCGTTGATTGCATTGCTCATTTAAGAGGCTACCACTGACTGACAGGAGGTTCAAAGTGCTTAAGGCAGCCTCCCCTTGGGTTGGCAATGCCAAGCAGAAAGAAAAACAGACAAGTTCTATCATTTATCCTCCTGTCCTCTGTATATGAAAGTCTAACCTCTCCCTTTTTGTTGTGTAATAAGGCACATCCTGACTGTGGGATCTACTTTGATTACCCTTGTTAAATGTGTTTCGCTTGGAGCTAAGGGAAAACGTCGGCATTTCCAGGAGAACCATCTAGAATCACTACCCCTGTGTGAACATTTTCCTGTGTGAAGACCATTTGCTAACTCGAGCGGGCGTTACATTAAAGCAAAGTGGAAGCTGGGGAATCTTCATACCATGCATCTTCTACCCACTCACCTTCGCTCTCCCAGCTGTCCTAGGGAGTCGATCCCAGGCGCATGGACAACGAGGACAGACCTGTTCCAGCAGGAGCTGCCCCTGCCAGGCACGTGGACCTGCCACCTTCCCTGTCCTCGCACAGAGGTGCCAATATCAGGCAGCAGCCAGGTCATGAGTGACCAAAGGTTCCTGGCTTTATGTCTCTTCAGATTTCTTAAAGCAGGCTCGTATTTTAGCCAATAACACTCTAAGCTGTACTCAAATTAGCTGATTTTCCACTTTCAAACTTAAAGCAGCCTTCAGTGCAGTTTCTTGCACTAAATCATTTCATGCCTTCAGAAAATTGAGTAAAAAAATGAAATCAAGTCTCTGTTTTCAACTTTTATTCAAAAATTATGAACGCGAGGCAGCAGCCAACAACAAATAGAAGTGTACACATAACAGGCACAATAAGCTTTTCCTTAACTTTTTAAAAAGTTATTTGCCTTGATTCTTCCTTGCCAGAACCAGGTGACTGATGGAGAATTCAGGGCCAGCATGGAAGCGTTCTCAAGGCAAAAACACCGATTCAAAGGGGGCAACATTGGGGGATAAATTAGGACAGATGCCAGCAGCAAGTGATAGGCGGTAGGTGCCTAGTGGACGTGATGCTCGATTTCACGACGGACACACTTGGCTGCTTCTTCAATCTCAGCCACCTTCTCGGAAATTTTCTTTTGCTGCAAGGAATAAAAAATAAAACCCGATTGCTAAGCTACCTCCCCTAAGGCAAAGGCGGGAGAGCCGGGAAGCTCACAGCAGCGGGCCCTGTGCGAGACAGAGGAAACAGCCCCGTTTCTCAGCACGGCAAGGCGGAACCGAGCAGCCGGCTGCACAACGCCGGGTCCAGGCACCGAAAGGGCTTTTCGGCCCGTGTTTGTGGGGTGCTTACGATCATGTTCTTCATGCGCTCCTTGTCCAGCTTCAGGAAGTCCTGCAGGGTGAGCTCGGACACGTCCTTCTGCAGCGCGAGGAAGGCGCAGCCGGCCGAGTGCTTCCCGTGCTCCTGCCTGCGGGGGGCAGCGGGCAGCGCCGCGGGTAACGCGCGCCAAGGAGGGCGCCTCTCACCGCGGCCAGCGCCAAAGGGGCCCGCGGGGGCTCCCGCTACTCACACGGGGTCGTCCTCGGGCTCCCAGCCCTCCAGCTCCTTGAAGCAGAAGAAGCACTGCGCCAAGTCCGGGGAGTTCTCGCTGGGGCAGTGCACGAAGCCCGCCGCCGCCATCTTCGGGGGGACAGAGCGTGGGGAGCGGGTCGCGGCGCGGCGGGCGGCGCGGCGCGGGGAGGCCGCGCACTCACCTTGTGGGGCGTGCAGAGGCAGCCCTCGGTGAAGGGCCAGCCGTGGAAGGTGGCGAGGCGCGCGGGGAGCAGGTAGAGCCGCCACTCGGGCGGCGCCTGCGGCAGCAGCTCCGCGCCCGCCGCCGCCATGGCGCCAACCGCGCGGGGCACCACGGGAGCGCCGGGCGGGCCGGCCGCGCGCGCGCGGCTCCGCGGGAGCGGCGGCCATGACGGGACGGGGCCGCCCCGGGGCCTCCGCTGTCACTCGTGGCCGCGCTCGCTCCGCTCGTCCCCCTGCACAGCTCACCCGTGACACCCGCAGTACCGAAAGTTTCTGCCCGAAAGCCGGCAGAGGCACGAGGCTTCGAGGGCAAGTCCCGCTTCCACACGCCCTTTTTTCCTCCCCTCCTACTGAGCGGAATGCTCAAGTTTCTGTATTCATCAATAAGGGGGTTTCTCCACAGTTTGGCTGAAGAACAGGACAAAGGGAGGAGAGACTGAGTGGAGCCATGAGCCGAGAAGGACAAAAAGAGCCATCTGCAAGGAGATGGGGCCTTTACAAAGGAGGGAAATAGGGGAATTCCCCCATATTGTTCAGCAAGGGGGACAAAGGAGTTGGTGAGCTCAGGTGAGAACAGATGGCGGGAGGCCGGAGTTCGGTGTAGGCGGCCGGGAAGGCTGTAACTTCTGAGTACCTTGGCCAAGGGGGAAAAGGAGAGGGCGTCCCTCGGTCGGGAAATTAGGATAAAAGGGGGGCTGCGTCCCCCAGCAATTTGAGAGACCCCCACAGGGATATGCCCGGTGGACTCTCCCTTTATTCGAATAAAGTTTTAGGACTCCTCTGTCTCCTTTTGGACATTCAGTTCTTGACAGCGAGATTTTTCCGCACACTACTAAGGGTTTTTGTTTCGGTGAAGATGTGCAGGGATTACACAAAAAACACACACTTTGCATCTGTGTCGCTGCTCTGGAGTTCAGCTGGTTGCAGGACATGCCGCCACTTCCCTCACAGATGAAAAAAGCTGTTTCAGAAACTGCGCAGGCGGACGGCACTCCACGATCAGGGAAACACGTTTATTTAGCATTCCTGGTTATTCTTCTCTGTTTTTCGCGCTCCTCGCCCTACAGCCATGACGTGGAGGCCCCGTCGCTTCCCGGTCGCCTCAGGGCTCTGCGCCCCGCCAGGGCAGCCCCCTCGGCTCCTCCGGGCGCAGTTGGTGTCTCCAACCCTACCCGACTTGGCCCTGGCTGCGTCGGTGGCACCCGGGGACGAGTCTCAGCATCGAAAACTGGGGGACAGACGGCACCATTTCCAAAAAAGAAATGCGGCAGCTGCGGTTTCTACCTCCCCTGGCTACGAACGCGCTGGACATTCCTGAAGGCAAAATACCACGAACTACGAGAACTTCATGTTGAGCACACGTTCAACAAGGGAAGGCAGCAGGGAGGGAGCAGGACAAGGACATCTCTGAGCCTTTCATTGGGAATCACGTAACACGCTCTCCGTTATTCCTAAAATGGTCCCGGTGTTGCTGTGCTGACTTGTGCAGAACTTTCCTAAAGTTAGCGTCCAGCTATACATAACACTATCATATTTCCCTTCAGAGATTCAAAATATGGTTCCTAACACAGCCATCAGCTCACAGATACACTTTACATGATTTAAGTCTAGAAGTTCTTAATTTTCCATAAACCAAAAACCACCAACAACAAAAACTGACGCTTTTCTTGGACAGGTTTTAAAACATGACATTTCTGGGGCCCCTCTGACATGGCGAGCTCTGTGCATGGGGCTCTCCAAAGCAGTAGGTGCAGAAAGACACCCCATAAATATTTTCAGTCTTCCAGTGGTTTCCGCGTGTCCCGGGTGGCCTCGGAGGACACAGAGCAGTGCCCTCAGTTTGCACGGTCAGCAGACCGGGTGGCACTGTGGGTGCCAGCGGTCCCGGGGGTTGAGACAGAGGCATTTCAGCCCTCTCAACATCCTCGGCCAAAATCCAGGGCAACCCGTGGGGCTTTTCTCAGCGGCGCAGGCGGAGGAAGAACGCGTGCTTGCACTCCTTGCTGTCTAAGGGATAGTACTTGTCATAAAAGTCCAAAATGTATTCTTCAGTCTTAAATCCAAATTTCTGGTAGAGCAGCATAGCGGGGTTGCTTGCAGAGACGTGAAGGGTTACATCTTTGCCCATGCAGGTCTGCCAAGTGGAAGGGGAAAAATAGTATTAAAACACACACACACACACGGGAATGAGAAAGCCTCTAGGGCAATGTGGAGGTGAAGAGTTTCATACAGTCTGGTGTTTAAGTTACCAAGAAAATGCAAGGAGGAAAAAAAAAAAAAAAGAAAAACCCACAGAGGTTACCACACATAGCAACAGCTGAAATGTGAAGGGAACTCTCCCATTTCTCAGAGCTTTCATTTCTGAGAAAGGGGGCTGACAATAGAAGCGGCTTTGGGATTATAATTTGTCATCTTTCCCTTGCCAATTGCTAAATAATTGTTAATTAAAACTAATCTCAGTGTATAGCGCTAATCTCAAATGCTTAACAACAATGCCTGGAGAAAAGGCAGCGGGTGCCAGAGGATCAGGCACCCTGCTCCTCCCCGCCTGCAAACAAAGCTGAACTCTCTGCAGCTGTGCCAGCAGCACCCAAGAACCCCAAGGCTGTGGTGCTGGAATTCCCATCTATCCCACCCATCTCCTCGCCCAGCCTGCAGGGCACCACACTCACCTCCTCAGAAGGCAGGGAATTCAGTTCAGTTCAGTCAGAAAAAGACATTGCTACTGTTACCTTAGAGATCCTGCATTATTTACCTGGCAGTTCTCTGAGAAAGATGCCACTACAGTAATTTTTCATGCTTTCTCCTAGTGATTTAGGAGAATTGTGTGTGTAATGAACATTGTTTAACTCTAAATGGAAACACTAAGCAACATCCCTTAGGAAATGACCACAATGATTCCGAGGAAAAGCAATTCTTGCCCTCGCAGGGATTTAAAATTGAGAGGACTCAATGGCAGATTTGCCAACACTTGCCAATCTTGACAGAGAGGGATGAGGGCAGCTCTTCAAATCTTGGACCCTTCACATCTTGGCTCATCTCTAAGGCCTGTTCTTACTAGGTGTTGATGCCTCACACTAGCTGACTGTAGTTAAGGCCACTTCATCTACACCAACATGCTCAGAAAACATGAAGGAATGAATTTAAAATCAATGGCTTAGTGAACTATCTACCTAGTGCCTCTATCACCATGTAGAAGGAAGAGAGATGGGCACTGCAAAGAGCTTTCCTGGTAGGAGAGTTACCCTCAGGTGTCTTTGAGGAGCTACCCTCAGTGAAAACTGTTCTTCCAAGGCAGAAATCACTGTTCCCAAGGCCCTGCCAAGCACTCCTTACCTATCTCCAGCCAAACGAGTTGGAGTAAAAGCAACTTCTATAGTGAGTTTTTGCTAGTGCAGCTCCTCTTGACTAAAACACGTTAAGGAATGTTTTACATCTGCAGCGCTGCCAAGAGATTTCAGGGAGTGGTAAAACCGTGGGCCCTGAAGAGGCACCGTTGGGTTCCGGAAAGGACATCTGTCTGTGTGCATCCCTGCTTAAAATTAAGCTGGGTTTCATGCAGTTGAATTAATGAATGGAATTAAGGCCACTTGATGCCTGAACAGCAGTATTCATTCAGGGGTTTAATGAAGTTTAACTGCTTTAATACCACCCCTTCAGTTAGCTCAGATTAATTTTCCCAAGTGTCCCTGTGGAACAAAGCCCATTGCAAGCGCGTTTGACCAAATTTGAATGAGGTTGCACACATTTCTTCTTTATCTTCAGTTCAGCTGGACCTGAACCAGCACAGTAGAAGTGGAAAAAATGATTAAGATCAGTAAGTGATTTAATGCAGTACACTGGTCACAAAACAAACCTCCAGGTCTCGGTAGCAGAAGCTGCAATAGACACTAATACCTAACCAATTATATATATATTTTTTCTCTATACCCCAAGTTTATGAGCTTTGGACCACTGAAAATTGAATCCCAAAACAGTCAAAAATCTATTTACGCTGAATCCCTGACCAGTAAGGTTTTTAAGTGAATTCACGTTGTAAATGTTCATGTAAATGGTGGTGTGGACAGCCTGTGCAACTGGGTGAATAAGTAAAAAAAGGGAAAGGAGAAAGGAAGGAGCGAGACAGCACAATTTGCACTGTGCCATCTGCATGTGTGCAAACAAGGAAGAAGGGAAAGCTAGTTCTTTATTTAGCAGAGAAACGGGATCTTTTCCGTTACCTGGATAAGATGGTAGATCATGAAGGTTGCAATTCCAGCTCTTCTCCACTCGGGGTGAACGAGCAGAAAAGAGATGTAGGCTTCGTTGTATTTCACGTCTGGTACCATAAAGCCAAAGGCAATAATAACTTTTTTGTAAAGAACAACAACGCTGAAGTCTGGATACTGCAGGCACTCAGACAAATCAATCCCTGCAGCGAGAAAGATAAACAGCAGTTGAAAGCATCACAAACAGAAAGTGGAGCTACACTCTGCCTGTGTGGAAATTCAGAGTTGAAAGCCCTGTCTGGAAACAGTTATTTAATTCTTTCCTTCTGCCTTTACTTTAAAGCTCTGTCATTCTGAGATGCTTCAACCAAACACATAGTCAAAACAAGACTTCTGCAACTGATGTCATAGGTGCTGGATTTGGCAAAGGAGAGAAGCCTGCCTGAAAATGGGGACAAAGCTAATTTCCTCCCAAATGATCTCAGGATGAAACTATAACACAAGAAGCTGATTCCAAGGAAGGGTTCAATAATAATAATTGCACAGTCTCAGCATGCAGCTAGTCTTTCCCTAGTTTGTATTCTTGAGCCATCCCCAATGACTCTGTTAAGGACCCAGTTTTAAATATCCGAATTGACAAAGACAATTGCAGGTGTAAACGTGCAGGTTTGTGCCCCATTCCACCTGGCCTCCACCTTTCCTCTTCCAGTCTGCAAACGCTGAAGGACCTTCCTGAGGAGAGGCAGACGGAGGGGGCATAATTTGGAGCGTACCCATCCCGCTCCCGCAGCGGAACCTCTCCAAGCCCAGCAGACACGAGGCTCGGCTTCACTATCAGCAGCATGAGCTGCCCAGGGTGATCCTACCCCTCTTCTCCACCTGCTCTGGAGCTCCTTCCTCCTCTGTGCTGTTTGTGCAGCTGCATTATGAACCTGGGCAGGAAATTCACAGCCATCAAAAGCCATTTGCTCATAGTCTGTTCCTTCATCTGGGGTGTGAAGGATCTTCTCTTTTCAGCCTCAAAGTGGCAATCACTGATGTATTTGGAAGGTGAGATGACAAAGTAACAGTTTTTCCAGGAACCTTTACCACTCCCCCGAGATGCCAGACTGCCCAAAGCAAAGAGCCCGGCCAAAGTAAGCAGCTGAATTCACTCTTGCTCGAGAGCGAACTGGGTGGAGTGAGTAAGACGTGGGAGGAACTGATTGGCAGTAGGGAGCAGTTGACTGCAAAATGCCTCAGAGCAGGTCTGTACAGGAGCCCTCCCTTGCCCTGAGCACACTAGTGTCAGTGAAAAGCTCTGAAGATTCGGGGGGAAAAGTGTTAAGAACTGAGGGCTGGATTCACCTGCTGAGTGCCTAAACTTCAAAGAACTCAATCAATGAGAGAACATAATTATTAGAAAACAACAGGGTGCATCTAAGATACAAACTGCCTCTAGTAGCATCTTTTCAGATTCCGCTATAGCAGCCACACATCATGGGTGTCTCAAATGCTGAAACTCAGGTGGGATCAAGCTGTAATTTTCCCGGCTCTTTCTCCAAGGCACAGTGCTACCTCTCCCAGGCCCCCTCGGCCGCACGCCCCGTCCCAAGCACTGTCCCCTCAGCAGTGCCAGCCCACCTCTTTGTGCAGCCACATGATTAACGGGCTCAGAAAACTGTTCCGGGTTAAAATTAACCCAGCGAATAACAGTGGATTATTAACAAGTTCACCAGTTGGTTCATCACATATCACTGTACTGGTATAGCAATGGTGGGTCTAGGGAAACAAGGCGGGGGGAACTGCTTCCATCAGTATTTTCTGCTCAGAAGCAGTGCCTGCAAAGCCAAAGCCTCTGTGTTCAAACAGCCTTTGGGCTGCTGTAAACACCGTGATTCCCAGCGTGAACAGCATAGGGTGAGTCCCCAAGGTGCCACCTGATCTAGCCTGAACTTCAAATGCACAACCAGAAGGGAGAGACTTTGACAAAGGAATCCAGCTTTTGTTACAACTGCAGCATTTTGTGCATTTCTGGCAAAGAGGAAGCCAGGCCAAGCTTGCCCCTCTGAAATGTGCCATTTGGACAAGGAAGAGCACAGAGAGCTCTGACCCCAGCTGCAGCTTGTGGGCGCTGCCGAACTACAAACAAGCTGAATCACTACCTGCAAATCAAAACGTAAAGCAAATGGTTACTTTGAATAAAGGTGCGTCCTGTTTGCACTTGGCTTTTCCACATCAGTCCGCAGTGCTGCACAAGCTGATCTACGCAGTAGGATTACTACTATTATTATTCCAGAAGAGATAGAGACTAGAGCTGCACAGCTGCAGGCCTCCAGTCTGGAACAGACACTGTCCCAAGGAGCTCACCATTCAAGAGATGATACAGAAGAATCAAGACCAAAGCTCTCCCATACCTTGCAAATGCTGAGAAATAAGGAACACCACGGGGAAGTAAGCAGCAGTCAGTGCAACTCCCAGATTTCGCTTCAGCCCATCAAAGCTATGGCTACTAGGAAGAAACTTTCTTACGAACCCAATAAACATTACGGATAAAACTGTTTCTTACTTCAAGGCCCGATTCTGCAGAACATATAACTTGATGCTAGAAGGTGTCAACTCCTGCTGACATCAGTCATATCACCCCAAATGACCAATTTCTTTAAGCACTGTGTTAATTAGTGCTAATTGCCCAGTTCTATACTATCTCAAAAGACAAAGACACCAAATGTGTCCATTCTGGCTACATTCCTACAGGCACCAGATAGTGGTTTTCTAAGTACTGAACCAGATACCAACTGAAGAAAACTTTGGCCCAATAACATTTGTTTTTAGGAGAAAACTAGTTACTTCTTAAAAATAAATGAATAAATAAAAACAAGCACTAAAGAAATCTTACCAGGCCAGAAGAATTCATGGCACATGGAGTTTATAGTGGGTATGTGATTAGGGCGAACATAGCAGTAATCAATGGGTGCTTCTGGCTCAGCCTTCCAGTTGGGATCAGTCCTGTGCGGATATGCCCGGATTTCTGCCAGCAGTCTGAGTTTTGGGGGCTTTGTCTCATAGTCACGCCTGCCCATAACATGAACAGCAAACACAAGAGGCCAGTCAGGAACAGTAACTGCTGCTGCAGCTGAATGGGTGCTGCCCACAAAGTATTTCTTGACATGCTCAGCTTGCAACATACGAACAGCCTTTTCTTCACGTGGGAAAGCAGCACCCAACTCAAAAGCAACAACAACAAAAAAAAAAAACCCACTGCACAGGATGTCAAGATGCTTCCCAGGTGCAGAGCACATTCAGCCAGTCCATCTCTACAGGAAGGCCAGGAAAATTACGGTTCTGACCCAAGAAGAGCTGCAGCTTGCACTGAATGGTGCTCTATGGTGACTCCCTCCCTGACTTGTCCTCTCCTGGGCATTGACCTCTCAGGCCCTTCCTGATGCAGGGCAATTTAGCTGTTCAGCTAAGTAAATCACTGTGCCTGCAGGGTTACCATAAAAACTGCAGGGAGGGATAAGTATCACTGCCTCAAAGACAGTCTCTGACCGCCCCTACCTGATGTAAGGCTTCAGAACCCGAGATGTGTAAGGACTGACAATACTGTGGTCTGTCACCAGGTCTTCTGAGCCTACCAGTCGGTACAGAAATTTTGTCGTCTGCTGTCGATATCCCTTCAAGGCAGGCAGCACTGTCTGCATACACAAACATAAATAAATAAAATCTAAAACACATCAGGAAGATTAGTCAATGACTTAACATGGAGAAATTGTAACAACAGAGAGGAAAAAAAAAGGGCTTTTGTAATAAGGGTTTCCTTCTATGACAGGATACTGTGGGCCTACAGCATAGTGGTCGCACCCAGAAGCAGCCTGTAGGGCACTCTCAGATTCGAGCCCCTGAGCTTACGAGCTGCACACCTTGCTCTGCACCAAAGCTCTAAAACGACAAGTGCCCAAAGCCTACTTAGATCCAAAAACACTCACCTGGTATCTGTCCAAGATCCTGAAGTCCTGGCTGGTAGTTCTGTATGTTGCTTGTGCTACCTGGGGCCGGGGACCACCTCCTTCTTTGGCTCCATAAATGCCGTCGACCAGCAGCAGGGCAGCGTTCACAACCTGGTCCAAGTCGAAGAGGGGCAGCCCTCTTTCCCTCTTGGCCTGCCTGACAAGCAGCTTGCGCCTCAGTCTCCGTGCCTCTGGGGTCATGCTTATGGCATTGGGACAGGCTTCCAGTCTCTTCAGCAGCAGCTTTTCCTCATAGATACTCACGGAGGCATGCTTGGGGGCTCTGGCTTTAGCATCCTTCTCCAGCTGGGCTTTCCTTTTGTCTCGCCCCCTTGCCTGTAGGGATGCATTGGACTCCTCGGGATCTTCACTGTCACCTTCCATCCTCTCTGCTTTTTCTTCTTCACTCTCCACCTCTTGCTTGATCTGCTCAGCTGTCTTCACCTTTTTTCTACCTGTTATCCCAGGCCCAGCTGTTCCACTTGGAGGGGGCACATACTCTATTCCTGGGTCTATGACTCCGTCTCCTTCCATCTCTTCATCATCTGTTCAATAGATCAAAATAATCCAGGAAGAAAATGTAAGTATCAGAGCCCCATTTCAAAAAAGGTTTTCACAAGACTTTTCTGCTAAAGGAAAATAAAGTGGATTTACCCCAATACTCCATTTTCTATTTAACGTTTGGTCCTCCTGATTTTGGATGCTGGAAAGGACATACCTTAGGGATCCAATTTCAGGACACGGAATCAACGCCCCTCTTAAGCTGTCTTCCAGTTTGGTATCCAAAAACTTCCTGCACCTGAGTTGTAAGGCTCACATTCCTTGACAAATTTTAAAATGTGTTTTCATGTAATTGTTGGTTGGAAATTCCTGAAGACTTGGGATCAAATGACCAAGGTGGTAAATTAAGTCTTCAGCTAGTGTACCCAGGATAAATTCTGTTTAATCTGAGGGAATAATTAGGAGTTACATAGGCACAGGATCGATCCGCCTACAGAACGACATTATTTTTTTCTTTCCTTGCAACAAGAAGAGCTTTATTCTCTCCTTTCTCCATTACAATGAGATCTGGCCCCTCAAGGAACTATCAGCTTTCAGCCTGAACAAGGGTATTGTGACTTGACACAAATTTAACGCCTATTAGATGGGCTTGTTAATTGTCCATGTTTAAACTTACCGAACTGCAGAAACACTGCTGTGAAAATAAAAGTCCAGTCATTTTAGAAGCAAGGAAGGCAAAATTAAGAGTTATTTAGCAGTATATTTCAGGCTGCAATAAAACACTTGTGTTGAATGCTGCCGCAATTGCTAGGTGAAACCCTCTGCCCACTGTTCTTCTGAGGCATCCAGGATGCTCAAGAAGAGGATAGAAGTTGTGATTACAACTATGAAAATCTAATTTAAGATTTATATGCATTAAGACAAAACAGAATTTTCTCAGTTAGTTTCCACGCAGTCTTGAAAAAATCTTGCAGGTCATTGGGAGCTTCCATTTTTTAAAACGTCTTGCTTGAAACCTAAGCTTCCTGTTAAACAAACAACAAACAAAAGGAAAACACAGCATCTCTCACCATGAAACAGGGCCTGTGGTGGCATGACATCTGGGATGAGATCTGCTTCTGAGAGAAGGCTGGGAGTAGCTGAGTGCGAGGCTGGAGTTCCAGGAGCAGAGAAGTCCAGAGACGGAGAAGGAGATGGGCTTGTCAGAGGGGTGCGATCCGAGGAACTCAAGGAGGAAAAATCAATCACCTCTCCTTTCTCAAGGACCATGTCAGGGCGACGGCCTCGGCTGCTGAATTTCACAGGCGTGGAGGAAGTGCTGCGGTCCAGGAAGCTGGCTGCCTCCTTCTGGGCTCTCCGAATATCCTTGGCTTCCTGAGTGCGAGACCTCTTCTCCTTCAGCTCCATGGCCGACTCAACTGGATTGCGGCTCACCCGTTTCCGGAGCCCTTCCACAGTAATGATGGGATCCAGAGGCGGCTTGGAAGCTGCTGAAAAATAGTTCGGTTATTCTAAAGGACACCGAGTCCCTGCAGTCACTATATACACACCATACAGTCGTAAGAACTGGTCAGCTAAAAACCTTAAAGAACATATTCTGAAAATATAGAAGAAATTCACTCTGAGGCTTGTAACAAAGTCTGTGCACCACTAAAATCTCCTTTTAAGCCCCAGTCTTGCTCCTCTACACAGAAGGGAATTTGCATCTAGTTTGGACAAAAAAAAAAAAAAATCCCAGGATAAAGAATAGCACAGAAATTATAGATTCAGGTGCACAAAGCTCAGAAGGCTTCAAATCACAGTTCATACAAATGCAAAGACAGACTAATATAAAATTGACTGCTCCTTCTCATAATGCAGTATAGTCCTCTAAAATCACCCATGCCAGAAGAGCAGAACTAAGAAAAAAGCACTGTGCTTTGTTGTTATCCACACACACAACTGCATTGTTTTAAAGAAACCTTTTTTCATGTCTTCCAGCACCAGGCCCAGGCAGGAATCTAACTGTCATCCTGGAAATAGTTACCTTTTGCCTTCAGCGCAGATGAAGGCAGCTTCTCTCCTTCAGGTTTCATTGTTGGGGGTTTATTATGAACAAGCTTCCACCACCCTGGTTCTCCAAATTCCTGTGCTCCTGAGCGGAAGAACAAGGGGCTTCCTACAGAAAGGCAGCCAGCCACTGTGCTCCACCACGTCGAGGTCTTTTTCCTATAGAGGAACAGAGGAAAAAAAAAAGAAAAAAAGAATGTTAAGTCACCCTTTGCTAGCTGTGTTTTTATCACGGAGCCTCCTGATGCAGATTGCGAGGGCCGGGCGCTTTTGCCATTGACACCAGTGTTTGCTCATGTCCTCACGTATCCCCCAGGCTCAGAGAGATGAGGGACTCATGAATTCCCTCTCAGAGCACCGCTCTGAAGGCCACTCTGCAACATATCCATGGGCTCTGATCTACGGAGCGCTGTGAAGCCAAGTCCTGCCACTGCCCTGCAACTACAGCAGTGCGGGACCCAATTTGTCCTTGTTGTCACTGAGTCAGGACACGCTGAGCCTACAAAGGACAGGTCTGCCTTGCCACTGGAGCCCTGCTATTTCAAGTACTCACATATTCGTTTAACTCACTCACCTAACAGCTCTACAAAGACAAAAGAGCAGGAGCCCAGAGATAGCTGTGTTGACTCAGTGTTACATATTCCATTCCTGAAGACGGCAAACAGGACTCAGGCTGTACAGGATGGGAGAGGCAAGGGGAAGATAGAGGGATGAAGGGGTCACTTCACGCAGAAGGAAACGAGAATTATAATGTAAACACCTGCCCTAACAATTTTGTGATTTCAGTCCAGTTAGCAAAACATGTCCCCAAAGCTGTAGGATGGGACCCAAGGGTTGAGTTCACAAAGAGGGTTGGGATCAGGTGACTTCACTTTTAACTGGTCTTTACTTGCTTGAATCCATAGCTGCAGCAACATCGGACACTGCAGAGGAGAGGCAGCAGTAGGAGAAACAAAACACTGAGGACAACGAGTGAGCAGCAGGGAACAGCAAGGTAAGAGGACAGCACACGCGTGTCAGGAGCTCAGCTCTGCAGCCCTGTCTCTGCTCAGGGTGCTCTGTTACAGAGCTTCTCCTGCTCCATGGGGAACAGGATCTGTAGTGGCCAACAAACGTGAGCCGGGTGCACTCACTGAACTGTTTCTGAAGCCTCGGGAGCACTGAAGCCGTTTGCTTTGTGGGGCAGCGTATCGGTTACACACTGGAGGCACAGCTCCTTCCTCTTAGATCTGGCCACAGGGCTAATTTAAAGGTCCCTTAGGGGAGAATGAGTGAGAAAGTGTCAAAAAACGGATCCTATAGCCAGTAACCGAGATACACCCCTGGACAACGGATAATCAGGTTTAAAGCCTCCTTTTGCACAAACTGTTGGGATTTCTCCTCACTTTTGCACGTCTCCACTGCCAAAGACGCAATTATTCAGGGGCTAGGCAGAGCTGAGCAGGTATTTGCTGCTGCCTGAATACTGCAATTGGACATCTGAGGGCATCGACTCTCCAGTGGGCTAGGATTAAAGACGAATACCCCAGTTTGCAGCATGGAGTGTAAGTCTAGATCAGTGGCAGTTTAATATGTTAAGGAGGAGAGAGAAGCAGTTCTACAATTGCTACACACACGGTTCAGCTCCCTGTGCTCCAGCACTGGACAGATGCAGGCAAGGAGGGGAGCTCACAGCCCAGGCAGTCATTGCTTCACCTGGATTTCACCAGGGCCAGGAGGAGGCTCAGCCCCATGGGGCAGGTCTCAAAGGCAGCAGGGAACACGGGGCGGTGACAGCTCCCTGCGTGAGGCAGAATGGGCCATCAGCCACCTTCAGTCGGGATCCTGCTGCTTGCAGGGGAGACAACCACTAATGTTACCCAGAACAGAGCAAGCAGGGCCAGAGAAGCAATGAGAGATGCTAAAGGACACACCTAGGGAGGCAAAATAGATCTTACAACACAGAAATTCCAGAGATGGGGGAGAGGCCGGGGAAATCAATCTAACCCACAGTTTGTTTGCTCCATTCCTTTTCATGCAAATGCATTAAAAAGCGAGTTCTGTTTTTTGACAGCTTCACTGTGCTTCCTGTGGTACTGTCTTATACAGCATATATATACATATACATGTATATATATACGGTAGCAGAACTCGTAACAATGTATAAAAGACCAAAATGCTCCAACTTTGCAGGTCCATATACTACCTATGGTAGGTAATATGCCAAAAATACATGCATCTGTGTTGCTTTTGTGCAACATTCTTGTTTTTTTCTCTTGTTGAAAAATATTTATTAGTTTCCAAAATGACCCCTAACATCTAAATTCAGGTTCTTAATAATAATTTCTCTCATTTTCTGAAGAGCAAAGCATAGTTAAGAGATGTCATTAATATCTTTACCTGTTCCCTAACAAGAAAGTCCAGTGTTTCTCAATAAAAGCACAAATATCTTCTTTCCACCTAAAGTACCCTTGGCGGCCAGTTCCTTCCAGGGACAAATTGTACATTGCCAGCATGACGACCTGGAAAAGAAATGCTAGAGGTTAAAAAAATACCCATTTATATCATCTCATGGTGGAGAAAAAAAAAAAAAAGAAAACCTTTCCATCCTCTTAAATGTCCTTTGTTTTGTTTTGGCATAATCTCGTAGGCAATTTCTGTCATCCATCTTTCTGCTTTCATACTCTTCTCTCTTGTTAGCCACACATTTTCCAATTCATCGTGGAGGTAATAAGCTGCTTAGTTACATAGATTTATAATGAGATACAAGCCTTTGCATGAGAGCAATATAGAAGAACTATATCGTGGCTGGGATATGACTAGTGTGAAGGCAGGGAAAAGCCTATCCAAAAATAATAATAATAAAAGGGCTGTAAGTCATCCTACTTGGTAATTCACCAGAAATGTAGGGACAGAAATCTTTCTACATACTCACTGCTACATTTCAAACATGATACAAGTTAAACTTTTTGAAAAAATACATACTATCTATCTATAGTTCTGAGCACCCACGAATTACACCTTCCTCCCCATGCTCTTCATTAAACAGAAGCCATTTACAGCTTATTCACATGCTCATCCACAACCAAATTCAGCTGGAGCTACTATATGCCTAAACAAAAAGACAAATTGGACAAAAAAAAAATCACACCTCATTATGAGTAAATCCAAGAGCAGAAACTGTTAATTACATTTAATCAGTTCACTCAATACAGTTAAAATAGTGCAGCTGGGCTTAAATCACCTCCCAGTAATCACACAGCCTCAGCTGGATACCACTTCCCGGGCGGACATGTTCTTCCCTTTCCTAGAGGTTTCAAATACAGTTTTGGGGAGATGTTCTCCTCGCAATGGGCGGTAGCTTCATAGAATATATCTCTGAAGACGCCAAAATGAAGAAATACAGGCATCTTAAATGTTCCATCTATCCTCTTCCTGCCTTCTCCTTGGTTTGAAAACTATTTCTCTACATAATATATACCTTTAAACCCAGGTGAAACAGTGTCTCAGAATGTCACAAACACTTGTATTTTCAATAGGCTAAAAAAAAAAAAAAAAAGGGTGGGGGTTGTTGGGGCCACATATCCTGAGAAGTCTAGAAATAACAACTGTTTCAAAATAAAGTGATTCGACCACTTCCACCAAATTGGCTTACCCCAGCAGTAGCATCTCTGGCTGCTGGAAGCATAGGAAGATAAATTAATCACTTGCCAGCTTCCTCTTCAGACATTCTTTTGAATTTGTCTTTCTGTTCCTCGTATCATTCTCCTCCCACTCTAGTGGAAAAATTGGAGTGTGATGCTAATGGCCTTTGCTTTGTAACTTGGCCAATAAATTCTTCTGTTCTGCTAGCCACAGAGTGCCATGCTAATGGTGGGTCCAGATAACAAGAGCACTACGAAATAGCCCTTGCACCTGAAGATTCCCAGGTCCCAGTGCTCTCAGTAACATTACCAGCTTCCTTGGGACGAAGGAAGCACGTTGCATTAGGAAGCTTCAGCAGTAAATACCAGCAAGGACTACTGCGAACAAGGAGGCTGCCAAAAGATAACTTATTCAGATCACAGAGAGCAGAAACAGCTTTCTGTTTAGGCAGCTGGCAAACTTCTGTTTATATATTGCCACCTCACTAGCTTTGCATTTGCTCGCATACAAACAACTGCTCATGCCTAGCAGCCAAACTGCATGCACTTTGCTTTTTCTGAACTTGCCTGAGGCCATGAATTCAGCAGCAACATGAATGAAAAAATAAAATCAAACAAAACAACAACAACAAAAAAGAGAGGAACGTGGTTTGTATGATTACCTCCCAATCTACTTGCCAAGTGCTCAAGTTCTAATGTGCAGGCAATCCTTAGCTAATTCATTTCTGAAGTTCATGGATGTCCGTCTTTGTTATCTATACCCAATCCTCATTTTTCAGGTAACATATGCACAATAAACAACAATTTTATAAACTATTGTGGTTACCCAGCTGGCACAATTATTTCTACTTACTTGTTGCCATGTTAATCTCAGCCGTTCATATTGCTCCTTCCCATCTTCTGAGCAATCGGAGCAAGTAAACCTAAAAAAGTTATCACCTTTGAGGTAGCTGAGCTGTTCTCTCAGTTGACCTGCAACAAATAGGCAAAAAAGCAAGTTATATGTGTTTGGTAGGAAAAAAAAAAAAAGATGCAAAGTATGTTAAGTATATTTAGATTCCCCACAAGATCAGGCAGAAAAGTAATTTTGACTTTTCTTGGAGTAGTGATCGAGACAGCTCCTAAACAAATTTCCTACTTCACAGTGATGACTAAGGTACAGAGCAATTTTCCTGCTGCAGAGATCAGTGGTGACCAACTGAAATACACAGCTGTTCAGAAGAGGCGCCCTGCTTAACATCTGGACAGGTGAAAAGACAAAGGGGTTGCTTGTTTGTTCTGCATTTTTCACTCCCTCTTGCCTCCCTAGGCTAAAAAATATACCTCAGTAAATAACTAGTTTTGCATTCTATTTAAAGAAAAGCCAACCTGTAAAAAAGATATGTAGCTGCAAAGGCCATTAGAATATACAGGCTTTCTCTTTCTTGCCACCTTTCCACTAATTATGTGATTTTACAGCTTGCTTTTTCCATTTCCCTGTACACGTATCACTAACCTACCAGGGCTGTCAATCCCTGCTTACAGCATCATGCGTGTTAGACATCGTGTGGAGCTTTAAGGTATTTATGACTCCTTTCAGTGGTTAATCTTCTTTCCTTGAGACTGCGAGCCAAAGGAATGGCCTCAGTGGACAATAGGGAACAATATTATCACGAAACAGGTTGGTTTTTTGTCTACTGTTCATGCATTAGGTCCCAAATCAGCAAAGCATTTCAGTGTGTGCTTTGCAGCAGAAAGCCAGCCCTGAATGCAAGTTTATCTGAACAAGAGTGGTCTGCTGGGACGGAGCCAACTGTAAATGCCCATGCATCCAAAAGTTAAATGTTTTAATTCCTTGGTTCACTTGCAGAGCATGGGGTGGAAAAAAAAAGAAAGAAAAAAAGAAATGAAGCAAAATGAAAAGAAGAAGCAGATGAATCTGAAATTCTAAATTCACCAGGGTTAATTTACACAAATGAGTATATATATATATAAAAAGAAACAAAAAAATCACAAACCACAGGAACACTTATGACTGCAGCCTTTCTGAAACTGCACCTACGAAAGGCTGTTTCTTGACAGCATTTCACCTCTCTTAGTAGGCTGTGTCACCAGATCAAGCCTCTCCCAATGCTAGGAGGCTGCTCCACTTCTGTAGAGAACTGCAAAATGTGGCTATTAAAGCTGCACCTGGGTCTTTGGTGCGAAAACCCACAGTTGTTAGAACTGCAGAATTTCTAGAGGGCAATTCAACACAGAAAGAGGCTATTTGTCTGAGGCTGCTGGCAACTTCCACAAGCAACAACTGAGATCAGTTTAACTGAACAATAGTAAAGAGAACTGGATTTCCTTTTTTTTTTTTCCCACTTTGTTTACTTTACACATTTGTATCTAGTTACTGTTGCTCCCTGATCAGCTTTCTCTGCTCTTTGGATTTGTTACGCAGCAACAAGAGAGGAACATCGCGGTAAAACAGGACAAATTGAGTGTAAAATTAAGTGTTCTCCAATGCAATATCTCATGCTACTTGGACTCGGTTGCCTTTTTTTGAGAAAGAGAAATTCCTAATTTTCAAGTAGATGTGTCTCTTTAGCAGATTCTTACTGTATCTCATTAGTACTATGGTAGCTCGATTACACTTGCTGACCTGGCTTTGAGAGATTTCCACCCTGTAACTTTTGGTGAATTTGACAAAGGCAAAATGGGTCTCTGCAAGGTAGGTGCCACCTGAAGAGCTCACCGTTTCCAGCCAAAGGCAGCACTTAATAATATGTAAGTTTTAGACCTAATAATAAATTCAATCATTTAGATTAGAGAAAAGCACGTCTAGTCTGTTACCTAGTGAAGAACATGTATTTTGCATCAAATAGCAGTAGCAGAGATCAAGTGATCCAAACCACCCCAAATGCCTCCAAAAGCTGCTAATGGCTTGACATGCTCCTGTGAAACCTAAATTAAGTTCATATTATCGGGAAGCCATTAAGGTTGAGGTTTAGTCATATATTCCAAAGAAGTGACAGAAAGACAGAAAGAAGAAGTAACACCACCTACAGAACCATTTTCACCTGCAGACCTTTACAGAAACAGCCATTACCTTGAAGTCACTGATGAGTGAGATGCAAAGTCCCTTGGCTGAAGTCACCCAACGTGCCAAGAGCAGGACTGGGAAGCGTGTGCTCATGCTCCCCAAGCCCTGCCCTGGCTTCCAGTTTACTAACTTGCTGGCTTTCAGTTTACACATGGTCCCATTTTATCCTTGGGGAATGCCAGGTCTGGACACCCATATGGCTGATGGGTGTAGGCCCCTAATGTGCACAAACACAACAAGGGGCCTTAGGTTACCAGGCTCTGCATGGTGCCCAAAGAGCATTTCTTCCCTATAACAAAATAAGGCTAAATAGAGCTATCCTTTAAAATGGAGAGCAAAACCAGCTTGCCTCATTTTGAAGCCATGTGAGCCCCACACATGCTATTTTGAGGGTACCCAGAGCAAACTGGAAACGGGAAGCACTACAAGAAACAAGAAAAACAGCATCCTTACTGGCTGGTATCCACTTCTGACACTTCTCACAGTAATAGGACATCTCCTCCATCCAGGATGCATCTCCTTCGTCACTGTTCAGAGAGTCTCCGCTCTGATCGTGCGATAAATCCACGGAGGCCTGATCCTCGGACTCGACGATCAAGAGGGTCTCCCCTTCCACCTCGCCCTCCTCCAGACCTTCCGAGGTCGATGTCCGTGTCGCTTCGTCATCGTGGCGACTCAGCAGCCCGCTCATGTGAACGTTATTAGCCATCCTCCAGCTCGGGAAGGAACGCAGCGTCGGCAGGACACGGCCGCTCACACAACCCACTGCACGCGCTGGTCGGGTCTCCACACGGGGAAGTGCTGAAGATAGAGGCTCTACAGTTTTTTGTACAGTGTTATAATGTATCTGAAAGAAATTGTCTTTCACGGATTATCTCCGCTTACTTGGGAGCTGCAAGAGAGCAAACCTTGCCAAATGCCAACCTCCAAACGGGGAGGGGTCAGGACTGTGCCTAGGAGTGCTGGGAGCCTTTCTCCAGCAGCATCTTGTCTCTGTCTTCTTTGAGCTGCTTTGTCAAAGAGATCTGCTCTTCTAAACGACGAATATTTTCCTCTTTCTGACTGAGTCGCTCCAGGTCTCTGAGAACTCCTTTGTGCAGCCTCTGGAAATACAAGAGACGGGTTCATCACAGCCTATTTGATATCGAATACGACTGATCTCCACCTGGGCTCTAATCCCTCCGGCAGCGCTGTTAATCGTGTTACCTTTGCAGATCTTCAGTTCTCTGCTGCCTTTAGCCATAGCCACTTTCCTGATTGAATTTAAAAGACTATAATAATTGACATCTGATGTCCATAAGCTGATAGCAGCAGGGCAAAAATACTTCCTTTGTGTTTCCTTCAGTTGGGTGCCCTCACTGTGGGGGAAAGCTAGAGGACAAAGAAATGCTATGAATCAGTCCCTCCGACAGTGCTCAGGAGGGAAAGCAAATCTGCAGGCCCAAGGAAATCCCAGCTATTTTGTTTCTTCCTTCCCCCTTTTTTTTTCCCTCCCCCAAGCTACTCAGAAGTTTTCTTCACTCTGATAATCAAGAGAAATGCTTAACCTTAATTTCTTACCCACAGGAACAGGGAATTTAAAAACAAGTGACACCAAAGGCACTGATTTAGATCTGGCTGGGGAAAACAGAGGGGCGGCCATGGAAGAGCAAAGGGATGTTGTCCCTCCATTCCCATCCTCTCCTCTGCACTCGCAGTAGTGCTCACCTCATCTCAATCCAGGCAGAGAAAACAGCAGAAAGCAGCTCATCTTTTCTTTTTTTTTTTCTTTTTTTCCCTGCCATAAAGAAGTCACACACTGTCACACTTTGCTGATTTCCCTCCCTGGACCAGCTCACCAGCAGGTAAGCACCAGCACAAAGCAGAACATGGCAACACGTTGCCTAATGATGATGCCAATAAAAAGCCTAATGACAAAATTTGAAGGATGGATTTGATCTATTTTCATGCTGCCAAAACGCACCTGTGAGTAATTTATTTGAAAACTGACCCTAAAGTTATTTTCAAAGATGCCTGTGATTATTATTTGACAAGTTCTCACAGGATTTTTGGCTTTCATCTAGAATACCAGTAAGTGCACAATTTGCTCTGATTAAGATTCAAGGTAGGAATGTTTTGCTCAAGAAATACTTTATCTTGCTCAAAGAGTACAGACACGTATGTCAGCCTGCAATCAAAAGCCTCACTGGAAATTAATAAAAGGAGTTCCTTCCTGTCGGCTTCAAAACGCTGAATTCCGGTTACAAATTACAAATCACTAAAAACACAGGTCATGAACTAATTACTTCATTAGTGCTCTTTAATAACAATAAACATACAAAAAGATACTGTGTCACTGAACAATCAGGGCATCAAGTATGTTCATCTTTTTCATTCATAAAATACAGCTCTTTGGCAATCCTCCAGATGCTGAAAAAATACATTTCCTCCTCAAAGGCAGAGTTTGTAAAAGACACCTTCATTGTTTTTGCCTCAAGCATGACAAAAAGCTACAAAAAAGTCATTCTCTCCTTCTATTCTCAAATGTTAGGAGTGTTTGTCTTCTGAATCAATTTAAATAAATTTATGCAAGCTCAAATCAATTAACACCTGGAATATCAAATTATAAGAGTCAAAAAACATTGCTAATCTGAATGAAGCTGAAGGTGAAATAATCCCTACACCAGGTCCGAAGGTGTACACATTACTTATTTTCATTTCTCTTTCTAAGTAATTGGGTCTCTTGGACCTGAAGTTCTTATTCCCCCTCGAACATCAAGAATTATAAAGCTAAAATTTCAGATTCTGTTTATGTTACCGGGGTATTAGGATAAGTTGACATTACATCAACATATAAAACCTATGTCAAGCTCATCTTTTGGAGGTATCTTTCATAATCTAAAGAAGCATTTTGCTAAGCCCCATATGGACTGGTCACTGCCATGGTCTGAACCCCTGTGCTGGATACACATTTTAAGAGCAGAAGGGGTTGCCAGGAGGGAAGATAGATGCCTGCATCCTTGCTTGCACAGGGTGGTTTTCCTGCAGCGCCTTAGTCCTTCTCAAAGGCTGCGCTAGGGCGGACAGGAACGGACAGGTTACGTTTTGCGCGTGGAAAGGGACCAAACAGGCCAGGAGACTAAGGCCAAGGAAAGACGCGAGGCCAAAGCGGGACCTGGGCAGCCTGCACGGGAGCACGGGGGGCGGGGCTCCAGCAGAGGGGCGGGGCTACCGGGCACGGGGGCGGGGCTATAGGGCAGCCTGGCCTGAGATAGCGGGTCAGGGCAACGGGAGAGGGGCGGGGCTCCAGGGTGGGGGCGGAGCTCGCCGCCACTGACAGGGGGCGTGGCCCGAGAGACGGGGCCGTTGGCGGCCGTTGGGCGGGGCGGAGCCCCCTCCCCCCACGCCGCCGCGCGGGCCGCACTCACCTCGCGCTCCAGCCGCTGCTGGACGTGCACGGCGGCCACGGTGGCGGCCGAGAGCAGCAGGGAGGCAGCCAGCGCCGCGCGGGAGGCCCTCGACATGGCCGCCCCTCGCGCCGGTCGCGGGCGGCCGCCGGCAGCGCCCGCCGCAGCCTCCTGCCCGCCCGCCCTGCGCGCCGCTGAGAGCACGGCGCGGCGCGGGCAGGCTCCGCCAGCCGCGCGCAGAGCGCATCGAGCCGCCGCCCCAGGCGAGAGCAGCGGACGGCCGACGGGGGAGCGGCGCGGGGAGGCGCCGTGCGGCGGCTCCGTCCCGCCTCCCTCCTCCAGTCCCCGGGGCCGCCTCTCCCCCGGGAACGCCGGGAATGGCGCGAGGTGCGAGGCCGGGAGGTGCCCAGGTGCCACCCAGGCTGCGGCAGACGCCTCGGCCGGTCACTCCGTGATGAATTTGGGCATTTGCTCCATTAACGCTGCCAACGTGGAGAGCCTGGTGCCTCTGTCCCTAGGAGGCGACGTTCTAAGGGGCCTTATGTTTCCAAAGCGGGAAGCCAACAAAAGGAGATCTCTCCAGCATTCCAGAAGGATCCCTGGCTCTTCTGGCAGGAAGGCCTCCAGCTGGGCGCTTCCCCTGTGCGGAGAGCGCGGGGCAGATGCTGCAGACAGCAGCTCCCGGCTCCCTGGTCCTCACTGTTCCGTGCGGGGCCGTCGGCCTCGTGCTTGGCAGCTCTGTGCGCTCCCGGAGCCGCCTCATCCCTCTCCCCAGAGGCTCCTTGCCGGAGCATTGGAGGAATTTATGTTCCCATTGTTCCCATGCAAGAGCAGCAGATGGGTATTGGGAAGGACTTTGCTGCACCGTGTTGGGTAATCGGTCTGGGAGACCTGGTCTTGTGCTTTTCAGGGTGTTTTTATCCTCCAGATGCTTAAAAGCTCCCACCGGGCATGGCGGAGCTGGCAGAGGTTCAGGCCTGGATCCCCCAAGCTGGGGACATTTGGGCGGTCCCTTGGTGACTCAAGTAAGGAAGCGAGAGGCACCTCGTGAATTCTCTAAGCCACAAATTAACAGGAAGGAGGGAGGTCTTGTCTGAGAGGTACCATCTGCTTTCCCTCCAAGCATGTGCTGCTGGTTGCTGGCTGGTGAGAAGGGCTGAAGCCTCATGGGCATCGCAGCCCCTATCTCTAAAACGAGCTGTTCCCAGGTAGAAGGTCTTTGGGAATGCCTCCGGATACTGCTTAGGAAAGGCAGGGATGCAGGAGCATGGACAACGCTAATGGGGCCGTGCGCCCGGAGCCAGCCGAGTTCCCGTGGCAGCCGGCAAGGACACGGTTTGCCCCAGCTGGGAGCTGGGCGCCTTTTCCGGAGCCTGGGATTAGGAACCCGAGGGGCCAACATCCCAGGTGGGCAGCACTGGGTCAGGCTGGGGTTTCACCAGCAGCGGTTCTGGCCTAAGGTGTTAACCTCTTCCCTCTCCTCTGGCATTGGGCAGTTCCAATAGGCAACTGAGCTGTGGACCAAATCAGGGAAAAAAAAATAGCAACTATTGAGGAGAGGAGCTTGCCGTTCCTGCTGTTATCATCACTGTTTTTTTTTTTTTTTTGTCTTATTGGAGTGTGAGCACAAATAAGAGGAGAAAAACAGTAATTGCTGTCTATGTGTTTTTTTTTTCCCCCCCTCACAACAGGGCTTTTTCCATGTAAAAAGGACGGCTCGTTTCTCCCCCTGCAGCTGCCCTAGCAGTTGCATGCGGGGCTTCGTGAGCCTCTCGCTCGCTCTCACAATCAAACCCCGGGTGAATTTTGCCGCCTGTCCCAGGTGGGTGAGCCACGAGACCTCTGGCAGTTGTCCCAAGGAAACCTGAGGGAAGCAAGGCTGAGGCTGCGGAAACCCCGGCTCCTGAAAGAGCAGGGAGCGCGCGGTTCCCGAGCCGTTCCCCTCCAGGGCAGAGCGGCTTGTAAAACAGTTCCTTTGCATTTCCCTTTGCCCGCGCAGCCCCTCCGTCACGGGGAGGGCGGAAACCCTGGGCAGCAGCTGCCAAATCCTCGCCAGCGTCGCGGCCCGGCCACGTCTGGTTACACGTTAGCCAGCGAGTCCCGCGGCTGCCTGGGCCAGCCCATCACCTCCGGGGAAAACTGAGGAGCAGGCTCACCTCTGGGAGCACCCAGCGGCCCTCCCATCCGGTCCTGTCCCGTCCCATCCCACAGGACGTTCCCATCCTGGCGCCCGCTTGGCTGCCCCCAGGGATGGCTCCAGCAAGGGGGGTGCTCTGCTTTTTTTTTCCGTCTCGCCCCACTTTGCTCCTCGCTCTTCCCTATCCCATGCCAAAGTCTGGATTTGAGCTCTGGGAGCTACCACTTGGCTCTTGCCTGAACGTACTCCCCTGGAGCTGGAAACGCCGCTCCGGCCAAAGTCTAGCAGTAGAGTAGCGAGAGGAGGATGTAAAAACAGCGCTTTATAATTATATTGGTGGCAATTCCACAGAACCTTGTCCAGGACAGAAATCGGGGTAGATATCGCAGCTGTATTGTTGGGAATCGCAGCCAGAGCCACTGAAAGGCGCCTTTTATCTGGTAAACATCGTAAAAGGCAACGGCGATAAAAACCCCCGGTGCCAAAACGGTGGTGAAGTCATTCTGAGAGCAATTAGCCAGCTTTGCCCTGCTCGCCAGAGGTAACGCTGCGCCCGTCACAAGGAGGACAAGCTGCTTTGGGGCCGCGGGGCCACTTGGAGCCATCCCCCACGCAGGCTGCAGCTCCACGTCTCGCCGGGTGGTTGACGATGTGACTGACCACGGAGGCTCTCCTGGCCCTGACACTCGTCCCCTTCCCTGCAGACCAGGCTGAGGAGCAGAGGGGTCTCCATCTGGAAGCGATGGAGACGTCAGCAGGGAGCTGAGCTGCAGCTCAGCACCATCCCTCAGCCTCTGCCACCGCTCGGCCACTATTAGCTTCACGCCTACCCCACATGAAACAAGTGGCATAGGCAGCGCCCACCACCCATTTGCCCTGCTTTTGGAAGCTGACTCCTAGCTATCTGGAGCGGTGAGGAAACGTGGCCGGCCCATATGCACACAATAGCTTTTATGGCCATAGGTCCTCTAGGAGGAATGAGGAAGTCTCCTCGGAGCTGCAGAGATGCTGTTTGTCCTTCGGAGGGGAGGATTTTCTATCAGACAAAGTCGGAGTTCGAAGGGGGATGCCTGAGCTTGCAGGAGAGGTTAAAAGCTGCTGTTTAAGAAAGATCAGTCTCACATGGCCCCTAGTGCATGCAAGCTGCAGGAAATGGGGCTACTAAATGCATTTTGGAAATTAGATTTTTAGGAACATAGGATGGGACTGGCTGGGTCAGATCCCAGCTCCAGCTCATGCAGCCAACACCAGCCTTTTCAGAAAGATGTTTCCCAAGCAGGCGGGGGAGCTGCCAGCCCCCTGGCGAGTTAGTTTCCCAATCCTGGATAAAATAGTGCGGCCGCAGTCGGCTGTTGGGACAGGCGGGAGTGATGCATCGCCAGCCTGTTCTGCGGCACTGATTTGCACTTCGTGCTTGGCCCCACAGCCTGCACAAGAGCTTGGAGCGGCACATGCTAACGGTGAAGGAAGCGTGTCGTGTTCCAGCACATCGCCTTTTCCCTTGGATTATCCCCCTTTGAAACAGGTTGCCAATGAGACCAGCTCTGCCACCAGTCCATAGGCTCAAACAGTGCAACTGTCAGCCAAATAAGATGAGGGAAGAGCCAGGATCCCACCCCAAGTTACCCAGAGAGCCACATGGATGGAGCATGACGAAGGTCACGTCTTTGCAGAGCGGCCAGTCGTTGGCCAGGAGGAGAACCCAAAGCGGTCGCTCGAGGAGCTGCTGAGGCCCTCACGGGTGTTTGGCTTTCAAGGCTCAGGCAGCACATGGGGCGGCTGATGCCTGGAAAAGGTTGTGTGCGTGATGCATTTTTAAGCACGGTGGCAACATTAATGTGGAGGAGCTTTCTGTAGCTACCAATCCGCATTAAGCTCCTGCGGTTTCCATGCTGAGTGAGTCCTGTCTCTCCGGACACTGCAGCCCTTACAGAGCAGCCCCCGCTGCAGACCCGGCTCGAGACAGCTTTGTGAACCGGTTCACCCCGTCCTTCCTCGGCACAGATCCCTGTTACAACAGGAGCCTGCCGTCACATGCAGCCGCTCCGGCGCAGAGCTCGTCTCCTGCTTAGAAACGCGGCCAACGGCGGGTCTCCCACGGCAGGACCGGGCTGCTTCTCGCTCGGTGCTGAGCGGGGCTCACGCATCGGCCGCGGTGGCGGCGTCTCGGGGACAACCCGGAGGCGGTTGTTCCCACCAGGCGATGGGAAAGCGGGGCTCGGAGGAGCTGCAGGGGAGCCCCAGGGAGCGGAGCCGCAGCGAGTGGGCGGCCCGGGAGACAGCGCCAAGCCGGGACGGGGAGTGGGAAGGAACTGGAGGTATCAGTGAGGAAAGACAGGGAGACGCTGGGAGTGGCAGGGGATGTGGGAGGCAGGAGACGGGCGCCCGGTGAGTCAGCGCGGTGGGTGCTTTGAAACCCGCTGGGGAAGCGCACGCCGCTGTTCAGGTTCTGCTGCCGCCCCAGGAGCCTTTTTCCCCCAACTGGCACTGTCTCCAGCCCTTCCTTGCTGTCCAGCTAAGGAGAGCAGGTCCCAAGCGGGGAGACTTATGGAGCCACCACCTTGAGACCGGAGAGCCGGGGGCAGAGAGCAGCTCATGGACACCGAGGCAGTGGTGGAGCGGGCAGCCCCTGGAGAAGGCGCCCTCGGAGGCGATGGGAACCCGCGTGGCAGTGGAGCTCGCTCCCTGGTCTCTCTCCACGTTCACGAGCCCGCAGGAGAAGCTGCTCCGCGGGGCCCTCACCCCACCGCTGCGTCCGCCCGCAGCACCTCACGCCGAGGAGCGCCCGGAGCTGCGGGCGTCCCGGCGCGTCGCCTTGGAGGAGCCGCGCGGCGCCAGCGCGGCCCCAGGCAAAGGTCCGGGACACGCGGGCCACGCCAGGCCGGAGCTCGCGGCGGGGCGGCGCCTCCTCGCGCGAGGGCAGCGGCGCCCTCCTCGCGAGGGCCGCGTCCCCGCGGCGCGGCCGAGCGCCTCGCCCCGCGCCGAGTCACCGCGGCGCTGCCTGAGGAAGGTCCGCGCCGCACGTAGCGGGAGCCGCGCGGCTGGGCGGCCCCGCGACCGCCTCATCGCCACGCGGGCTGTGGCCTCTTGCCGTGCTGGTGTGTTCCTCTCACCACCCTGCTCACTGAGGGCAAAAATAACCCACGCAGGAGGGAGAAACGTCCCTTTTTAACTCCAGTCAGTTGTCTTGATCCCATCTCTCTCCCTCGCAAACAATTTTGAGTCGAATGAAGAACATTTTGGTCGTCAAATAAGTAAGGGTGGGCCCCATTTGACCCTAAGGGGTGTTTGGAACGTTTAATTTGACTTACGCCCAAAACGGTAATTTAACCTACTGGGTTTTCTTCCACGCCCAGGAGAGACTCACGGTGAAGCAAGAGTCTACGGAAAGGCTTGTGTGCCATTAGCTCATTAACCTCGTTACCTACTGAGTAATTACAGCGTGCGGAGCGCGTGTGCAATGCTCCTCCGGCGGCGCGTGGAGAAGGATGTGGCCATGGGCTGGTGGCCTCGCCGAGGACGGAGCAGCCCACCCAAGGGTGCTGCTTTGGCATGAGCAGGTTGTGTCCCCAGTGCAGTCGCGCACATGTCTGCCTTGGAGCGGCCCTCGCCAAACGGGAATCTCAAAACAGGAGCCAAGAGAGCTAAGGGTGCGCTATTAAAGCCATCCAGGGAAACCCTTGCTCCAAGAGCTGTGCGGTGAACGGCATTTGCTGCCTCTTTTGGCGTAAAAGGTGAGGAGTGGTTAAAACGAAAGCAAACTCAGGTTGAAAAGCCTCATAGAAATCAATTAAAACCCAGGTAGTTATAGTTTGACCTGGAGCAAAGTCTCAGACGGAGCAATTACATAGCCTTAAAGAGGAAGGAAGGCAGGGAAGGCAGGCAGAAGGCTGCATGTGTGGTACCGGTGAGACGCTCCATGAGGCTCCACTACCTGCATCTCCCCCAAACCCTCCGGGAGAGTGGAGGGAGCCTCGTTCACCAGAACAGGTCACCCCCCTCTGCTGTCGTGGTTGCTCCAAGGAGCCAGAGCTCCAGGTTGTAGAAGTCCTCCTGACCTTTCCCCAAGCGCCAGGCGCGCTCCGCTGCCCCTTGGGTTGGTTTTCTCCTTAGCGCTGATGGGAGCAAAGCCAGGCCCAGTTCCTCAAAAGCCTCTTGGCTTCTAGGCGCTGGTGCCTGGCTGGGGAGGAGCAGCTGGAAGTCTTGTGCCAAGAAGGTCCCAGCACAGCCATCCGCGCCTGTGCCCCCCTCTGGCAGCCCCTCAGAACACGTAGGCTAAATAGTGCTGGGTGTCCCAGCGAGGACTTTCTGGCTGGAGATACCAACCACGCACAGACCCTGTGCCTAGAGGAGGCACCCAGGAGTGCAGAGCACCGACGAGGAGCTTGGCCCAGGCTCCTTCTGCATGTGCCACATCCTTCAGCCTCACTGCACTGGGTGATCAGCCATCCTGAGCACCCCTTTGATGGCCCAAGGTCTCAAGGCTGCATGCGATGATCTCTCACCTCTCATGATCACCTATTTGTTCCAGATAAAGTCTCCAACAACCCTAAACCAACCCTCCTGCCCCAAAGAGCCCAGCTGCAGGAGCCGAGGGCCTGCATTCCTCTTGCACGCAGATGAAGAGAGTCGAAGATGCACCCATGGCACAAGCTCCAGTGGGAACCCCAAGACAGACCTTCACCCTGACAAGATGCATAGGGAAGCCCACGACCTGCGCCTGGCTCCTGGGGGAGGCAAGAACAGACGCGCAGCAGGAGCGAGAGCCCCCGAGTGTTGTTAAATGCTCAAGGCCACCCCGTCCGCAGCCTTCGCTGCGCTCTGAGCCCTCAGAGTCCCTTCTGAGGCCATTCTTTTTGAATGAAGGACTAAAATGAAATAAAAAAAAAGGAAGAAGTTTTTGCTAAACTTTTTTGTTCTTTATTTTTTCCCCCTTGGAGCACGGGCCAGAGGGGAGTTTTGCCTCCCGCCGGCTGCTCTCAGGGGTGCCCAGTGTCACTCGCGTTGCTGGGGGGCCCCGGGCTGCTCGGCTGAGGGTCAGGAAAGCGCCTGCCCCTCCGGAGGGCCCAGGCTGCCCCCAGGGCGCGCGGCCCCGATGCCGGGCACGCGGGGACCCCGCAGGCAGCAGCAGGGCATAACCCCCCTCAATGTGCAATATACGTGTGCGTATGTGCGCACACACACACACACACATATATATTAATGTTCAGACGTGAAATTCTTTCGCAACCGCTCCTGGCGCGGGGAGGGCCGGGCCGGCGCGCAGCCGCTCCAACCGGTCGGACAGGTAGCAGCCTTGTTGACACCGTTATGTTTGCAGCACGCATGCTCCGCCCGCGCGCCCGCCGCGCTTCGCTATTCCACCTAGGGAAACTTTCCTCTCTTCCCCCCCCAACGGCAGCCCGGCCGCCCCGCCAGGCACCGCTACCCCCCGCGCGGCCTCCCCTCCGCGCCGCCTCCCCGCGCCGGTGCCCGGGCGAGCGGCCGCCCCGCGCCTCTCGCCATGCCCCGCGCCTTCCTCGTGAAGCGCCGCAGCCCGCAGCCCGCCGAGCGCCGCTGGGACGCGCTGCCCGACGAGGAGCGAGCCGACACCTACATCCCAGGTGAGGCTCCCGGGACGGGACGGGACGGGGGGTGATCTGCACCCCCCATAGCCCCGCAATCCCCCAATCCCAAGCCCTTTTTCCTCAGCCCTTTCCCCTCACCCCTTCCCCCCGGAATTTGGGGCGGCCCCGAGGGAGCGCACGCGGCCGCGGCGCTTGTGCTAAGCGGGGCGGAGGGGGGGACACCCAACGGCGGGGTCCTGCTGGGGACACACGCAGCACCCCCCGCCTAGCGGGATCGCTGCCACCCCCCCTCGCCCGAGCCCCGTCCCCCCCGGGCCGCAAAGGTGGGAAACGTCGTTTGCATGAGAAAAGCCGGGGGGCGGGGGGAGAAGGAAAAGATTTGCGACGAGAAAGCGGCGGGGGGGGGGTCCTCTTGCTGCCCCCTCCCGCCTCCCGGCCTGCCCTTGCCCCGGGTATAACGGGAAGGCGGCGGCGCTGGAGCTGTTTGAACTTTGGGACCGGCTCGTGTTTGAGTTTCCGACGGCGGCGGGAGCCGCGGAGCCGCCCCCGGGCCCGCCCGCAGCTCAAACAGCGCCGAGCCGCGGCTTGTCCCGCTCGCTCCGCTCTTCCTCCCCCCTTGCCCTCACCTCCTCCTCCTCCCGCTCCGCAGGCGCCCTGGGCTGCGTGCTGCTGGGCTACCAAGACGGCCGGGAGAGCGGCGGCAGCGCCAGGGACGGGGAGCCCGGCGGCCCCCCGGGAGCCCAGCCTGCAGCCGCCGCCGGAGCGATGCTGCTGGACTTGGCCACCAAGCGCCCCGCGGTCCGCTCCAAGATTAAGGTGAGCGTCCTGGCGGAGACGGGGCCCAAAGCCGCTGCCCTTCCGGAGCCTGGAGCCGCGCTGTCCCTGAGCTGCTTTAGCTCCTGCGGGAGAGCTCGGCCCAGGCAGGACGGACCCGTTTGGGCAGCGAGGAGGCAAGTCCTGCGTGACACGACGCCTCCTTGGAGAGCCTTCTAATGCTCGGCCAAGCCTTGGCGCGAGAGGGCTGCAGTGGGTTTTTCTCCTAATCTCTACACTTTCCTGACTTATCAGGGACGCAGGTAGGAAAAAGGTCCTTTTCCATGCACGAGGAAGAAGGCAGAGCAGTGTTTTCCCTCCAAACATTGGGAAACCATGAAGTTAGACGCATGGAAACGCTACCCCAACCTGGAGGGAAGCTGGCCCGGCACGCGGTCACGCGTGGGAGGGCTTTGGGCACGGAGCTGCGGGCTCTGACTCACCGGCACTGGGCAAACTGCGGCTCTGCACGGGCTCCCTCCGTCACGGTGCCCTCCCTTCCGTGGGGCTTGTGTCCCTGGTGGTGGGTGGCAGGGGCTGTCTGCCCACGCTGCGGTTGTCACCCTCTGCAGTTGGGCTGTTGGTGTTCATGGAGGTCCCCGCAGCAGCGGTGGCAGTGGCCACCAATGCTTTTTGACTGCGAGGGGAACTTTCCCATTTTTTTTCCTGGCCTTGGAGCAACCTTCACAAGCCAGGCAGGATCCGAATGCATCATGCGGAGCAGATGTGGCCCTAAGGACAGCTCACCGTAGCCTCAGCACGTGTGCTTGGGTAGGCAGCAAGACTAGGGTCCGTGTCTCTGGAAGGCGTCTGGAGCACAGGTGCCCCCGATGCCACCAGCCAAGCCCTGGCATCCCAGGAAGGCCACACGGGTAGCAGACAGACTCCCTAGCTGGGCTGCCTTGTGCGCACACCGTGCTGCCGGTGGTGCTCCTTGGGCATCGCAGCCTCTTGCTCCTTGAGGCTCCCTGCGTCGGGCTGAAGTCCGTCCCCATGGCCTCATTGCAACGAGCGTGTGAAGAGTATCCTCTCCTGAATATTTCCACTTCTCCTTTTGAATTCATCCCAAGGATTTTTTCCCGGGAAGCAGAGAGCAAGCCGCCCTCCTCTCTATTTCTTCTCGGGAGGGCAGGGGCGTCGGGTCTTGGGGCCGCGTAGCCGCCTCCTTACGCGGTGCCGTTGTGTCTCCCAGTTCACCACGGGCACGTGCAGCGACGCGGCCGTGCACAGCTGCGAGCTGTGCGGCAAGGGCTTCCGCCTGCAGCGCATGCTCAACCGCCACGTCAAGTGCCACAGCCAGGTGAAGAGACACTTGTGCACCTTCTGCGGCAAGGGCTTCAACGACACCTTTGATCTGAAGAGGCATGTCCGGACCCATACTGGTGAGAATGCTTTGCCAAAGCGTTTTGCTGACGGCCTTGGGCTATTTGGAGTTAACCGGGGAGAAGGGGCGAGATGGGACCAAGGCAGGGGGGTGAGGGTGACCCAGTGCAATGACAACGTGGGGAAATGTTTGCAAGAAGTGATGAGGAGGCAACGGGGAAGAGTCGTGAGCCTGCGAGCTGGTAAAGTCCCGGAATTAATGAAGTCTGGGGAGAGCTAATGAAATCCATGTGGAGCCATAGGAGCTTATGCCCAGATCCGGTGTAGTCGTGCCTGGGTGCTGCCTTGGCCAGCCTGGCTGGAGAGCTGGGATGGCTGGTGGAGCTCTCGTGGCGTGGGGATAATCCACCACGGATTAGCGAGGGTTTAGTGTGTACCAGGGAGTCCTGCGATGAAAATGCTTTGCCCTCTAGAGGAAATGAGGAGCAGGGTGTTTTCTTTCCTTTTTTAAATTTTTTTTTTGGTAACCCTTCGCTGTGGGCTCATCTGGGGCTGCATTTTGGCCCCCTCTGAAGGCATCGGAGCGTGGTCTCTTCTGAGCCTCGAGACATCCCGTGCGGCTTCCATTCGCCTCACGCTGAATCCCCTGGGGAAGGAGCAGGGGGCACTGAGGCTGTTTCTGGACCTGTGTGCGGGTGTTCTCCATTACCCAGGCAGGGTGTTCTCCAGCTTCCCAGATTTCCAGCTTCCTATAAAACCTGTGAAAGAACTGGGTTTGCTCTGCAGTATTCCCCTCGCTGCTTATGGCATCAACCAGCTTCCCAGAGAGGGTTCAGCTGCTCTGGCTGTAGATACTGGACAGGGGTGGAAATGAGGCCTTGGAGATGTGACTTCTGTGGTTAAATAGGCCCAAAATTGACTGAAAGAAATTGGAGTTCCCTCTTCCTCCTCTGTAATACAGCCGTGTTTTCCTGAGCGAAGCCTTGGCTTTTCCTTCTCACTTTTGTCTTTCACATCGGATATGGTTCCACAGCACTCTGCCCGACCTCACTCCACGCTGCTTTCACCGCCTTTGGAGACAGTCCGGTGCTTTTCCTGGTCAGGGTAGTTCAGACGGATACAGGTTATCCAGGGAGCATCTTCCTTGGTGCAGAGATGCACAGGGCACAGTCTTCTGGCTTGGGCACGTGTCTTCTCCAGGCTGATACAAGGAACCTGTGAAAGCATCCGCATGTACATCCACGTTCTTCTTGGTATTCCGGAGGGAACAGTTAGCTGGGATGAGTAGTTGGAGCCATCAGAGAATGCGAAAGCCAAATATACCCAATGCGTTTCGTGGTGTGAGCGGAGTTAAGTGTTTGAAAGTAATATAGGCAGCAAAATCAAAGTTTTAGATAATCCCAAAGTAATGGGAAGGTCCCAAAGTAATGGGAAGGCATGGATTGCTGATGTGGATCCAAGCCTTGGAAAGGGGGAGACGCAGCTTTCCTGACGTGATGGGAGAGCCCTCTCCTGTGCCAGCCCCGGTGCTGGGGAAGCACAACAGGCAGCGTGAACCTGTGGTGGTGACAATTTCAGTGGACTTACTTAAAAAACTGCCCTCCTCCAAATATTACAGGTAAAAGATCAAGTTTTGTGTGCAAATTGTAACAGAGCTCTGGAATTGCTCCCAAATTACAGTTGCAGCTAATTTAAGTCACTGAAGCAGTCTGACAGTAGAGAATTCAAGGAAAATATTTTTTTTCGGCGTGATTGTTTAAGCTGGTGCAGTGGATTGAACTCCTTTTTATTTATTTATTTATTTATCTATCTATCTATTTATTTATTTTTAAGACCTGCAAAATGCAGGCAAAAATCTTCCTATTGCAATAACCCCTCACCTATTTACCAGCAAAGTACCAGGAGGTGGTGTTGGTTGTTGTTGTTGTTAATGCAGTGCTGATTTCTGGTGAAACAGATGCTGCTTGTTCCTTGGTGTGTTTGATAGCGCTGGCTGGCTCTGCTCTAGGAAATAGCTCAGGCTTTCAAATCAGCAGCCAGCCCTTTCTGCCCCCTGGAAGACACACACACGTATTTTTTACATCTCAATTCCCTTCTCGAAGACGTAACCTCAAGGGTAAGTTGAAGAGAGAGCAGAGTTCAGTCACTAGGAGAGGACAGATGGAAGGTGAGCTGGGATGGACCCAACCAGGGAACTCCACGAGGATTTTAGAGCATCCCGTTTTGCAAGAGCTGCTACTGGTTCAGGACTGATGCTTCAATGGGCATCTGTTATATTCAGCATCTACTGCAGTCTGTTTGCAATATTTCCAGGTTCCTAAATATGTGAACCCATTTATTTTATGTAGACAGGCAGTTCCTTGGGGAAGCTGTAGCACCTGCTGCTGGGCATTTGTTCAATATCTGCTCTGACTTAGCCTTGTCCTCCGGTGATTCCCTAGCGGGCTGTAACGAGTTTAATGAGTTTAAACCCAAATGCCGATCTCTGCCTTTCCATCCTGCAGGAATTCGCCCTTACAAATGCGAGGTCTGCAACAAAGCGTTCACCCAGCGCTGCTCCCTCGAGTCCCACCTCAAGAAGATCCACGGCGTGCAGCAGCAATACGCCTACAAACAGAGGCGAGACAAACTGTACGTGTGCGAAGACTGCGGCTACACGGGCCCCACGCAGGAGGACCTATATCTGCACGTTAGTAACGTTCACCCCGGCAGCGCTTTCCTGAAGAAAACCTCCAAAAAACTCGCGGCAGTTTTGCAAAACAAACTGAGCCCGGTCCTCCAGAGGAACTCCAAAGAAGACGACAAAGATGAATAATGCAGTGAATTATAATGGTCCAAGGGAATGAAGTTTACACGTAGGAACTATATATATCTATATATCTATATATTATTTTTTTAAAAACACTTTTGCCAGAAATCCCTGAAGTAGCAGGGATGCTTTTTGTTAACAGAACTCTGTTGATGCTGACAGAACCTCCACTTGAAAGAACTATTCCCACGTGTGATGCAAACATCTTTTTTTTTTGATCAAGAAACAGAAAGCTTGGAAGAGGTCATGTCACCTACTTCATGGAGAATTTGTTGGACTGGCCTTCAGGAAAACTTTTTTTGGTTTCAGCTCTACCACTCAGCTGCATGGCAAATAATTTCACCTTTTCCCAACGCATCACCCCAGAGCTCTGTGTAGAAGGTGCCACGTAGGAGCAACTATTTCTATGTTGTTCTTGGATGAGAAAATTGCTAAAATGGTCTCTGGGAGAGGAGTACAGAGTATCAGTAAATGAAGTTTAAATGCACAGTGAATCCTAACTCTATCCTCCTGGGCAGTAAAGTTTTGATTTATGTAACCCAAGGTGAGCTGAAACAGATTTGTTTTTTAATTAAGGATGCAGAGTTTTTCTCTTACACTTTCTCTTCCAGGTAATGACATTATTCGAGGGCAGAGTTTTGGTCATATTCTTAGGGATTTTAAGCTGTGAACATATTTTATCATGTTTAGATTTAAACGTGACCTTAACTCTGACTCTCCTGGGCTTGTCACACTTGCTCTGGGAATTCCTGACACATTCTTTCAGTCTACATCAAGCCAGAAACCCAAAGAAAACACGTCTGATGACTTGAATATATGTTTCACCTGTCGTGACAACTTGCAATTTTAAGTGTATTTTATAGTGTGTTTGTGTGTGTGCGTGTGTGTGTTTTGGGATTTTTTTCCCTTTTTTAATGAACTGTTAAGTGCCTGTTGACCAAAATGACAAAGCAGCGTGGAGGGAGCTTTGGGCTGCCTCTGTGTGTGTGTGAGCACTGCATGTGTGACTCTGGCCTCCAAGTTTCATTGCCTCGTGGTGGCAGAAGCTTTCGGTGCAAGCAGTGCCACAAGGCAGCGATGATGATGATGATGGTGATGATGATGATGATGAGTGGTCCTATGGCTCTGTGCTTTTAGGATTCGCCTGCATCCTGCTGCAGCTCCTGCGGAGCACCGAGATGGGGATCACGAAGAGCAGATTTACTGATTAAAAACTAAAAATGGGGGAGGCCGAGACCTCCTGATGCACTTGAGGGTGCTTTAGGCGCTGCTGAGCTGCTGCAGTCCTGCCTGGGCACTTGGCTGCATCAGGACAGACAGGGTAGGGTGGCAACGTCCTCAACAAGCCCAAGTGATGCCAGTCCAAGCGCAGGTTGTCTGTCTGTCTCTTAATGGACACAGCTGCTACACAGGTTTCTAATTAACTTAAGTACATAATAATGAATAGATTTACTTACAGATTCCCTCAGATGCATTTTGTGCTCAAAACAAAGCCGTATATTTGGGGAAGATGTGCTGCATTGTGTGTATGGTAAAACCAAAGTTGCAAAGTAACTCAGTGTGACATTCAGAGCCATGGCCACTGTCTTCATAATCATCCTTAAAACGATCGATTTGGGGTGTCTGTCCGAATCAAAAATCTTTTCAATTTGCCTCTGTCTTATACAGCCATCTGCTTGGGCTCTGGTGGGGAATAGCTTTTAGGGTTTTTTTAAAAAAAAACATTTCTAATGATACTACTATTTTATTCAAAGGAACTGTGGGTGCTTGGGACCTTGAAAACCTTCATAATAAAGTGATACTACTGGGTAAAGACTTAACTTGTCATCCTATGTAACAGGAGGGTTTGCAGAATACTTTAATAAATATCAAATCCATGGGGCAAAGAAGGTGTCTGAGGTAAATGAGAAGATCCAAGTACTCAGGTTTTCTGAGGCTGCGCTGTTGTAACCGGTGTAAAGTGAAGGTTGCTCGTGCTGGGATGGAATTGGCTAAGGACAAGTGTTACCCATGAGAATCCCCTAACACCTTGCAGTGAGGTTGTAGGCACGACGCTGGTTGTGGAGCTCAGCATGGAGCTGGGCATGTTCCTGTTGTGAACAAAGTGTCTGGAGGGCACCCAGCTGCCAAGGAGCCCCACGTTCATCACATGTTGTCACCTCCTGCTTCTGCTCAGGGCATCCATCTCCTGCTTCTGCCTGCTGTCTTTATTTATCTATGGAGTTACCTTTCAACAGCGTTCGGTGGCTTTGAACAACCCACTTATTAAAAGCTGGTGTAGTGGGGACCTACTCACAAAACAGGTAGGACGCCCGAGTGCTCAAAGGTCCTGATTCTGGTTAGTCCTCTCCCAGCATAGCTGCATAGTTTGCATGTGAGTCGTTCTTTTAGTTAGAAGGCTTATTTAATTATGCATAATCACACCGTCACCAGAGCGGGGTTTGAATAAGCACATACTGCTGCATCTAACAGAGTTTTACCACACAGATTTCCACTTAGAGCCCTAGAAAAGCTGAAGATTAAACATTACAAAGGTCTAAGTCTCTCGGCAGCAAGCCTGCCCGCTGGTTTTTAGGCACTAAGCTCTGCACAGAGCCCAGCAAAGCCGGCGGCGCTCGAGAGGGTCACAGAACTGGCCCGCCCAGAGCTGGCTGTGACACCCAGGCCGAGGTGCCAAGGCCCACGCGCACTCGCACGGCCAGTTTCTCCCACATCCGCTACGATCCCGTCCGTCTCTTGCTGAGTTGCTTTTGCTCAAAGGCTAATCTGCCTTAGTATTTTCAGCAGTTACTCACAAGAGCTTTGGTTATGGCTCTTAGCACAGTTTTTCCAGTTCATGCTGAAAGAAAATCACAAACAGTAAAGATCTGTTAATAGGTACCTCTGAGGTTAGCAAGACTGGCTTAATAGCCAACCAGACAACCCAGTCTCATGTTTTCATTTCTCTCATCTTTCAGCTCAGACACCACAAATGTTCTTTAGCTTTAGTTCATCAGCAATTTAATTTCCAGAGTCTCAGTTCTGCGATATCTTTTTTTTTTTCCTTCAAAAATGACCAAAGACAGATGATTTTATTAAACAGTTTTATTTAAATTTGACTTTAGTTTATAGAAAGTTTCCTATTGCTGGTATAGTCCACGTTGCCCTGCAGGTCTGCCTAAGTCACTTACAGCAGGTAAATAAATATTCACTGTTCCAAATATTTTTAAAGGAGAAAAAATACGATAAATTAGCCCAGGTTGTTCAAAAAAAATAATGTGTATTAAAATGAAAGATAAAATCAGAGCAAAGTTCTTTGGCTCTGTCCTCAACCTGCTTGCTTCTGTGCAGCTTAGTTTGGATCAGTTTCTTTCCATGTATTCCTCAAGGCGCAGAAGCCACTTATTCCAGTACTGAGAGCACAGATCTGGATCCATGAAATGTGGATGTGCCGGGGAGCCGTTCTTATAGGCAACAACAATGAGTCCACAACTCACCTATAGTGAAAACCAGGACACTCAGTGTTAATCTGCCACTTCAGCCAGCACTTCTAAAGATGAAACTTCATTGCAAAACTTCAGCTTAACATATAAGAAAGAAGAAATAGGAAAACAAAAAAGCAAGATTTCTCAATGAAATACCTGGGGGATTCAAATGCAGGGAGTCCGAAGGTCCCATTGACCTCAGTGGAAACTGCAGTGGAGTCTATTTACATCTTTCAGGGGTAGGTAAAATTGCCACCAACTGATGAGGTTTTGCTTGGGATGGAGTGATCAGGCTGACATGATTCCAGCATCAGCCCGAGCAGAAAGTTACTCATGTGTGTCCTGACATCTTTGATACATGACAAACATCCCTAACTCCAACCCCAAGCAACCATTTAGAGTTACGCAGTGGGGTGCAGGTTATGAACAGAAGTCTGCACATTTCACTGCGTGAGGATTGTGCATGGTAAGTGTTCAGTATATTGTTTTTTTCTTATTCTAGAAAACTCTTTGTGGATTCTATGAATTACCCTTCTCTCTCCTGCTTTAAGTTTCCCCCCTTCACACCTTTGCACAGAACTAGCAACCCCTCAGGTGCATTAGGAGTCCTGCCTTAGGAGTCTTTTAGAACATTGCTCTGCTGTTTACTGATTAAGTGATTGATTGAGAGCTCATCCTTCTCTAAGGAAGCGCTGTACAGTTCCTAACACCCCTGAGAAGCAAATCATTTAGTCCTTCACTTGCTAGTGTGATAAAGCAACACATTAAGTGAGGAACATGCTCCTCTCCCGCTTCCCTGCCTCCTTGCTCTTCGACTTCCTTTCTTCTCTCCTTTCCTACTCTAGACACAACCCAAAACTAAGACAAAACAAGAGTTTTCCACAGGCTGAGTCCTCACCATAAATGCATCAGACTCCCTAAGACATTGAGCACCCAGAGTTCCCACCGAGCAGGAATTTCCTTAAAACCAATGGCAAAAATGCTATCGAGAAGCAAAAGCAGCAGGAGTTATTTTGGAGTGCACTTCTCCAGGAACACAGCCTGATGTAAGGCTGGGCAGGCATACAAATGCCACCAAGAGCTGCATGAGGGGTAGCACGTGTCTGAAGTCAGGAAGTGGGGAGAACTGAAAATAACACAGGTGCTGCTGCCTGTCTTGGCAGGTCGCAGGCCTGCTTACCTGGAAGTTGTAGTTGACATCATGATTTATGGCTCCAACATATGCTGCAACCTGCAACGGATTGTCAAAAGTGTTCTGCAGAGATGGCTTTGATTTCTCTGAAGTCTTCCAGTCAATCACACATAACTGGCCTCTGAATAACACAAAAGTGTTGGACAAGGACCATGTTGAAGTTCCAGTAAGAAAGAGGACGTGGCACCACAGAAACCTGCCCTCACCCGAGCCTCACTTAAGCCCACCCTGCTCATTCCCCGCTCCAACGGGGAGTCCTCCCCAAGGAAGAGCGGTGTTTGACACCAGGTTCACCGCAGAGCTCATCCCTTTTTCCTCTCACAGCAGCCCTCACAGCTTTCCCCCCAGAGCTACCAACACACCGGCTTCAGCTCAGAAAATGCCTCCCACAAACTGCAGAACAGCAGTGTTGGGGCTTTGTGGGGTTCTTGGAGAATCAGGATCTCACCGATACTTGGCCACGCAGTCTACCAGGCCCAGGTACTGCAGAGACTCATGCTGAACTGCACTTTCCAGGGCTTTGACTTCGCTGATATCTTTTAAGATGTGTTGTACACTCGATAAGTAGCCAGAAACAGCAGTGTCTTCTCCTTGCCCCTTAGCTGGCGTCTCCTCAGACAGTAACAGAGATTCCAAGGTTGTATGAAAGAGACTTCCTTGGAGAAAGAGATCTAAGAAAGATACCAAGAAAACCCAACATTTTAGACAGTAGTCATAATACCTGAGGGATGTGTGTACTAGATGTAACACAGCATTGCTCTTAAACCAAACCTCCTTTTTGTATGGAAAGCTTCAGGATGGAAGGAATAGACAGGAACAAAACAAAAAAGTGCCAACAGTAAAATCAGTATCTTTTATATTAATGATCCCTTTTTGGTTTTTAATCTCACTAATTTTACAGGAACAAAATATGACCTTTCATGTCCTTGCCACTATCCCCCAAGGATAATCACCTTAGCACTACTGTGTCTTCACTCCTATAGCCTGGGGGAAGTCAGCTCTGACGGTTCATGAAATAAAAATATGTAATCTCATGGAATTTCATAGAAAAGATTGTATATACTAAACCCACGGTTACTTAAGTCCTTCGGCATATAAAGCAAGGCATAGAGTTTTGTAAGTACACAGGAGGATGGGATTTCAGAATACACATTTGCATCTGCAAACAGGTTCAGTCACATCAACTGGAAATACCTATTTGTTGCTGATTCTAGCAAATACACAAGTAATGGACAGGCAGGTAGGGCAGACCAAAGAATGTCTACAGTCTAATTCTAGTTTCCCCACTAAATTCCAAATTAGTTTTGGTGGTCCTTGAACAGAGAATACATCATTAGTAACCACTGCCCTTCTCTTATGTCGTTATGTCCCTTGAACCTTGGAATAGAAAGAGATGAAAAGATTTTCAAAATGTTTAACTTCTAGGGCCAGATCCAGCAGGTACACGGGTACATCCCAGCTACCAGACTAGTGATTCCACTTTGTAAACACAATGTGGTTACACTTACTTTTGCTGTACTCTGCAAAACCATCTTTCCCAAGGTTCAGTATCATTTTCTGCTTCCATTTTTCCAGGTAAAGGGCTTGCTGGGGAGGCATAGTCTGTTGAAGAATATTGGTAACACTGGGCATTTTGTTTTTCTGCAAACCAATTTTCAGGGGAAGGTTAGAGCCACTGTCCAGAAGGGTAATTCTTTTGTTGGGGTTTATGAGCGGAACGTAGTTCTTTGGAGCTTTTGTTTCAACATTTTTAATTGGAGATCTACGTTTATCTGCCGGCCCATATAATAAATTATGTTCTTCAGATAATGTCGCTGGTGTTTGGGAGCTAGTTTTGAAAGATGTCACAGAATAGACCAAACTCTTGTATTTTTCTTGATCAACATGTTCATAACCATTCACTTTTTTCTTCTTACTATAAAGGCAAGTGGAAGTAGTCAGGCACATATATGGGACTTGTTTTTGGCCAAAATATGCTTGAAAAAGCATTTCCAGTCCCCTAGATTTCCTGGGCAGTAGCTGTAGGAATTTCATTCTGAACAGGAGGATTTGTGGGTATTCATAGTTTTCTTTCTTCTGTTAAAAGCATTCTGTAAGTTGCCATAACTTCTTCCTGTGGAAAAGAAACTTGTGATTTCCAGAGACATAAAACGATACTATCAAATTGTTTTTGCCAAATAAAGATCTTCTATGGTCATAAGTGCCTTCAAACACTTAGCGCCACTAAATCCTTTAGATAAATGAAATGTTAACAAAAAGAACCAAGAAACAAAGCAGAAAGGATCCTGAAAAGAACAAACATTAGTTGCCAAAAATGGAAAGAGGACAAAAACATAAAAGACGTTGCAAGTGGGGAAAGCTGCAGTAGAGGACACTCATGAAAGGAGATGCAAAAACTCATCTGTAACAACTTCCCTCAAAAGTGGGAGGGGGAAAAAAGAGGCCACACAGAAGAGATTAAAGCAAATCTATTGTTAAGTAGTAAAAACAAGAGCAATTTAAGTTAAGCTGAAGTTAGATGTGGGTTAGATGTAAGCATTCAAAAAGCGGGATTTAAATCAACATTAAACACTCACAGAATTGAGGCCCTACTCTCCTTTTGAAAACTATCTGCTTGCTAATGCAAAGTTCCACTCCACCCTCTGCACAGAAAACAAACCAGCACAAAACAGCCGACACAGAGCCAGCTAACATCAGCTTTTTGTTCCTAAAAACCCTATAAAAATTACACTTAGCTTTCCCCACGTGACTTACCCAGCAATTCATACCCTCTCCAAACAGTAGATGCCAAAAAAAAAAAAAAAAAAAAAAAAAGTGAAGGCCCAGATACAAGGAGTCATTCTAGAAAATGCCTTTATATTAGAGGAGAACTTTGCATCACACAGCAGTGGTCCTGGCCCAGCATTTCTGACCCAGTACTAGGAACTCTGAAACCCAATTTGCTGTACAGATGTATGAGTATCAGTCTTCGTTAAGGATTTCCCCTAACTACAATTCATATCTATCCAAATTGATAGTGACTTTAAGATTACATCATGGTCTAGAAGACAGAAACAGAGCAAATAACGGAAGTACCATGTTTAATCCTGCTACTCAATTTCTGCAGTCTGATTAGAGGAAAAATTAGGTACCTGAACAGGAAAATCTTTCCACTTAACATACTTGCAATGTGTCACTTCCCCTTTTCTAACTATAAGCAAATTTCAATCTGTTTTTCCTTTCCAGGGGGACGCTGCTGTGTGCAGTTGCACCTGCTCTCTCATTTTCCTGTGTTCAATGGTGAGAACAAACACAGTTCTTGCTCTGAGCATCCTGACATTGCTCCCTACATGCACACACACAGTGCCAGCAGGTGCATTACAAAATGGACAGATCAGTCCATTTCAACCACTTTATTACCGTGAGAGTATGAAAGTTTTGCAAAAAAAAAAAAAAAAAAAAAAAAAAAAAATCTGTTTTGACAGCTTACACAACAATTACGTTCCATAAATTAAGTTGTGCCTGGCTATATTTCAAGGACATCTGAGGCAGGTTTATGAATGGAGGTGAAACAAAACCAAATGTATGTTGCCTCTAATTTTTAGTTGATGTCATGAAGCTTTTTCTACAGTTTATTAGAAATTTATAACAGTATTTGATAGCACAAGGAGGTACTACTGAATCAAGAATACAACTGTTTCAATTCTTTCAGTCGTCCTTCAGTTCCAAGACAGGGAATTTTACATGCCCTAATTCCCACTGCAAGTTGTTCTAATATATTTATTTTTAAGAAGCACCTTGCATGATGTTATTTGACTATGATAAAGCAGTTCACTTGTACAAAGCTGTCATATCAACATTTACAGCAACTCATTCTCTTCAGAAGACGATCATATTTTTAAACAGATTTTTCAGTCTTGGTATAGGACTGGTTACCTGTCATAACCTGCCACTCACTGAAAAACTATCAGTGGTTCCAGCAGAGTTTTCTGCTGGAGAAGGAAGTGGTAAAGGCATAAAGACAGATGTAAAAGAATGGACCTCTACACCACAAGCAAAATGTTTCACAGTATTTTTTTTCTAATCTTTTTCTTCTATTTTTTTTTCTGCTGAATCTTATGAACCCTTGAGTTGCTTTACTATATTAGTAAAACTCTGCCTCAGTGATATCTAGTATGAATTCTCAGTTCACACCCTGTTTTGTTCTGGAGGAATATTTGCAGAAATTTTTGCACCTGCTACGAAACTCAACCACAGGAAAGGGTGAACTTGTAGTTTGTCAACTGCTGTGCTGTTCTCCGGAGAGAAAGACATACTAGCACTTCTAAGAAATAAAGAACATTTGTATATAATGGTATGAAAGCTAACATATGTTATTTAGTTATTTACAGTGGTATTTTTATACAAAGAGCTACTTACATTTACAAAGAGAAAATGGGGCTGTGCATCGTGATCTACTGTCACGCATACAGAACAAAACTGGATGGATCCTTCTCTCAGTGGAAGCGTCAGCTTTCTCCCTTACAACGTTTCTGATCCAAGACTGGTAAAATTGGTCCAAGTTCTGCAGAATGAACCAGAACCGATCATAAATAAAAATTAACCTAAAAAAAAAAAAAACTCCACACACAACAAAAAAACCCCACTTCTCTTAATTTCCCCAGTCTAGTTGATAGGGCAGCTCCAATAAATACAGTAATAACACAACTGATAAAAATGCTGCTCTGGAAGAGGAACGAGTGACTTAAGTGAGGGAAATGAAAGTTATTGCTTAAGTAAGTGCTCACATCTATGAAGATATTCCTCCAACTGCGGTTTCAGACAGCAGGCAGCATAGCAAGTTGAAGACACACGCCTAGCCTGTTTGGGGAAACTAAGTACAACGAGGGAAAAAAGAAATCGATACTTTTAAATAAAACAGTAGCAATCTGCCGTTCTCCCTCAGGTAACCCGGGCCTGCTCAGAGATGTGGCCACGGTTTCGCCTCGCAGCACGGGGCCACGGATGCCCGAGCCGCCCTGGCCTGCTCCCGCACCGAGCCGATGTCGATCCCAGCTCCCTCCCGAGCTGCGGTCCCCGCGAGCAGCAACCGTCACCTCAGCAGCAACCGTCACCTCAGCAGCTTCCCGCCACCGCCGCGCCCACCAGTGCGCATGCGCGCGCCGGCCACCTCCAACCGCCCCCAACAGCCCCGCCCCTCCCGCGGCCTCTCGGGATTTGTAGTTCTGCGCCCCCCGCTGCGCAGCCGCCACTGGCCCCGCCCCCGCGCCGGGTGAGGACTACGATGCCCACAAGGCACCGCGCTCCGCGGGGCGCTGTCGCCTTCCCCGAGTAAGGGATTTGAGAGGGAGTGTGTGTATGGAGGCGGAATGCTTCTTTCGATTTACAAAAATCCTAATTCCAAAGCCTTCGAAAGTGGAGAACAACGCAAAGCTCCGACAAGAACGAAATAAAAAAAAAGGAAAAAAGAAAAGAAAGTGTCACCATCTTGGGTGAGGGCAAGCCGCGCCCTCACCCAAGATGGCTGCCGCGGCGCGCGGGGGTGTGCCGGCGGCGGCGCGGGCGTGCGGCGGCTCCGCCCCGGCTATATGAGGCGAGGCGGCGGCGGCGCGGGAGGCGGTGGGTTGGTGGCACTTGGGCGTTATGGCTCTGCTCCGGGAGGACGCGCAGAGCAAGGTGAGGCAGCGGCCGGGGCCTGGCGGGAGCGCGCGGCCTCGCGGGGGCTGCAGCGGAGCGCGCGGGGGCCGACCCGAACGGGCTCGGTGCGCCCTGAGGGTGCGCGGAGGCCGCCGTGCCCCCTTCCTCGGCGACGGTGCCTTCCGAAGCCTCGGTGGCCAAGGGGCTTGTGTCGGGCTCCAGGGGTGCGCGGGGTGTTTTGCAGGGCCAGGGCGGGCGGGTGTCTGGGAGGAAACGCAAATCAGAAGCTGAAAGGGGAACCTCGAGGGTCGCTTAATGTATGTGCGGCTATAGGTGGCTGTGAGCCTGTTCTTGTGTTGGCCCAACAATCTGCCCACTCTGCCTGGATTAATAACTACCCTCCCCGTGATTAAGAGGCAGCACGTGCCTTGTGCTCTGTTTGGCTGAGCCCTTGTGTTGCTGCCTCTGAGCATGATTTTGCTGAAAACCTGTGTTTTAAGCTGCTGTGGGTGTTTTCAGTGGTGTTTTCTCAGTCTGAGTTTTCTTGTGGGAGATATGGCTTGTCTGGCTCGAGCAGTGGGAGTCCTCGAGCCTTAGGTAGCTCGTTAAACAGGTTCATTCCCTTGCCTGTTCTACGGATTGAATCTTTCTTAAAATGACTTTGACCCTTGGCACTGTCAGGAACACGTTGAATGAAGGGGTTTTGTGGTTATCCGCTTTCAGCTGTGGACCCCCGTGTACTTTTTTTATCTTTTGCTGTTCTGTAATATCCCAGTATTAGTATTAATTCAACTGTCTGCCTCTTGTGTGTATTGAGCCCTCTGCAGACTTGCAGCACCTGTAAATGACGAGTGGAGAAAGATAATATCAGTTTTCTTACAGCAGTGAGTAACTCCATGAATGCTAACGTTCCTTGTGTAAATGAGCAGACAAGAATAGTGGGGAAGAGAGGAAAAAGTTCCCATGCTGAGGGCTGGATTGCCTTTCAACCCCTAACGCTGCATGGCCAAGGATTAACTCGCTTGTCTGGGGCAGCAGAGCTCTCCTGAGAGCCCAGCAGCTAGGGGGAGGACAGCAGGATTGCTATCTTGTCTGTTCCTGTTTAGGTAAGGAAATAGCAACATGGGACTGGTGTGTGGCCAGCAGATAAATCCTGTGCCTGTAGAGGAGGCTTCGCTAGGTCTTAACCTTGAGTGAGAATCCCTGGTAAGTATAAACAAAAAAGTGACCCTGAGGCAACCAAGCAGATGAGGTTCAGGATATGGAGGAAGAGGAAGGGAGGGTAGGGTAAAGGGGGGTGTGAAATGCAGTGGGAAAGACTGTGATTTGTTATGGGGAGGAAAAGGCATTTCAGAACATGAAGCAAGGAGTGGAGCTGCCAAGATAACCCTGTGCAGATAGACTGGTATGTATTTCTTAAAACATCCCTGGCTTGGTAGTATTTTGCAAAATCAAGCCTGCAGTTGCTTCTAGATCAAGTACTGTAGCCTCAGTTCCTTAGGACACCTGGGAAAGGTAGAACATGGGATCAGAAACATCAGGACAGCTGGGACCTTAGAAAAATGCCCTGTCCATGTGGCATGCATGGCTTGTCATAGGCAGGCACTTGCTAGTATAACTCTGGCTACTGTTGTTTTGCTAAATATTGTACTTTCCTATGAATTTGGTCCAGAACTAATAGACTGAGAGAATGGACTTTATATGGGTAAAACTGAACAAGAAAACACCTTCCTGTGGCAGCAGGGTTGGCCTGCACTGTCAAAACTTACTTGCCTTGCTGCTGAGGAGACGATGGACTTGGGTGGAGGTGTCCTGTGTGCTGCAGGTAGAGGCTTCCTCACTGAGCATAACGCTGCTCAACTGCACTGCTTTTCCTCAGAGTCCTTATTTTGAGCAAAATGTGCCATTTTGCAGTTCTGCGGCCAAAAATGCAATTTGGGAAAGCCTTTGCTACAGCATAAGGAGCAACATGAAGGTTGCATGCATGAGCCCTCTTTGATTTTTCTGGTTATGTACAACTTGGTGCACTCCAGGACTGCTTTGGTTAAACTTCAGAGTGGTAAGAGCAAGTCTCTCATGAAGGCTGCAGAATCAGAACTTCTCATTTGTGCTGGTTACATACTAGTGTGTGCATGCAGAGTACCTCCATGTGTGTGTGTGCATATATATATATTTGCATCTTCATCAAGGAGCAAATTAAGCTGCTTGTGCTGAATGGCTGCAACAATTTTAGCAACCAATACCACTAGTACCTGCTGGCCAGATACTTTGAAAGGCTGCTGGTATATGTCTCAATTTTAAAAACAGCGCAGCACTTTGTATCTAGAAGCTGAATCTCAACTGCCAGGCAACATCATGATCTTTTAAGTGGCTCTCTAGAGAGCATTTAAACTGGTTTAATTAGAAAAGCTCCTTGATGGAAACTGATGGATGCTGCATAGTGGCAGATGTAATTAATGCTGAAGCCACTTGTGGCTGTGGCTCGAATGACAGCGGGAAGGCCATCAGCAGGAGGGGAGGGAGTTGAAGGTAGCTGACTGCAAGCGGGATGCTCTGTGACATGTTAAACCCCTGCAGAAGGAGTCTCGACTCCTCCTGGGAGCCCAGCCTGCAGAAGATTGCTAGATTAATCATATTTCTGGGGAAAAGGCAGATTCTTTGTTTACTAGTAATGAGATATTAAACGCAGTTGTTTGAGCTGGCAGGTTTTTTTTTGCTTAAAATGCAGAAGTAACATCCGGTTATCTGGAACTGATGCTAAAAATGCTAAGAATGGCCTTCTTACGAGCAGCAGTTTAGGTCACTCCTCAGCCCTGTGGCTGGGGGCATTTCCTGCACCGGGTGCTTGTGCCCATGAGGACACGTGCTTGCCTTGGGGGAGGCTGATCCGAAAGGGAGGTCTGCCAAGACGGAGCCCCGGGCATTGCCCATCACTGGATTAGAGGTAGATGATTCAAGTTAAATCCATAGGGAAGCACTAGTGCTGTCAGACCACCTGGATTGATCAGGGTAACACTGCCTGCACTCAGGACTCTCTGGCTTTCAGATCAGGTAGTTATTTTAAATGTCCTAATTAGTGCCATGATCCCTGTTTTTTAAAAAAAATGCACTGTCTGTCTTGACATTGTTGCTTAGTTTTCTAGACCTAATGCTGGAAACATTAATGGCTATGGTGGCCATCTGCCATTCCAGATGGCTCTGCTTGATGTCTTGCTTAACTGCCTGGTCAGGCAGTTTAAGGAGGAGTTAGGGTAGACAGTGTCTTTAACAGGGAAGTTTTTCTCGAATCATCCACAAAGCCTGGTGATTCTTATGCAAGGCACTATGGAGACTTGAACCTAGAAGGAAAAGGCACCAGGGTGCCTGTAGCAGCTGACAGAGGCACTGAAAACCAGGCTGTTTTCTGAGACGGTCTCTTAACTGGATCAGGTGGCTGCTGGGATGGAGGAACAAGCTTGAGGCCTGGAGACAAAAGCTGAATTTCCCTGCTCTGCATTAACTTCATATGGCCATAAGCAAGTTGGTCCTCATTCCTGCTTATAAAATGAATGTAGAAGGGCAGACAAAGTAAAAGATCCTAAAAGATAATGAGCTAAATACTGGAAGAGCAGGCGCTTGCCCCCATCAAGGGCTGGAGGAGAAAGTCTCTTCTAAATGCTTGCTGGGTTAGGTCTTGCTGGTTGGTGTCTTAGGACCGATTAGGAGGGAGGATCTGTTCCCTGTTTGGTGGGGAGAGGCTCTGCCAACAGTTTCGGTAGCGAAACAAAGCTCTCTGTCCTCCCCAGGGCAGCATACATGAAAGCCCTCCTTGTAGTCTGAGCCTGGCTGCTTTGGCTGTGTAATCCTAGATCTCTCCTGCCTGAGCTCGTGGGGACCTTCATGGTGTGGAGTAGACCTGGGGCTTTCTGATCCTTGGCTTCATGTTCACTGAAGACCAGATTCCTGTGGAGCAGAGGCCAGACAACATCATGGTGAATCCCAGCAGCAAGAGCCTTAATGCTTTAGTGGCTGAGACCTGTGCACTTACAGCAGAGGTTTGGTGCAGGAGAGGTGTGAGATTCCTTGACCCCACACACAACTGAGGTGTCCTCAGAGCCTGTGACACTGAGGGGTGCCACGCTGCCCCTGTCCGGGGGTTTTGCTGCCCCTGTTTCAGGCCTGGGCTGTGCGTGTGGCACCTACTGCTCCGGGGTGCACGGCCGAGGGCTGCCGCTTCCCGCTTGCCTCCGCAAAGGTGAGGCCCAGCTGGGACAGCCAGTTCTCCTGCAGCAGCATTTCTGCAGAGTGCTGAAGCTGCAGGTTACACAACTCTTGCCCCACAGCCCCTGCAGTTTTTTTTTTTTTTTTTTTTAAATGGCACTAGTGCAGGGAAGAAATGCCCAGGAAGCTCAGACTGCTTTAATCTGACAGAAGAAATACCAGTTTCTATCTGTACCTGCTTATTTCTTGTGCAGACAACTACTAGGCATGGGAGAGGGAAGAGGGCAACACCTAATTACAAGTTACTTTCTTTGTAATTCTCAAATACTAAGAAAGCTCACAATTCCAGAACTGACCGTGTCTAATCTTTCCCTTAGACTAGCTGAGAGGAAGCGGCTTCCTCTAGTTTATCGTGTTTTTCAGACTCAGCAGTCGTATTGTTAGCCCTGCTGATCCTGTTTGGGCAGTGAAGATAAGTAACCCCAAAATAGTGGGCGCTCGATGTTTTGCATCCTGCTTAAAGGGTCTGTGCCTCGCTGCTTTGGCTACTTGTGTTTTCTGCCTGTGGTAGCAGCTGGGAAATGCTGAGCGTTGTGTTCAGCTGGCAACAACTGGCTGTGCTCCTGATCCGTGTTTCCACGGTGGCCTTCCCGCTATCTCCAGTGTTTGGGCAGGGCAGCCTTGACTGGCCTTGGCCATCTCGGGACAGCTCTGTGTGGAGCCCCTCGTTCTGTGGCTTCCTATGGAACTCGAGTTGCAGGCATCTAGGGCGATATGATGAGCTTCCACATGGGATGGCTGCAGGGAATAAGCTGGGCTTGCCAGGGTTTTAGCAGGGAATCCATTCAAACCTGAGCAATGCTTGGGTTGCTGGGGATGGTGCTCCATCTTGGGAAGCTTAGGATCCTTCCTTCCTGTTGAAATGGTACCCAGCATGCAATTAAGGCCTCCTGTCCCATGGAAGCCAGACTAGGGAGCCCCATGTCCAAAGGCTTCCTATAATCATAAAGCTTACAGGGATGTGTGTAGAGATCTCTTCAAATGGTACAAACCTTTTTTTATGATGTGCTAACCAGTGAGCAGGTGGTATGCCGCAGGGGAGAAACCCTTGTAACGTGGCTGGGAGGGTGCAGCAGCTTGGACATCTCTTCCCAGAGCAGGACAGCCTGGGCAGAGATGGCAAGAGCAACCATCAGTGATAGCAGGAGCCCAGCAAGAGGCATGAGCGACCCTCTGCAGCCCAAGCTGTGGCCTCCTGGTCTGGATTGCAGGGCACAGATGGCTGGACCGAGGGGCAGGGAGTTCCCAAAGCTTTGGGGAATGAAGTGTCACCTCCCAGCAGTTCTTGGGCAGCTCTGCAGAAGCTTAGAGCAGCATTCAAGCTCTCCGTGTCACGGCAGGGTTGCTCAGCAAGCTCTTGATTTATTGGCTTGTGCGCTGACTTCTATAACTTGTTTTGGTTAGCAGGTGGTAGGTATGGGTATGGCCCAGTTCTTTAGCTTCTTTTCCTGGGAATGTATTTGTAACTGTCTCTAAAGAATGAGCTCTGCCAATCACTTGCTCTTACAAACTTGGCGTGGTGATCTTGAGCTATTTTCAAGGCCTCTGATGCCCAAACCCTTGCAAAGGCAAGTCTGGTCTTATTGACTTGGGGTCTCTTGTGAAGGATGTCTGATATAGCATGCTCTAAAACCTCTCCCAGCTACTCTGTCCAGAGGCAAATAGCATTAAAATGTTGCCAGACACAAAGATCTGTCTAGGAAAGATAAGACCTGAATCTAGGAGATGTGACTTGCAGCTACAAGAAAGCATAAAAGCTGTTGTAAAGCAGAGCTCAGAGAGCACTGAGGTGATTTTATGTACCTGACAGGCAGCAACTGATCTCCACTTTGGTTTAGTGGAGCTTTCTTTAAACAAAAGTTTGCTAGCAGTAGTGAGTACTGCTGATAACTGATATATTTGATAACCTGAAAATAAGATTATCGTAGGCAATTTTAGTGCCAAAGCGTATTTGGATTTTTCGGTGCTGTTTCTGACAGTCAGTTTTTGGTGTGTTTTATTTAGTCCTTTATGGGACCCTAAAGGGAGGATTTGTGAAACTGTCATATTTTGATGAGATCAGGAGGAACGTGGCCTTTGCAGCTGACGAAGCAGTTCCTGGAGGGGATGTGATGGGGCTTGGCTTCATGCACAGCTGTGTTGGGAAATCAGAGTGGCGGAGGTGACCAAGCTGGGCTTGAAAGGAGGTATCAGGCTTGTCCATAGTGGATAAAAGCAGGTAAAAGTTCATCTTACCATTACTTCAAATGCAACTAGCTTAATGATGAGGATACTGTTATGGCAAGACTATTTTTAGGAGCTGTCCCTTGCAATCTTGTGGAGGCAAAGGATAATGAAGAAAAAACTTAGATCATTAATGCCTTTAAAAGAGCACACTAAGCTTTGACTTGAGGAGCTCCAAGTAAACAAGCCGAAAGCCTGGTAGAAGGAACACCTCTCTAGAAAGGCTTCACAAATACCTCTATGATCTCCAAATATTGCTTCTTCAGTCTTTAACAGGCCTTTTTCCTTGTGTTTGGAAGGAGGGCTCGTAGCAGTGGCATGCAGGTGGTTAAAGCTGTCATAACTTTCCATGCATGCTGTTCCTGGAGGCATCAGTCTGCTGCCATGTGGTTCTCATTGACACACCTGATGATCAGTCTGAACTTACGTGATGTCTGACTGAGGCTTGTACTGTGTGTTCTGTTGCAGCTGAGGTCTGTATCTGTAGACCTGAATGTTGATCCTTCTCTCCAAATTGATATACCAGATGCCCTGAGTGAAAAGGACCGGGTGAAGTTCACTGTACATACCAAGGTAAGATTGTGGGGCAGAAAATACTGTTCATAAACAGATTTCTTATGCTTGTGTATTAAATATACCTGCAGACATCAACCTGGCAATGAAGAAAATCCATCTCCAATTACACAGAGCTGTGAAATTTAAAGCTGGCTGGAGGGTGTATGTGCAGAAACTGGATTTCCTGACTCGAACCTTCTCTAATAGATGAAGTAGCTGATAGACACCTTAGTAAAGCCAAACGAGTGTTAGCTTGAGACCAGCAGGATGGGGAGGAGGGGGGAAATGGTTACTGTAAAACTTCACAAAGGGATCTGCATTAATAGTGTTCTACAGCACTGCCTTTTCTTTAAATAGCCTCTGTAGTAGTAAGGGCTTTGAGTGAGTGCCAGCTCAGCTAAAAGGGAGTAGGCAAAGCTCTTGCTAAGCAAAATAGCTTGCTTTGGAAATGGACAGAACTGCTTCTAAAAGCACTAATTTAAAAACAGTAGGGCTTCTATATCTTTTCTTCCAGACTACACTGCCAGTTTTTCAAAATTCTGAGTTTTCAGTTACAAGGCAGCATGAAGACTTTGTATGGCTGCACGATACGCTCACGGAAACTGAAGAGTATGCAGGACTCATTGTAAGTCGTGTGTGTGGTGTGTTTTTTTTTTTTTTTTTTTTTAACTCTTAAATAGAATAGCATGGTGAGTTAGAGTAGAAACCAGTAAGGACCTGAGGCCTGTTTTACCAGCGTTACTAGTGTTTCATGATTTGGATTGTCCCTATGCTTCTTTTTGAGCTGATGGACCTTCCCTGGCTCCCAGAAAACTTCAGTGATGTGGCTCTGTATTAGCTTTCTGTTTAGTTTGGCTGAGATCAGCACAAGGCCAAGAGGCTCTGAAGGTCCCCAGCTCCATGCCGGTATATTGCTATCTAACTGCAGATAAGTGAACTACTCTATTAAATCTCTCTTCTCTCCTGCCAAGACTTCTCAGGAGGCTCTGTGGGCTGCAGAGGCCAGCTGGCTAGGGGTGAAGAAGAGTGTTGGCTGTTCCCCTGGGGTGGCTTCCCTCCTGGGGCAGCTGCACACAGCTGGAAGGGGAGATGAGGTGCCTAGACATCAACCTGCCTGTGGACCTTCTGGGTGCAGAGCTTGACATAACCAGGTGGAAGGGCTCCTTTCAGAGAAGGCTAGGAGAAACTAGAAAACCTTGTGGATGCCCAAAACTGTCACTAAACACTTCTTTGGCTAGATACCCCCAGCACCTTCAAAGCCTGACTTCGATGGTCCCAGAGAGAAGATGCAGAAGCTAGGAGAAGGCGAAGTGTCTATGACAAAAGAAGAGTTTGCCAAAATGAAGCAAGAGCTAGAAGCGTAAGTAGAACATGAATCTACAGCCAAAAACTGTTGAGAGGGGCCTCCTGAGAGCCAGTTGAGTGGAACGGTTTGTGGGAAGAGACATTCTTCAAATCTGTAAAAAAAAAAAAAAAAAAAAAAAAAAAAAAAAAAAAAAAAAAAAACCTGGGATTGGGGGAGTGCTGAACTTCCCAGCCAAAGATGTTGGAAGTAGCTTTCCATCACGAGCTAGCCATGTGAGCAGCACACTGTTGGTTTAACTTTACTTTGGGGAAATATTCAATGCTTCATACATTGAAGAAAGCAGTACAGAAGGGATCTGTCTGTTCTTGCCTTTCAGTGAATACCTTGCTGTCTTCAAGAAGACTGTATCCTCACACGAGATCTTCCTTCAGCGGATTTCCTCTCACCCTGTGCTCAGCAAAGATCGCAATTTTCATGTTTTCTTGGAGTATGACCAGGATGTAAGGGATCTTTCCTTTCTTAGTAAGGCAAGGTGTTAGGAGTGCTGTACTTTTCTGTGTGCAGTTAGGATGTTATATAAATCTATACATGGTGTCAGTAGGTAGATAATTGCCAGATAGACCTGTGCTGGCTGAACCATCCTTCAAGTGGAAAAGTGCAGGTATTTTGTAGTGGATACCAGATCTTTCTTGTGCTGCACTCACGGTGAGTGATGGGTGCTGATCCAAATTTATCAGGAGAAACAGCTATTTCTGCAAATTGAAAAGATACCTCCAACACAGAACAGCTAAACTTTTAGCTATCTCTTAATAAGAGCTATCTCTCAACAGTTTTGGGGTTGGGGGTGGGTATCATGGAGAGCATCTGGCTGCTCTGTCCCACGCTGGGTATAAACAGCACTGCTATGTTTCAAGTGTTGTGGTAGTCAGTCTATCTCCTTCCTCCCCAGTGCTGGATGACTTTAAAGCTGTGTTGATTTCTCTGTTCTAGCTAAGTGTTCGGAGGAAAAACACCAAAGAGATGTTTGGTGGCTTTTTAAAAAGTGTAGTAAAGAGTGCTGATGAAGTCCTCTTCTCTGGAGTCAAGGTGAGGTTGTCGACTGGCTTGTTCACCCTGATTCTCACTGCTTCATGAGAGGTTAGCTGCATCTGCTGCAGCCCTGGTGTGCATGAGTGATTAATGGTAGCTTTCCTTTTCCTACTACTCCAAGCTGGGTGGGGTTGCTTGCTTTAATCTTGGTCTCTCTGGATTTGAATAAGATAGGGAAGCTAAAGGCTTAATTTTAGTGTGCATCTGGAGTATCTGATAGATACCCAAGAATTGCCTTGATACTGGTGGGGAGGAAAGGAATTTAGCTGTTCCCAGATGTGCTTGTGGCTTCTGTCTACTTCAGAGCTTTGAGCAAACAAGATCAGTGGGTTTCTGCCTGCCCAGGATAAAATGGGATACCAAGGACCCCTGCCACTGGTCAAGCTTCAGCTCTCCTAGTCTGCCATGGACAGTCTTTCTAATAGACTTGCTGTCCTAGTACATTACAGGACATAGGGTTTGGTGTGGATGTGAAACAAGCTTGTTTACTGCTTAGCTGGCATGCTATAGCAGGCCTGGAAAACAAAGCCCCAGCAGCGGGTAGCTCTGAACAGTGTCTAATACCAGCTTACTGGTTAGCTTGTAGGGTAAGCCTGCAGCACAGAAGATAAGGGTCAGCTCCCTCCTCATCATGAAGAAGATACTTGCTGCATGGCTTGAAACTTTTCAGGGTCTTGAGCTCTGCTCTTCAGTAGAAAATTGACAGGCACTGCACTCGGGTGGCTAAGGGTGTCTTTGGCCCTTTCCCTAAACAAGGAAGAGCTGCTGCTCTGCAGCATTGCAACTGACCTAACAGCTCATATTCTCTTTCAGGAAGTAGAGGACTTTTTTGAGCAAGAGAAGACTTTTCTTGTAAACTACTACAACAGAATCAAGGATGCATGTGCAAAAGCAGATAAGATGACAAGATCTCATAAAAGTGAATGTTTTCAAAGGCTTTTCTAAAGACCTACAGTCTTGCTGACTTTGGTGTTTTCTATAGCCTGAAAATTTTGTCTTGTTCTTGCAGATGTTGCAGATGACTATATTTATACTTCAGCTTGTTTGAACAGTCTGGCATTAGAAGAGCCTACAGTTATCAAAAGGTAAGCAGTTCTACTTACTGTTCATGCCATACACAGACTTAGGATATGCTTCAGTTCTTTCTATAAACTTCAGGGAATTGAGTTGGAGCTGGTTTGAATTTCCTTAATTGGAGGCAAGTGGTATTGAAATGTTTTCCTCTGATGCTGCTGGTGTGGCAGGCCTAATAATACCCAGAAATAGTTCAAACTAATTGATCTCTTGTCAGTTGTGCCCTAGAACTCCTGAGCTGCCCTAAATTGCTTATCAAAGTTCCTTCTAAATGGAACCCTATCCCTCCCCAAACTTTATTCAAGTCAAATTCTTGGTGAATATCAGAGAAAGGGGTTAACCATTTGTTCTAATGTGCTGCTAAATAAGTCTGTGCAACTTACTTGAGTTTGGGCCTCTAGACTAGTGTGGCTTTTATTTTTAACCTATGGAAATGTATTCACCTGTTCAGAGGTGAGTTCTTCTGCCTCTAAATCTTGCTGCCAAGTTGGTGAGGCCCTGTGTAGACAAGGCTTACAGTCAAATTAAAGGTCTCCTGTTCTTGTAGGGGAGTAGTCATGGGAGAGTCGTTGCAAGAGCATCATGTTCTAGAGACTGGAAGACTTGACTTTAAATGATGTCTAGCTGCTCAACAGGGCTAGTCTGTTGGCCTGGAATCCAGCAACTCTTGTACTAGATCTCTGCCTAGACCCAAGTTTTTTTGGAAGTCCTTGTCTGGATCATATGCAGGAACTAACTCCAGCCCTCAGGTTTTTGGCTTCCTGATAGCTGAACTTGGGGTTCATTACACTGGGGAGATACCTAAAATCTGTGTGCTTTTTCTAGGTACTTGTTGAAAGTTGCTGAGCTCTTTGAGAAACTCAGGGTAAGGATAAAATTAACCCCCCTGCCATTAACCCCCCTCCCCAAAATCTGGATCTCACTGTCTCCTCTATATATTATCTGATATCTAATCTCTCCTGCAGAAAGTAGAGAGTAGAGTTTCTTCTGATGAAGACTTGAAGCTTTCTGAACTGTTGAGATACTACATGCTCAATATAGAAGCAGCTAAGGTGAGAATTGTCTTCCTTTTTGTCGTTTTATTGTGGGCATCATGGCTTGCTACAGCAGCCTTTTATGTGCCTTAAGGGGAGCCCTTTCAAAAAAAAATAGTGCTCATGAATATTCTGTTTCATGGTAGAATATGGAAAGGTGCATATTGGCTAGCTGCAATCCAGTTCCCATAGCTTTTTTAAAAAAAAAGCTATTTTCTTCCTGGGCAGTTGATATCTGGCACATGGAGGGCAGGGGAAGTGTTATTAAATTGTTTGAAGTAAGCTAACAGCCATCTGAGTTTGAGGCTTCCAGTGGTCCTATCCCTTACCTGCCTGAGTACTCATGGTTCCTAGTAAAGCTACTGGTGACTAACTGAAAACCTGAAGGAAACCCAAGCTGTTATGTCCTTTACTTAGAAAGGTGGTTATTTCCCACGAGGACTTGATACTTAATGTGACTACAAAAAACCTCCTGGCAGCTTTCTTCCTCTGAGCAACACCTGACTTGGCAGAGGGATGGCCGAGAAATGCTCAGTATAATCTGATAGTCTTTTTATCCAGAGTAGTCCTCAGATCATGGTCTGGGGTATGCAACATCAGAGACAGTTTGTTGTATTGCCACTTAGTTACCGAGGTCAGGCCACCTCCAGGTTGGAGAGGCATCAGCGCTGAGCTCTGAACTGCTTCTCATGTCAATGTTAGCGCAGTGTTTCAGTCCAACTGCCAGATCTTCAAGGTGTAGCAATGGCCCCCTTGCTCAAAGCAGACTCGAGGAATTCAGAAAACTCTGTTTTCCCTTAGTGGAGAGATTCTCCTTATAGAAGAAGAATGTTTAATGGGGAAGAAGTGATGCCCGCAATAGACTGTGTATTTTCTTAACTGAAGTATAAACAACCACCATATCACACTTCATACTGCACTGGCAAAGGCTGCTGTTGACACACTAGTAGTGTGACAAGTTACAGTTTGTTGGAAGAAGTGCCATCTGGTGCTGCAAAAAGCAACACCGACTCTGGCTAGGGGAGATGAAACCTCATTTTGGAAGCTGTCTTCCTACAGGCTGTGTAATGCTTTATTCCTGTCTGCTTTCAGGATCTTTTGTACAGGCGTACGAGGGCTCTTGTTGATTATGAGAACTCGAACAAAGCTCTAGACAAAGCTAGACTAAAGAGCAAGGATGTCAGGCTCGCTGAGGTACACCAACAGGATTGTTGCCAGAAGTTTGAAAAGATTTCAGAATCTGCAAAACAAGGTAAAGCAAACTTAGGCAGATCTTGATCTTGCCATGTGCTATGTCCACTTTCTGACTGGAAACAGTAAGACCAGCTCCTGAACCTCTTTGGTCAAATGCTGTAACTACAGAACTGCACAAGAAAACTCGTGAAATGCAAGGGCAGAGCCAAAGCTTCAATCACTACCTTGTATATCTGTCTTGTCTTAGCTTGTTCTTTCTTCCCTCCAGAGCTGATGAGCTTCAAACAGAAGAGAATAGCAGCTTTCCGCAAAAACCTAATTGAAATGGCAGAACTGGAAATAAAACATGCAAAGGTGAGCACGTTTTAGTCATGCATAGCATGACTTGGAGCGGGGGGACAGGAATGAGTAATATGTAACTTAAGACTTGGGTTTTCCCTTCATTTCCTATCTGTGAAATAGAGCAGCCAGGCTTGCTAGCTGAGACAAAAAGCTGAAGGAAAAAGTGAAAAGCTGTAGATGCAGCATGCACAAAGAAGTGCTGACAGTCTCACCTCTCTTGTACAGAAAGTTGTCTTCAACCTGTCATTTTTAGGATACCAGGCTATTGCCCACAAATTCCTTGATTGGTCTCCTCTTTTTATATCTCATTTGGTTTCCTGTAGTGCAACCCCAATTGTGGCACATGACTTCTGAGTGGGGGAACTACTGCCTCAAGCATTCCCCAGAATGCTGCTCCCTTGCAGCTTTAGCCATCCACTTCTTGCCTGGCTTATCAGTGTGTGGTGTCCTTGAGCAGCTGGAGGAGAAGCCTCATGACAGGCCTCCCGATTGCTTCCAGATGGACCAGGCTGGGAAACAGGAGCTCACACTTGTGCCACTTGCATTACATGCAGTCAGCTGTAATGCAGGGACTGGCAGCTCGCAGGTGCATGTTGGAGATTCGTGTTGTGCTGCCTCCTTGCAGAAGGAAAGACTAGTTTTCCCTGCTAGGAGCTATGGTCTCCCAGGACTTTATAAATATAGGTAGCTACTTCAGTCCTAGGCTTGAATGTGGCATACAAATGACTTGGCAATGCTACTTGGTTTATGGCTCATGTAAAAATAAATAATACTCTTCCTTTCCACAAACAGTTGCAGTTAGGCTGCAAAATCCTGGGATAGGCCAACTGCTTTGATATCTTGTTCCTTTTATGGAAGGCAGTGTTTAGATCATCAGTCATACTCGTCTGAAACTAATTCTCTTCCTTTCCAGAACAATGTTTCTCTCCTGCAAAGCTGCATTGACTTGTTCAAGAACTAAGGCACCTTATTCTGAGAATGTGAAGAAAAAAAAAAAAGCGTCAGTTGCACTCAATGGCCAGGGGAAACTTACTGGCTTGACTTCATTAGCTTAAAAATAAATATTGTCACTGAGATTGTTTGACTAATCCTTAACCACACTGATAGTGATATTTTGACTTGGTGTAAATGAGCTGAATTGCATATGAATTGTCTGGATGTAGCTAACATCCTGTTTGGCTGATAACTCAAACTGAGTCCAATGTAAGAAATCACTTTGCTGTTGACTGACCCTTCATCTAGTAGAAGGTTTCTCTGAGAACTCCCCTTTTGAAGGGTCACAGAGCAATCTGTCTCTTCACAGCCCTGATCAAGTTGAAACTTGCAAGTGGGAATGGCTTGTATAAATCTAGTAATTTTATAAAGTAAAATACCTTAACATTCCACTTCAGACAGATTTCTACTACCATATATTTTCAATTTCTATAAGTACATTTGCTATTTGTACACTTGGGCAATACAGTAAATAAAGATGTCTGATACTACATGCTCTGGCTCTATTACCAGACTTTGTGTGGGATGTAAGGTAACGAACTGAGGTTTCAGACACAGGATTAGTATCACAAATTACTCATCACCTGGGGCTCTTCACTGTGAGCATGAAGTATGTCTTACTCAATAGGCTGCTCTTTGAATGGGGGTTAATACGAGCATGTGTTTTCCCCATATTTCATGCTGCTGTTCCTGGGCAACTGTTATAAGCTGCTATTTCCTATAGCACAGTTCTCACCAGCCAAACCAAAGTTTTCTGAAACGTTAAATTGAGATGGCTGAAGGGGTTAGGTTCTTTCAGTCTTTCAGACTGGTTTATGATGCTTCATTTCTGTCAATTTTGACACCTCCTGCTAGCAACCTGTGACTGTCTGAACTTGAAGTTTAAAGCACAGCACTTGCCTGTCTGCCATTTAAGATGAACTTTAAAGGTAGTGAGGCCAGGTACTGTGGTTCAGGCAACTGCTTCAACTCCACTATCATCTGCACATTCTGGGCTGTTTCTGGCATCAGATGTCTCAGCAGCAGCCTTAGTTTCAGAACAAGGCTGTGTAGCAACATGAGAAGTAGCATTTTTGAATCTTAACAAGCACTCTAGGCTGTTTGTGGCTTCCTGGGCTATGGTAGCTACATGGTTGAAGCAAGAAACCTCTCTGTTTTCTTGGAACTGTAGATTGGTTTGCACTCTAAATCGTTGATATAGGCTGGCTTGACTAAAACGTGAATTTGCTCAGAGTCCAAGTGTCCTCTGCATACTTTCACTGGTTGTAACTACAGTTTTACCTTGATGTTGTAAAACTAGCTCAAAGTGACTGTGAACTTGTGCTATAAAGCAGTCGTTGCCTGTAACTATTGCTTTCAGGGGAGATGCTCTGTGCCTGCTCTGCCTGCAGAGTGCACTGTGGTCACCTTCACTAACCAACATGAGTTAGTTTGGCAAAATGCCCATAGTGGAGCAGGACTTGTACGCAGAGGCCAGTGGGTGGCAGCCTCGGAGAGCTGTTCACAGCAGAGCTGCCGTCACACTGGCTTGTAATGAACTGCTGGAAAGCTGCTTCCTACACCCTGTCTTACCCTGACAGCTGAGTGTATGCTGATCTATAGGAGAAGTCTGCATAGGAGGTGTCTGCTCCCAGGGAAGGACAAATACATCCTTTTCTACCTATTGTAGTGTGACTTGGCTTCCCTTGCAGACAGGTTTGGAAATAACACCTTAGCAGAGCAAAGATTAGTGATTGTTATAGAAAGTGAGGGTTTTTATTTGTTTATTAATATTGCAGAGACTTGCTTTAAAGGACTACATGGGATGAGGGCACTTCCTTGAATGCCTCAAACAAGAATTGATTCTTCAGTCTGCAAATACTAATCAATCCCTCCCAAAGTGATTTGTTTTTGCAACCATGTTGCCCTGACTTATGAGCTGCAAAAAGGCTTTGGAGAACAGCATGAGCTTTACCGTTTTGATGGTGGTGGTTGTGTGTGGCTTTCCACATCAGGTCCCCTGCTCATCATCTCTCTTCTGTCCAGCTGAATAAGGTCAGAGAAAACTAACATTTGGGCAAGTTTACACAGGCTTATTAGCTCTGCAGCTCTAGTACTGTTGACAGAGGCACTTGCTGCTGCTGCCTGGAGAGTGCAGGAGGCTTCTTGTCCACAGACAGCACTAGCTCAGCTCTTTTTGCAGAGGAGTGAAGATGACTCTTGCAGTGTATTTGTTCTGTTGGGCCACATCTGGGCCCTTGGGTGCTGCAGGTGTGTGGTGAAGTCGAGGTGGACATCAAGACAAGAGCAGAACGGTGGATCTGGATCACAATGTGAACTCAGGAGGAGCAGCAGCAGGGTACCTGGATGCAAAAGGCTGTGGTCTTGGTATGGATATCTGCACCAGGTCAGGCTTGCTGAAACAGGAGTCTTTGGGGTGGAACGAACAGGTGGAGTTGCACTTGGGAGTCAGTGGTATTTGGATATTGGAATACTGTGGCTGGGAACCAGCTTTGCCCTTTGAGTGCTACCGATTCCAGGAAGAAGCATTGCTGCTGGTGAAGCAGGTAGGGAAAAGCTGCTGTGCCTTTGGGATCCACACTGCCTGGAAAAGCTGTGAGCGTGGACTCTTCATCCTAGTCACCACCAAGTCTGTGCTCTCCGGAGTGGTTCTGTGGCCATGACTGACCCGAAAACCTCTCATAAACACCCTGATCCCAAAAGAGGAACAGATTCAGCTGCAGCGTGATTCACTTTGAAATGATGACTGAGGAAATGCTTTCATTAAAGTTCAGCATGACTATTTTTTTTTTTAACATGCTCCGAGTCTATTCAATTCTGATTTACTCCATCCTGTTTCTTCTCAACTACGTATTTTGCTCTGATACAAGGCCTTGATCTCCAGTGGTTTTGGAGCTGTGTGCCATGTTTCTGATAGCAGCAGACATGAATTTCTCAAAACATGGGACTGGGAAGATGTTTCCCGTAGCCATCACAAGCATCTCTGGCACTTCCAGAGCCTTTTGACCCTCTCAAAAGCCTGAGAGGAAAAGCTTGGCAATGCTGCAAAGCAGCTCTGCAGAGCTCCCCATGCTTGGGGATGACTCTCAGTGCTTTTCTGGGGAGGAAAAAAAAAAAATTGCTCTCTCAGAGGTTAAGAGTTATTTCAGCTTGTTTTTCCTTCAGAAAAGCACATCATGTTTGTGTCATTTCGGTGGCACGGTGCTATCTGCATTGCATTTGAAACAAATCCATTTGCAGCTCGCTGGTCACCAGGGGATAGATTCAGACCCTGGCAATCCGTTTTTAAGACTTGTTCATTGCTCGGTTCTAGTTGTAGACTGGGAACTTACTGCTCGCTAGGCCTGTGGTTCATCTGCTAATTAAATGCTGTTCAGGGGCTGAGCCCTGGTGCAGGCTTAGCCTTACCTTTTGTTTGCTTTTTATATTACAAGGCCAAGGAGAAGGCTTAGCTGAGATCAGAGTCCAGCTGGGCTGGATTTTCGTGCTTCGATGCTAAAAATAATCCCTGCCAGGGAAACTTTGCAGTGTGAACAGAAAAACAGGAGTGGTGCCCCCCTTGCAAGTAGAGGGAATTGAGATGGTGTGGAAAAGGTGACTTGGCCCATGGGGAATCTGTGTCAGAGCCAAAAGTTGAGCTGGGATCTGAAATCCTGCTTAAGGTCCCTTGCTGTTTTGGTCTGTCACCTCTGGTAGTTGTCAAATGAGTGTTTGATTTGTAGTTTTGACTGTCCCTTGGCTGCTATTTGCTGCTTTTCAGGGAGATGTAGTCACTGCTAGTGGGACTACTTCACGTCTGCTTCAACCCAGTGAAACCCATCAGTGTAAGGTGTTTTTAGAATGTCTTTTGTGGATCAGTTTCTGCTGGGAAGGCAGTGAAATCCTGGTGGTCTGAAATGCTTCTTGGCTTTACCTCTCACCTTTACACCTGAGACTGAGTCCAAAACTGGCCCAAAGAAGCCCCCAAATACTCAGGTTTGGTCTGAGTTAGTCAGGGACTTCTGTGTTCCTGGAGCAGCATGACAGGGGCTGACAAGGAGGAGAGTAGAGACCTTGCAGGGGAGGTTTAGCCTCGCTCTGCTCTGTTTAGTGCTTGTCCGGTAGGTGTTTCCCTGCTGGAGAGAGGGATAATCCTTACCTAGGTGGTCAGTGACCTCCTTGAGAAAGATTCCTTTTCTCCAGCAGCGATAGGAGTAACTCCTTTCGCATGGGCAGTGCAGCTCTGCAAACTGCTCTTTCTGGACACATGTTGCCACTCACAATCCTTTTAAAGCAGAGCGGTGTTGGGCCATGGATGTGGAAGATGTCAGCGAGCCGCAAGGCTGAGCTAAGAGGCAGTGCCACTTTAAGACGTTTTTCCCCGCTGCTGCAGAGTCTGTTGGCACGGCCGCCCTCGGTAAATGCGGCGTTGTTGCCATGGAGGACAGGAAATCCCTCAGCCGAACAGAGAAGGAAAATATTGGAATCTGTCCTACTGTAAAGCACAGCTGCCTTTGTGCCGGGAGAGGGATGCTTGTTTGCAAGGGTGTTTTTCCAAAGGTCTCATTTCTATCTGCAGATTTTTCACAGATTTTTTGCCCCCCCCCCTTTTTTTTTTAATTTCTTGTGTGTTTGAAGAGTTGGACAAAGGAAGCGGGAGCAGCTGTCTGGGGCTAGTTCTAAGTGCCGTGATGAACACGAATGGGAAGAATTTTTGCTTGGGAGCAAGATACTTAGCAAACTTACAGCCTCAGTAACTCTGCAATTCCTTTTATTCCTCGTCCCCTCTCCTGTTGGCAGAGGGAAGGCATCTGCTTCTTTTCTGCCTTGCACCTCTCAGAGGAGAAGGCATCTCCACTCTGGTGGGTCTCTTCTCTACTTGGCAAGTCTCTACAGCTCTTGGCCGATTCTCTGCCCTCCAGTGCAACCTGTTGCTCGTGCCAGGTGAGGGATTCCCCAGCAGTTGCTCTGGGGGATCTCCAGTGCTTCTTTTCTACCTCTAATCTGTTCTTAACAAATCAGTACAAATAGAGAAAGCAGTCTCAGCCTGAACCTTTCACGATGTGCAAGATTAGGATTGTAGCTCTAGGCTTGCCTATCACTGCTCGCACTTGGTTGCCTCATCTAGGAGCAGGATTACAAGGGGAACAAGAAGATTTTGTCCTCAGAAGATGCAGGTGCTTTAACCTCTAGCTTCTCTTCAGCTTGAGAAGCACTCAAGCACTCCAGCTTGAGTGCTCTCCTGCAGTCCAGCTCCAGAGAGCTCCTCCTAGGTCAAGCCAAGGCTTTGACACTGAAATGCCAAGGCCTTTTTCTGTGCCGACGCTCGCCAAGCCAAAATCGCTGCTGCAAGGTTTCCGAGGAGACTCCCGCGTGTCGTAGCGGCGCCGTTACGTGAGGTGGCCTGGCTGGAAACAAAACCTTCAGCTCCTCATCAAGTTGACGGTGCTTCTGCTCGTGTGCCACGGTAATTTCTATGTGTTTAACTGCCTTGTGTTGTTCCTACTGCTGCCGGCAGCTAAGTTGCTAGAGGGACCGCGCTCTGGCTGTGTTTGTGGAGCTCTGGCTCCGCTCGGCCCTGACGTCAGCGCAGAGCTAACGCGTGGAGCTAACGCGCGGTGACCCCGTTCACCTCCTCCTTTTACGAGTGACCGCAAGGAGCCGCCGCCCCCTTTCCACAGCAGCCCTCCCTGTGTGTATTTGCACAACTCGGGTCCGCCTGCCACGTCGCTGCGCTTTCCCCGCTGATAGCTGGCGGTGCACGTTTCAGGTGTCTGCACCTCCATGTGGTTTGTCTGGCCCGGCTGAGCTGAGGGAGCCCTTTAGGCTTAGCTGCAGTCTGTGTCTTCACATTGGTCTATTCTTTCTACCCTGAAGTCTCCTTTCTACTGTGAAGCCTGTGTCACATCTGTCTGTTCTTTCTGCCCTAAAATCTCTGTTCTACTGTGAAGCCTGTGTCTGAGGTCTGGCATTCCTGGATTGACACTGCTTCGCCCATCCATGAGCGGCCAGGCTTGGATCTGCCTTTAGGCCTGCCCATTGCTCCTGGAGTTACTGGCCCTGTGGCCTACAAGGCATACAAGGACAGCATGGAAAAGCTTTGTGTGTACCACATGTGTATATGGAGAAAGGAATGGAAGAGCTAGAAACGATAAATGAAAGTGGTGATGGTTTAGCTTATCTTTGGTTTGGTCGTCAGTGGTGACTCTGTGCAACGTGCAGTTAGTCTAATATTTTCTGGAGACAGGAAGTCATCCGCTGGTTAAAAAAGTGGTTGAGGCTTTGGGCAGAGTGAGCAAATTGCACTGTAAGTTCTCTTGGGCACCAAGACTAAGAGAAACACCAAGCATCTGGTCGGTGTTACCATGGGAAGTAAGAGGGAAAAGATGATCTGTCCTGGCTTTCCTTGCTCCGTGTGTCCCTGGGGACAGCAGGGATGGGGATGGAGGAGGTAGAGTCTTCCTACAACATTGGCTTCAAAGGTGCCTTCCAAGCTCAAAGGTTCTATGGTTCTGTGTGAGGGAGATGACAAGCTGAAGGACGCGTGCTGGCGGAAGACAGATGATGCTTGGCTGAAAACTTCCTTAGTCACCAACGGTCACTCGTAGAAGCTGACGTGTGCGAGCGTGAAAGCCTTCAGCCACCACAGCTCCCTCGGTGCCCAGAGTGACTGTGAAGGTGCGGTGAAAACAAGGACTCTTCTGTGGGTGAGAAACCGTGCGCCTTAGCGGAGAAATCTTTGTAAATAAATCACCTGGTTCAGTTTATCTATAACCAAATAGAAGGGCTGTTCTTGAAAGCTTGTTAGAAAGGAAGGGCTTGAAGACGGATTCTCTGGCAATCCCACGGTCCTTTTTTGAGAGGCCATTGCTCTGCAGCTCTGTGATGAAGTACATAGACTGGAGATAGGAACTTCACCAGGTGGGTGCAGAGAGGGGGCCAGTGTGCCAAGTGTGCAACATCAGGATGCTAGCCTGAGTGAAAGGGGTTCACCCACGCCAAAATACCCATGCTTAGATCTCCCCATGCAGAAATGAACATGCAGGTGACTTCCACAGGTAAGTTAAAGGCATGCAGCAGTGTTTTGTGGCCCAGCTGTCAGAGTTTCATCAAGTCTATATTTTCAAAGGGTCTTAGGGTAGTCATATGCTGGAAATGGTCTCTGCCCGTGTTATTTCCCAAACATGGGATATCTGCAGGATGAAGCTACGTGGCATGGCCTGAAACCACACAGCGAACCATCCTAAAAATAACAGCTCCAGTTCCCAGCAAAGATCCCTGGAACACTTAAATCCATTATTTTAATAACAGTGAAATTGCCTCATCCTTCCTTTGCTCTCCCCTTCCTTCCTCTTTTGATGCAGTGGGAGGCTGTTTGCTCCTTGCTGGTCCATGTGAGGAGAGGAGGATGTCCCAGCTTTGAGACTTTTTGGACAAAGGAGAATCCTAGAGGAGGGTGACTCCAGTATTTTAGTGCTGCATGGGAGGTGATGGTGGGGATTCCTGTGGTTGCAACGGTGCCAGCCTTGCCCGCTGGCCAGCAGACTGCTGTGCACAGAGGCCGGGGTGTGTGAAAGCCCAGTTCACATGGCTGCTTCTCCCACCATTGCCTGGGTCGGGATCTTCAGGTGAGCGTTAAACCATACGCCTTCAAATCAGCCCATGAAAAATGTTTTGCTGCTGAATCCAGGATCTCCTGGGTCTCTGTAGCACCCACAAACACAGCGTCTGGCAGAACTCCCGCCTTTGACTTGTCTGTAAATATTTGTATCCTTCCCTTGCCATCGTCAGCCTGCTATTTGCGCACGGAGAAGGTAACAGATGTCATGGGCATTACTTTCCTGCACGGCTCATTCACAGGAGGCGGCGGAATTTCCTTGTGGCAGACAATGCTGCCCAGGGGCATGTTCTCAGGCACGTTCACCTTGGGATTTATAGAGCACATCGCTCTTGTAGCCACTGCCCGTGAAGCAGGAGATGCTTTCGGTTTGAAATGGCAGCGTTTGCAGGCTGCTCTACTCTGCAAAAACGAACAAGGGCTCTTTGTCAGCCCACAATGTATTTAATCTCTCTTCTCATCTTTAATGCTTTCTTGAGTCACGTAGCTCCAGCATTTTATTTTTTTTCCTCAAGGGTCACCTGGAACTGAGCAGGGAACTGGCCAAGCCTAGAAATAACGTGGCAGGAGCCATGGCTGAGGTGGTGCTGCTGACACCACTTGGGAAGCTGTGGCCTCGGTCAGAGAAGTTGGGCAGCCTTGCCTGGACCTTTGGGTTTTGCAGGTGTGTTCTGTCTGAGAAGCTGCAAGGTTGACATCAGAGGGGGTTTTTGTTAGAAATACATTTCTCCCTGCTGACAACCTGCCCTCCTTGAAGGTGATAACAGCGTATTTCGGATCAAGAACTCTCCCAAGTCCCTGCTCGCACCCAGGGTTGGCCAAAGTAAGTGTGAATGATGAATCAGCTCTTGTCTGAGATCTGATGATCCATTTTCTGTTCGAATTGCTGGTATAACGTTTGCTGGTTTTGGGAGGCCTCACGTAGAATCTGAAATTTTGTTTGGAGCTTCTGAAGGTAAGGAGAGCAACAGAAGGGAATTCAGCAGTATTAGCCCCAGAAGAGGCAGGCTGAGCTCTTGGTCAGCCTTCCTATGAGCTGATGGAGCCTGTCAGGACAGGAGACTTGGTATAATGCTACCTCAAGACAGGCTGTTTTCTCTGCAGGCTGGGGTGTAGGTGCACAAGTTACCAAGGCTCAGCTGAGAGGACCTAGTTGACTAGTTCCCCACAGTCTCTGCAGCATCTGAAACCAAGTCTTCCTTTCACTGTGAAATTATGGCTAGATGGATTGTCTATACAAGCTTCCAAATAGGCACATCTGTCAGATCTTGACATTTTTCAGTGTTTTCTGCATATGGTTTTCTACTTATTGACAGCAGGGTTTTGCGTGAAACAAACCTCTAAATCATCTTCTCACTGACAATGGAGGAGACCTTATTTTCGTTCTCTGGAGTAATTATGTTTTAAAGTCCGGACTTACAGGGTAGCAAGAAATTAAATTTGGCTATGAAGAGAGTTCCCCTTCTGCTGGAAAACTGACCACGATTTCAATAACTAAGGACAACCTGGGCTCCCACTGGAGAGAAGGACAAGGCCACGTAAGAGATGGATATTAGCAAATGCAAGCGGTCTCATAGTCTCACAGATGATTAAACACAGGAGACCAGTTTATCTTCTTTATTTTATGAGGAATCACTTACATGCACAGTAATAACTCAGCTGGGTTTATAACATCTCCTAAGCATATGGGTTAATGGTATCAACTCTACTCCAAAACCCGCTTGTGTCAACAGGAGACTTTCTACTGACTTTCAGCATGCTTTGGAGCATGACCAAAGTTTGTTTAATAAGCTGTTTTAATACATCCTGTGATCCTGCTGCAGCCAAGAAGACTGGTCCGGAGCTGAAGAAAGGCCCACTCAAGTCTGCTCACTGCCTGAAAACTGGATTTCAAGGAGGTGAGGCTATGCAGGACAGGGCCTCCCTTCTTGTCCTAGGGGTAATCAGAAAGTTTCCTGTAGGCCAAGGATGACCAGACACAGATGGGATTAAGAGGACAGGAAGGTACTTCTAAATGTGAACACTTTTAAGTATCTCCTAAACACCTTGAAGCCTCAAGACATGCAAAGAGCTGGAGGTTTCCCCCATTTCACACCACTCAGAGAATCTCACTATTCTGAGACGAGTTGTCTTCAACAAAAACCCATCTGCAGCATCTACCCAGCCCAGGGAAAGCTCCGGTTTGTGCAAACAAGATTGAACAAAACCTGCAAAAATCCTGCTACCACTGATCTGTGTGATGCCTTGCCTCAGGTTTAGGTGGATCTTGCTTTTCCCAAAGCACAGCTGGTGCAGGTCTGTGTTAGCAGGACTTAAGTACTAAAGTGAAGAGTTCCCATGGGAGAATGTGATCCACAGGTGAGTTCAGCAGGGATCGTGGCAGGAGTAGCTTGTGGGTCAGACGAAAACTTGCTTCTTGTCTGAGGATGTGCATGATGTCCATGGCATAGAGATTTGGGTTCAGACTCAGCCTGTTGGAGTGACACGTGGTCAAACAGTGTGAACTAAATCTTTAGTCTTTGTTGAGAGAAGGTTTTGGCACTGGAACAGGAAAAATCGGTGCCTGCTCAGTGCTGACACCAACTTGCAAGATGGTCCTCGGTGCTTGCCCTGGGTTTGGGCTCTCACAAGTGTTGTGGTGAGTTTAGGAAAGTCTTTGCAGTAGTCTGTAAGAGAACGGAAGAGGAAAAGACTGAGTTAGGAAGATGGGAAAGAAATTTGGAGAAGGAACCTCATAACTTCAATGTCTTTTTTTTTTTTTTCTCTAAGTTTAAATTCTTTTCCCAACTTTGACTTCTATTTGTTTCCATTTTGCCCTTAAGGACTTGGACTTCACTTTTCAGAGGCGCTAAGGAGAATTGCTACCTCAGTCCCTTAGGTCCTGTCAAAACCTTGGACCTCGGAGCATCACGGTGCTGCCAGCCGGGGCCAAAAAAAATTGGGAGTCAGAATTGCCAAACTGGTATAAAAATTGTGGGGGAGTTGGGGGGAAGTTGAAAAATGCAGGCATTGACTTCTTGCAGTTTTTGTTTTCTGGGGCCTAGAATGGCAGAAGAATGTGTTATATTTGGATCACTTTAAACTCTGGGTGCTGAGGCTTTGAGGAGGAAAAAGATACCCCCCAGATACCATGAGAGCCAGGAGTATAAGAATCTACAGACTGTATCCCTCTCCTCCCCCCAGCTTTTCCTGTAAAAGGAAGCAGGTGGAAACCTGTGCTGCCTTACGTCAAAAATAGATCTGAAAGCGTCGGGGGCAGAAGATGAAAACGTGAGGCAGATTTCCCACAAGTGCTCTGTGCCCCCTTCCCCAGGGCTGCCCTTTTCCCTGCCAGCTTGAGTCTTTTCCACAGTATTGCCTGTTTTGTAGAATAGCTGCAGGGAAAGACATCACTGAGGGAATTGTTTGTTTTTGTCTTTCACAGCGCAAAGTTTTCAGAGGCTCTGCCTCAAGGCTGCAGCGTTTTCTGAGCAGCCCGCAGCCCTTCGGGCCTTGCACAGATGGCGGCTCCCTGCTCTCCTGGGTCGCGTGGGATTTGGGAGCGGACGTGGGCTCCTCCGTGCCCTCCCGGCCGGGCTGGCAGCGCGGTGCCTCCGAGATGAGTCACCCCTCGGTGCCTGGCCGAGGCGAGGGAGGCCGGCGGCGGCTCCGCCGTGCGCGCGAACAGGCTCGGCTTTGTGCCGCGCTCCTTAAAGGAGCTTTATGGCTCCTGCCGGCCCGGCGCGAGCTGCGGCGCCTGCACAGGCCCCTCTTTGTGGCGTGGGGGTGACGCCATGCCGGGGCGGGCGCGAGGCAGGGATGGAGGTGAAGAACATGCTGTGCGTCAGGTTTTTCCATTGGGTTGGGAAGCTGCTGAGCTGGAGCCGGGCAGCAGCGTCTCACAGGGTGCTGGGGCTCTTTAGTCCTGCGGGAACAGGGAAGGTGAATGTTTAATGCCAATATTGAGTACTTGCTGCAGAGTCCTCTTCTGCTCTGAATGTTGTGGGGTGAAAGGGGTCCTGTTAGTCCTAATCCTCCAGATCTGCCGTGTGCCTCGTTGTACAGGCCACTGCAGCCACGTGCTGCGTGGGATCCTGCCCTGGGAGCTGGCTGCGTTGGTCTCAGGGAATGCAGCTGGCAGAGAGTGAGAGAAGGTGTGGGGAAATGAGGCCCTTGGGGCTCCTCATCTTCATTGCTTTCCAGTAAAAGTAGGTGACATTGAATGGCTCAGTCCTGAGTTTGAGGATGATCCTGGAGAGGCCTCTAAGTTGAGTGGTGTTGGAGGCCTGTAGCTAGTGCTCCCCTCTGAGGTCAATGGGGTCTCCAATCCTGCTCTACTTACTCATTCGTGACCTGGCTGAAGGACAGAGCGCACCCTCAGCAGCTTGGCTGATGTTCCAAAACTGGGGGGAGAGGCTGGTACCCCAGAGGGCTCTGATGCCATTCAGAGGGACCTGGACAGACTGGAGAGATGGTCAGTTAGGGATCTCAGGAGGTTCAGCAAAGGCAAGTGCAGGGTCCTGCATCCGGGGAGGAATAACCCCATGCACCAGGACAGGCTGGGGGTGACCTGCTGGAGAGCAGCTCTGCAGAGAAGGGCCTGGGGGTTCTGGTGGACAACAAGTCAACCATGAGCCAGAATGTGTCTTTGTGGTCAAGAAGGCCAATGAGATCCTGAGGTGCATTAGGAAGAACGTTACCAGCAGGTCGAGGGAGGTGATCCTGCCCCTCTGCTCGGCCCTGATGAGGCCCCATCAGCAGTGCTGTGTCCAGTGTTGGGCTCCCCAGTACAAGAGGGACATGGAGCTACTGGAAAGAATCCAGTGTAGGGCTACAAAGATGATTGGGGACTGGAGCATCTCTGCTATGAGGAGAGACTGAGAGAGCAGGGCCTGTTCAGCCTGGAGAAGAGAAGGCTGAGAAGAGAGGGATCTTATCAGTGTGTATAAATACCTTAAAGGAGGGTGTCATGAGCATGAGGCCAGACTCTTTTCAGTGGTGGCCAATGATAGGACAAGAGACAGTGCTACAAACTGAAGCACAGAAAGGTCCATATGAATATGAAGAAAAACTTCTTGACTGAGAGGGTGACAGAGCACTGGCCCAGGCTGCGCAGAGAGGTTGTGGAGTCTCCTCTGGAGATCTTCCAAACCCACCTGGGTATGATCCTGTTCAATGGATTCTAGGTGACCCTGCTTGTGCAGAGGCTTGGACTAGATGATCTCCAGAGGTCCTTTCCAATCCTTTCCAGTCTCAGACATCTGTGATTTTAAGTCTTCTAATTGCATGTAAACGTATGAAATCACAGTTCTGCAAGGCTTCGTTCACACTTCTGCTCCTTGGTTTCATACAAAAAATGATAATAAAAAGAAGAAAAGAAACCATGTCTGCAGCTGCATTCACTCTCATTTTCAGAGATGATTCTATGAATAATTGTTTTTTCAGTTTAGCTTTCAAACCAAAAGAACCATTTGGTTTGCCATGAACTAAACTTCTGGATTATGTGCCACAAAATATTGAGCATGAAAGAACGCTTTTAAAATAGCTTCTCTATTTCTAAATGTACTCAAACATTTCATTTCAAGCTGCAAAAATCTTCAGACCCTGGTTTTAAAATAAGATTTGACATACAAAGGAAATCAGGATTTTTTTTTGGTCAGAAATTAATTTCATAATGAATTTTCAGATACACTTGTTTCAACTAAAGCTGTGTCTCTTGACAAAATTAATTTTGTCAAGATATTCATTGTGGCAGTGTTTGTCCAGTTTTGCGTGACTTCCATGAAGCAGCAGTTTGAGGAGGAGGAAAGCCGTATAGGTAACATAAATGATGGTGCCAAGCAGAGCTCCTAACTTATGGACTGGTTGGAGTGATGCTCGGCCAAACCTGGATCTCGCTGAACGCTGCAGGGGAGATGAAGTCCTGAAAGCAGGACTAGCAATCGCTGATTTTTAGCACTATTCCTAAACATCCTTGTCACTGATTTGAACTCTGTGATAGGTCACGAAAACAGCAGGAGCTCAAATGTCAGATTTTTGCATGGATTTGCATTGATTCTGGATTCATTTGCATTGATTTTTGCAACAATTGCTAGTTGCAAATGGCCTGCTCTGCTCACTGTGTTACTTCAGTTTTTTGGTGCTCTCTCATTCCTTCATTAACGGTGAGGTGTTCATCAAGAGAGCTGGGTCCAAGTGTGGAAGAGAAAGGGGACAGGGAGTGAGGAGGACTTGGAGGATGGGCAGGTAGCTCTGCCAGCCTGGGATCTGGCACCGAGAAACGAAAGCTGGAAGCTGGGATGGACACTTGCATGGCCAAGGGCGACCTACTCGAAAACAGGAACTAAGCCGACGCGTTGGTTTTACAGATAACCAATACCAGGAAGAGCAATTGGCCTAGTGGCAGGACGTTCAACCTTTGTGTGGCCTCTGATTTCACCGTACCTTGTGTTTTTTAGGGAAGAGGGTATGCCTTTGGACACCGGGTCCTCTTCTCAATCCTGCTCTGAGGCCTGGTGGCACAGGGATGGGGTTTCCTAGTACTGGGAGCACTCCCAGCTGCCAAGATTTCCTTCACTGGAAGGATGGATATAGGGGTGCCACCCTCTGGGCTAATCTTAGGATGGAGATTTGCATTAAGCAACAAGAAGGGTATCCCCAGAAGAACTATCAAGCCACAAACAGGACGGCCATGTAGCCCTGACAGCTTGGGCTCCCGTTTGGAGAGGATCTGGCTTCCCAGATGAGGATTGGGGTTGCTGCCCTCCATCAACCTCTCCTCTTGCCCATCAAAACCCCTCAGAGCAACTTGGCTACACAAGGTGACTGGTTCCCCTTGTGTGACTTGGGTACAGTCTCCATAGCCCTGCTGGGGTTCCTGCCTTTGCGCTGGGCTTGTTCCTGCAGCCAAACCCAGCCCATTAAGAAGAACCTCTGGCCACCAAGCCAGCTCGCATCCATCCCTTGGTGATTACTGTGGAGCTCCACAGAAACTCAGCCCCCATCCGTCTGAGCCTATCATGATTCACCCACATCTTAGTGATGATGGTGGCTCTCCATGTGTCCCATTCCAGGCTGCTTTTAAGTCCCCAAAAAATCACAGTGGTCAACTCTCAGGGCCAGATCTTGCGCCAGGGTAAATAGGCATGGAGCTGATGACATTAAGAGGTTCCCAGCTGCTTAGGAGCTGGCCCTTGCAAGCACACACAGATGGCCATGATGCACGTGCAGAGCTCTGCTCCCCAGCTGTTGTGTTGCCAAATCCACCCATCCTGAGCCTTGACAAGCTGCCTTTTGTGGTGGACAGAGCAATGCTTGCCTTGTGTTCAGGACTGTGGGGATGAAACTCCACAGGACCCTCCCCTGAAACTGCTGCCCGTGAGCAGGGTGCTGCTTTTCCAAATGACCCCCTTACCAGTAGTTATAAGACAAAACTTAGGTGAAAGAACATAGGAGATAACATGCCTCTCTCAAGTGAAAGATAACTCCCTATCAGTCAAATGGGGACATTCGGGTCAGGCTGACTGGCAGATTAACGCATCTACTAGCCACATTTTTCGTTCCTGAAAGTGTCAGGAATGTATTTTTAGCACACCATATGTTTAGGTGGGCTCTGAAACCTCCTCTGAGGCTGAAAGTCAAGCTCACAAGAGCTGCATTTGGGTAGGAAAAAAAAAAGAAAAAGGCCACGTAATTTGAGAGTTCAAACGAAGCCTGTTGCAAACTCATGGCCGAGCCAGGGGAGATGTTTTTGTATAAGGAAAGCTGACGTAATAAAAAGCAACCCTAAAACATTTTCCTTTTCTTATCTTTCTATGGAAAAAAAAGGGAATAAAATTCCCAGCAGAGCAAAGTCGCTTGGGATATACACAGGTGGTCAGGCTCTATTCCCGTGGTCTGTGTCTTGTCTGTGTATCCCACAAAATCCTAATTCTGCTTCATACCAGGCAGGTAATTTCCTTAATGTGAGATCTCTGCCATACAATTTGCAAGTCTCCTGCAGCAAAATCTAGAGGGGACTAAAATCTGTGGTTTGTCCACAGCAGCAGTTAGGTATTACCTTGGGACCTCTCTGGTGGCTTGTACTGCCATGAGCACAGCCCCATTCATGCTGAGTCAAACCTATGTGTGCATCAGTCAAGCAGGACCAGCAGAGCAGGGCTATTTTCTTCTCAGTAAGCTCAGGTCCAACATATGGACCAGGGCTTTCACCCGGGTATTTGGGGCCAGAATCTCCCCCTCTTTCTGCTGTGAGAGCAATAGTCAGAAGATGCACCTGCTCCTCAACGCTTGAGCTGTTTTAAAGAGTCAAACTTAGCCTGGTTGGCAGAATCATTGGAAGGAATGATTGGCAGGAAGGCAGAATCATCATGGTCAGATGGCTTCCAGTGGCCGTCCCCAGAGCGGGCAAGACTCGGGTCACACAGACCCAGGAGAACATGGATTTGGGGGTGAAGGTCGTGCAGAAAGGCTCCAGAGGAAAGGAGGGACCTTTTTCCTACAGGAAAGAGTGGTGATACAGGTATTGGAGAGAAACGGTGTGTCTTACAGGGCAGATTCGTGCTCACTGAGCCTAGACGAGCGCTTCAGGGAAAGTCTAAATGTTAGCAAAACAAGTGGTGTGCACACAGCGAGGCAGCTCAAACACAGCGTGGGTGGCAAGCTGAAGGACATTCCTGCAAAGACTCACAGGAGGGTCCTCCCCAGCGCTGGAGGTGCAGTGTTCAAGGTAGGATTGCATTGATTAATCAAATATTTGCTTGCATCTGTGACCTTCAGACATTTCCACTATGTTTGAGGGGCGGGCGGTGATTTCAGCTACGGGCGCTCTGGCAGCTACCCTGAATTTCAGCATGAACCAGAAAGTAGGGCAGGATGAAAGACTTTGCAGGTGACAGTCCCCTTGGATTTTGTTATTTCCAGCCATCCCTGGTGCCAGGCCCTGATAAAATTCTTCACTGCCCTATGGACAAGGCACTTTTCAGAAGGGCTTTGCTGAACAAAGGTGGTGGTGCAGGAACCTTCGTGCCCATGTGGTCCAATCTTGACTACCCATGTTGTCAGCTGGTAGAAGTCACTGCAGCTCTCAACATCAGTGGAGAGCAGTGATTTATACCTTCTGGAGATCCTCTCTCTTACCAAACAAGGAGAGGGAAATACATCATTATTGATGTAACAGCAAAGGAAGCCCAAGTCGTCTCCTTCCCTTCTGTGCAACAAGGTGAGGAAAGCACAAACCTCCCAGTGATACTTTACATACATGTGAAAACTTTTAGTTCCTCAGGATATCTCACTTGACCTGAAGGAGAATTTGGGATAAGCAAGATACAGCTGTTAAAAGTTCCTCTTATTCATCCTGGTGTTGGGCTTCTCCCAGTGCTGGACAGAGGTGGTACTAGCTGGGAGTTTCTTGATGACAGGATCCACCCAGCTGCTGTTTCACCTGGAGAAGAGGAGACTCCAAGAGTTGCTGGTTGAAATGCCCTGCTGGCAGTGATGGGACAAGCACTTACCCACTCTGGAGAGCGAGGCAATTCTGCAGATTTGTCCTTCAAAGTCCTGCCGTGTTAGCCAGAAGGCTCTTTCCGCGTGTTTGAGAAGCAGATAAAACAGCCCCAGGGAGCAGCTGTGACAGGACTTTTATTGCCAGTTCTTGGCAAGTCAGAGGGAGGAGAGGATATTTCCTGAGACCTACTTTACGTCTCTCTCTCCTTTTTTTTTTTTTTTTTTCTTTTTCAGTAGGAAATTGTGAGAGCATGAGGTAAACAGAGCCCTGGAGAGTGGGAAGCTCCGGAGTGGAGTGTGGACAGCCGGGTGCAAAGTTGACCCATATGTTTTTAGTTGGTTATGCTGCTGGCCTCCACCCAGGCTGTCTCTTCCCTGCAGCGCCGGATGGCTGGAGATGGGGCAGGCAGCGGGGAAACCAGGCAGCCCGGAGCTGTGCGATAGGTTCGCTGCTGAAAGCACTGCCAGGAGATGCAGCACCTCTCCTCCAGCTGGCCGGCGTCGCTGGAAAATACAGATGAGACTAAAGGCTCACAAGTCATTGCACAGATCATGCTGCTCCTTCATGCCAAGGCCATCCTCGTTGCAGCCTCTCTGCTCGGTCCATCAGAGCTTCGGGCTGATGCGTGCTGTCCACAGTGGGACGAGGTGGGCTGTAACCTCCCTTGGAGAAATCTGAGTGCAACGGAGCACCCAGAACACTGGTTGGTGCTCCCCACATGCTGGGTGACGTTGACCTTGATGCTGAAGGTAGATGAGACGTGAGCAGAAGACACAGCCCTGCGTTCCTGACAGCCAGTGATGGGAACAGAGACCTGAGTCTGCGGTGACTTCTCACCTCTGCACCAAGGTTAACATGTTGCTGCCCAAATACAGAGGTTCCTGGTGCACGGTGATGCCACAGACTCTTTGCAAAACTCTGGAGAGATTGTGGGCACAGGAGGGACTACTGCTGACCTGCTTGGAGCCCAGTTACTCATCTCCTGTTTGTCAGGGGAGTCTTTGGTCACAAGGTGCCTTTTCCCGTTTCCTGCTATCTTCCTACTGGTACAAATGAACCGTTGGCCACCTGGATTGCATGGGACAGGCTAGCGGAGCTCTTCATGTCCTCTTGTCCAAGATGCTCTTGCCCAAGATATTTCTTAACATCACAGCTGCCCTATGTCAAAACCAAGAGCTTGTGCTTGCTAACACAAGCCAGCAAGGAGGCCTTCCAGGCTGGTTTTGAGCACTCCAGGAGATGGAGATTTGTTTCTCTCTATGCTCATGGATAAAGCATGCGCTCTGTTTCTGATCAGATCATCTCTGCCTCTAACCTTCAGCTCTAGAGATGTATTTGTGCTGGAAAAATAAATAAGCAGGCTTCCCTGTGACAACTGGGTCTCCAGCTTATGCCTACATAGCCCTTCTCCCAGTAGAGCCTGTCTGCTGATGAGAGGGCAGACCAAGGACCGTGTCCTCAGGCCAGGTCTGGGGAAAATTGGGTGCCAGGGGCTGATGGGGTGAAGGACGGACGGAAAAGGAGAGTTTTGCTTCATGCTCATGAAGAACATCTCCTAAAGGCTGCAAAGCAGAGCTGGTCGGGTTAGGGAGCATCTTATCTCCTGCCACCATTTACTATGGTGAGAAAAATACCAAGGAAAGATGCAGGTAAGCTGGTGGCAGGGATGTCCCCCTGAAGCAGTGGGCTTCACGCTGCAACCCACATCCTCTCCAAGTTGAGAAAGGCTCCTCAGCCTTTGGCACAGCCAATGCCTCCGTCGGGGCTTTCACTGCTGTCAGTGAAGCAGTAGTTTCCATGATGGGTAAATGTGGACAGCCAGGGAGAGATGAGCTTTGCCGTGAGGTGAAAATGTGCGTTTTTGAACCTGCCACGTGGTTTTCCTCTGTGGCCCCCAATGAGGCCCATGATGGGACGTTCCTCTGGAGTCAAGGGAGCATCAGCAGGATGCAGCTTCAACCTTCAAGCTGTCACACAAAGACCTGGACTAAGCCCAAAACCCTCCAGGAGGGAGAGAACCAGGCAGGGTCCATCTCTTGTCCTTCAAAACCGAGATCCATCCCAAGTCGTGCCAATCTGATACTTGTTTCTGCCGAGCCGTGGGCTTTGATGGCTTCCTCTATATCTAATTAAGGTTGAACTCATGTAACGCCCTCTTCAGTGTGAAGAGACAGCTTCGTAGAATCTTTTCTTGATCAGCTGCACAAAACTGAAAAAGAAAACTTTAACTGCAGTTAAAACATGAAAAGAGGGGGAAAGACGGGCAGATGTTGCCATTGCTTAAGCTTCACTACTTTACAAGCTATACTAAAACCATGTTAAAAAAAAGAGGAAAAGTTTTCCGAGGTCTCAACTTGATTTGCTTTTCCAGAAACACGAAATCTTCTCTTTAATAAATATTGTAGAAAGCTCATTCTTAGGAAAGCACTTTCTGACAAGGACCCTTCTGCTGGAGGACTGTCTCAGCTTTGCTTCACAGACCACGGATAGTGAAATCTAACACAGAGTAATCCAGCAGCAGCAATCCAGCAGCCTGGCCAGACTTGAATAACATTAATATTAATAACACCAGTGGTCCCTTTCTAACTTTGCTGTTACGGTGCCAAGTTAAGTCCCTGCTGCAAACAGGCCCTAGGGCCCTAGCGCAGCTGCTGACTTGAAGCACAAGCTCTGGAATGCATTTTTTTTTCCTACATGTCACCTTATTTCTTTTTCCCCTCCTCTCTGGATTTCTAGGATACTTGAACTCTTTTTTTTTTTTTTTTCTTCCCTCTGCTTTTGCTGATGTGGATGGGCTGGGCTGCATTTTTAGGATCTGATTCAAAGCCCACTGAAAGCAAGTCTGATTTGCTGTCGATCTCTGTGGTCTCTGGAGCAGGCGCTGCATACGTGGGATATATATATATAAATATATATACTTTTTTTTCTTATACAAGTAATGGTGGTTAGAGCGAATGAAGAAAAAAAAACTAATTTTATTTAAAAAGCAAATAAAGAAGGTGTCGTTCTTCCAAACTCTTTCCAATGTATCCACATAGGGGATCCTGAGAGCACTACAGCAGCTTCCCACACTGCCTGAGCTGCTCTTACTTGGGGGGGGCTTTTGCACGTGCTTTGTAGCAAGCAGATGCCTTCACTTTTTGTGACTCCTTTGGCCACCTCTCATACCTGCAACCTGAAATCAGATTTTTTTTTCCCCATTTACTCATATTTTTTCCATTATCTGATATTGGTATGGAGCAACCCTTGGCTTTTTAGGATAAAGATGCCAAGCAAGAGCTGATTTAAACTTTCACCTTCTCCACCTTCCCATAGCCTAACGCCAGTCCAGATGATGAGTTCTCTTCATCTCCCCTGAACCATCTTCCGTCCTTCTGTTCCCTTTCCTTATTCACTCCTCCCATGACGCCCTTTCCATGCAGTCATATCCCCATCACCGAGCTCCTTCCCAGCCTAGGTCTTTGCTGGCACTGCTAGCCAGGGCTTAGGCCATGTCCACCAGCTGCAAAGCAGCCAAAACAGGGCTCGTGCTCAAACCAGTGTATTGCATCAGATCCCCCCCCAGAAACAGAGAGAGACACCAAATTACTCACTTCTTGGTAAAGCTGTGGCTGCCCTCTTTCATGGAGAGATTTTCGCTTCCCTCCTTGTCTTTTGGGTTTTGAATAAATAAAGGGATTTGTCAAAAGAAGAGAGGAGGAAAAAAACACCCAGTGTCCTTTCAGTGGGCAAATCAGGAGACTGTAATGCATCCAGCTGATTGCAAACCTCATCGAGACCTGGCCGTGCCTCTAAGGTCATGTTAGAAGAGAAAGGATAGTCTGGGGACAGTTCAGGGTCTGGGAGGATTGCAGCCAGTCCTGGAAAGCAGATCCCGGCCAACGAGGGTAGAGGGTGGAAGTCCTCCTCATGCCTAAGTAGTGTTGGGAAGCCCTGGTTGAGTAACCACCAGGCTGACCTGAAAGATCTGCATTTTGTCCATCTTCTTCCTCTCTGTCTGTGGTAACAAATGCCCCTGTGACCAGGATGAATGGAGAGATGGTTGTTGCTGGACTTTTTTTTTTTTTTCTCTCAAAAACAGTCAAATACGTTGGGTTTCCTTGGTTGTTTTTTCGAAGCAGAAAACCCAGACCATGGTGGCCAGAAGTTCTGTGCTATGAACTTCTCAAAACCTGACTTAGGTGCTTGCTTTCCCTCAGTTTCTCCATCTGTGAAGGGCAGGTAGAAATGCTGATGTCCTTCAGTAAGGAAAACTGTGGGCAGCATTACTTGGATTGCTGAAACCATCCAAAGGAGGTTTCTCATGACAGACCCAACTTCCTGCTTTGCAAGCCCATGCAAAATAGGTGGATTGGAGCCTGTGGATGATTAGTCAGCTGAACCTCTGTTTCCCAATCATGGAAAATCTCACAGTGAGATCCCTTCCCAAGTTCAACAGCTATGATTTGAAGGAATTGATCTCTGCCTATTACCAGCAGCACCTGAAGGACAAGAGATGTTGCATTTTTGGCTGACCAAAGCCATGTGGGCAGAGGGCCAGATCCAGCATGGCAGATGTAGCAGTTCTGCAGTTGTGGATGGTGCACCAGACACCACTGTTATGTTAGGGGTTGCCTGATGTGGAATAATTCCCTGTCATCAACTCTTCACATCCACTGCAGTTGCATCAGGGCCCAAGCAGGTCAACAAGGTCATCGGGCGGCAAACTTAAAAAGAAAATGGGAGGGTCAGTGCAACTCTTTTTGGAAGCGGTGAGATGTTCGGTGTTCTCTGTTGCCTTCCGGATCACAGACCTCTGAACTGCGGCCAGGTTGGACTCCGTGCTCTTCCCAGCAAGCACATGGCACAGCTGGCTGGCAAACCGAGTCCAGCTGGAACTGCAAAGAGCTGGCTGGCTTCCTGCTCCTCTTGCTTCTGAACCCATCTCTGGTTGGGAAGGGGGCATCTACAGGAGACTGGGGGCTTCTCCCATGTGCCAATAGGAGGTTGTTTTCTTGGTTGCTCCTTAGGGCACATGTATCTGTCGTAGATACGGGTCTCTGGTCTCTACTGGTTGACCTGTGAATCTCAGGTACAGGTATAAGCAACAGGGGAGCTCTGCAGAAGGGCTCTGTGGAGATTTGCTTCTTTTATTGCCCTTCGGTTTTTGCTTTCTATCTGTTGAAATCTTGACATATCCTTGCAGCTACAGGAGAATCCAGGAGAAATGCCCAATTTTCAGTCTCATGATAAAAACCACAGACACTGATGACCTGGCAGGAGAACAACACCCAGTAGCATTTTGTGGGTAACAATTCTGTAGCTCTGGGTACAAACTCTTAGGAAGGACTCAGCACAGAGGCAGAGATGCAAGTGAGGAGCTGCCAGGGAAAGTGAGTGAGATCTGGGCAGCAAGTGGGAAGAACTGGAGAGTCATTGGGACCGGGCACTTATTTGACTTTCCTTGGACTGCATCCAAAGCCAGTTACAACTGACATACATTTTTTTTCCACTGACTTCCATGGGCTCTGAATCGGGACCTTTGTGTCTACAGGGTTATCTCGATTTCCTGGAACTTGTACACTGTTTGAATTTACTAAGTATATTTACTGCCAGACTCCTTTCTTTTACCTTTAACTCCTGCAGTTTGACTGCAGAGAGTTCCCAGCAGCTACTCACCATGGAGCTACCATGCTATCCTGCAACAGGCCAGGTGTCTCCCAGGGGGTCCCCTTTGGGTTGGCTGCATGTAATGCAAAATCAGAAGCCCCCCAACAAGTTTTCCTCTTGCAGAAACCATCTGGAGCAGCACAAGAAGATTCAGGAGTTTCTGAAAGCATTAAATCGTTTCTTGCAGACATTTTCAAAGACACATCTCTCCAGGAGATGAGTCTGCTCTGAGTTTATCACCTGCATGAATCATTTGGGTGCTAGTTTGAGTCTCTCTAGTGCTCATGTGATCCCCGCCTTCACCTGCATCTACATCCAAATTTACATCTAATTGCCCCTCATGTACACTTAGACCTTGTCTCTTCCTGGATAATATTTCTCGTGGGAGTGCAGGAATGTGTGAGCATGAACCTCCTTCTTCCCGAGCAGTGGTGTGAGTGAAGAAGAGCATTTAAATAGCTGGATTCATCACTGCATGAAAGGAATGAATGAACATGGAATAAGTGAAACATCCTAATGGACTCAACTAGGATGTACTGGAGCTATTGCAGGCTGCTGCTGAGATATTTGAGGGAGATATATATTTTTTTTACATCAGAGTTTACCAAGTTGCAAAAAGAACCTATTTAAACTATCTTTTTGAAAGTGAAAAAGGGTGATGGTTATTCCTGCTTTGAGACGGCTGTTTCCATGCTGACAGGGGTGGCTGGGGAAGGAGAAGAACTGGGAAGAAAGTGCAGCCTTGTGCTCCCAAACCTGGCGTATGCAGAGTGACAGGGTGGTTTGGAGAGGTTGTGCCGAAGGGATGAGCAGTGTTGGAGGTGCCCAGTTGAGGAGAAGCAGGGCTGAAGCCCTGAAACTACCCTCCTTGTCTGCTTGCCATGGTCCTTCTTGGAGCCTCATCAGAGGATGGAGGGTATTGCTCTTCACTGCTTTCCCCTGGAAGTGGAGGGCTGTGAAGCCTCCAGTTTCTCAGCCTGGAGAGCAGATACAGCTGATGGACCAAGGTTTTATAGATCCTACATGAATCACTAGGAAAATGCTTTTAATCCAGATGGTATCCCCAAATCTTTGATCTCTTCATTGCAGCAAAATGCCTTCATTAATATCTACAGCACCTGCAGTCAGGTGGATAACTCGCTTTTCCACTCAATGTAGAATATGTTGACATGTTGACGTGAGAGCCCTTTTGCACAGGATATTTATTCTGTGGAGAAGGTGCTCACATGTGGGTGTGTGACCCTGGGTTGCCTTTAGACCTGAGCCTGGAGTCCAATTTGAGCTTCATTCATTTATTTTTAACTGGTAATTTGCATTTCAAAGGTTGATGAGCTTAGTACACGATTAGGTAGATATGCAGGCAAGCTTTCCATGTCACTCTCAAGGTAAATATTTCATTTATGTACATAGAGTCAAAGTACATCTTGCATATATATATAAAGAAAAAAACATATATATATCTTCACATACCCAGGGTCAAACTGCAGTTTTCTAGCAGCAAAAATACCTGCTTTGCTCCAGGTCACCACTAGCCCGGTCCTCTCCTGCCCAAGCAGTGGAGTTTCAGTGTGGACTTCTGGCATGTTGCAGTTGTGCTGCAACCCCTCTGCTTCAGCATCAAGTGATGTGGAACTGCCACTCGCTCAGGAAGCACCAGGGAGGTGTGAACACCCAGCAGGCCGCTGCCCATGCGCCGGGAGGCTTGCTTGGCTTGTGTCAGAGTGCTTCAGAGTGACACGTGTCAAGATGACCTTGTTCCCCAGCTTTCTCGAGCGCAATCTGTTTTCAGCCTGGTTTTATTTTTAAGGCCCTCATCAAACACCAAAAAAAAAAAAAAAAAAAAAAAAAGCTCACTTTTGCCAAGATAACTGCTGGCCAAAAGTCCTCTTTTACACCGAACGGCAAGTGTTGGCTTTCAGAGGGAATGTGAGAGCACTGAAACACTGATCTAGGCTGAAGCCACGGGTGTTTTAGGTACTGTGGAAATATCTGGGGTATTCAAATGTGCACAGGTAAGGCCTGCAAATGGTACAGCAGGGCTTTGCATTGGAAGAGGAGGTGGTCTGCAAGCATCTTTTGGAGCCCTGCTTGGTAAGATATTTTGGGATGTCTTCCCCCTTGTCAAAGTCCAACACCTCTATTGCAGATGTGGTCCAACGAGCCACCACATAACCACTCTCCAGGAATGTGTTGTCCCAGGCCCGAGGGCAAGCAGGGAGCTTCTGGCCAACTGGACTTAGTTTCTCCATAGACTCTCAGTTCTCTGCAGTCAGCCCCCAAAACTCCCCCTGGGCCAGCCCTAAACTTCTAAAGTTTTGGCTGCATTTTTAAAGCCGTGCACTGGCAGTTGCTCATGGATAGATGCTGGAGGGCTGGGAATTCAAATGCCAAAGAGGCTCAGAAAAACAAGGGGCTTGGAGGCAATTGCTCATGCATCTCAAGTGCACTGGTGGCTTCTGTGCTGGTCACTCTCCACTGCTTAACCACAAGTTGGTTCAATCCCGTCACCAGACTGAAATGTAAGCCTGGGATCCAGGTGTAATTGTATACTAATTCAGAGGGCTCTCTTACTTATGTATTTATTTATTTATTATTTGCTAACAGAAAAATCCCTGCTCTGCTTAGGGGCGGCTGAGCACAAAATGTTGTTTTAAGGCTGAAAGGCACAGAGTGTTCCAGGACGATGGTGTGCAGGTACGAGACGCTGCCCTACGCAGAGCAATCCACTGCCTGCAATTATTACACCAGTGATATTTGCTGCCGCTTCACACACATGTTCTACTTCTCCTGCAGTCTGAAGTTCCCTGATATTTTTATGGGGAAGGAATAAGAGCTTAAAATGTACTTTTTCTCTTTTTTCTTTTTCTTTCCCTTTCCCTAACCCCTCCCTTCCCTTTCCTTTCCATTTCTCCTCCTTCTCCTTCTCCTTCTCCTCCTCTCCTCTTTCTCCTCCTCTCCTCCTCCTCCTCCTCCTCCTTCTCCTTCTCCTTCTCCTTCTCCTTCTCCTTCTCCTTCTCCTTCTTCTTCTCCTTCTTTCTGTTTATTTAGCAAAAAGACCCTCAGTTAACTTCCTGGGAATGGTAAAGGTTTCTTCCCCCGAGGCTGCATCCCCAGCCATCCTCTGCCAGGCACTGAGTGTCCTACAGCCTCCTCTAATTCCTTCGCCTCCAGATCTGGCTCATTAGCCTCACTGCAGAGGTGCGATGTTCAAAGCACAGACTCTCCTTATGGATGTTCTGCTTCCTTGGGCAAACAGTGATTCCTAGGTGTGTCTCTTTAAAAGAAACATTAACATATTGCTATTTTGATGTGGAAGATCCCAGGATGTCTAAAGCATCCTGGAAAAAGATGTCCTGATGAAGAGGGGTCAAACCACTGCCCACCCTGTGTTGTGGAGCCTAATTTAATGTATTGCCAATTAACATAAAATTTGAAAAATGGGGCGCTGGGACATCACACCACCTGGTGAAAGATTAGGTAATTTCCTTCCCCTCTCTCCTCCAAGGTGTTTTGATTGCTACAACCATTGTGTTTCCAAGTCAGCTCATGTTCCTGGCCTTGCCTTTGGGCTGGCTTTTCCTGTTGTGAGCCTGCCCTGGCAGGGTGATGGAGTGTCCCAATTGGTGTCACATCATGGCACCCAGCCTATTCCTCGCTGCTCAAGTGACACCAACGATGTGCTGGGCCAAAGCATGGCACCGACTGCAATAAATCAGAGCCCTCTTCCCTGGGGACTCAGTCTGCAGCCCCTGAGGTTGATGTTCTGTGGAGTTGCAGGGACTTGGAGTCCTAGATGAAGGCACCGGGGCCAGCTTGTCTTTCCAAGTCTTGCTCAGATCTTCCATTGCCGAGCTGCTCAGAGAGAACCTTGTCTGACAGCAGGGAGCTGAGCAGTCTTGAACAAGACCATCAGAGGGTTCAACCAGGTGTCTGCCATCTGTCTTCCCTGAGGGCTCAGGAGCCTCTTCAGTGCAATTCTGCAGTGGAGCAGTTGGGACAATCCCACACTATCTCCATTATTTTATAAACCTCAGCATTTCTATCCCCTTGACTTGTGCATGCAGACCCATGGCTGCATGAAACAAATTGCTTGAGTCACGCTGTTACTTCAGGAGATGCTTTATTTAAGCTTCAAAAAGATGACAGCGAGCCCATCTGGTCCTGATACTCTACAGAACGGTGTAGCACCATTCTGTTAGGCAAGTGGCACACTGCACAGCTTGCTTTGAGCTGGCACCAAAAGTCTCTTTCAACCACTGCTGGAAAACTGGAACATCCTTTTTCAGGAGGAGGAACTGGCCAAGCAGGATGTACGCCTGGAAAGAGAAATAGAAGAGCATTTATTGGCCCACAAATACCATCGTAAGAAACATCCTGCTCATGTGGCCCACATTAGCCTCTCTGAAAGCCATGGATTTGGGGCTGTGATTTGGAATGGCTCATCCTTCATCAGGTCCACCCGATTTCTCTCCCAAAAGGCCGCCAGACCTGTGGGCCTTTAGGCCCAAGTTTGACCTTTAGGGACAAGTTTTATCTAATCTCTTGAGGGAAGGAAGGATGCAGCTATGAGCTATATCTGCTCACAGGACTCCTGGAACTACCATAGGAGTGGAGACAGGAGCAAGCAGGATGCAAAAACCTCCTTCTTGGTTAATCCTGAGTGCCATGGAGAGCAGAAACTGCTTGAAGAGCCAGACTGATCATGCATGCACCTGGGAGGCTGAAGCTACTGTAAGACTTAGTGGGTCTCATTGGTGTCAAGCCTCATCCTCCGAGGACATGTCCAGAGGACCAAAATTATGGGTTAATGAACATTTACTGCTAGCTGAGCCATGGGAGGTGCTGCTGCATTTTCACAACTGTCTCTCTGAGAAAATAAGTTCAAGTAAATTCTGAAAACTTAAAAAAAAAAAAAAGTTTAGGTATATTTTGCTTAGTGCATCTCCAAAGACACTTGGAGGAACTACTGAGCCACAGATACTTGATCTTCCTCTTTTACCTAGTGCTTATCATCATGTCTTCAAATAGCCTGGAGCAATTGGCCACCACATTACAGCGGGAGATCTTTTATGGCCAAGAGGGGAGAGGAAAGGATGCCACAAGAGCTAATGTTCTCAATGAGACCACTGGGAAAACAGGCAGTGGCGGGGAAGGAAAGAAAGAGGTTACCTTGTCAAAACCTTCTGCAGCTAGTTTAGATCCAAGCTCCTCATCAATGCCGTCTACTTCTGTAACAGTCTTATTTCCCATGGGCTCAGAGACAAAGTCTTTGAACTTTTGGCTTCTGGTTGCCATTTCTGTATGATGGAGTGGCTGGAAACATGAGGTAAAGAATAACCTAAAGCCATCAACCCTGCAGCAGGATTAGGTGCAGTTCTAGTTCAAATGTAGTTTCAGAAGTCCAAGGTTGGCCAGGAACCTCTGGAGTCACACAGCCTATGATGCCTCTACCACTGACAAGTGTGCTCTCATTAACACCCCTGCTCCATCTCTGCGGGGATTAGGGGTTTTGTGCTCACACATCCCATGGGAAGCAGCTTCTGGGTGCCTAGTCTTGGTGGCTGAAAATGGGCGATTTTTGCAACATCTTGTTCCCTGCCTGCACCACCTCTTAGCTCACTTAACCCTTTGCTCTTCTTGGCATGTTTCCCATCCTGTTCCTTCTTGACCTTCATTTTGGTAAGCTGAATAGCTAAACTCTTGCTTCCCTTCAAAACTTGGGTTCTCCATTCCTGTCTGGCCTCTATGCCCTTCCCATCTCCTGGTCCTGCATGGATTTGCTTCCTCTTTTGCATATGCGCAGCCAGAATCTCATCCCCAATGCAGGAGAGGTCCTAGAGCAACATTGTTGGAAATGCTGCAGGATTTCTGGGATTCCGGGCCTGCATTTGTCTTTCTTGGGCCTTGAATACCCCAGTCTGAGCACACTCAGATCCTTCTTTCCCTCAGTCAGCTCCTGGGTATGGATTCCCTGCCCGTAGTATCCAAACTGCATGACTTGCTCATTTGCTTACCTGATTGCTTGTCCTCTTCGTCTGCCCGCTCTCCTCATAAGATATTCCACCCCTTCTCTGTCTTAGACGAAACCCATCTGTCCATAGGTCTTGCATTACGCCCCAGGTGACTGTAAATAATTGTTTTCCTATGTAACCGTCACTCCTATTGCTGGGGTAGAGGACTCAGGTTCATGTCTCGCTCCAAACGCGATTTGCAAGCTGCAGAACTCAACAGCCAACGACGGTGGCACCACCTCTGGAGCTCACACATGGCATCTCAGCACTTGCCCCCAGCCCCCCATACATCCCCAAACTGGGCACCCCCTGAGGTCCTGGTTTCCACTAAAACTCAGTCTTGTCTCTGGAGTGGCCCTGTCCTGGGCAAATATAATGCCTGTGTTCCAGCAGGTAAACTGTGGTTTTTTACACTGGAGAGGCAGGCTGGGTAGGTTCATTTTTTGGCGAGGTTGCTACCAACTGCAGGGAGGGCTCCGCTGCTTAAAGGCAAAGGCTGTGAGGAGCCATGTGGACCTCCCAGCATGACCTCCCACCTCCCACCCCAGGTCTCCATAGTTAGTGCTGGTGACCAGTCCTCCCACACCACCAGCTTTGGGGCATCTCACAGACCAGAGGCTCTTAAGGCTTGGATGGAGAAGCCTTTCCATGCTAAAAAAGTCCTTCCGAGACATCAGCTTGTCCTGTGAGGTCACTGCTTGTCTCATAACCAGGAGGGAATGCCTGGAGCTCACCTGAGCTTTCACCCACATCCCCAGGCCTTCAGCTCGGGAATGGTGCTGAACGCACAGCATGAAGACAGTTCTTTGGGGCTGCTTAGCTCCATGGTCCTGGCCTAGGAGCTCTGGAGATTGACCGAAAAAAAAAAAGGGACAAGCAGTGGTGTGTCTCGCTCCAAAAGCAGATGCACTGAGTGTCTTAGCTACACAGTCACGTGGTGCCTTTTCTAATGCAAAGCTTGGCCCTGCCACCAGAGAAACACGTGCAAGGAGTGTTGTGACCATAATCCAGGAGTTGTTGCTATAACTTCTCTGTGGTTGCACTGCAGTCCTGTGTCGTGCTTAGCTGCAATATCCACTTTGAATTTCCACTACTGGAGCAAAGCTGCTGCTTATTAAATCCAGACCAGCAAGCATTTGGCAAAGCACGTGGACTGGGAGGGCCTGCCAGGGAGCAAAGGGGAGGCCAGATGTACTGGTTCCTGCTTTTATAAAAGCAGAGGCTCCTTCCAGCACCTCCAAAGGGAGGAACAGTGGACGTGAGGCCACTTAGGATCAGCCCAGCTCATGAATAAAGCAGCGACATCAGTCAAGTCCAGAGCAAAGGGCACTTCTGCTCTTGTTCTTACCCAATTTTGAGGCATGTTTCTGTACTTGGTAAGTGTCCTGCTGTGCGAACAAGGATGATCAGCATGTCTCTACCTCCCCAAGACCTCAATTTCAGTCCTCCCATAACAAAATGCAAACCATGCCTGTTGTCTGCATGTTAAGCCACCGACTGGATTTGGATTGTGCTGGGCATGTTCATGGTCCCTGCTCAGTCCTGGGGAGGATTTCACTGTCCTTTCTGCACCATTGGGCCTGGACCTTCAGGAGGAGCAGGGCTGGGGGCCCTCTGGGAAGCCAGCAGACCGTTCCCCTGCTTTGCAATGAGGTTTGTTTGATGACTGCTGAGGAGAGCTAAAAATATCCCCATGATGGTTATGAATTTAGGATAACTAATACATCCAGTGGAGAGATTTGGAGCCATTCCAGGGCTAAACAACAGCTTCTTCACCAACAGCCAAAGATTTGTGGATGCAAAAATAACTAGGGATGAAAAGTCTCAAATTGGAGCAAGTCATTTTCGAATCAAACCAAAGAGAAAATTCCTAGTGGTGAGGATGGTGATGGATGATTGCCAGCACTCTGGTGGTTTTAAGAACAGGGTACACAGACCTCTGGCAGGGTTGGATTGGCCTGGATGCTCTTTCTGGGCAAGAGCTTGGGCTCCATGTGTTGTTGAGGTCCTCTCCCAGCTCTGTTCATACCCAGCCCTGCTCTGATCATGAGGGAAGAGACCCCTTCACTAACTCCTTGGGACTGATAGTTGCTACAGGTTAAGCACGAAGGACATCGTAGTGTAGATTGCTTCCCAGGAGGGCAAAATTTCCACCTCAGTCCTGGTGGAAAAACACAGCAAGTAGGGAGAACTCCTTGGACTAACTAAACACCTCCCGTACCGTGCAGACCACACAAGTCATGTGCCTTGACCACGCTAAAACAGCCAACTGCAAAAGCCAGGGATAGCTGCAAGACTTGTAGCCTCTTCACCTCAGTGTGACCTCAGCTTCAGGGACAGACGACTCTGTTCCTTCCCCACACTTATGGATCCAAAATACAACCTGGGAAGAAAGAGGTGGTGCTGTCCTCATGTCATTATGGGATAGGAGACCCAGGTTCGAATCCCACAGGGTCTGTTGGGCTTAGGCTTGAACCTATGCCATGCATTCTGCCATACATGCTCCTTGTTGCTCTTCATTGCTTAAGCCAACACTCATTGAGTCATTTGGCCAGTGAGAACAAGAATGATCCCATCTCCCAATGGTCAGGGCACTTGGCTGTCCAGAGCAGCAAAGTCCTTGGAAGGTTTGAGCAAGATCCTTGGAGGGTTCAACCAGCTGGTGATCTTGAGAAGACTGGAGCAGGATTAATTCCCAGACTGTTGCGTCTTTGCCTGAAGGACTGAACACTGGGTCTGCTTATTGCCACCCTTTCTCACGGGTGCTGAGAATTGAAGCATTTGTGCCTATTTCAGGACCTGCTCTAGACACCGCATTATCATACTTAGTCGAAACGTTTCTCCATTAGCATATTTTCCCTCTTCTTCCAGCACATCTGCTTGTGTGAAACAGTCACTTATTCTCCTTGCTGTTGTGTCAAGACGTGCCAGGCTGTGAACGAGACCTGCTGCCCTTCGCCGTCCTGCTTCAATAGCATGGCTTGTTTTCCAGGAGCGGGGCGAAGATGCCGATGTCAAGTCCGGGGAGGCCACTGAGCGCAGCCCTTCACCCGGTAAAACACAGCAACATTTTAAAACTGCCTCTCTCCTAAGCTGCACCAGATTTTGTTCTGCTGAAATGCTGAACCATGATGTGCCAGAAGGAAAAGGAAGGAGCTGGCTTGGTGCTTGGTGGAAGTTGTGGAGATGGAGAGACGTGTTCCTGCCCAAGCCCAGGGCTTTTGCATGCTTTGTATGTTTTGGGATAAAGAGAGCAGCTAATGCAATCTCTCTTCTAGCACACTTTTTGTTAGCCACTAGCTTAGGGGTGCTGGCTGGTGGGGTGGTTCATTTTGGAGGCAGGATCGTGAGGAGATGTACCTTTGGCCAGACTCAGGATGCCTCTTAAGTGCTTACGACACAGACAAGATATAACATTTCCAAAGGGTGGTCTCTCTCTTCCCCAATCCTAATAACTCATCTCTTCAAATCTGAATGTGCCTTCCCTCTCTCCCTTCCTCCTTTCCCTCCCTCCCTCCCTCCCTTCCTCCTTCCTTCGCTACTGAGGCATCTAAATCATTTCCACATATCCAGATAACTTGTCTCCTCTGGTACAAACAGGCACCAGCATCATGCATCTCATATGTCTTCATTTCCACCATGGGAGGTCACCGTCAGGCCAGGAGACATGCAGAGGGCATGGGTCCAGGGGACAGCCAGGATGCTGGGTGGTCCTGGGCATCATGGGCAGCTCTGGGCACGACTTTGGCCTTGCTCTGGGCATGGTGGGTCATGGATGAGCCTCTGCAGGGTGCAGAAATGCATTCCCAGACTGGTGGGTGCGAAAATGCAGTCCATGTCCAGATTTGCCCATTTACGTGTCCTATGGTCTTGGGGAAGACTCCTGCTGTGTTCAGGACCTTGGTCTTCAGAGTTTGGTCTCTTGTGATTCCCATGTCCAGCTCTTGAGATGGGTCCAGCAGGCTGGCCAGTATTTCCATCCTTTGTCTGGAAACTCCTCAACTTTTCCATCCCTTGTCTGGAAACAACTCAGCTTTCCCATCCATTCATTGAAACATTCTTCTGAAGTAGGAGACCGCTCTGTCTTACAGGCAGGTTATCTCACCTTGACTTTACTCCCAAGGACAACAGGTAGGACCAGCTCCCCAGCTGGACTGCGGGAGCAGGCTGGAACCGCTGGGTCCTGCTAGCCGAATGGAAGAGCCTAATGCTGAGGCCAGCACTTCCCTGGCAAATACAACATGGGCAAAGGTCTGCAAGATTTCCCCAGCTCAGTACCAGCTGTGTATACTCAGGAATGACTTATGATCCTTTTATTTCTGACTTGGAATTAGGTTCGTAGAAGCATGTTTGCCTCTGTACTAACTCAGCACAAGGGCTAAATCCAGCCTTAATCCTGAGTGAGTCTTTGAAGTGGTGGGAAAAGGCAGGGTGACACTGGTATCCCGCACTGCTTTATCTCAAGCTGACTGCTCCTTTCCCATCTGGCATGTTCAATCCTCAGCCGGGTTGCCAGCAGCTGAGCTTCAAGGGAGCTCTTGAGCAACACTGCTAGTTGGGGCCAGGGAGACATCTGAGGAGCCCCAAGAGACCTTTCAGGATGGAGATGTGACCATGAGGGACCCCGAGACGGCCTTGGGAGAGAGCAGGGCCCTTTCTTCCCTCCCAGGGCTACTGCTGACCTTGAGTGTAGTTGATCCCACCTCATGCAGTACCTCCAGCTTGCCCAGGTCATGCAACCACCAGACAGGGATCGTGGGTTAAGCTATGTGGGGGGCCAACAAAAGGAACACTCCAACGCTGGATTACAGAATGGATGAGGTTGGAAGGGACCTCTAGAGATCATCTAGTCCAACCCCCCTGCACATGCAGGGTCACCTAGAGCACGTGGCACAGGACTGCGTCCAGGCAGGTTTGGAAGATCTCCAGAGAAGGAGACTCCACAATCTCTCTGGGCAGCCTGTTCCAGTGCTCTGTCACCCTCACAGTAAAGAAGTTCTTCCTCACATGGAGATGCAACTTCCTGTGTTTCAAATTTAAAAGCAAAGCAAAACAAAACCTTGAAATTCCCAAAGCCCTTATCATTAGTTGGACATCCCCGCGGAGCTTCTGATCCAGAAGAGCACGGAAACGAGGCCCTCTCCTGCGAAGCGCCACAGCTTCCCGGATGGACCAGGGAGCGCCGCGAAGGCCGCGGGCGCTTCCCGCTTCCTAGAGGCTCCGCAGCCGCCGAGCCCCCCGCGCGGCCGCCCGGAGCCCCCGGCGGCGCCGCCGCGACTACGGTCCCCACAATGCCCCGGCCCGGCCCGGCCCGCCCCGGCCCGCCCCGCCGCGCGCACGGGCTCCGCGGCGGCGGCGCCAGCGAGGGCGGTGCCGGCGGCGGGGCCTCGGCGGGCAGCGAGCGGCAGAAAGTGCCACGACTGACTCCGGACGGCAGCGAGGTGGGTCCGCGCGCGGCGGGCGGCCCCGCGGCCCCGCCGCCTCCCGGCTCGGCCCGGCTCGGCTCGGCCCGGCCCGGCCCGTCGGGGCTCCGCGGCGGCGCCCGCTGCCCCGCACCGCGGGGGTCCCGCGGGGCCGGCGGCGCCCGCTGTCAGTGCGGCGGCGGGTGGGGGGGCGCGCACCCCCGCCGGTTTCTCTAGCTTTTATTATTTATTTATTTTAAAAATCCTTATTATTATTTAATTCGCTCCCAATTTTGGTGCTTTCCGCTTTTTGTTTCTTTTTCTTTCCTTTTTGCTTTTTCTTTCCTTTTTTTTTTTTTTTTTTCCCGGCCACGTTTGCAGCTGGCTCGGGGCGGGGGGCTCGGGGCGGGGAAGCGCCGGGGCGGCCGGACGGGGCGTCCGCGCGATGCGGCGGGCGGATGAATGGACCGGCACCGGCACTGGACAGGAGCCGGAACCGGGACCGGGACCGGCACCGGGACCGGGGCGCTGCGGAATGGCGACGTGTGCGGCTGGCCGGGGAGGCGCCCTGCCCCGTGCCCGCACCCGCCGCATGATGGACGGAGCCGCCGCCTCCTCCTCCTCTTCCTCCCTCCCTGCCCCGGGACAGCGCCGGCCCCCGCACCCGGCTCCCCCTTCCCGCATCCATTGCAGCGCTTCAGCCTCTCGTGGATTTTTTTTTACTCTTATTGTTACTTTATATTATTATTACTTTATTATTATTGTTACTCTTATTATTATTACAATTATATTTAGCAAACTCTCTGCCGGACCCTGGGAGGTGGAAATAAAGTCCCTCCGCTGCTCCTTTCCCTCCCAGATAGCCACGTACCCAAGAAAGCTGAGGCCGTTCCTGAGGGAATATGACCTCTTGGCTGCTAGGGATATGCCGGAGCGAGGGACGGGAAGGGGATGCGGGTCCGTTCCCTGGCACGGAGCTCGGAGTTGCTTCCCCAGGACCCACGGGATGGTCCCGTGCAGCCCTGCTCCCCGTGGAGCTCTGCGCTGCGCTCAACATCGTCGCCCCGCGCTCGCCCGGGCCGCTTGCAGCCACCGCCATCTGTTCCACATATTGGAAGCAAATTCCTCTTGACCGTAGCCGAGAGCCAATCTTGTGAGATCTGGTGAGGTGCAGTCGCAAAAGGTCGCGGTTATGAGCGTTCCTTTTTCTTTAACGGGGCAAAAAATACATAGATACGTGTCTCCAAGCTCACTCCTGGCCATCATTCATGGCCACGCGAAGCCACCCAGGAGCTCAGCAGCAGCAGGGGCTCTTGCTGGGTGCAAAGCCTGGGCAGAGAGAAGTGTGGGGAGAAACGTGGTGGACTTTTCCGCGAGCCCAAGGAGCTTGGGACTATCCTGAAGGATAGGAAGATGCAGCTGCGCTGTGGTGCTACTACCCGCAGTGTCTTTTACACAGAGAGGTGTTTCCTGCTTTTTTTCCACTAAGGTTTGAGAAGAGGAACTGTGGAAAGCTGCAGTTTCTGCTTTCCTGCTACAAGAGCTCACCAAAAGCTCACATACCTGCCTTAAAGCCAGGCCGTAGCCGCTCCTGAGGTAACTGCTGGGCTGAAGGTGTCACCTAGCGCCTGCACTCACTGCTACCTGCCATGAGGAGCGAGGGATGCACCGTCCTGCATCCCGAGGATGCGCTGAAGCAGGTCCTGCTGGAGGCACCCTGCCTTCCTAAATGTTGTCTCCATCCTTTGCAACAGGGCGCAGGGAGAGACCTCAGGAGAATGACCTGGTGCTTGGCCTTTTATCTGCTGCCCTCTGAAATGTTGGCTCCCTGCTGCTGGGGGAGCCCTGGCCCCACTGATGGCCCTTTCCTCGCGCTGGCTTTTCGCAAGGGTGGCTTCAGAGCTGGGCAGGAGACAGGACTTTGTTTCCCAGGACCATCATTTCTTTTGGAGGGATTTCTGAAATGGTCCCTTCGTTCTCACAAGTGCTTCCCCCTATGTCCTGCAATGGGAATTTGACACTGAGCTGAGAGGAGCTGAGATCTCAGCCTGGAAACTTTTTGTACTAAAAAGTGCTTTCAGACTATGCAAACCCCAGCTGCATGACCCAAGATTTCTGTTTCTCTCCTCTCCGGTGCCCACTTGCCTCTTTTCCTGTATTAACTTGAGCTGCTGCTTTGATGCTGTGGCAGAGTGCAAGTCTTGGCTTGAGGTGGAGCATCTTTCCTTTTCCCATTTGAAGCATTTCTAAATGCGGGTATTGACAGTGCACATGCTTTTCCTTATAGTGCACATGTTTTTCCTTGGCTGTGCAAGGAAATAGAATTTCTGCAATGCTACAACCTGTCTCTTCCTTTGCTCCTGCCTCACAGTTCACCTGGCTGCTTTAAACCCCCTTGGATGGAGGTAAAAGTCTCCAAGATACCAAATTCCTGTGGATTTCATAGAAGTGTTTGCAGAGAGGAGGAAAACCTGGACAGGTGGGAAGGCTGCATCGTGGGTTTGGCTCTTGCAGGTCTTTGGCACAGGCAACTTCAGGACGCTGAGACTGTTCCAATTGTGCTGTGCCTTTGTTAGTGCTGGGAATGGTCCTGCAGTTCCCTAAAAATGCCGTGCTTTGCTGGCTTTGCTTCCTTATGGCTTGTGGGGGTTTTGCTTGGGGCAAGTGGAGGTGACTGCAGGCTCCAGAGTGGCTGGGGAAGCCTGTTCTTCTAGGCTGGGATATTTGGAAATTTGGTGGATAACTAGGAAAAAAAGAAAAGGTTGAAGGTTGAAGAAAAACTCCTCTCTCTTCAAGATTATGGGTGTATCTGGCCATGCCGATTCAGAAACAAACTTCCAGCCCTTGGAAAGGCAAAGACTGAAGCTCCTTGGGGGGAAGGCAAGGTCAGGAAGTACCAAGGCAGAGCTTTGCTGCCGTCGTTAACGTTGCCCTATGTTGCTTCTTGCATTTATTCATCAAGAAGACATTTTTTTTTCTTTTTACCCTCAAAATGCCATGTCCAGTCTGCTTTAATTTAAATGTACGTGGTGTCTCGTGACCTGCCGTCGCTTCTGCCGTCGGAGCGATACGCTCTTCCTTGCAGAGCTGTCGGGGCCGAGTTGTGCCTGGTCTCGGCTGCGAGGGAAACTCTGCTGGTAGAACTTGCTCCATGGAGCCGCCGGGGGACCTGGGTTTGTGCCGTGGCCTTTGAAGCCTGCCGAGGGCCAGCTGAGGGGTCCTTGCTTCCCCTTTGCTGTGACAGGGCTGCTGCAGCGAGTGCTGCTCGCTTGGCAGTTCTCACTCTCCTTTTGGACTTTTTCACAGCAAGGGCATGTGTGGAATAGCGGTGGTGCCAAATTCCGGCTTTCCAAGTCCCATCCGATGGCATTGGCCACCTGCGAGTAGCTGCAGAGGTTTTGTGATTTTGCCTGGCTGAGCCTCCCTTTTCAGCAGGGCAGAGGTGTCTGCAGCTTTGGAGGGGCACGTGGAGAGCCCCTTTCCCGCGCTGAAGCCTCGCTGACATTAGCTTAGCAGATTTTTCCTTGTCACGGTGTTTTGCTCAGCCAGGAAGGACCATTTTGTGCTAATCTGCATTGCTATCTCGCACTGCTGTAAAACCCCGGAGGAGACAAGGTGCAGTGGGTTTTGCTGTGGCACATCGGGCGAGACGCCCCGCTGGGAGCGCGCGGCTCTGCCGGCTCCGGCCACCGCACGATGCCCTGTTCCCTATGGAGAGGGAGGGCCGGACTGCTGGTGGAAACCCCCATCCCAGGCAGGGGAAGGTCTCCACTGGCAGCTCCTTTCGGCTCTGCACGGCCTGCTTGGACTCTGTGAAGAACCTTGGTGTGTGTGGCATGTCTGGAGCAGTCGTCTTCAGTGCACGGTTGCTGAGAGAGCAGGTTGCTGCGGCGCTGCTCCTGCATGCTCTCTTTTAACACCTTTTCTGTAACGTGTCACCATGATGCCAAAAATACCCTTGAGGTCTCTTTTTTTTCAAGAGCTGAGGTTTTGAAAAGATGCTCCTCTGCTTGTTTTGGTCTCACCTTCCAGCCCTCCTCCTCTACCAGCTCTCCCACCCTCCAATCCACAGCCCTTCGAAGAGGAAATTTGATAGTGTTTGCAATTCAGTGTGGGGATGAGAACTGCTGCTAGCCAAGGGCTTTCTGCCTTTTCTCCAAGATGGCAAGAAAATGCAGCTTTGCATGGCCTGGAAAGTGCCTCTTCTTGCGTTGCCCATCTTTGGCATCCCTGCCTGAGAATTAGTGAGCACTCTCATGGCCATGGGAGGTTTTGCACTCTGAGAAACACATGAGTGGAAAAGTAGGGAAGAGATTGGTTTAGAAACACAGGACATGGTTTAATTAGCAATGGCTAATTAGCACTGCATCTCTGTGTAGTGCGGGAGAGCCACTTGGCATGTGGCATCCCCAACTCGTTGTTCTTGAGACAAGCTATGTGTTCAGGAATGGCTGTTAATGCGGCGTACAGATGCCAAGGATTTTTGGTTGGTTGGTTGGTTTGGTTTTTGTCCTCCTCCCCCTTTTTGGGTGCTTCTCGAGATTGCTACAGTCATTGAAATTACAAACTGGGAATAGGCAACATGGTGGAAGAGCCCTGACTCGTGGATATGTAGGCAGGTTACTCTTCCCAGAGTATGTAGTTCTCAGTGCAAGATGCCATTTGGAAACACAATGTTGACATGAAACTCACTGCTCTGGGCCACTGTGTCTTTGGGGTTTTCTGCACTAACTGTCATTTTGGTGTCTTGCAGGCACAGAAGAATAAGGCAGAATGGATGTGTACGACCCTCAGACACTGGGTGTTATGGTCTTTGGAGGTTTCATGGTGATATCAGCCATTGGAATCTTTTTGGTGTCCACCTTCTCCATGAAGGAGACATCTTACGAGGAAGCCTTGGCTAAGCAGCGCAAAGAGCTTGAGAAGACCCAGCAGCACAAAATGGAGAAAAAGAAGAAAGAGAAACCTGTTGAGAAAAAAGGAAAAGCAAAGAAAAAGGAAGAGAAACCCAATGGAAAGATACCTGAGCAGGAGCTGGCTCAGGAAGTGACAGACTCTCCCAAGGATGTAGTTCTTGAGCCTGTGGTGGTGTCTGAGCCTGCAGTTATTGAGTCTCCTGTTGCAGCAGTGTCAGTGGCCCCTCAGGAAAAGGAGAAGCCTGCACCGTCTCCTAAGGAAAAGAGGAAGAAGGAGAAGAAGGTGGCAAAGGTGGAGCCTGCTCCGAGTCCGGTGTTGGCCTCACCTCCTGTCAGTGTCCCCAAGAGTTCCCCAGTCTTGGAGGTGACCTCCAAGGAAGTGCCTGTTGTGGCTGTGCCACCAGTTGGCACCCACCAAAGTGCTCCAGTCATCAACTCAGTTGCTGTCAAGAAAGCTGATGCTCTTGCCGCTCATGAGGAGCAGAAGCCTGATGGAGCTGGCAAGAAGAAGGCTGCATCCAAGAAGAAGAGTGAGCCAGGTAAGGCCAAGTTCTTCTGGCTATGTCCTCATTGAGTAAGCAAGCAGAGTATCCTGGTGCTGTTGAAACAGAGCTGCCTGTCCTGAGACATCTTCGTTCTTCTGTTGGAAGACGTGTTGTGTTGGAAACGTGGCGTCTCTAGAAGGACCATGTCTGTTGAAATGGCCCAGGTGCACAGAGTGCACTTGCCCAGGTGGCTGGGAAGACTGGAGTTTTCTCTGGAGAATAAGAAGTTGAAGTCAAAAGCTTGCTAGCCTTCCACAACACAACACAACCCGTGTTGCAGAGTCAGCTAGCAGTTTTTGCATCTGTGTTTCAGAAAAGGACTTGCTACTCAGCCAGATTTGGGGAGCTTTGTGCCTGTAGGTCTCCCAGAGCAGATTAAAACCGTTGAATCTGTTTGTTTGAGGAAAGCATTTTACTAAAGGCCAGCTCCACACAGGAATAAGTTTTGAAATTGTTGAGCTCAGGAGCAGCCACTATTGGAGGGTGCTGCAAAGATGGTGTTTGGGTCTTCAGGGTCATGTCCTCTGCTCTGTTACAGATGACAATTCTGACACAAATGGTTTGGGATGTTTTTTTCTCATTTAGTTTGTTTTTAGCCTTTTACATTCCAAGGAGAACTTGCTCGCAAGGCGTTAACATGTACTGGGATCTAGGGTCATCTGCTGTAATGGTGGGACCCAAGATTGGCTGAGTCCCTGGTCTTGACTTCAGCCCTGATTTGCTTCCCAGACTTGGGATTGTCTTTAGTGCCACATGTCAGCATGGGTTTAAAGAGACGTGATTTATTGCGGAGATGAAGGGCGCAATCTCAAACCCTGCAACATTTGGACCTGCACATGAGTATTCAGGCCAGGAGGATGCTCAAGGTTATGTAGGAGCATCTGGTCACTGTAGGGCAAGAGCCAAAACAGAGTGGGTTTTGATGGAGAGAGGTTCTCCCACATCTGATGACCTGCCTAGAAGAAAGGGACCAGCTTGCAACAGGGAAAGCAGCCACAAACACCTGCTCGGCAAGGAGTATGGGGAGCTCAGTCTAGCTGCCTACCCATGCTGATGGCCCAGGTCATCACATGTAGCAGAGTCTGTGTGCAGAACAGGAGGGAATTACAGGTAACTTTAGAAGTAATGATGACCCTGAGTAACCCTCTGTTGCTCTGACCTGGAGGTTGAACCTGTTTATTTAATTAATTAATTATTTTTCCCCTCTACTGGAGCTTTTAGCTCAGATAGATAGACACTTCTTGGGGAAAACATCAACCCTGGGGTTAGAAGAAAGCAATCTGGGCAGGTGTTTTTGCTCTCAGGTATGTCTTAAGATCATGAACCAGGTGGGTCTTGTTGCTTACTTGCTGGAAAAGTTGTGAGTGCACTGACTATCATGGGCTGAGTTTTGGGTTTTTTTTTCTTTCTTTGCCTCCAAGCTCTGAAATACTGGTAGTGGTGGGATATACTGGTGGGAGCTGATGTCTGGCACAGGAGAGCTAACCCTGCAGCTGACTCGGGCTCCTGCCACTCTCTGCAGTCACCCTTCCTCGGTGTGATGGGGTTGTGAGATGCACATATTCAGAGACAGTGATGGGAAGGTTATGCTCCGCGCTGTGCAATTTCTGAACCTGCTGCTATACGGCTCCCAGTCATAGGAGCCTTGGTCTCAAGAGGTGGATTCAAGAGACCTTGGTGTTAATGGCTTTAAAGAATGAGGACTCATTGAAGTCCAGTGCGTTTTTCTTTCCTTTTTTTTTTTTTTTAATGAGCCAATGAATACAGGTTGTTTTGAGAAGAGCAAACACATTGGATTGTAGGTACTGTGGAATAACTCTTAAAACTCTCTCCGTCATGACCTTGTGCACTGTGGTGCTACAAGAGCACTGCAGTCCTGTTATGGATTACACGATGCTACCTGGCTTTCCCAAGCTCACAGAGGAGTAGGGAGGCTGTGGGATATGCATCATTCCCTTCACAAAGAATTGGAGCAAGCCTGGGAGCGGGGGGAACACCAAGCTCCACTCAGCTCCACTCTGCAAGGTGGTTTTGTGGATCCTTCAGAACTTCGGATCCTTCCTGGCCTGACAAACCTCTGACCTGTTGTGTTGGTGAAGCGTGTCCAGCCGTCATTCAGTTTGTTTCGTGGGTTGGACATGACCTGTAGTAGCATCAGACAGAAGTGATCGATGACCTCTGAAACACATTTGTGCAATGAGCATAGTCTGTTCTCTAGCACTTCTTACATTGCTGTCATGTGTAGAGGTGATACTGGATCAAAATGTCAGTTGTGTGGTTGTATGGTTGAGGCCAGCTAAGGTATTGAGCTTAAAATGGGGGAGTGTGACTCAGCCTTGCCACTGGTGTGAGTGGTCTCAATGGCTCCTTGTTTCTCTTCAGCACCTGTGGACTCGGATGGGCCCCTCTACCTGCCCTACAAGACGCTTGTGTCCACCATCAGCAGCATGGTGTTCAGTGAGGGGGAGGCCCAGCAGCTGATCGAGATCCTGACGGACAAAGCAGGCATCGTGCAGGATACCTGGCACACGGTAGGGCTCAGGGCCAACAGCCACCTGGAATTGGCTCTTAGGACCTTAGCTCTCAACTGAGACCAGGACTGGGATGTGAGGTATCAAGTGAAGGAAAGCTTTGGGTTTCCAGGCAGGTTGGGTGGTCTGCTGGCTACAAAACCAGGAGGGCATTCTGGAGGATAGAGGGATGGATCCTTTAGGATGCCTGTCTTGCAGGTTAGGTGGCTCGTGCATGCAGGGGCAGGGAAAATGGGGTGGATTTGGAGGTTCCCATTAACACGCTCTCTCGTGCTCCTAGGCAACACAGAAGGGTGACCCAGTTACTGTCCTAAAACGCCAGTTGGAGGAGAAGGAAAAACAACTTGCTGCCGAGCAAGAGGACATATCTGCTGCCAGAAACAAGCTGCGGGAGCTGAGCAAGGTGAGCATTGCATGGCCCTCCCGAGGTCCCTGGCATGGGCTCTCTCTTCTACTGTAGTCATCTTGACTTGCTCCAGCTCAGCAGAGAAGTCCTGCTAGCGTGCAGCAAGACAGCCAGCCCCTGCTTGCAGTCCTACCTGGAGACAGAGCCCAGCTGCTCTCTGGGCCCTGTATCCGTCCTAAAAAGTGGTGGTTCAGAGCATGTATGGGGCCTGCAAGAAGTGGGGAATGGTACTTTCTTCAAAAGATTGCACCTTGGCTCAACCTCATATTAAATGTTGAAATCGGAATAAATTCCTGCACCTTGATGTGGCCCTGTGGTTGCTGCGTCGTTGGCCTTGGCTGATGGGATGCGGTCAACCCCTTGGTGGGAGAGGAGGGTAGAAGACCAACGTTCTGTATGTCCCTATGAGCTATGAAGCAAGCTTTCCTCTAGTGTCCTCCTTGAAGGCAGTCTAGTGTCCTTCAATCCCAACCTGGGGATGTCCCTTTCTTTTCCTGCTCGGTGCTAGGTGGTGTTTAATATAACACATATTGATCTGAAAAAAAAATCTAGGCTGTATTACTCCTCTCTCTTAGCTGGCTCAGTGTGGAACAACAGTGGCATCCAGTGGCCACAGAGCCCAAAACAAAATAGAGGAAGAAATGTTAAGTGCTCAACAATATAGCTTGGCCATGCTCTTTTGACATGGGGCTTCACGACCTGCTTGTAGCTCTGAAATGGCTCAACTTTTAAGTCTTCCGAATGAGGAGGCCTGGTTTTGTGTTTCCTTAAAGCGAGCAAACTCAAAGCAAGTGCTGAGCACTAAGCAGATGGCTTCTCTCCTCGAAGGAACTCGCGGCGGAGAAGGCCAAGGCGGTGGCCATGGAAAGCAAGCTGAAGGAGCAGCTACTCGCTCGCGAGCGGGAGATCGCCGCCGTGCAGGCCCGGATGCAGGCCAGCTACCAGGATCACGTGAACGAAACGCAGCAGCTCCAGGGAAAGGTGGGCGGCACGTTGGTCTTCTGGCTGGGGGATGGTTTTTGGTGCACGGAGAGCTTTTTGGATGAGATTGGGAAGGGTGGCAGGGTCTCAGAGAAGGGAAGAGAGCTCGTGGTGCTCAGTCTCCCAAAAAGAGCTTTCCTGAATGTGCAACTGCAGTGACAGAGGCCTGGAGCATGGTTGCTCCAACAAGATGCCCCTTCCTGGGAGATTTTGGCTGTGTGAAGGGAAGGGGTGAGGTCCCAAGTACTGGTGACTTCAGGGACACCTCTTGAGCAAAGGCAGTTCTTGGGGGCAATCTTGTTTTTTGGTGGTTGCTGCATGAATTGCTGTAGTGGAAGCAGAAAGCTCTGTTAGTCCCAGGCTGCTGGACCCTGATGCTAAAGTGATAAGAGATATATGGAAACATCCTCAGGAGACTTTACATACCTGGGAGCTGTAGATGTCTTGTCAAACGAGGAAGGGGGCACAGTGCACCCCCACGCACGTGTGTGCATTCCCCTGCGCTTAACGGACCCAGGCTGGGCTCATGTATGGGCTTCTTGGGAGAGGAAAGGGGCTCCCGGTGGAATAACCCATGTTGGGATCCTCTAGATCCGGACCCTGCAGGAGCAGCTGGAGAACGGCCCCAACACGCAGCTCGCTCGCCTGCAGCAGGAGAACTCCATCCTGCGGGACGCGCTCAACCAAGCCACCAGCCAGATGGAGAGCAAGTAAGTCTGGGGCCAGGGCTGGGCTGTGGAGTGGAGACAGAGACGGTGTGGGGCAGGGGTTGGGCATCAGGAGTTAGCTCTCCCATCCCCTTTGCACGGGGCCTGTGCAGAGACCATCCTGCAAAGGCAATTGGTGGCTTCAGGTAGCTGGAAGATGGGGGCAGGAAGAATTTGTCCAGCGTCTTTTTGGGTGCTGATGGAGGAAATGCTGATGTTTCCACAGGATTTTTCCTGTTTGCTTGGAGCTGTTTTGATGCTCGAGCCAACAGATAGTGCAAAGAAGAAGACAGCTCAATGTGAGCATGAGCTGAGCGATGCTCGATGTGGTGCTCTTCGCACTGCAAGGGCTGCCAGGGGATAGATGCTTGGGGGTCAAGGTTTTTCTCTCTACTAACAGAATTGAGGTGCTGTGCAGGACTTTCCAGCTCATGTACATTCATACTTTCTAACTTCAGAAGAAATCTTCTCTTTAAAACAAGTGATGCTGCAGAGAACCAAGACCTTCTTGATGCCTGTAGAACAAGTATGAGCTAGGTAGAGATATTTCACGCTCCCTATTTTTTTTTTTAGAAAATAAGAAACAGCTGATGATTAACAGCAGTAAAATAATTACTGACTGGATTCCAGATGCTTAGAGAACTTCCTCTTGTGTCTGGGAATGCAGATGCTCATGTTTTCTGCTTCATAGGAAAGGAATGTCTCCTGTGACTGAAACGTAGCTTTTGAAAAGCAATTTGTCAACTCATTCCACTCCGTCCACGAAGGACCAGGCGTGTCCTAGAAATAGGAAAATGCAACTGTTCAGATATTTCGAGCTGTGAGTCAGGCTGACAGGAGGTTGTATTCCCCCCTGTAAGTCAAGCAAGGATACTCTATTGGCCTGTGGGTTATAATAGCCCTGCTTTTCTTGCTCCAGGCAAAATGCTGAGCTGGCAAAGCTACGGCAAGAATGCAACAAGCTGGCGAAAGAGCTGTCTGAAAAATCGGAGACGCTGCAGCAAGAGGAGCAGCAGAGAAAGACCTGGGAGATAAAAGCGGTGGCCTCCGAGAAGCAGATCGAGCAGCTACAGGTCAGGCGGGCACCAAGGGGCTGCTCCCCTTGCAAAGATGCTGCAGCCTGATTTCAGGCAAGCACTGGCTCCCCACGGGCACATCCTTGCTAGTGGGATTCCCTTCGCCCCAGGAAAGATGTTGGGAAGTCTCCCAGCTCCTGTCCCATGTGGGTCCGTCGCTGTCACCGATGGACTCGCTCTCAGCTCAGCTCTTTCTAAGCCTCGTGTGCTCCCTCCCTGGCAGAGCAGGAGCCGCTTGTGGCTTTTCTGCTGGGGTGTGCCTGAGGTTTTCGGGTTGTTTAGAGGATATGTGCTGAATAGCAAGGGATGCTTTGAAGATAGCTGTGGTGATGGAGAGAGCACAGGTCACACGCATGCTCAGCAGCAATGCCTAGAGCTCTGGCTTGAGGAACAGTATCAGGGAATGATACCCTGAATGATAACGCCAAGGAACGGTGGAATCCTGCTTTTTTATGGTTCTGGAGCCACCAAACTACAGTGGAGTCACCAGAGAGCAGGCTCATTTGCCTTCCTCTTTCTCCTCCATGAAACGTTTGGCGTTCAGAGCAGTATGATTCATCCTCCGAGGGCTGCTGGTTTTCAGCACACTCATCATGCCCCTCGCTTTGCTTCCCCTTCCAAGCGCATGCCTTGGCCAGGCCTCTCCCTGGCTGCTTTCTAAGGTGGAAAAAAAAAAAAAAAAAAGGTCTTCCCTGGCCACAGCCATGTCGAAAATTCCACTGCGTGCGGAAACACACGTCCAAATACCTCCAGGCCCCTGAGCTCCCTGTGTCAGTCTGGTGCACATGGCATCTGCTTTCCACGAGCAAGGAAAATTGTTGGATGATCTCCATGTCGTAAAGAGCATCCACCCACTCCTGGATGACAGCTGGGTGTTATCCTGGTCTCCTTCTAGCTGCACGGGGGCAGCTCTGAATGCATGAAGCTGCTTAACTCTCTTTTCCATGCTGGAGGGGAGGATGGCCAGGGGCAGTCGTCTTGGCCCAGAAGGGAGATATTTGGTTGTTATCTAGTTCCCACTTGAGGACTGTGGCAAATTGCAAAACAGGAGCACAAAGCAAACGCTTCTTTGTGCACGGGGAGCATGGAGGAAAGAGGCCTTAAAAAGAGGTCTTAACCCCCAGTAGCACGGCTTAAAAAGTGACATGGCTTTGCTTGCAACGGGCCAAGGTTAAAGCCTTCTGCTCCTGCCCTGCAGGCTTCCCAAAGAGAGGTGGAGGCGACGCTGCAGAAGAGGCTGGATGAAGTGAGCGAAGAGCTCCGCAAAGCCCAGAGCGGCTACAAGAACCTGCTAGCAGAGACGGAGAGAGCCAAAGGACAGCAGCAGAGCTTGGCTGGTGAGGAGCTGGACATCTTGCCAGCAGGGCAAGTCAGGGATGGACTCTGAGCACTGCTGTGAGCTTTGAGGTGGTTCCTTGGTGGAGCCGGACAGGGTGCATTGACCCAGGTTAGCTGGATCATCTGGTGTCAGGGCTTGGAGGATGCTGGACTTGTCTGTCATCACGGGTGGAGGATGAGACCCTGGTCCTCTCCAGCACCCCTCTTCTGCATGGCTGAGGCCTCTTTGCTGGGGCAGGTGAGAGCAGTCTCTGGATGTGGTTGCACCTACCGTCTTCTGTTTGTCTCCTCTTCCACCAACAGAGCTGCAGACCAAGCTGCTGAGCTCCGAGGCAGAGGTTAAAAGCAAACTGTCGGAGCTTGACAGCCTGAAGGGAAAGCTGCAGGATGCCAGCTCAGAGAACCTGAAGCTCTTGGAGAGGATCAAATCCATTGAAGCTCTGCTGGAAGCAGGCCAGATGAGAGAGGCAGAAAAAGACAGAGATTTGCAGGTCGTGTGCCCTTTTAATTTGGAGATGGGAACGTGTTGGAGAAGGGATACTCTGTGCCTCTTTGGGAGGTGTAAGAGATGTATTTGTGCAGACCTGGGTGTACAGATCTGTTTGCAGCTCCCAGCTGCCAGCACGTGGTTCAGCTCTCAGCACCAGGTCCAAGCTGATGTTTTGCATGACGATGTAGCCCTGGCGTTATCTTTGCTGGCAGAACCCCTGTGGGATGCTCTCTGTAAGGGCTCTGTGAGGCTCTGAGATGGGCAATGACAGGGATTTCTCTCTTCCAGGCAGCTAATGAAGCAGAAATGAAGCAGCTGCAGTTAAGGTGAGTCTAGATACTGCTTTAACATGCAAAAGGCTGTCACGGCACTAAAACTTGCTGTTTGGGGGTAATCTTGGATGCTCCTGTTGTTAGCAAGCATTCCTTGGAGTTGCTTAGCCTGACCAGAGGTCCTTGGTCGCCAAGAGATCTGGGCATTTCATGTTGAGTCCCTGCGTCTTCTTTGGTCTGCTCTGCCGAGACTCCTGTCAGGGTAAATGGTGCATCTGAGAGTATGGAGGGAACCTGCAGAACGTGTCCAGTCGATCACCCTGAACTGTAGTTACTCAACATACTAAGATTATGCCTTTAAAATGCAGAGCTGTGGGCTATCTTGGTTTAATGAGCCATGGAAGGGATATGTTGGGAGCAATTTCAGTTGTGTAAACCTGGAATTTGTAGCCTTTGAGGGAGCCTGGGAGGGAGGAGGAGGTTGAAACTCACTCCTGTATTGTGCTGCTCCAGGCTCGAAGAAAAATCAGGCCAGCTCTCCGCCTTGGAAAGGGAAGCAGCAGAGCTGAGAGAAACCGTGGAGCAGCAGAAGACAAAAAACAACGTACGTGAGTCAGCTGGGTCGTGCGGGTGGAGGTGGATGTGCCCTGTCCAGCTGGGAGGTCTAGGACACAGGGAGCAGGAGAGACCGTATACTGAGGGTCAAGGGGCTCTTTGGAGCTCTCTTCCCCATGGGGCTTCTCTGAGCTGCACGAAGGCCTGAGCATGTTGGGGATCTTGTGCTAATGAGCAGCACAGTGGCCTTCAGGGTAACGTGTGCCTTGATGCCACATGCTCGTGTGGTGTTGGCAGGACCTCCGCGAGAAGAACTGGAAAGCCATGGAGGCGTTAGCCGGCGTGGAGAAGGCGTGCGAGGAGAAACTGCGCGCTGCCGCGAAAGCAAAGGTGAGCGCGGCGTTTCTCTGCAGCGGCGGTGCCGCTCGTGCAGGGGAACGTTCAGCCTCGCCGAGGCATCGGGGTTGGCTGCCTCCGCCAGTGTCATCGACGGCAGCTTCTCCAAATCCCGGGAGAACTTGGATTTGGTTCTTGTGAGATGGTCCCTTGCACTCAGAGGACCTTCCCAGGCTTCCTTCAAGATGGCAACACGGGAAAAAAAAGTCAAATGGTACTGCCCAACCAGCATAATCCCGTTGACTTTTAGAGAAGAGGCCTAATGAAAACATACTGGAGAACTGGGTAGACCGGGAGGTTTCATGGATTTTCAGTGCTGGCGGTTTGCAGCACTGCTTTTCCCATGGCAGCTTGCCCTGGAAAGGTCCTGGCATCCCCCCGAGGGCTCCGTCGCAGGACGACTTGTCTCTCTTGCAGGAAGAGTCGTCGCAGCAGCTGGACGCGGTGCAGGCGCGAACCAAGCAGGCGCTGGTGGCCGCCTTCCCGGGAGTCGACGTCCCTGCGCAGCAGGTAGGCACACGGCTTGTCAGACCCTGCCCGGCGGCACGGGGGACACCTGGGCATCCTTCTCCATCCCTTTGCCCTTGTTCTCCCAACTCAGGGTTATGATACGTGGCTGCAGGAGTTTTTGGAGAAGGCAGCAGATGTGCTAAAGCAACAGCTGGCTGCAAGAGAGCACCTGGTAGGTGGAGGCGCTGGGGAGGTGAGCGAGGCCTGAAGAGCCACTCGTTCCTTTGCCTCATCCCTTCTTCTGTCCCTCCTGGTCTCCTTTCAGGATCCGGCACTTAAATTAAGGGAGGCAGAGGAAGCGCAAAGCACTTTACAGGCAGAATGCGAGCAGTACCGCGCGATCCTCGCGGAGACGGTGAGTTTGGTGTCGCATCTCCTGCATCTGCGCGGTCCTCAGCCTGGGCTGTTTGTCCCCTGCCCTTCCTCTGTCATGCCCAGCGTGTCCAGGGGGTCCTTGTACTCAGCTGGGGCTTCGCCAACAGGAGGGGATGCTGCGGGACCTGCAGAAGAGCGTGGAGGAGGAGGAGCGAGTGTGGAAGGCAAAGCTCACCGTGTCGGAAGAGGAGTTGCAAAAGGTGGGTGTTTTGGGTCTGTGGCTCATGTGTCATGTCTCGTGGAGCTGGACTCAAGGGGCTGTTGGCTGTGAGTTGGATGGTGACCCTAGATGTTCTTCCCTACCTTGAACTCTTGAAACATGGGGACTTTCTCAGCTCCTCACATCTGACCCTCTTGTCACAAAACAGAGAATCCCATCTCACCTAGGAGCTCAGCCTCTCTCTGTGCTGTGGTGGGCCACAGGTTATATCCACCTCCTTCTCCTGGATCCCACCTGCTGTCTGTTCCATGCCCAGAATCCTCCCATGGAGCTGGAGGAGTTGTTCCATGTCTCCACCTTGGTCATGTTAGTCAGGAAACGATGTTATGCTTCTGCGATCCAAGCTCTGCAGCTTGGGCGTCTGCCTTGAGTCCTCCTGTTGGGCCAAGTCCCCTGACTTGGCTGCCACAGCGCACGTGCTGTGCTCCTAGAATCCCATTTGTAGAAGAACTTGGCTGACTTTCAGAGTTTGGGTTGGCCTCCACCCAGGGGCATTAGGGGCAGCAGTTTCTTGAGCTCTTGGGGCTTAGTTGGTGTCTCGGAGAACGTGATGAATCATGTCTTCTTGCAAGGCTGACATTGCCTTCCTTTTTAATGCAAAACTGGTTGCTCCCCATCATGTGGGGTTAAGCTAAGGTGGCTGGGACTGTAAAGAGATGGGGGAGCAATAGGTCTTTAAATACAAGAAATCTTTAGATTCTCTGCCTCTTGCTGGCTTGCAGCATGACCTGGCTAGCGTGGGGTTGCATGGAGATGACGTGGCTGTTGGTGTTTATGGGCTGTGTGATTGGTGTGTGCAATGGGACGAACGTCACTGCAAGGGCAGGCCACAGAACTGTTCTGCCTCTCGGTGGAGAAAAGATGGATTTCTCCATTGCAAAGTATTCAGCAGCTGTGAAATCCTCTTCAGGAACAAACCCAGGTTTAAATGCAAGACCCATGCTTTGAGCTTCTGGATTATGTGGTTTTCCTAATAGCAAAACCCAGGCTGCCTCACTGGAAAAAAAAATACTTTGCTGCTTCCAAAACATGCTCAGCATCTAAGTGAAACACCATTTACTGACCTTTCCTCGTTGTTTCTGCCTTAGTCACAAGTTCAGCTGAAGTCCCTAGAAGACATGGTGGAGAAGTTGAAAGCAGAGCTGCAGAGCACAGACCAGGTAGGGCTTTTTGGCTACTCTGGTAGGTTTTTTGGCTATTGGAAGAGGGCTTGGGCTGAGCCAGGCTACCTGGCATGCCCTGCATGGGTGCCAGAGGGGTATGTGCTGTAGTGGGGTCGAAGGCATGCGTGCCGCGTGGGATGTGCTTGGGATGTGTTACCCAAGTGCTGCGCCTCAGTGCAAGCAAATCCCTCTGCTTTCTTGTGTTTGAACCCAGTTAAAGGAATACACGTCGCTTCTGGAAGCACAGCTGCAAAATCACTTGGAGACAGCCAGCTCAGAACGCCAGAACTATACAAAAGAAGTTGGAGCTGTAAGTGCGGTCACTGTGGGCTCTTACGTTGCTTTCAGCGTTCTTCTAAGCGTGGTTCATCCCTGATCTGCATCAAGAGCTTTGTGAATCAGAAGGGGGAGGTAGATGGAGATGTTCGCCCCAGTGTGGGCTGCAGGCAATGTCAGGTGATATGTTGGAAGGGAGATGAAGCAGGGGGAACCAATATGGCGATGTCATCTGCTGCTCCTTGGTGGCCTGCAGACACCTCAGGGTCTTCAGGGCCTTGGAGAGGTGAATGGGAGGAAAACGTGAAGCCCTAAGTCAACCGCTTGCTCCTTGTTCCTGTTTCTCAGTTGAGGCAGCTCTTATCCGAGTCCCAGGAGCAGCTGGAGGCCGCGAAGGTGGAAACACAGAAGCAGAGCAAGGAGCTGGCCCTGGTAAGGGGGGACACCTGCAGCCGCACTGCTGGGACAGGCAGGGACTGCTTTGCTGCGGGGCGGTTGGCGAGCTGTGTGCTCGTCCGGCTTTCAGAGGGGATGTTGGCGAGCCAGGAGAGGACTTTATGAGCCTGCTGTTCCTTCTGGGAAGGTAGCTGGGAAGGACAGGAGAGCAGGAGGTTACAGCAGGCAGGAGGTTGGATGCACTAAGGGTCTGTGAGCCCACCCGGGTGGGAGGACCTGGGTTGTATGTCCCACATGTGTGTGAATTGCTTGGAAGATCTGAGGATGAGGTGAAGTTTCTGTAGGTGAGTGGGGGAGAGGCTGGGGGTGGGGGGCTTAGAGAACCAGGAAAAAAAAAAAAAAGCCAAATTATCAAGGCTTTTGGATTTGAATTGTGCTTTTCAGTTGTGAAACAGCAGCTATGGCTTTGCCTTCTGATATTTTAATGCTTCTTTCTTTGGATGCTAAGCTCGCCCACGAGGTCTAGCTGTCCCTTAGCGTCCCACTGCAGTGAGCAGAGGCTCGGGAGATCTCTCCATCCGAAGCTCTTCCTGCACCACATGGTACCTTGAGTGCAGCTTCCCTTCAGAAGCTGCCACCCTTCTGAGCTAGGTCTACACACCCAGGAGCCACATCTTCAACTGCCCCATGTGTCTAGCTGAATCAGAGATGGTTTTTTTCCAAACGTTTTGGCTTCCATGCAAGCAAAAAAGACCCAACAAGTGTTGTCTGTAGGTCCTGGTGGGTCTTGCAGTGGCTGCCGGCATGCGGTCGCATAACTGAGCCGCTCTCGCCGGTCCTCCTTGCAGGTCAGGCAGCAGTTGGGTGAGATGAAGAACCACGCGCAGGATGGAGTAGTGGGGTCACACACTGACCCAAGCCAGCCTGCACCCCTCGAGGTCAGGGTGGTGAGACTGCTGCCCGTGAAGGTGTTGACCCCCCTAACCGTGTCCCGTGTCCCTGTCTCTAACAGCATGGAAACCCACACGTGGCTTCGCTCCGCTCGCGCGTCTCTTCTGCGCCGCACGTCCACCACGGTCCCGGCCACTGTCCGCCCGGCAGCGCGTGGCCGCCGGCTGGACACGTCCCCTGCCACTTTCTGCCTCCTGGCCCAAGTCCCGGCTCGTGCTGCCTTGTGAGAGGGCACAATTTGGCAAAGCCAAACTGAGCTCTGGACCCATCAGCCTCTCAGCTGTGGTGCAGAGAGGAGGGGATATGCGGGTGTCCATGGGCTTGCTGTTTTTGTTTCTTCTGTGTAGCCCAGCTTTCATGGTAGTGTCCCCATGCACTGATCTCTGTCCTTTAAGTTTTTTTTTTTAATATATGTATTTTTTTCTCTCCCAATGCAGTTGAAAACTCAGCTAGAGCAAAATGAAGCCCAGGTGGAGAAGGAGCAGGTGCTGAGGCAGAAGCTGGCGCTGGAGCTGGAAGAAGTAAGTCTGGGATGGGATGAGGAGGGCACAGAATTTAGGGCCAGGCTGGATCTGCAGTCCCTGCTCTGATGTGGGGCATCCCACAGTTTTACCCCCAATCCAAATGCAAAGAAGGGTCAACTTTTTGGCTTCTAATGGAACCCAAGAAGAGTTTTTTTTTCCCCTTGCTACCTTCATCTGAGACTTCGCCACGCTTTGCCTCATTTCCCTGGAGCAAAGGAAACTTCTTATGATGGCAGTGCCAAAGCCACTGTGCAAATACAGACACTGTGTCCATTGCTGGACCCTGAGGGTGCCCCTTTCCCAGTGGGAGATCCTGACTGCCACGAGCCATTAAACGAGCACCTTTCCCTCTTCCAGGCTCAAAACTCGGCATGCCATTTGCAAGCAGAGCTGGAAAAGCTGAGACTGGCTGAAAACATAGCAGCATCGGACCCGGAGGAGGCCCAGCATCTCAAGGTGACTTGGCTGCCCTGGTTTCTTGTGCTTGGTGTCAAGGCAAGGCAGCAAAGGGCTGCATACGTGGTCCATCTTTGCTGGGAACTACGTGGATGGTTCCCATACATGTAGCTCCAGGCCTCAGTGCGAGCCTCAGCGTGGCCGAAGGGTGAAGCAGGGTGGAAGTCATGGTCCTAGGTCCGAGTTGGCTGAGATGAGAAAGGAAGGGGGATGATGCCCCAAGCTGGCTGCTTTAGCAAGCAGTCTTGCTAGGGATGTTGCCCAGTCTTGGGCCCAGTCATGTATTGGGAAATACATGTTCTGTTCTTGTGAGGCTGCCCTAGCCCAGGCACCTCCTGGGTTTGTGCAGGGAGCGGGATGTGCCTTCAGCTCTTGGTCACCAAGACTGCTCAGTACCACCCCAATGGGATGGGGTGGGGGAAATCCTGTGTCAGCTGCAAACAGGGCAGGCTCATGTGGATGGCTTCTTTCTACTGCTCTGTTTTAGGAAAGACTTGAAAAAGAAAAAAAATTAACAAAGGACTTGGGCCGGGCAGCAACCAAACTACAAGAGCTACTGAAGGCTACCCAGGACCAACTGGCCAAAGAGAGGGAAACGGTGAAGAAATTGAAAGAACAGCTGCAGGAAACGGTATTTGTTCTAGAAGCTGGGTCTGGGGACTGAGCCCTTGGCTGGGGTGGCATCTAGAGCTAGATGAGGTGACCAGATGGTCCCCATGAGCATCTGGCCATGGCTGGGCAGGAGAACAGCTCAGACCTTTGTGGCTGGGAAAGCTCAGCGTTCGAGTGAGCTCTTGCTGGGCAAGCTCTGGGGATGGAGCTGACCTCCACCATGCTGGAGGCTCCATCCTTCCTCTTGACACCAGTGGAGGCCACAAAGAAACACATGTCCCACACATGTCCCAAAGCAGAGGCAATGTGGTGCTTACTGTGAGCAATCGTCTTGGTGGCTCTGGGCAACCCACGGGACTCTGCTGGGAGGGGGTTGTCACCATTTGGATTGTCTGGAAGGGAAGGTCCATAAAATGTTCTGCTACTTAAGCTGCTCTGAAGGTTAAGAAGTTAGACCCTGTTGAGTGACTCATCTCTCTGCTTTTATTTTCCAGGGGGAAGAGGACGGTTCAAAGGAAGGGACTTCAGTTTGATCACTCTGTGACCTAGACCTTACTGTTCAACTTACCAAAATGCCTTACACATTCCTAAAATTAAAAAATATATATATATGCTCAATTTACTGTAGATAAAAGATACAAGCCATTAGTGACTCAAAACCTAATTTTTGAAACCTTAAAAAAAAATACCAGTAAACACTGCAGGTATATGTTTGTAAAGAAAAAAATACTTTCATACTGTTTTGTACAACTATTCCCCAGGAAGCCACTGCGACTGTGTCGGGGTGGCTGCTGGGGGTTCGACCCTCCTGTAGCAGCAGAATCCATGAATGTGTGAAAGACAGAAGACTGTATTTGTACGTCAATTGGTGCAATTTTTTTTTTTTGAGGGGGGGAGTGAAAGAAGTGTGAAAGGCCCATGACAATGTAATGGAAGGAAGCGTCTCGCTGTTGGGGGCCGCTCTTGGCACGTATCCCTTTGCGTTATTTCTGGGTGTTGACGCAATTAAACCAACGTTGTAGTAAAAGGAGCTCGTCCTAGCTTTATTCCTTGGGACTTATTTCCTTATGGGTTTGCTTGCATTAAGCTTCCAGGGGATGCAGGTGCTGGGGGGCTCTGAAGGGCCTCCCCAGCTGGGCCGGAAGGTGGATCCTCCGTTCCCACATGGCCTCCTGGAGGAAGGGAGCAGCTTGCACGGCGAAGCGAGCCCAGGGCAGGGGAGCTTCATAGAATCATAGAATGCTTAGGGTTGGAAGGGACCTCTAGAGATCATCTAGTCCAACCCCCCTGCATACGCAGGGACACCTAGAGCACGTGGCACAGGACTGCGTCCAAGCGAGTTTTGAAGTTCTCCAGAGAAGGAGACTCCACAACCTCTCTGGGCAGCCTGTTCCAGTGCTCTGTCACCCTCATTGTTAAGAAATTTTTCCTTAAGTTCCTGTGGAACTTTTGATGCTTCAGTTTCCGGCCATTTCCTCCAGTCCTATCAGTGGCCACCACTGAAAAGAGACCAGCACCATCCTCTGCCCTCCCTCCCTTGAGGTACTTATAGACACTGCTCAGGTCCCCTCTCAGCCTTCTCTTCTCCAGGCTGAACAGGCCCAGCTCCCTCAGCCTCTCCTCGTAGGGCAGATGTTCCAGGCCCCTGATCATCCTTGTAGCCCTGCGCTGGACTCTCTCCAGCAGCTCCACATCCCTCTTGTTCTGTGTGTCCCAGAACTGGACACAATACTCCAGATGCGGCCTCACCAGGGCTGAGGGGCAGGATCACCTCCCTCGACCTGCTGGAGACGCTCTTCTTAATGCAGCCCAGGATCCCATTGGCCTTCTTGGCCACAAGGGCACACTGCTGCCTCATGGTCAACTTATCATCCACCCTCCAGGGCAGGGAAGCTTCCTTGGAGCCACGTGTGCCTCCGCGCGGCTGGCGCGGCCTGGCCTTGGCGGCAGAGGCGGGAGGAGGCCCCGCGCAGGGCAGCACGCGGAGGTGACGTGTCGGTAGGCACGGAGCTCCGAGGCCGGCAGAGGGAGCGCCGTGGCCGGCAGCTGTGTGTGGGAGGAAGGGAAGGAGGGTCCTGAAACACTCCGTTCCTCCGGGATTTGTGGAAAGCAGGGCCGAGAGCCAGAGCTGCGAACAAGTGCCTGCATGGTGTCCTGCACTGCCTGGGCTGAGCATCCCAGCTCTGGCTTCCTCCACCTCATCCCTTCAGGAGAACCACAACATGCTACGGTTGTGCGGGGCTTCACCAAAGCCCTGTGCTTCACCAAAACCTGGTCTCCAGGGACGGCGCTCACAGATGCCAGGTCCTTGGAGCTCCTGCTCCTCTCATCAGGTGGTGCCTGGGCAAAACTGGTGTCTGCAGACTCATGTCATAGGCTCTGAAAGTCCCCTGCTGAGCACAGCTGAGAGCTGGGTGTGCACAACCTTGTGACAGGACTGGCTAAGTAGGCTTGGGCCTCTGTCACTGTTTGGCTTTTCACTTTTTGTTCTGCTGCTGAGGGTGTTGGGGTGGCCATCCCCGTTGAAAAGCATTTTTGTGAGCTTTTGGAGAACCCTTGCCCACATCCAGCCTTGGAGAGATCTTCACAAGCTTTACTCCTGCTGCAGCCAAGTTGTGCTACTGTGGCCCAGCTCCAAGCTGCTGGATCACCCCCAACTGCTCCCTGAACGCCTTCCTCTCACCTGGGCTGCCAAAGCTCCCTCCTCCGTTCCTCCACCTTGCTGTTGGGCCAGGGCTCACACCACCCAGATTTGCTTGTGGCATTGGGAAGGCAGCTCTGTCACACCAGCAGCGGGGCCTGTCATGGGGACTCGACCCCATAGCACTGTCCAGCACAGGCAGCCTGGCCTAGGAGACACTGCATGGACCTGCTGCCTCTGCTTCCCACCTCCACCTCTTAAAAACACTGGCATGATTTGGCACGGGGAAAACAACTTTGAGAGGATCTAAAACAGTCACAGGAAAAAACACCTTTGTATCCTTTTAAGGGAAAGGACCTGGGCAGATGATCATGCCTGGCCTGCTGACTCACACATGCAGGTTAACAGCTGCTTCCAGTACTGGCATCCAGGACTGCTCTTTCAAAGTGACCTCAAGGCTTTCTGTGAGGATCCTAAAAAGAGTCACAGCCACTTGGATCAGCTTGGAGAAATCCCAAACCAAAGGGGCTTCGTGTGCCTCTCATCAAGAGCCCCCTTCCTCCAAGCCCTGTGAGCTGCGGCCCAGCTGGGAGTTCCCTTTGCTTATCAGACAGCACCACTCCCACTGTGTCCCCGTCCCATTCCCTTATCGGAGCCTGGACTTTAGACAGATTCCAGGGCCTGCAGGAATCTAAGCAAGGAGGGGCTTTTTATGGGAATGATTATCCACTTGGGCACGTTTAGATGCAAAAGGCAGGGCAGCCTCCCAAGCATCGGCCTGAGGGCAGGCAGCGCTTTGCTGTGCCCTGCACCGCTGGCCCTGCCAACCCCTGCACGAGGGACGAGCCGAAAGGTGGAGAGGAATCACTCACTGACCCAGGGGAGGGAAACCCCATTTATTCAGGCTATTAGAATTTGGCACGCACAGAACATATCACAGTAATGCACTGGAGGCTAAGGGTTGTTATTTTTTTCTCCTTTTTTTTTCCCCCCTCTCTTCTACAGACATACAGGAAAAACTCTATGCAACTCCCACGTACAGATTACACAAAAGGAAACAGCTTTAATCAACCATTGGTGAACCATGGAAGCTTTTAAGATCTCGGTAGCTGGCACAGGAATGTTCTCTGCCCCCTCCCCCCCATACAAAAGGCATTTCAGATCAAACTTTCTAGGTGATATTTCCATGCATTTTCTACAGAATTAAAGAAGCTAACAGACAAAAAGCCCAGGTCAAGCTGTATTAATCAGACTGGTTCTACTAAGTTAAATCAACAGTAATTATGGACAAATGGACCAAGGGACCAAAGACTGGGGCCAAGAATGCCACTTACAAGAGTTTCAAGTGGTTCCTTTTCACTGCACTATACATAATGAGAGAGCTTGAAAATAAAAGTCTGCGTTTGTAAAAGCCTCAGAAACGTCCAATCCTCTAATAAGTGTGTATTAGTGAAACTAAGGTAGTTCTAAATTAAACTATGTGGACAGAAAAGCATTTTTATAGTATCATTCAGGCTGGAAAGGACCTCAAGACACTTCATAGTTAAGAAAATTGCACCTGTAGAGCAAGGGAATTTAAGATATTACTACAGCACTATGAGGTTTACAAGAGAGCAAATTAGGACTATTTCTCCAGAAAAGTGTGCCTATTTGTATCTTAACTTCATGAATAACCTGTACTAGCACTGCTCTGCAACCACAAGTGCTAAGTATTTAACCCAGTTTTGGTGTCAACAGGTTGCTTTAACATAATTTTAACTACAGGTTTTAATTTTCATTTTAAACAGGGGGAGATTTCTGAGTTTGGCAGTCTGGCTAGTAGCCTCAAAAAAAAAAAAGTCTGTTTTGTTTGTTATAATTTACAACAACAAAAACAAAAGGATAGGAATCAGATTGCTCTCACCCACCCTTTTATCCCACATATTGTGACACTGGACCAAAATTTTTGGAGGCCTTTAGTGTTAATCTACCAGGGACAGTATTGGGCTGGACAACCAATGTAAATATCAATACACCAAGATAAATCCTTAGACTTGATTTATTTAGGGTCATTTGTACATACGAGCTACATCTCCAAAGTCTACTTATTCTACAAGACAGCTCCCCTACAGTTAGTGAAACCCCTGCCTAGAATGGTTGCTTTACATTAACTGATATATTAAAACATGGAATGCTTGTAGAGTTGTGGCACTGTATGACATCTACACAGGACATCCTTCAAAAGCTACGACTAGGGAGCCTCCTAGCTTCTCGGCAATACAAGCTCGGTTGAGGTCCTCTGGCCCATTTGCTTGGCATTCATGCTTTATGCCTAAAAAAGAGGCAAAACACTCAATAATGCAGCATTTCAATAGAGCAGCAATCAAAAACAAACAAACAGCACACAAAACTCAAAACACACACTTAGTAGTAATATCAGAACAGGCAGTGAGTCTAAGTCAGTTAAGCAAGAAAGTTTTGCCTCATCTGTCCTAGTACGCCACAGGAGATGTCTGACTACACATCAAATGATAATTCTACATTGGTATTTGAGGCAGGAATAAAGTTGCCACTAGGGCAACAACTCAGATTAAGCCTTTTTATTCCAGGCTACCTTGTGTCTCATCTCTAGCCCTGCCCTGGGTATGGCAGCTGAGGGAGCTAAACACAAGCAATAAGATGGCTGAAAGGGCCAACTTGGCTTGTAGACTAGAAAGACTTTGCTGGTGCAAGGAACTGACAGTTTGAAACTGGAGGTCATTACTATCAGGCTATGAGCCTTCGCAGAGATTGATTTAGAACAAAATTCCTTAATGCTGCGGCGCCTTGATTAACAGGGAGCTTTGCTTCTACATTAGGAGGGGCAATCTATATTACAGCAAATAATGACAACTGCATCTATAAATCATGTCAACTTTTAAATACTACAGCACAGGGAATTGACAAGGTTCTCAAAAGTTGAAAGGCTGAAAATCTCTGACAGCTTAAGAACTTGTCTTACACAGTTCTTAACTAAATCCAGTTCAGGGTTAAAAATGTAATAGTTTCTATGCTGCGTGGTACAGACACGCTGCTCTGTACTGCACAGCTGTGGCTTCACACATTGCCAAGTCTGCTCTTGTCCCAAGACAAAGGCCTGAGTACCGTTTTACAGCCTGTAGAATTCAGTTAAACTTTATAGTGGGGAGCTTATTTTAACCCTGTCATAAGGCATTTCAGCTGTGAAGCTCTTATCTGTTAGTGGCATCTTTTTTTTAAAAAAAAAAAGAAAACGACAACCAGCAAAGAGTTTTACTGTTCACTATTACGTAAGTTTTAGTATGTGAAGAACCTAAGGCAAATGGCATACCTTGAAACTTCTTTTTGATTGCATCCTTGGAGCTTGCGTAGATCATCTTACTTTTGAGAGGTGCCTGTTCTGGTGCCCTAGTGGGGTACACCAAAGAGAGCAGTTAATGACATGCACTATCTAGCACGGACAGAGGCAACACGCTACTAAGAACAAGCAAAACTTCTCCTGACTGCAACTCAATGCAGGCATGAGGCTGTCATGACCGCTACTTCTGCCACCTTGCAATGGGCAATACAGATGCTCACCCGCCTCACCGACAATCCTTAGACTTCATGCTAGAAATTAGCTGGCAACATGGCTTACCACAAGAAAAACATCAGCTCTTCTTTTTTGGATTCCTTGGTCTCAAAACTTGCATCATACAAGGCATAACGGCAATCCTTCTCAGGAAGCATCTGCACAAAGTGCTTGAAAGGGTCGGTAACCGTCACACCGACATCTCCCACTAGAATCTCTTTGCCTTCTTCCACAATAATGCACTTTTTGTCTGGACTGAGGCAGAAGATGACGGCCTTCTTCCTCTTCTTGACCTCCTCAGGCGTGGAGCACTTCCGCACTTTCATGTCGTAGAAGATACGGCAGACCTCATCGGCAACCTGCACTCCAGATGCCTGCGGAGACAAAAGGGCGAAGACCTTTAGGGCTACCCTTTCACAACCACTTTCAGGTACCATCTGCCTTAAATCTGATGCTGGAAGAGGAACGATTCTGACACCAATTACCAATGGCTTGAATGTTGAAACAGAAAAGACAGCAGGCCCTCCTATTCTGGGCTAAGTTATGAATCTGGAGCACTGAAGCTGGCCACAGGCAGCTGCCAAACTGAAATGATTCTGAAGGCAGCACAGGCTACTCATACTTTACTCTATTTCAGGGTTAGTTTTACATGCATACATGCCCACACTGCCCTGAGGAGACAGTTGTGGCAGATCCTTTGATACTGCAACAGCTTGGTTTTGTTTACCCACATCAGGATGGCTACATATTTGTTAAGTCTACAACGATCTCTTACACAGAAAGTTGCCTACTAATTTCTAGCATGCTTGCATCAGATTTTAGAATACCACATAAATCACAGCCAAATTCCATGCTTGTTGCATTTATTTGATTTAGAGATCAAGTGACACAGCAGAGAATGAAGTTGCCTTTTTATTCCCCCTCCCTTTGGAAGTCGGAGGGGAAATTACTTAGTGACACACTCCAGCGTTAGCTGCAATAGGAGGTGCAGATGCAGCATTACGGATCTAATCTTAAAAGCAGCTGCACAGATTAAAGAGGACAAGATCTAGCATGAATGACAAGAGGTTGAACTGCATTTGCAGTCTGCTGCTTTTTTGAGGATCTTGAAAGAAAAAACTAGTATCTGTTCACAACACCGCATGCAGTGTAAACAGCAAGACTTTAACACCACTTCTTCTCCCCACTGCTTTTGGGTCTTGCAGATTCAAATCACGTTCTCCTCAGCTATGGCAATTCCTATCTCAGAAGGAAATCCACCCTCCTCCCTCTGTGTAAACAGTCCCACGTCACTGCTGGGAGCATGACTAAATAGGTAAAGCCAGCATGAGAGATACCAACTGAAAAGGGGGCTAAAGGTTGTTCTTCCTTTAGCTTCCTCTCAGCCCTGCCCCAGAACAGACTCCTTTGCTTATAACATTACCCCTTGCTCAAGGTGGAAATGTTTTAAAGAAACCAAGAAACCATCAGCTGAGCTGCAAAACCAGGAAAGCTGGTGGTGAAGGCGAACTGCTGAGAGCTGTTTTCAGGTTCCCATCCCTGAGATACGGTTATTGAATTGCACAGCAACTCTTAAGTATTTTTTAAAGCCCCGACCAGAGCTTACCATGCACTACCATGATACAAGACCACAGATGAGCCCAGGATCTCCTCTCTCCTCCAAACAGCTCTCATTCTGCAGCTCCCAAAAGCTGGGGTAGTTTTGCTAACCCAGGGAAGGCAGGTCCAGGGCTGTTCCAAGCACATAGCTGGCATATGCAGACACAGACAGCAGAATCTATTATCATGGAGCCTGCCCTGATTTTGCAAAACCAGCACTTGGGAGATTTAGATGTCAATCTCACACAGCAGTGAATCTGAGACAGAAGCCTTTTTCCCCCCCAGCGTGGAAAAGACAGCTCTTTAAAGGTTTACTCCCATACAAAAGGGCTTCCCTCAAGGTTTACAAGGCCTGGCTTGTCTACGAAGGATAATCCACCTAGAATTGCTCAGCATTCACTTTTGGGCAGACACATACACACAAACTAGGGACTAAGTCACTGCTACTCAGCTGCTTGGCAGGCAGCCACCCTCCTGCATATCTTCACTAAAACAAGGAAAGTAAGCAGAGAGGGCTTATTCCCGGATAAAACTGAGTAAGAGAGCCAGCATCAAGCAAAGCGGCTCATTCCCGCGTCCTACAGAGGGGCTGCAGTTTGCCACAAGCTGACCAAGAGCTAATGAGAAATAGAGGTTTCTTCCCTCCCATCCTCAAACTCCTGCAGGTGATGGCAGTCAAGAGCTCTTTGGGAAGACTCTGAATATTTAAGGTTGCCCTAGTAAAGCAAAGAGCAACTAAAGCTGCTGCATCATTCACTAAGGACAAATCCACATGCGAGTGCAGGACACTTCTACCCTGAGGTTTGTCTTGTAGCTAATGCTATCTCAGTAGCTGGCAAACGGAAATCAGCACACTTCTATCCATATCTACCTCCCTGCCAGCTTAAAGTTTCAAAAAGAAAATGATTAGCAAGACTGAACTATGTGGGGAAAAAAAGAGTCTAGTTATCCTAAGGAAGTAGTTAATATCTCCTACCTCTGCCTTCTACGAGTTTTTGATCTTTGCTCCAAGATGACAACAATACTTAGCAGGGAGACAGAAAGAAAGAGCCGCAACAGAGCTGCAAGCAGATGTGGACTATGTGGCCAAAAGCATATGCTTGTGTTATTGCAGAGCCAGAAACACATCTTCGAGTTGGGAGACAACTTGTTTCCTTATAAAGAAATTCAACACTGCTGGCAAGTTGATTCAAATTCCAAAAATGTTGACAGTACTCAGTCTGGAAACTCAAATTTGCTGTTAATCTGCAGCAGATAACTGGGAACAACAAGCAGCAGGAAGAACAACACTCAAGACAAAGTTTTTACTTCTCAAAGCAAGCAATTGTTAGTAGCCAACGCTACTCCTTTCCCCAGCTGCTGCGCAGCACTGGGTTTATTGTACAGGCTGATACCAGCAGCTATCATAGTACCAGGCACAATGCACATTTGTTTTCCCTGAAAATCCTATAGCTGTGCCACAATATGGCACAGCAAATCTAGAAATAAACTATGCCTAAAGCCTTTTTAAAAAAAAAAACAAAAAAAACAACAAAAAAAAAAACACTTAACTTGCACTCACAATGTAGCTAATTGCTTCCAAAAAAGGGATGCATTTCTGCAACTTCAGGGTTCCCTCACCAAGCAGGTTTCTTTCAGCTTGGAGGGCTTTGTAAACATTCTTAAAAAAAGAAAAAACACAACTCTATTTATGTTTTGTTGAAATTTGGTTGCAAACATTCTGTGAAGGACAGCAGTAGGATGACTGCTAAGGGCCCTATAATAAAGAGAAATGTTGTTGCCTGAAGTTTTTCTTTGGGCTAGTATCGCTCTGCAGCAAGACTCAACACAGCACATTCATCATTACCTGGTGCATTTCGGCTTGAATACTGCACAGCAAAAGCAGAGCTACCTTGGTTCTGTTCCACGTTTAGTGTTAAAGCAGTTATCCCAAGCTGGTCTGTCTATATGGGTGGTTATTCACTGAGCAGTATATGCTGCATCTACTCAACAGCTACAAACCCAAGAGCTTATTATGTTTTGATGCAGGGGGGCAGACTGACCCTCCTGAAAAGCAGCAAGGAGGCAAGACAGCTAATTAGCAGACAGAAAAATGAAGAGCATCTTCAGGGGAAACTGCGGGTCTGCTCTAAGGGAGTCCTGCATCAAAAAAAAAAAATTCCTTCCTGCATTTTTCATAAAGGTGGCGCATACGAGTCGCAGGCTGCGCAGAGCTGTAGATTTTCCTTTGGTTCCCTGGCACCGGCGTCTGCTTTGTACTTCCACAGCCGGCCGCAGGCACATGAGGCAATGCTTGCATTAAATGCCTCGTCAGCACACGCTGCAGCAACCGGCGTCTCTCACTGCTCTCTCAGAGCCCTGATGTTCCTGCCCTAAGGTCGGAGCAATGCGGGAGCCTTGAGAGCAGGGTGCCACCCCCAACGCCATGCTGCAAGGAGAGCTTTCCAGCCAGCAGCCCTCATCTCCACTAATGGCTTCCAACAGCTTGCCCTCACCGACTGCTCCAAAAACCAGAATTTTTAATCTCAGGGGGACCCCTCAAGCGATATAAAGGAAGAGGAAGATTGCAAAATAACCCAAAAACCCACGTAAAGGAAGCAAGTTCCAAAGCAAGCAGCACAGCACATGTCTGATGGGCTGGATTTGCAGCAAGCCTGTGCTCCTGCACAACTCTGACACAGTGAAACAGCGTTTTGTTAGGAAGCACTGCAAGCTCAGTATTTTCCTACCAAAAGAAAAAAAAAAAAGAAAAAAAAAAGAAAAAAGAAAAAAAGAAGTCTTTGTTCTTTGTGAGGGAGCCAAGGAGGTTTTAAATGAATGACTTAGCTTGTCTCGAGACAAGCTCAAAGAACTGAATTTGTCTTTAAATACTGAGAGTTTTACGGGCTCTGTTCTCTTGCTTATGATCAGAGCCTAAAAGCCCCACACCGGGATGCCAGTTACCTACAGAAAAAAAAAAAAAAAAAAATCAAAAACTATTTTATAAGACTTGTTCCAATCGCTTGAGAAAAAACTTTTACTTCTTGGAAAGGCATCACCACTTTTCTTCAGAATTTGGCACACAAGACTATATTCCTCACGTATTCCTAGTTTAATTGTTTGCTAGGCAAATTACTGGCGTTTACTCAGTTCTCAGCTTCATGGGCAAATACCACATTCCCCCTTTGTTGCCACCACATGGCATTTCCATCTGGCTCAGCAATGTGTCATAGGACAGCTCGGTGACAAACGCTTTTTTCTGCTAAAACCATCCCTGTGCAACCCTTCTGGGACAGTCCCCTCCCTAAAGCTGTTCCTGGGACACCACTAGCCATGGGATCTTGAGGGGAGAAGGGAGCCAAGTCGGCTCTGAGTGCAGCTGGAGGCTTGGGAGGGTCATACAGTCTGGCCGCAGTTGACTGCCTGAGAAAAGATTATACCAAATTAGGCCTTGAAAAGGTTATAGCTAAAAACGTGCTACAGCAACTTGACTGCAAAACATAGGGCGTTAAAAATCTAAATTCTTGAATAATTGTTTTGCTTTCCCTCCATACCGGAATTTTAAAAAAGGACAATTTAGCTCATTGCTCCAACTTTATTGAGTGGAGGAGGCAACACACAGAGCAGCTAATTTCACTCCAAAGCCAGCACCACTTCGGGACCACTGATCCCCAAAAGACTTATTTCTTCTGCCACCTTCAAGCTGGATAGCTCAGACACCCACTCTTCCACCAGGCAGCCTGTGCTGCTGAAAAAGGCCCAAATCTGAATCAGTCTGAAGCATGAAGGGAAACATCACTGCCCATTTACTGCCTGTTGTGTAAGAGGCTATTATCTACACACCATAAAACAGGAGAGAGGAGAAAAAAAAAAAAAGTATAGAGTTATTTGCATATCATTTGTAGGCAGATCTTGCCAGCTGGACTGAAGTGCTTTATTTTGTATTATTTGGTTTCTTATTAGAGGGGGGAAAATCAAAAGTCTATTCATCTTTCCCTCACTCCACCCCCCACAAAGAAGGGGAAAAAAAAAAAATCTCTTCTGAATTCCTGGAGGTACTTCCTCAGCTTTCAGCCAAATAGGAAGCCCCATCATCTCTCAGCTCTGAAAGTTCATTCCTGATGATGATTAAGGCCCCACAAAGAAGGGCAATCCTGGCAACACTTTGAAAATAACAACAACAAAAAAACAGGAACATGGTAGCGAGCAGCAGGGCAGCAGCTTTGGGCAGCCCCAGCACGTTTGGAAAGCGAGTGGGGCACAAGCTGGTACGCGACAGGACTCTTGCAGGAATGCAAAGCTGCTTAGAAGCACTTTCAGCACAGAAAGGAGCTATTAAGAGCCCAAGTGTCAGTAAGAATTTCCTTGTGGCCCTCCAGACAGCCCAAAGCTCATCCTTAAATAAAATAGCTTTTGAAGGCCTTCTCCAGGCATCCTGAAGGCCTGTTAAGCAAGTTTCCTTTTCTTGCAGAGAGCTGCAAGGGTAGAACACGGAGCAAGCAAAAGTTCACAGCAGCTTTTGATGCAGGTTCTGGATGTTCATGATCTCCACAGCACAAGATCCAAGGTTAGCCCTTGCTTCCCACAGGAGCTTCTTGATAGTGATATTCTGACCAGGCAAGTGGGAACATGCCAGACACCCACACTACCAGTTGTAATCTTGTCTACGAGGCATATGCACCTAGCAATTACACTGACTTGGAAATGGCAGCAACCAGCCATGAAGAAAAATAATTTGCACAGTCTTCCAAAGACCGGGGAATCACTTACTCCAGTAGCAAAGAAACATCTGCCATAGGGTTTAGTTATCTGACACATAAAAGCAAAAGATCCAATTCCCTTTTCATCCCGAATAAGGCCCTGCCGATGTTATTTCTGTGCTTTGCCAAAAGGCCTGCATTCTTTGCCTGCAGGCATGTTTACCTGCTTCTAAACAAAGGCATCTTAATAAAAATAATAAAACATAAATGGAGTCTGTTCCAAGAAAAGGATGGCTATGAAAAAAAAACGCTGGTTTTGGCTGGGGAATTGCTTAGTCCTGAAGGCAGACAAAGCCTGACACAGGGCAGAGTCACCCGGAAGTCGGCTCGCACGCTGCGGTGGCGGCAGTCGCTTGTTCAGACAAGCCTGCCTGAAAGCAGGGCCGCGAGCCCCGCCACACGCTCGACAGCCTCATCTGCAGCCTCCGCCAGCTCTGCGCCGCGCTGCGGATGAATCTCGAAACATGCTTTAACTCGAGATATACATACATATATATGTGTATATATATAGGGATGTGCAAATGTGTAAAGGAAGTACGGAGATTAGCAGCACATCTTGTCCAGGCCACCTGAATTAAGATGCAAACTTGGAGCCTGGGCAACCCGGCTGCAGCAAAGGAAGCCGAGCGAGCCATAATGGCTGTCGCACTCTGCCACCCCGCTTGTTACAGGAGCCCTTCGCCCCCCCACCCCCCCCCCCCCGCGCTTTTTTCTTTTGAAAACCAGCGGAGATCGACGTTTTGTGCCACTTCTCTCGGCACTGCGCAAGCAGAGCCTCCTCCTCCCCCCCCCCCCCCGCCCCGGCGGGGCCTGCCGGCCCGAGCCGTTTCGCGGGGCGGGGGGGAGCGGAAGGCGCAGCCCGTCCCCCCCGGTTTCTCCGGCTGAGGGAAGATGGCTCCGGCCGCCCGTGCGGACGCGGCCCCGGTTCCCCCCGGCTCTCAGCGCCCTCCGGAAGCTCCCGGTACCCCCCCCCCCCCACCCGCTCCCCCCGGGCAGCCCCGCCCCCCCGCGCGGCCGCGCCCTGCGGCACGGGGAGGGGCGGCGCGGCCCCCCTCCCGCGGCGCCCCGCTCTTCCCGCCTCGCTCGCTTCTCTCCCCCCCCGCCAGCCGCCACCTAATGGACTCGCCCGCCCTTGGCGCCCGCGCGCGCGGCGCGCACCACGTCCTGGCGCGGGGGGGACGGAGCAGAGGGGCGCGGGCGGTTCCATCGCCCCGAAATAGGGGGGGAGGGGGATGGAACGTTCCATCGCCCCGCGGTTGGCGGGGGGGAGGGGGAAGGAACGTCCCGCCGCCTCGTGGCGGCGCGAGGGAGAGCGGAGGGTGGGGGGGAAGGCGCAGCCCTCACGTGGGGGCGGGCGGAGCGGGCGGGCAGCGCAGCCCCTCCAGGCGCCGATGGCGGGGGCGAGGCGGTGGTACCGACCACCCCCTCCTTCCCTCTGGACGGGGAAGGGAAACGGCAGCGACCCGCGGCTCCCCCCTCCCGCCCGTGCGCAGCGCCGCGGCGGCGCCCGGCTCCCTACCATGGTGTCGGCGGGGCGGGCGCGGCTGGCGGCGGCGGCGGCGGCAGCTGCTCCCCTCGGCTGCTGGGCGCGGCGCGGGCTCCGGCGGCGGCGGCAGGAAGGGAAGTGGCGAGAGCGCGAGCCGGGCGGAAACGCTGCAACGTCACGGCCGCCAGGCACGGAGGAAGAAGCGGTTGCTATGAGCAGGAGCCCTGCGTGGCAACGCCCTGCCTGGAGCCGCCCCGCCCAGCGAGACCCTCCGCCGCGCGTGCGCGGAGGGAGCCCGACCAATCACGGCGGCGGCTGCTGGGTGATTGATGGGCGGACAGCCAATGGTGGCGGCCCCCTCGGCCGGGGCAGGGCTACCTGCCCCAAGGTGCGGGGGGAGGGGGCGGCAGCGGCCGTTAGGGCGGTTGGGACGGTTGGGAGGGGCGAGGCGAGGCAGGGCGGTCGTGAGGGGGAGGCGGGGGAGAGGGGGCTAAGGGAGCATTTGTGGGGCGATCAGGGGCCCCTGGGGAGCAGCCGAGGAAGGCGGTGGCGAAGGGGAGTGTTGGGGGTAGCCCCGAGGCGAGCGTGAACGGAGGCCCGCAGCCTGTCAGCGAGGGGGTGGGAGTGGCGCATCGGAAGAGCTGCTGCGGAGGAAGTGGTTTTTTTTTTTCTCTCTCTCTTTGTGCCCTTTTTTTTTTTTTCTTCTCCTTTCCTCAATACCTACTTTGGTGCGATCTCAGTCAGGCGCTGCTGATTGGCTCCGCGCGCCCCGCTCCCGCCGCCTGCCGCGCAGGCCTGCGCAGTGCCGCGCCTGGGTGCCCGCGAGCGAGTCGCAGCGGCCTCTGCTCCGGGTGGCCCGAACAATGAGCGAGTTGTCCTTCAGGGCCGGCTGAGCGCCGCGGAAAGGCCGCTGCCGAGGCGGAGGGCTCGGAGAAGCTGCCATTTCGCGTTTGCCGCAGTGCTCTTAAGTGTAAAACGCCAGGGAAATGCTCTTTCCTTTGTTAAACCTTAAAATGCTAGGAAAGCACCATTAACGTCTTGGAGTGGGGCACACTGGGCTTTCTGCAGTGAGATAACTTGCTGCTTATAAGAGCATCTCTCCCTGTTAAAAAAGAAATGTATAAACATTTAATTGCTAGATCTTTAGCGCAGCTTTGTTTTTGGTTTTGAGTTGCTGTAAAAAGAGCTTCCACCCGCCAGCATCAAGGGTATTTACAGCGTCCCTGTGTCTGCTTGTAAGGATGAAAACAAAAACACTTGTTTACAAGGTTTTCCAGGGCTGGGGTATGAGTTGGCACTATTTCATTGCAACCTACAGCTTGGCTTAAAACACTGCTTCTAAGTGTTTTACACCATGCCTTAACAGTTCTCACCAGTGGTGGGGGTCTGATGATGGGGTGACTTGCTGCATGTTCCCAGGGAACTCCTTTTCAGGGTCACATTGGGGATGGTTCCTGGAAGAGCATTGATATTGGAGATAAATCTATTGCAAAAGCGTTACTCTTTCATTGGGCACCGTGTGCTGGCAAGGGGTTGCTTTTGTAAGAACATTTGCAGCAGATTCAGCAGAAGGTCTGTTGGTATCCTTGTTAGACTTAAATTGGAGAGGATGGGTAGTTCCTCCCTAGGTTAAATATATCTGAGCTCAAGAAGACTTACGTTTTGGACTGCAGCCGTCATGGACTTCGGAAATAAAAATTGATTTGTGGATGTATTGCTTTTTAACAGGCAGATCCAAAAGGAGTCAAGTAAAATGCCTCTGTAATAGGGAAGCTTCAGTCCTACAGATACCTTTTCTCCCAACAAACTGCCCTTGTCCTGTCTTTATGCTGCGATCACTAGTCTGGAGAAGGTGAAAGCTACAGCTCGCCTGTGCTGAGTGTGTGCTATGTGCCCGGGAGAGAAAATAAGGGCACGTGCTGCTTGACTATCACCAGAGCAGATCTTCATTCCAGTTTGGGGACTGGAATAAGTGGGATCTGGCCACCAAGGCTCTTTAGCATCCGTTCATGGGAATATTGTGTCTGTTACTGGTCTGAATTTGCTCCAAGCAGTTTCTCTGGGACACGGAGGAATCCCAAAATAAGGCATCCTGAGGAGCAGGGGAAGGGATGATCCGAGGCCATGAGAACAGGACCAGGGCGGTTTTATGTTGTATACTTATAAGGGAAAAAAAGTCAGAATTGGCCTGTTGGCTCAGTCTATCTCAAAAGGTCTGAGCTGCGTGTTTGGAAGCATCGCAGTGGGCTGAAAGGGTGTCTAACCAGTTAAAGGAGCCTCAGTGAAGAAAAGATGTAGAGAGGATAGGAACTCCTTCAGCAGAGTAGTAAGGGAAAACTCTCCTACTTTTTTTTTTCTGCCTTTTGGGCAATCTGTTTTTGGAAGGGCATCTTGCTGAGAACCGTGGTGGTTTTTTGCAATGTTACGTGCCCCCCAAACCGAAACAGCTGGGCCAGTGAGGCATGAACATGGTGGCCGTTGTGTTTTGGAGATGCTAAAGGCATCGGTGCCTGTGACCCTTGGCGTTCCCTGGGAGCTTTGCAGTGCTGTGCTTCCCCTTACAGATGGACTTGGAGCAGCAATAAGGCAGGTAAATCACAGTCATCTCAGTGCCTGAATTGAGGGAAAAAGAAAACATGTTGGGATGGGTTTGGGGCACAATAGATTGCTACCATGGTGTGAAAAATGGCATTTTTGAGTAGATCTCCTGCCTTTAAGCACTATGTAAGCTTTGTCCTTCTGTCCCAGTGTTGATGCCATGAACAATCTCTGCTGAAAGTTCAAGCTGGATGTCTGGACAAACCATCTCAAAATGCGAATCCCCCCTAACTTCCCCACCTTCTCTTAAGGCAAATAGCTTTTGCAATTCTTCTGAAACTTCCCTACAAAACAACCCTATCCCTGGCCACAAGCGAGCTGGAGAAATTTCAGAGATTTTTAGCGCTGTTCGTGTGCGGAAAATCTTGCTGTCAAGAATTGAATGTCCAAAAAGGAGACAGAGGAGGCCTAAAACTTTATTTGAATAAAGGGAGAGTCCAGCAGACATAGCCCTGTGGGGTCTCTCAAATTGCTGGAGGACGCAGCCCCCCTTTTATCCTAACTTCCCAACCGAGGGACGCCCTCTCCTTTTCCCCCTTGGCCAAGCTGCTCTACAGCCTTCCTGGCCCGCCTCACCAAGCTCCCTGCCTCCTGCCATCTGTTCTCACCTGAGGCCACCTGACTCCTTGTCCCCCTTGTCAAAGAAGAGGGAGCAATTTCCTTCTTGGCAGATGCTCTTTTGTCCCCCTCACTCATGGCTCTGCTCAGTCTCCCCCAGCTTTATCCTGCTCATCAGCCAGGCTATGGGGGCATCCCTTTATTTGTGAATACACAAACTCGTGTATTCCACTCATTGGTGATCACTTTGACTCCAGCCTGAAGCGCAGACATGAATTCTAGCCGTGGGACTGCTGCTCAGTAAAGGGCTGCTTCAAAAGCCAGCGTGGCCCAGGTAAAAAGTCCCCCGTGGAGTCCTGCTTCTGCAGAAGACCCGGCGCTAAGAGCAGCGCAAAGACAGGCCCGTCCACCTCGCTGGCCGCCTAGCAAGTCGCCTGAGATGGCGACTTCTTGCTTACTTTATATGCCTCAGCTATGTGAACTCCCCCTCCTGTCCTCCAAGCTACTGACTCATTTCCTCCTGTAAAACCTTCCTTTTTTAGCCTTTCGCTCTGAATGATTTGCTAGCTGTTCTGAGCTGCCTGTTCTATGCCTTACTTAGGCAAATTTCCTTCTACATGTCGGCCCTGCATTGCCCTGCTTTTGTACAGGAGAAGTCAGTGTTTGTTTGTTTTTCTCCTGATACTTGCATTTCTTAAAGGCAGTTGTAGATATCGACCATGCTCCTAGGCAAGTGTCTCATTTGCTGTAGGAAATCAGGGAGGCAGATGATCAAGGAAGCAGCTGGTGAGCTGAGGCTGTTGCTGCCTATGCTGTTTTCTCCCCCCTCCCATTAGCCTCGTGTTTTCCTCCATCTGTCTGCATCCACCTGCTCTCTTTTCATTCTCTTTCACCCGCATCTTGCCACTCTTAGGAGGAAAACAGGGATCACAAAGAGCCTCTGGGGTCTGACAGTGCCCCCGCAGCTGCGGAGCCTGCAAGCGGCAGGATCAGGCCTTGCTTTCTTTTGCAGTGAAAAACCAAGTCACGTCCTGCCACGTGAGGCCTCACGCTGTGGAGATGCTGATCCTGGGTCCCAGTGGGTGGATGCTGCTGTAACCTCACTAGCTGTCTGTGCCTGTGTAGTTTGTTTTTTCTTCAGGCTTATGGAATATTGGCTCTGCACGCTTGGTGTTGCAAGGCTCAGCAGAGATAATTTTAGACAGGAACAGAAAGTCTCAGTAAACCTTGTAGCTGTAACCGTTTCACTGACAGAAGTGCCATGGTGAAACACACACTGTTTCCGTGACTTCCAGCTCAATAGATGGACAAGGATCAGTATTTACAGGGGAATTAACTGAAAGGAAATTTCCCCAAACCGCTGAGCTGGTCCTTTCCTTTTCCAAGGAGATGGTGTGGCCTGACTGTCGGCATACAAGAACCAGGAGTCCTTACTTTGTTCCACACCCCCTACCCTGGCCTGTGGAGTGATGGGAGAGCTGTGTTACTTCCTTGCCTTGGTTTTCTAGCTGTGAAATGGGAACTGCCTTTTCTGTAATGCAGTTTGTGCTCTAGAAGAGTTCAGAGCCTGAATGTTGCTTAGAAATACATGCTATTTTTACAGTAATGAAAAGCCTGTCAAGCCTGTCCTAAATTGCTCGAGATGGATGTCGTAACTAATATGCTTTTAAGTTTGTTCTCAACTTCCACAGTTGCTGGAAGTTGCAATTATTTTGATTTCCATGTGGCAAAAGGTCTGCAAGTGAGAAGACCTGGACTGAAATCTTCCCCTGCTTACTGGTATCAATCCTGACTGAACTTCATTAATCTCATCAGAATTATTCTGGATTTGGTGTGATGGGGAAGGTAGCGTGATGCTCGATGACTCCCGAGATGCTTTTACCAGTATGAGGATGAAGGAAACAAGGCAATTTGGGAATGGAGCAACCCTGTGTTCACACAGAAGTGCAAGAAGCTGATCAAGCTACTCGCCTAGGTTTTTGTTGTTGTTGTCACTAGGGTAAAGTCTGTCCTGATCACTTTGTGTGATGAGTGGATTGCATCCTACTCAAGAAGCAGTTGGAGGGCTCACCACCGTCAACCCTCATCTAAATCCTCAAAACGGGCAACAGAACACTTAAAATGATGTATTGCCTTCCCTGCACGCGCGGGAGTCGCATCTTAAACGTCCTCCAGGGTGAGAAGGGAAGTTCATGTCGAGCATACTGCGGTGTTGAACGTCTCTTAACGAGAGAGCAGACCTCATCTCTCACGGTGTTATCTGAATGCTCTGCAGTGGTTCATGTGGTTACGCTCCTGAGCCCTTCCTGTGAAACAGGGCTGAGATCTGAGCCCCCTTCATAGTGGGGAGGGCTGAGTGCCGGGAGGCTGCACAACTGCAGCCCCGGGCAGGAAATCTGTGGTAAGTCCGACCGGCGTCTTCCCTGTCGTGGCGGGGTAACACCCTAACCTTGAGGCCATCTCTTCTCCTGGCACTAAGGTACAGAGTTACTGTGTCCAATGCTGCAATAATTCCTTAGGGAATAAGCGCTGGTGGCTGATGTGGGCTTCATTCCAGGTGTGGAGGTGGTTGCTGCTGAGCACTGCCTGTGAGACTGTTAATATTTTTTTTCCTTAACTAAATTAACCCGCTCTACTCTCGCCTAGGCAGATTTGCTGTTGCAACAACATTGCTAGTGGGCTGTGTCAGAATAAGGAAGGAACCTCTTGGTGGTGCATGGCTTCAGCAAAGCAGCTGTTACAGCGTCAGGAACCCCAGGCCTGTTGGTGTGTGTCGGTGCCGAGAGCGCTGGTTGAGGCTGTTCAGGTTTAACTCTCAGGAATGGTGGGAAGAGCTTGGCTGTTGTAACTGGGGAGGTTAAGATTAGGAGTTTATTATAAGGAGGCCTTCCAAAAGTAAGATTAGGTGGCAGGTCAATTAGCCCTATCACACATATCACCCATCATGCAAGGTGTTGTACAGGCAGAGACTGGAAAATCCCCGCCCTAATCTTCTTATAGCCTAACCATAAGATAAAAAACACACGGGGTAATAAAAAGGAAGCAAGAAGACCATATTAGGCAGCGTGATGGGTGATTATGTTCATCACCGGCAGCCTGATAGTGAGGAAGGTCTTAGGGAATATTTGCTAGAGGTAATGAAGGCCTCTTTCGAAGCCACCCACAGATGATGCACGCACATTGAATACAGTTTCTGGGAACGTGTTTGTTTTATGAGCGCATGGGGTGCTGCGCAGTCAGTCAATAGGATGTGGTCTTCGTGCACAGGTCAAGGGTTGCTCTGCCTCAGCTCACAGCGGACCTGCCTTGGGCTACTTCTGTTGTGGCAGGTCATGGGCAGGGCTCCCGTGCTGCTATTCCACTCTGGCACTACATCCCTTTCCCAGTGCCATATTTAGGCACCGGGAGCTGAGCGTGGATCTGGGATAGTGGCGCATGCCCGGAATGCCGGTTCTCTGGCATGCTGGGTAGGGAAAGGCCAGCTGGATGGATGGGATGAACCGGTTTGGTGACCATGAGTGTTTGCAGTCTTCCAGAATGAGCGGTGTCTTTCCAAGCTGCTGCCCTGCCAGACCTCTTGGTGCAAAACCGCGGCAGGTGGGTGCGGGCAGGGAGCACGACTGTGGCTGCCTTTCGGAAAGAGCCCAGGAAGCCCAGGCTGCCGGGTGATGTTGTGTGCAGCAAATCTGCCCTCAACTCTGTCTTCTGCAGCCCACCCTGCGATCTTTCCCCAGCATCCTGCAGCCTCCCCTCATTCATATGGCTGGATGCAACCAAAACAAAATCCTTGGACTCTTTTTCCCCTGTGAGGTACCCCTCGTAGAAACTGTTCTGCTGACAGGCAGTCCTTTGCTCTTGCAGTTCCCCAAGAGGTATTTCTGGCTGTTGTTTCAGCCCCATGAGCCTCACACCCTAGCAGGTGATTGCTTTACCTCCTCTCCCAGTTCCCAAACCTCTCCATCCTGGATTTACAGTCAGCCTCACACACATTTGGGGTGGAAATGATCCACAGATTTGGGATCACCGGCTGGGGAGAGCAGGGTTGAGGGACAAAGCGAGGCCCCCTGTCTCTCAGTGCCATTTCGAGGACAGGGCATCAATGCCCAGCGTCGAGCAGGAGGGCAGAGGTGCAGGGCCTGTGACAGAGGCCTGGCCTTTTTCTGCTTTCAGGAAAGCCTTTGCTAGTGACTGAAGGCAGGGCACCATCTTGTGGCACCAAAGGAGTTATTCCACGTGTCTGCAGAAGAGCAATGCTGATTTTTTCCACTAGGTAGAGCCTGGTAGTTTGCCACTTTATTTATTTATTTATTTATATTTCTTGCAGCCCAGCTTGTCTTCTGTGGCTTTCACCCCCTCTGTGGCTTTTCCTACCTGCCCGATGCACTTATTTCTCCCTGGCCACTCAGGCAGCTCCTTGCAGTGACGCTTAAGCTAATGAACTTGGTCAGTATGACGGAGCTGCAGAGGGATTTGCCCAGGGACAGGGTCTGTTGTGCCCCGAGGTGTAACAACCCCACTCCCATTAAAGCTGTAGTTTGTCAAATCAAAGGTCTGCCTAGCCCTTTACTTTCCTGACAGCAGACCCCCCAGGGCAGGGCAGAAGACAGCAGGCAGGCAGTAAGACATCTGCTAGGTAGTCTGCCAGACACAGTGTGCAGGGAGGACTAAATGCAGGGAGCTAAACATAATACATCTGCTTTGAATAACCTGTAGCAGGTGGATTTTTTCGCTTCTTGGATTCAGCGAGGCACTGTTTGAACCTATGCAGGCTGCTAGCATTTGCTCTGCATTGCAGAAGGGCGAGAGGCTCCTGTCATGGGCCAGGAGGTGGGGACAACTGTTCCCGTGCTGCCCTGGCATCACTGGGCTGTGTGCTGGGGCTCGGGATTCGGAGCGCAGGCCAGAAGGGACTCGTGGGGTGGCACTGCTGGCTGTCTTGCAGGATGGCTGGAGCCTGCTGCTCCCACGTCTGCAGCAGCTCGTGTGGACAGTGGATGTGCTGATCCCTGAGCAAGGAGGAGCAGTGGAGCAGAGCTGCCAAGGTGGGTCTTAGAGTGACCTTACATGTGTATGGACTGGAGTGGTTTGGCTCTTCCAGATCCCCCTAAGATCCCAACAGCTCAGGACCCACTGGCCGCTTGAGCTTGGCTGTCCCCTAAAAAGACAGTGGCAAAAGTCAGAGAAAAGCAGAAGTTTGCTATGTGAAAGTCATAACAGTCCAAGGCTGCTACTTACCCAAATTCTCCTGTTGGTTGGCTGTATCGTACTCCTGCTGAGGGACTGGTGAAAACAGGATGGCAGTGACTGATGCATTTTTCCCCTCCGGACACTCAGCTAGCAAGTTACTCAGCTGCTGGAGTCCCTCTGAGCAGACTAGTTCCTCTCTCACTTCCTATTCATTTTCCTCCTTTCTTTTTTTGAGCTGCAGCCACAGCAGCTCAAAACACTCTCCTGACTTGTATGCTGTTGTTCTTGTGATACAACCTAAAGCAGGTATCTCCTGGTCTGTGAGCACGTGTCCCAAGATTGCATGTGTGCTGAGGTAGAGAAAAGGTCTGAGCTGTGGAGCAGGCTGTAAACTAGGAGGTGTTGCCAGGCTCAGAAATGGGCGCTCCTGTGCTGAAAAGCTGCCTGTCCAGTGCTGAGGTCTGCATTTACTCATGAGGGAAGTGCTTTGGTTGGATCTGCTTTAGGAGAGGGCAACATGGGTCTGGTTTTCGGTTCGACTTCTGTGCCTTTCATCAGAGCAGGGGGGCCCTGAAAATCTGCCTTTGTGACTTGTGTTTTCCCACCCCTCCCACTAGTCTGAAGGTGAGGAAATATTGGCCAACATGGGAAAAAAAAACCTCTGGAAAGGTTAACTTGAGGGACCGTCCCCCCCTACCACATCCCAGTGCTCCTAGCAAGGGCCAGAGTCTGTGGTGTTTGCTCTGTTCCTTTATTTATTTATTTATCTTTACCCTTGTAATGTTTGGATGAGTTTTGCTTCTTCCTTACAGACTTCTTATGAAAAGAGGAATCTCTTGGGCTGTCACATGAGACAAAATGTGGTGAGGGGTAGAAATGTGGTGGCAGCAACACTGTCGTTCTCTCTGTCATGGTCTTGGACGGGGTAGAAGGACTTCACAGGGTTTGCCTGAAGCTCATTCTTGCTGTTAGTAGCCCTACGTGGCACTTTGTCTTGTACCTGCAACCTGTGCTTCTAAGAGCACTGTTGGCACAGGCAGTGTGTTAACATTTGTACAAGTTTTGCTTTGTGATCGCTGCTGATAACAGCTTTTTCCATTTAATTATTGGGTTGAAACATTAACACCGTTGGACATCCTAATTCTAACCTTTTTCATCTGTTATGCCCCCTGCTAATGCCTGGCTCCTGTCCCAACTCTTAACCAGCTCTTTCATCTGCACATATTCCCTTCCCCCCGTCTCTGCTTTGTAGAGGAGACCAATCTTGCAGAGTCTGAGGAAAATGTGTGTAAGTTCAAGGAAAATGTGGATAACTGGCTTAGTTCATTAAATGGTTTATAATGGTTTTAAGGTCCCTTCTCTTACCCGTGCTAAGGGCCTGGGGAAGCCCTGGCTCGCCTGGAGCCTGTGAGACATGAGCCAAGGAGCAGCTCTTTTCTTTTTTGCCAGCTGTGTGGCATCCTGAGGAGATGAACCTGCAAACTAAAAGCAGTAACTCCCTGCTCCAGCAGAGGTTGAATGGACCTTTCTTGTGGCTGCTCTCAATTTTCTCCACTTCTGTTTAGGCACTTGGGCGTAACTGGCTGTTTTTATACAAAATGTGTTGTGTTGCAAACTCCTCTGCCTGTAAACAGGGGATAGGTGAGATCTAGCCAGGCTTTTCCCCTTTTCTGTGGTGCCCCATGCCTGAAATCCCAAGGAACTACAGGTTAGGAAGCATAAGTCACTAAAGGCCCAAAAAATCAGATACTATCAGATTTAGTGTCTCGTTCTTGTGGAGTGGTGTGTTCATGCTAGTGGGGGACCAGCTCTTTTAGTCTTAGGACACCAGTATTTGGGGGTTAGTAAAGTTTTCAAGGGTGAAGATAGGAAACCGGTGGAATAGATGGAAGAACTTGCAACATTATTTATTTACATGCTCCAACATTGTCACCTTTTCATGAGTCTTAATGTTTCACATTCTTGCCCCAGCAAACAAAGCACAGGGCTCTTCCAAGCTGTCAATGAAATCATTAAGGGGCTCTGTGTCTACTTAGGGTTTTACTTCTTTGAGCAGGCTTGGAGATATATTCATAAAATCTGTCACTTGGAGGTACAACGTGTTTCTGCATGGGACATTGTCTCCATCACACCTAAGGTGTGGTGCTTGTCTGTGACAGGTGTAGTAGCATCCGTGATGTTTGCTTGCTGAGCCATCCCAGTCATGTTTTAATGGAAGTTCTTGAAAGAATTTGCAAATAGTTGGTTTTAGCACACTGCAGTAAGCACTGCAGTAAATGTTTTGGCAGAGAGACTGCGTTATAAAAATGTAAGAGTTATTGGGGAGAGGAAAAGGATTTCCTTTAGCATATTGCAGTAGTTGCGAAGCCTTATGGTCTCGTGAGCAGTCTCAGGATGTTGTATTTTTTTTTCTTAAAATCCCAGCTGCTGGAAAGAAGATATTGTCTAACAATCTCTATTTTCCCATTTTTAAACAAAGAAGGGAATACTTAACCCTCATGATTGCTTATAAAAGCATGAAAACATAAGCTGCGTGTTCCAGAGAGGATGTTGAAACGAAAACCAAACAGAGTGGAAAGCTGGGTTCATAGCTTTAACATCCAGACAGCAAATAAACAGCAATAAGTTGATTTAGAAATCCTGCAGTTTGCAAATGTATCAAGATCTGACTTTGAGGGTTTGACTCCCAGTATGAGGCCACTTGCGAGTTTGGGATCAGATTCATTTGGCTGGGAAATTCCATATCTCTCTTTTGGTTTAGAAAATACTGATTTCCATCAGAAGTAAATATTTCTGTAATATAAAATTGAGTTTGAAACATTTTTGGCAGGAAAGACTGTTTTTTAAAACTTTCTTTAGGTGTTGCTCAAGTCCCATTTTGCCTCTTGTTTTATTTCTCAACTTTGATTCTGAGTTGAGAATTTAATTCTGAACCTCTTTATGTTTCTTTTCCTCTTGAATTAAATCTGCAAAGTCCAAGTTGCTAAGGATAAAAAAAACAAACAAACAAAAAAACTGCAGAATAAGGTCTGCAGCTCTAAGCATCATGTATGAGAGATGGAAATGTCTTAAATAACCTCAGACAGGCTTGTTAAAGCTCTGTATCAGAGTCCTTGTCTTGAGGCATTGATGAAAGTGTGTGATGGGCTGACAAAAGGTGGGGATGGGGCAGCTTTACCCCCATTTCAGGTCAACACAGAGAGATGCTTCTAAGGTTTAACTCTCATGGACTGGACAAGTCTCCAAATAACCGAATCTACCTGGAACTGCTTTCAGCAGGAAGTTGGATTTGTTAATCCTCAGAAGTTTCTTCCGACCTTGATTATTCAAAGATAAATTCAGCTGCACTGTATTGTGAGGAATTGCTAGAAAGCACATATGGGATCTGTAACCAAACCAGGACATCTTGCCACAGAGTGAGGCCAAGGGAGGCCCTAAGAGAGGCTCTGCCAACATCCGCCTAATAAATAAATAAAAGTAAGATGGAATAGCTGGGGAGAGAGAGAAATGGGAAACAACATTCCTGTGAGCCACACCTCAAGTGAGGCCTCATAGCGTGGACTCACCGACCTGTGCTTTGAGGAGGGTAAGTGCATTAGAGTGGTGGCTGCTTGATGGCAAATAGTGATTGGTTGTGCTTTAACAGGCAGCAAGAGACACGGAAAGTTGAAGAGGGCATAGCGAGATTTGTACAGCCTCTGTGGCATGACTGGTATGATGGGACTTGGCATGAATGTTTGAGAAGGATATATCTTCAATAGCCAAAGGAATGAAAAATCTCGGTGTTTAGTTTTCTTTACACTCTTGCTTCTCAGATTCCTTGGTGTGTGGGAGCCTGACTTCAACCATCAGAGCCCAGATTTGTGGTCTCTGATCTGTTCTGGATGTGGCAGACCTGAGAGAAGTGGTGTCTGACACATCTGATGCCTTCAGTGCTCCTTTCTCCCCTCTTCTCTCTAGCTGGGTGGGTGTTACAAGATGACTGTGTTTCTCGATAGCATTTAAGACATTTTCCAGTAACGCCTGTTGTCTGGTTGCTGGGTTAATTTGGGAGAGGCTTGTTGAAATACACTCATCTGAGACTGACCTCTGATGGGATATTTTTGTTAGGAGGGTACCCACATTTGCAGGGTAAGGACATGTGAAAATATGAATTTTAGCTATGTTCTGTAATATTTTCTTGGAACTGACTGGTCCTGTATATATTCCTGACAGTGAACTTGCTTGTATATCAACAGAGTGAAGCTTTGTTGTGTTCTATAGCAGTAATTTTTCTCTAATTTGGGGTCTAGGGGTTCTAGTAAAATGTCTAGGGCTAGGAAATATCTTCCTATCCTACCTGATAAACACACGGCTGAGGCTTTGCCATGCTCTTCATGATGTCTCTACCTTCCTACCTTCCTCCTGCCCCTGCACTCTCCTTTGCTATCTGAACAGACTGCTCTTCTGGTCCCTAAACTTATGGGTTGCCTGTGTGTCTCTGTAGTGGGTCCCAAGCCCAAGAAATGAGTCCTGAGCAGCTTCTGAGAGCTACTGCTTTGTCTCTGCTTGGCAGATTTGCTTGGTTGTACAGGGACACTGTTCAGATTTGCGCCATATTCTTGAAAGGCCTCATTTTTTAACAGGGTAACTCTTCAGAATATTTTATGCCCCCTTAGAAGCCATCACTGTTGGCACTGTGTTGCTCGATCTCATCACACTAGATCATTGCTGGCATTGCCTGCTCTGAGCTCTCAGTATATTACACAGCTGCAATTTCATTTTTTTTTTAAGAAAAAAGAACACTAAGATGATTGGTGTGGTTGGTGAACAGAGCAGTTTTTCAGCTGTGTTAGTCTTCACCAAAATGACTTCTCTACAAAACGGACAAAGCCCCAGTTAGAACTAAAGCCTCTATTTCTGGGTTTATTTAGCAGTGAGGATCTTGGTGAAAAAGCTGTGAGGTTCTTTTTAAACTGGTATTAATTGGAAGAGCTACATGGGAACTTCTTCCAGCGTAGAAGCAGCAGCTGCAGAAAGAAGAGTCATTTGTTTATCAAGACAAGTGCGCGCAAGGAGACCTGCACTACTCACGTTTGGGTTTCTGATATGCTTCTTGATGCTAGGCAATGGTTTGCCTTCACCAGCTAATTTTTGTAGGTAATTAATTCTGATTAAGAAGCCATTAATCCGAATGGCTTCCAGTCCTGGCAGTCTGGTGCACTGTTCGCATTGGGATCCTGTCATCTGGGAAACGGAGGCCCTAATCGCCTGGCCTCTGTGAGGCCTGTGCGTAGTAAGTGGTAGAGTTGCCTCATGGAAGAGGCTCAAGGTGAGATTCCACAGTCCAGTACCAGCTCACAGCTCTGCCAGGGGTTACCGGAGAGGCCCTGGACAAATCGTCTTGCTTCTTCCCCCTGCTTTTCTCTGTTTGCTTTTACTGGGAGCTCCTTGAGCTTGTCTCCGAAGTCGATGAATAGCCAACCACCCTCATTCTCTGGGGCATGTTTCCAAACAAATGCCCACATAGTCTGGTACTCCTCTCTGATGCTAGAGCCAGATATTTATTTCTGTTTTTTGTCTTTTTGTTTTGTTTTTTCTTTCTTTCCACAATCTCTAACATCAACCATTTAGCCACTGAATCACTCCTGTGGCAGTGAGACACTTTCACCATGGGATTTCAATATCGAGGGCTTCACAACAGAGGGTGGCAGTTCTGGGGTAGGTTGATTGTCTGTTCTCTTAAGTGGATGAAATGGTTTTGGAGAAAGTGGCTTTCATGTGGGTCAGGGTCAGATACAGGCCTTGGGACTGAGGGGGCAATTGCTGCAGCTCTGGTAGCCCATGTGGCATCCACTTGCCACAGGCTTCAACTTACCTCACCCTGGTAGTGAGTCACATCCTGTGGTGGAGCTGGCTAGGCCTGGCCAGGACAGGGAGGGCATGGGGTCTGCAGAGCCCGTGTCCAATCCTTGGGATGGAGACAGGAGGGGAGCACAGCAGGGGCAGTTTTGAGGTCCCTCAAGTTTCCTTTTCCCCAAGGGCCACTTCCTCAATCCCCCTCTATAGTGTGCATTCCCAACAAACCCACGGATCTGCCTCATGCAAAGGGATGTGGTGTCTGTCCCCTGACTCCACTCATCTCATGGCAAGATCTCTGTGCCCTTTCTTCTTACTCCTATGCACAGGGTGCTAGAGGATCTCTAATTACAAAGACACTGTGTTGTAAGTAGAGCCTTATGGCTTAATTCACTGCTTATCCATATTGTTCCATATCACCTTATCCATATTTTCCCTGTGATTCTGGAAGCTGCAGCACGAGGCATCAAACTGTAGAGCAGTTGTCTTCATCTGGCAGTGGGAAGAGGGTGCCCAGTTTGGCCTGAAGTTAGAACCACTTATTTTCACTCTCACTCATGCAAATCTGTATAAGCAAATGGGCAGATAACTTCCAACACCGGGCTGCTAGGGTGACCTTGAAATGTTGGGCACTTTTACAGCCCAAATCCTGTGGGGTTGGGGGAAAGAGAGCCTGCATTCCTGACATTATTAAGCTGGACATTGTTAATTATGTGGGAGGGTGGATTACTGCATGCCACGCAGTGAGACATTAGTGCTTATCAATGAGAGGTACAAGGAATATGCCTTTATTAGCAGTGCTTTCCTGGAGAGACATTCCCTCTATGGGGAGGGTAAATATGCTGAGGGGAGAAAGCAAGTAAGCAAGTAAGAAAGCAAGTAAGCAATAGGAATAGAAGTAAATGAGATGAATTAATTAGGCATGTATTAAGGCCTGTTTCACATCTCCCCCTCCTCACTCCGGGCCCTGATTCAAGACTCATTCAATGTGTTCAGCTGCATTCTGTGATCTAGAGCAATAACCTTGCTTGTACTGATTTTGCAAGCAGTCAGTTAAACTAAGAGTTCAGTAAAGAGGCCTATTCATGGCTCCCCAACTCGGCATTTTACTTCTCTGATATTCTCCAGGCAAGTTGCAGAAAGATTGGGCAGATCAGCCTTGTGCTTTGAATCACATCCTCACCCAGTGCAAACTGACAGCAGGCCGGGGAAATCCACATGGTTTGTATTATTGCAGGAGCGAAGCTCTGAACGCTGCGTCTCCAAATGCTGTACCAGCACAGAAGACAGGAACAGGTCCTATCACCCCCAGGTTCAAATTACTGTGCAATATGGATAGCATCAGCTAAGTCTAGGTAGAGGGAATGACTGGCAAGGAACGGAAGGACAAGGCTTTCATGCGCTGACTTCTTAGCTACTGCTTATTCTTTAGAATTTTTTTATTATGATCTACACAAAGTTTTATCCTGGACTTGAAGAAAAATAGGTGGGTGGCTTTGATATAGTTTCGATGGACACTTTTGGAGGAGAAGCTAAACTCTGCTTGGGGAGCAAAGGCTTGGGAGACATTTCTTCAACTCCAGAACTTACGGAAAATAAAGATGTTAGGTCCTGCTTCTGCTCTTTACTCAAGAAACCTCCATCAGAGCGACACTGCTTGGCTGCCTGTATATTGGTCTGTGCATATGTTTGGCTGCCAGTTGCTTTCTGTTTTTGTACTGTGGTTTTGGTAAAATGAGTTTTATTTTTTTGTTATCAAGCAATTTCCTAATGGACACAAAGAAAAGTTTGGTTGGTGTCCTGAAGCTTAATGGCCAATAGCTAAGTGTCTCATGAAATCCTTAATGGTGGGAAATATGGAGAAATTATTGAATTTTTCCCCCTTTAAACTGATATAAAAATGATTCAGAATGATTGTAAAGACAGTGTCAAGTGTTCTTGTGATTAAATTCATATCCAGCTACTTAACTCCTCCATATCCCGTCCCTTCTGATTTTTAGAAGCTTTTAAAAAGAGGAAGGGTGGAAGGTCCTTATGCAGTGAGCTCCCCAAATAAGACTTGCTCGTTAAGCAGGAAGCTACTCTTCAAATAGCTGAGAGGCCATTTAGTTTTTAAAAGCAGCGATCTCTCGGGGATATAGGCTCATGAATGCCTTACTCTCCCAGCAGTTCTTAGTAATTCAAGCAGTTATTTGCTTATTGGATTGGTGTCTGTGCGAACACTCATGTACATGTGGTTTTATTTTTGTTCTTTATTCAGGAAGGAGCATCTTTTGCCTAATAAATGTCTCTGGGTACTGCATGCTGGGCTGGTGCATCTTCACAGTGATTTACTGCAGTGATTTGCTGACGCTCTGGGGTTGGTCTCCTATTGGAGATCTCACAGGAAACTGATTTTTTTCCAAGCTCCAGCTCCTGGATTTGAGCGGATGCAATCCCTGGCGGTGCACTGCAGTTGTTTCAGGCTGTCGTTTTTGCAGGGGAAACCTAACCTTGATTTATGATTCCTGTTTTTAAAGAGGAAAGCAGCTGAAAAGCATTCAGATTGTATTGTCAGGAGATATTTCACAGGTATTCCCCTACTTTTAGGGCATGTAATTCCTGAATTTTCAGCATCTGACGTTTGCTAGCTTGTTGCTTGGTAACAGTAACGTGCTCCTGTCCTGTCTGCAGGCTCCCGTTCCCGTTCTGAGCACTAGGAGAGATGACAGCTTTGCAGGTAGCTTTCCAAACCCAGAGGAGCCAGCGTGGCACTGTAAGAAGTATAATTATCTTTAAGTGGGGGATGGTGGGCCTGGAATGGATATAGTTAATTAACTCGCAGGTGACTGCAATTAACAAGGGTTATTTGGGGAAACGAAGCTAAACCCCCAAATCCTGTTCCCACAGAACAGCTCTGCCTACAAGCTATGAGTTGAGTCTGGCCTAAATCTCCTGCAAAATCTCCTGCACTTACATATGTATCTCCCCAAAACCTGCATCCATAGTATGAAAGCAAATTTGGGAACATTGCACAACGCAGCTCTAAATGTTGATGTGTGCCATTGTGTTGGGGGCACTCTCACCTGCTATTTCTATTGCTGGTATCTTTATGAGCATAATTCTATAAATCTTACCCTTGAATTAAACCAAGCATCTTATCTGTCAGTCCCACTGAGACAGAATTTCCCACATAACTATCCGGCTGGGTAATGTTCTGGATAACGATATTTCACAGGATTCATTCTGCCCATACAGATGGTAGGAGACTTTGGCTGGAGGCTAAAGGACATCAATTTGAAGGATTTTCTGAAAATGTGAACACATTGTAACATCTAGACTTTTAAAAACAAAGCTTTCTTGTTGTACCCTTTAGGGGGGAGAGAGAGAATGAAGAAAATGTTCCCTAATTTATTACTGAATGCTGTGAAGGGCTTAATATTCATAAAACCAGCGGTGTGCCAGAGACAGCAGAGGAGACCATGCGGTGGGTCTCTGCACGTTTCCTTGCAACGCTCTGCCAAAGCTCTTTAATCCCCATCCTAAGCATTTCAGTGGAAAGAATTTGCTGAACAAAGAACTGCAGCTGTGTATGCGGCCTGTGCACAGCAGTTTGCAAGGAACGAGGTGGAAGTAGGGTCCATCATGTTGTTGTGGCTGAGCTCTTAGATTTTAAGGGAAGTTCTGACCTGTGCAATTCTCTGGTCCTGAGGCTTCCACTTCCAGTAGCAGCCCAAGATGATCTTTCTCTTACAGTGACAGGCTGAGTTTTCTGAGCTTCGTTAAAGGAGTCCGATGCTCAACCCTCAGCAAATCGCAGTGCTACAAAAGCTTCCAAGACATTGCTCAGCTGTCGTGTGCATTAAAACCTCATTTTTCCAGTTGTAAAACTGAGAAGGGATGTGTTTCCCAGTCTATTTTTTCCTGCTTAAGTGAATTCCTGCAAGTCAGCTAGCCAGGGCATTCAGTTTTTTTTTCTTTCACGGAAGTATGTGCTAGGCAGATTGCTGGCTAAAGCTTGTGCGAGCGTTTCTTCCTGAGCAGGTGAACAGACCTTGAGGCTGCTGAGAGCCACCCTTTACTATTCCCTTAACCCTCCCAAAGTCCCTTCTTAAAGCTTGTGGTAGTGGTTTTTACTACACGAGGTCCCTGGCTACTTGCATGTCGTGCTGTGGCTTTCAGTCTTCCTGCTCGGATGACCAAAGCTTTTTGAACAGGAGCAAACCAAAGGGCACCCAACGGATACCAAGCAATCTTGCACGTGCTCCAGTAACTTTGTTTTCATGTGAGTGAAAATACCTCTCTGATGATGTTTCCTTGTGTGCTTTAGGTTACTGAAACCCCAGGGATTGCTCGCTGTGTGGGATGCAGCATGGCTTCAGGATTAAGGTCTGGGTGGCTTTCTGTGTGTTCATTAATGATAATAGATGTGATGCTTTTATCTATGTTTAATGATAGCTGCTTTTCAGAAAGGCCCTTTGCTGTTTTGCACTGAGCTGGACTTCTTGCTGAACGTGTGTGTGCAGAGTGCCATACACACAGCCGGCGGGTGCCGTGAATTTTGGGGGTGCCCAGAGTTTCACTTGAGCCCTTGAGGACATAAAAGTCATTGGCTGAGTATCCCCGTTTGTCTCATATGAATGACTGTCGGATTGTGTTTGCAAACTGCTTTCACTTCCCAAATCTTTATCTCTTGTAATTTTTAAGCATAATATGAGACCTCCCCTTCGCTGTAGCCACCCACCCCCTAATTGTTTTCTAACCCAAGAAGCATAATGTGGAAAAGAGCTTAAGTCCTTTCTAATGAGAAGCAGCCAGGAATCATGCTGGCAAGTTAACCTCTTGCGAACAGACTGTTCTTTACCCTGGGTTGGTTTCATAGGCCAGTTTTGCTCCACCAAGCCAAAAGAGGGGGAAAAAAAAGGAAAAAAAGACCTTAATGAGGCAGAATTTGCTGCTCTGTGTTGCCGAGTGAGCAGAAATAACCAGTCCAAACGAGGGACTAGCACAGAGTTTGTGCATACATGGGGACTGCGAATACTTCCAGGCTGTGCACCACTGTTTTTGCCTTCCAACAAGGAAGCAGTGCCATCGCTTGACATTGCAACAGTTGTCTCATACATATGTCTCTGTATATGCTTATATGCTGTCTCCACAGCATATAAGCATATACTTAATTTTAGGGTTACTTTTAGCACAAGTGAAGTCACTGGTATTCTTCAGATGCTTAAATTAACATATGCTTACGCTTCTGGTTGGACTGGAGACTAAGTGCAGAGCTCCTTTTCTCAGTCAGCTCTGAATCATACAATTCCTGGGAAGAGAAAAAGGCATCTGATAAGAACAAGCAAATAAAAACCTAAAGCAGCTGATCTGTTATTCCTACGGCCTGGGGAGAGCGCATGAGAAGAAAAGAGAATGGCTGAATTATTCTCAGTAAATACAAGCTAATGCAGGAGCCAAAGGCACCAGATTGTATAAAATCTCTGGATGCTATCTCTTTGTCAGCTTTTATGATAATATAAATCATGTCTCTCATGATTACAAAAAGGGCTGTGTAGTTTTTATTTGTTAATCTGCCATATGCCCCATTAGTTCATTTAAAGCTGCCTTCACTATCAACACCAATGCTTTGCTTGTACAACCTGACCATGACTGATTGCTTGTTGCTTGAAATGCAGCTTCTCTGCTGGCAATTACTTTATTTACTGCTTGTCTGAAAAACAATAATGCATTCCCTTGTGGGCACAAAAGCTGATTAACATCAGTAATTACTAAAGCAGATGTTTGCATGTGAATTCCCATTTCTTGGAGGCAGATAATCTTCGGCATAGGTTTACAGGACAGGAATTCACCCTGGCAATGCTGTCAGCCCCCAAGTGGTGTGAGGAACACGGACCTCAGCAGAGAGGTGGGTAACTCATCCCATCCACCTTTTATCCGTTTCATAGGAATCACCCTCTGGAGGGTAATGATCATTGCACAGAACTAAGTATTGGCCTTCCTGAGATCATTCCTGGGAATTGCTTAGCATTTAATTCCTAAAGTGACTGCCAGGAACTCAACAGGGCTATGTACTATTTGTGGAATGGCTGAGGGTGTTTTTTTTTTTTTTTTTTTTTCTGTTCCAAAGAAGTTTAGGGCTGTGCTTTCAGAAGAGCTCAGCACCTAGACTGAGGGCTTGTATTTTTTAAGATCTCAATTTCCACTGAATCGTCTGGAAAAAAAATGCCCTCAGCACTAAGTGCATCAGCTTACCTGAAGAGTAAAAGCATACGAAATACATGGTCCTTCTGGGCTTTCAAATCAGCCACCTAGATTTCAGAGACCCACTTTTGAAGCCCAGAGCCCCGGATTTTCCTTGTGGGAGCAAGTCGTGGTATTCCCTCCATGCTTCTCTTGTAAAGTGGATGGGATAAAAGGAGTGGATGGGGTGGCGATGGGTCTCTGAGGAAGGCAGAGGCTTTCTACCTCTCCTGGCATCGCTGGATATGGTGGCGGGAGGGACAGGGGTGGGTTCATTTCCCCATCACGGGGCTCTGTTCCGCAGCAATGTCACTGCTGTGCCTGTGCGGTGCAATCGTTCTCAGCCCTGTTTCAGAAACCGCTGACTGCTGCCCGAGTGGCTGCAGCCTCGGGAAGCTCCTGTTCCACAAAACACCTCCTCGCCATCACCCGACGTCGTATCACCCCAGCAAGGTGGGAGGAGAAGGGAGCATCCCGTCAGCATCCCATCCTTGGCTGCTCTCATTCACCCGGCGGGATGCAAAGCGCTACCCGGCATCTGTTTGGCCTGCTCTTCGTCTTGCTGAGCCCTGGGTTAAGAGGAATTTAAATGGGAAGTTTATTTCTCAATCTACTTTTCCTATTGTTCCTGCCTCCATGACAATAATTACTCTTTCTTGAGGGTCATTCAGAGTTCAGCTTTGTGGAGAAATCATTACTCTTGATTAAAGGACCAGCTGCTTTTTCATTTAATTATACTTTGAAAGACATGTTGGGGTATTCCAGAGCTTTTCATTTAGCTGGAGACATTTCTAATTGTTTGTCTGGATGTTGGAAGGGAGATGGAAGATGTTGTCAACAGCAAGGGCAGGGGAGGTTGCAGGTGCTTAGAGGAAGGAGTGTGCCCAAAAACAAAAGCTCACCATTCCTGCATTGAATTGAAACAAAGATAGAAAAAAAGTTAGAAGAAAATATACTAGATATTGCACAAATGCTGTTGAAAGAGCTGTGTGGCCCAATGTAAGACAACACTAAAACTAGTATTTTTTTCTGGGCCTACTGAGAGCATACAGTATTACCAACTTCTGCAATATCAGCATGAGTCTCCTGGTGATTGGTGTGTTTCTTAAATATGAGCTGCTTGAGTTATCTGATTATTTGAGAACTTCTATTTTATTTATCTAAAAAAAAAAAAGGTTTTGGGTGGAGTTTCTGGTTGTGCCCTTCAGAAACAAAAGGAGAAAATGTGATTTTATTTCTTGAATGAGATCCTCTTTATTCACTGATTCTGAAGAGTCACGTTTTGCCAAGCCTTTTTTTTTTTCCCCCAAAATTGCTGATTTTGTGAGGATTGGCAATACTGAAAGGGTACTGAACAGACTCATCATTAGTGCTTAGGACCTCCAGCCTCAGTCAAGTTGTGTGGCAGAAGGGGACAAGCTTGGGCAGCTGGGAGTCCAGCAGACTCCTTCCTTGCATGGTTTGGCTTATAACTGAGGAAGAAGCATTCCATGGGGATAGTGACCTTAACTATGACAGTGATATAATGTCAGCGTGCCCAGTGCATGGAGAAAAAGCAGATTCAGCATCCCATGGGAACCATGAGATAGTTTTGCACAGACAAGACCATACTGCTGCCCCTGGCAGTGGCTTGGCTCTCCTCTCCCGTGCTGTGCTTGTGGTCAGGGAGCTGCAGCCACACTCACACTCAAATTGAACTTTGCTTCTGGGGTCAAAAGTTGGTGGTGTGACTAGGAGAGCAGGAGGAGTTTCCAGAAGGCCTCTCTGCGGCGTGCTGGAAATTTTCAACAGTTTTGCAACGCAGGAGTCCTTCCTCAGAAAAAGTCGTTCTGTTTCAGCTGCAGCTCTGAGGTGCTGATTCAACAAGGATGGAACTTGCTGGAAACCCCTCAGCGAAACTCCCCCACCTACGAGGTGCCGGCATTTAGGACACTTCCCAAGGAGAGGGGGGAGCTAGGCTGAAGGCTTTGCTTCACAGGGCTTAAAACACAGAATTTCCCACATCTCTGCCTGGGCTGTAGCCTATTTATGGGCAATATAGTCGCTGCCTGCACTGGGCCTCTTCTGGATGAATGATGATTCAACATAAGGAGCAGCAACAAATCTCTTCCTCCCGCAATGTGTCATCACTTTCCACGTTAACGAAGCCTCTGCTTCCTTAGTCTTTTCTGTTGCAGTGGCTTCGTGGGATTAGTTATTCATTGGGACAGTGACAGGATGGCATGTGAGAATAAAAAGGACCCCTGGGTGATGCTTGGAGGCGGGACAGGGCAGCACCGTGGTTCAGAGCACAGGCAGGAGGGAACAGAGCTGTGCTGTTCCATACTCTGCTCCGTGTCTGCTTGCAGAAATAGCTATGAGCGTGCTGAGAGTTGGCTTATTGCCTTCCTGTGTGAATGTAAGCTACTGCGAATTGAGAAGCACGTGGGCAGCTCCAGCAGTTGAGGCCCTGTTTGATGGAGACCTGAGATAGCAGGGCCAGCACAAGGCAGAGGGAAGAGACCCGGTGGATACGTTGGAAGTGCAGGGACTGATTTGGGCCACAGCCAGCTGCTCCCGTTGGTGACAGTCACTGACAGTACAAGAGTCTTCACCTCTAGAAGACACTAAGAGAACTCTTAATGTTGAGTTTTTAAACTGCTCCAGTCTGGATGTAAAGCCAGTTTGAGGAAAGATAAATGGAGGCAGATTCCTGCCGCTGTTACCAGCTTTGGCTTGTCCCCATGTCCCTGTGCTCTCTGCAGGCACCGCAGTGCTTCAGCAGTGCCCATGTGTTCCTCCAGCTACACAATCGACCATGATGTTCTCTTGCTGTGGAATTAGTTGCACAGCTTGCTGCCGACTGTGAGGTTTGTTTCTTGTGATAATTCTCATGCTGGATGTTGCCAGTGCTCAGCAGGCTACCAACAGCCTTTCCAGTCAGTGCACAACATCTTTCCTTTTCACTAAGAGGCTGTGTTGCAACAGGGCAGATACTATTTTTAAGGTATAAAAGATTGCCCTCTCTTAGCCCAGCAAGAGCCCAATGTCCTAAATCTTGCATGAGCTAGCTGTGTAATGCTGCTACGTTAAGGCCTGTCTTTCTAAACTTAGGATTTCTGGCAGGATGGGAAAGCCTGTCTTGTGGTTATGAGATGAAACTGAGCAATAGGTCTGGGAAGCCAACCCCACCCCATGCTCCGCTGACCCTGAGCAGAGCAATTAATGTAGCAGAGGAGGTAATGCCAGTGCTGTGGAGGTGGATATAGGAAATGACATAGTGTTTTGTGCTAGAGGTCATATTTTTATCTTAAAATGCTCTGTGGCTTTTTTTTCCCCTTAACAGTAAAGAGAAATAAATGCTAGAATAACCCATGAGGAGGCAGAGCCTGGAAAACTCTCCATGTTCCTGGACCCATGCGGGAAAGCAGCCGCCTCCGTCCATATCCCACAGGAAGGCTGTGGCCACTGTAATTCCAGACTGGGCAGAACGGTTCTTGCCATGCCAAGATCTCACCTACACCCTGTCCCTTCCCTGAGGGACAGGGGTGACAGGTATGTCTCTACAAACATGATAGCTTTGAAAATAAAACATCCTTCCTTGTCTTTGTCCCAATACAGAGAAATTCCATGGGTTTTGAGATTCTTTCCTATGCAAAGCACTAACCGCGCTGTAGAGAAAACAGAGCAGCACCACAAAGCAATGATGTCCTGAGGCCCTCAGCAGCTCCCATGAGAAGTACATGGAGAGGATAAAAAAGGTGGGAGGCAGCTGTGATGCTGTCACATAGATGGGTTATATGCCAAGAGAAAGGGGCAGTTCCAGGCAGTTCAAGGAGTTAAGTGGCTGGCTGCATGATCCAAACTGTTACAGGGTTACAGCTAACAGGCAGCTTCATGAACAACCTTCACCTTGCTAGCAGTGGCCAACCTTTGCCTTCCATTAATACTTTTACTGATATCTGACCTGAAAAAAAAATGTGTTAAAAATTAAATATTGAAGCAAACCCTTATCTGTGGTCTGGGTCCAGTTGGGCCCTGTCCTACTGCGTTTTCATTTCTCCTTTTAAGTAGTCCTACTGATAACAGTGAGATCAGAGACAAGATGGGGCAGTAGTTACCAAAAAAGAGGCCCTAGACTGGCCTGCAAGATATAAAAAGCCACCCTTCTTGGAAATTAAATGAACTCAGCCACCCCCAAGGTCATTTTGAGCATCTAAGGAACTGTTTCCATTGCCTGGCATAACGATTGTCTTTGTGGGAAGCGTCTGTCTGACTTTTGGCTGCTGCCAGCTGTGGACACAACCATGGAGGGACACCATAGCCACAAAAGAAGCAGCCCCCATCCCTACGTATTCTAAAACCTGCAGCTTCCCAAATGGCCCCTCCATTTTGTGGCACCGTCGCCACAAGATATGTTCACAGAAAAGAGGTCATCTGCCTGGGGTTGGACTGGTTCTGCTCAGGCAGTGTCCTGGATGCATATGCTGTGGGAACACACGAGCAAAAGCAGGGATGTGCTGTCTCATAAAAACAGGCTGCCAGTCTCTACTTTTGTGACTTCTGTGTTCATGTGAGTGTTTCCTTAGGGTGCTGTTCTTTGCTGAGTGTTAGGTGTTCACTTACGCTATCTGAACATGCCTTTCAGGGGTTTAATAAATGACTTTGCTGAGAAAAATTCCAAATCGAGTCTTATTTACTTAAACTGAGATATACCAGGCAAAGAACAACAGCCTCGTGCCAATATCTAGGCTAGGATTCGGGAAGTTGGCTCTGTTTCCCATGCCTGGGAAGCACACATTGCTCCAGGGAGCTTTGCTATCCACAGCCCGGCTCAGGGAGGCCTTGGGGCCTCGGTGGCCCACAGGGAATGAGTATGAAATGGGTGCAGGGGTGCGAGACGATGGCCCTGCTGTGGTACTGACGGTCCACCAGCAAACCGGACCTGTCAGCGGTGAGGGTGGGAAGCAGCAGCAACACCGGTGGGCTCCCAAAATGCCTCTGCCCGTGAGGTGGATTTAGAGGTTTTTGCTGTTGCAAGCAGGGACACGGGCGATGATTAACGATCATAATTTGGCTTCTCCTTAGGGGACTCAGATCCTTCAGCCTGTTGCCTGCCTGTGGCACTGAGGCCTTGGATGGCTGCTCCCCCTTACACTGCCCGCCCTCCTCCCCAGCCGCTGCGGGAGCGCGGAGCTGTTCGGGGAGCAAATACCCCAGGCTGCTTTACCTCCGGGGAGGTGCTCCTGGCACCGAGGAAGGCAGGGTGCCCCTTGCTCTAAACATGGATTTCCCGGGACACGAAAAAGGCAAATAACGCCCCGCGCGGAGGCGGGGAAGGGGCCGGGCCGGGGCGGACCGCGGCCTCGCGTCGCCCTTAAAATGGCGGCGGCGGCAGGCGCCGCCTCAGCGGAGCGCGGCGATGGCGGCGGCTCGGGGGGGACTCATGGCGGCGGCCGCGGGGCTGTTGCTGCTGCTGGCCGGCGTCGCGCTGGGCAGCGAGGAGCGCGCGCCCCCGATGGTGGGCGCGCCCATGAGCGTGGCCGACAACGACGAGGGTCTGCAGCGCGCCCTGCACTTCGCCATGGCGCAGTACAACAGGGCGAGCAACGACAAGTACTCGAGTCGCGTGGCGCGGGTCATCAGCGCCAAGAGACAGGTCGGTGCCGCCGCCGCCATGGCGGCTCCCGCCGCGGCGGCCTGAGGGAGCGGGGCCCGCGCCTCGCTGCGGCCGCTCCTGGTGTGTGGCCGCGGCTGCCCCTTGGGAGGGACACTTCTAAATTCATCCTCAAGGGCGACAAGAGCGTCCCTGGGGTGGGGACAGGTTGGCAGGGAGCCCTGGGGGACTTGGCCGCTGCTCGGGCAGCGCATGAAGTGATGGTGCCAGCGAGTGCCTTGGGGGTAAAGCATCTCGGAAGAAAACATATTTATGTATTTAGGTCACCTGCCATGTGACTAACTTGGCTGCTGGGATTGGGCGGGACAAGTTGCAAAGTGGTATTGGCAGCTGGGATTTTTGTTTTTAATGTTAAAGCTTCAGTTTGTGGATTGGTGCGATTCTGTGGACGTCTCCAAGGCTTTGAAAAAGAGCTTGAGGGATTGGGTTTCAAACTCTTTTTTCCCCCCCTCCTTCTTCCTTTCCACAGAAGGCAAATAAAGACATCAGTCATAGCTCGTGGATGCCTTTGCTAGAGTGTGGGTTACTGAAGATGATAGTAATTAGCCCGTGCTGCTTATGAACTGTCACGTGGCTTTGTTTACTGGCTAAGGAAGCTGCTCTGTGCTGAATTCACCCACTTGTCCTGTCTTCTGGTCTTTGACAGGTGTAAAGTGCCCTTTATTTTTTGTGAAAGTTGCTGCGCACCATCTTGTCTGCTCTTTGAGTTGGGTTTAAATAACGTAACCATAAAACTGCCTTACTTTGTTAGGCCCTTCTCTAAGGGAGGTCTCTTGTATGTGCTGTAAATAAATCCACTTCTACCTGTTGTCTCCTTGCAGATTGTAGCTGGAATCAAGTATATCATGGAAGTTGAGATTGCCCGGACAACCTGCACAAAGTCAGCACCTGAAATCCAGAGCTGTGCTTTCCATGAGGCACCAGGGCTGGCTAAGGTAGGCTCCAAAGCAGTGTGTCCTGCTCCCTGGGCTTTCAACAGCTTTCTTGCAGCTGGTCTAGAGCAGAGTTACGAGTGGTGTCACTTGTCTACCCCAGCCAAGATCAGAGACTTTATGCTTATTGAGATGGAGCCACTGCATAACTTGCCTGACCAGACAATGCTAAGAAAGTCAATGTGGTCTTTTAGCCTCTTCCCTGAGCATGGACCTGAGGCTGTAGTGCATGAAATGTTTCCTCAGCCCCTTGAAATTGCTTGTGGCTTTGATTCCAGGAATATTCAGGAGAAAACTTGCTAGCCAAGATTGATTTCAGATCTCCTGGCCTAGTGCCCCAAGTCCCTGAATCCTCCCTGCTCCTGTTGTCTCATGGTGATACAAACAAGCTTGATCTTTTTTTCCTATGGATACTCATTACTGCTGATAGCACTCTGGACAAGGGCTGATAGTGAATGGCAGGATACCCCAATCCTCTGTTACCCACCAAGCCAAATTAGGTCCAAATCTTGTCTAATTACAGAAACTCTTTAAGAACCACTTCAGCCTCTCAGATAAGAGAACACTGGATGTGTTTCTGCCCTGATCTGGTCAGTCTAGTCCCACAGAATTTCATTACTAGTGTTAATCACTGTGATAGGTGCCATTTCTCTGCTGAATGTGCCTGCACAGATGAGAACTGTAACTTTATGCAAGTGCCCCATTAAGCACCTCTCTAGAAACTTGTGTACCACTGCTGCAGCTGGAGTCCTGGTACCCCTGGATGGGGTAGATGTGTACAAATGAGGTAGTGGCACAAATGTACTTACCCATGCTTGAGGAATTATGTCAATATTGCCCTGGCTGAAAACTTTCCAGCAACGGGAACTTAAAAGTGAGCAGAGGAAGTAATCTGATCTTCAGAAGTGCTGTTTGCTCTGCTTTCCTGTTAATGTTCGAGAGAAGTGGTTAATATGGAGCACGTAGTCACAAGAGTAGTAGTACAGAACACAAAGTAAAAAAAGTACAAATAATCTGGAGGGCAGCAAGAATGGCATATATTCTTGTTCACTGAAAATGTAGTTAAGCCTGTGTGTAGGGGGGGGAAAAAAAAAGGTCAATGATGCTCTGTTTTATGCAATCTGGTAACTTTCTCTTTCTTTTCTCCATAGCGTGTCACTTGCAACTTTGTAGTGTACTCTATTCCTTGGCTAAACCAAACTAGACTGCTGAAAAACAGCTGCCAGGAAGTCTGACTTGGTTCCAGCAGAGACCAGCAACTTGTTACTCAGATTTAAAAAAAGAAAGCAATAACCTGAATTGAGATGGACTGTGTCTGTCCCTGTTAACTCAAACAGTTATGTATGCTTGTGCTATGCAAGTTAAACTATGTAACCTTCCTTTAAAGCAGAGTATGATCTCTACTTTGTTTTCCTTTATAATTGCATTTTGGAGCAGTAGTTTCCAGGATTGTGTTCTCCAAACTTTCTCAATAAAACAGCTCCCACATCTGAATTCCTCAAAAATAATAAATAAAAAATGTTGGCATCCCTCTTAAGTGACTACTGTAAACATTAAAATTTAGTTAATCCCTAATGTGTAATCCTCTTTGTGATGAGCATCTGTCGTGCTGGATGTGCAGGGCTTTCCTCTAGTGAACTAGTCTATCATGCACAGAAGGGAAGGAGAAGAATGTGAGGCCCTCTTTGCAGGAGAGCAATGTCTCCACTGTCCTGCCCAGTGACTTACCTGTTCCCAGCATCTTGGCAGCACTTCTTACCTGTTCTCACTGAAGGAGACTGGTGCTGCTTTTGAAAGCAGTGGAAACAATGTGGTTTGCAACAATTGCTTTTGTTAAGGGCAGCCTTCAATTTGAATGTCTAATCTGGGCAAACATCTTTAACGTGGCAGGCAGAGAGGATCAGCACCCAAGAACACTTAAGAGAACTTGCAGGGGAACTTGCGTAATAAACTAAGCTCAGTTTGGACTGCAGCGATGTGGGGGCTACTGTGCCAGCCCAAAAAAAAAAAAAGGAGGGCAAAGGAGATGATGATGATACCAATGACCTACCTAGCAGAATAGTCTAGTGATATATTAATGGAAAAATAGGTAAGTGGTGTGAAGTGAGTAACTATCAATGTTGGAAAAAGGATCCTCTGCTGTAGCACTTGTGTAGTCTTATGGCACATGGGTGTTGTCCACAGAATGCCCTTTTATTCCTTGAGTGTTGAAGCTTCCCCAGAAGCAAAGCTGTAAATTCAAGAGCGTGCACAAGACTGCTGGGATCTTCCACTCAGGCACATCTGTGTATCCCACTGTGCTTTGGATTGATGCGAATTTCACAGGGAAGCATAGCTATGGATCTAGAAAAAAGAAAAGTAGCTTTTGAGTGTTTTGAAATATTGAGACCAAAAACTCTAGTGCAAGATATGAGGAAGCTTCAACAAGCAGAATGTCAGAGAGACTTGGGCCGGCATGTAAGAGGGCTCTCTGTTTTTTTCTCATTGTGAAAGACCTGTTGGAAAGAGCGGAATCCTCTTAAAAAGATTAAATAAATCTCCAGATAGCAGGGGAAGTTGCCAGATTGAGAGAAGGACCCACGAGAGTGGATGAACGTGCTGAGGTGAATGATGGAGAAACTTCATGTTTTGTATAGTGCCAAGTTTCTGTCTTGGTAAGAACACTTAATGGAAAACAGGACAAAAACTTCCAAAGGGAGACACAACTGCCCAGTGAAGGGGTGAATTTTCTAGGGCTCTCATGCGTTCCAAGGAGATGAGACAGCTTCCAGAAAGCTGACTTTAGCCCAGCCCATGTGATAGGACTCACAGCCAAGCACAACTGCATGAGAACAAGAACTTGTGCTAACTACGAGATCCCTCTCAAGTGGATAGTGGCCTTAAATGTCCTCATTAGGAGTGTGTCTTCTGTGCCCTGCCCTCCCTTCCAGGGAGAAGGCCACCTCCTACCATTGCCACAGTTTAATGAGTTCGCAGTGAGCACAAAGCCAGATCCACTACCACCTTCAGCCAGGTGAGTTGGGTGTTTGATGTTGGATGTTCCTCCAGGATTTATAATCCCCATTCCCACTGAGGGCAGTGTGTTGAGACAGCACATTCCTATTACTCATGAGATGAGTGATTATGCAGATGTTGGTCTGCTGTGCTGCTCAGTAACCTGGCTAATTGAGTGAATCACCATGCCAAACCTCTCAGATGCCCTTTCTTGTTATTTTTCTAATTCTCCCTTCACTCAAACATGCTAACCTCCTTTTTGTGGTTTATCTGTGTAAGGACCGGGCAGTGGTGAATGAGCTCTGTGACTGTGCTTTGGGTATGTTTGCCTATGCTCTTTGCTTCTCCCTTTTATAGAATCATAGAATCATTATGCTTGGAAAAGACCTTCAAGATAATCAAGTCCAACTGTAAACCCATCACCACCCCTACTAAACCATGTCCCTAAGTGCCTCATCTACAGGTTTCTTGAACACTGCCAGGGATGGTGACTCCACCACTTCCCTGGGCAGCCTGTTCCAATGCTTGACTACTCTTTCTGTGTAGAAATTCCTCCTAATGTCTAACCTGAACCTCCCCTGGTGCAGCTTGAGGCCTTTTCCTCTTGCGCTATCTGTAGTTATTCTGGAGAAGAGATGGGCAGCTGCCTCACTACAACCTCCTTTCAGATAGTTGTAGAGAGCAATAAGGTCTGCCCTGAGCTTCCTCTTCTCCACAGTAAGTAACCCCAGCTCCCTCAGCCCTCCTCATAAGATCTGTGCTCCAGCCCCTTCACCAGCCTCGTTGCCCTTCTTTGGACACGCTCCAGCACCTCAATGTCTGTCTTGTAGTGAGGGGCCCAAATCTGAACGCAGGATTCGAGGTGCAGCCTCACCAGCACGGAGCACAGGGGAACCATCACTGCCCTGGTCCTGCTGGCCACACTGTTGCTGATACTCACCGGGAGGCTGTTGACCTTCTTGGCTACCCTGGCACACTGCTGGCTCACACTCAGCCGGCTGTCCACCAACACCCCCAGATCCTTTTCTGCTGTGCAGCTCTCCAGCCGCTCTGCCCCAAGCCTGTAGCGCTGCGTGGGGTTGTTGTGACCCAAGTGCAGGACCTTGTTGAACTTGGCCTTGTTGAACCTCATACATTTGGTCTCAGCCCATCGATCCAGCCTGTTCAGATCCCTCTGCAGAGCCTTCCTACCCTCAAGCAGATCAACTCTTCCTCCCAGCTTGGTGTTGTCTGCAAATTTGCTGAGGGTTCACTCAATCCCCTCATCCAGATCATCAATAAAGATATTAAAGAGACCGTCCTCAACACTCACCCCTGGGGAACACTGTTCGTAACCGTTAACCTCCTGGCTTGAGGCCCAGATGGATAGGTATCTTGTATCTTGTATCTTGTTGTATCTTGTATCTTGTATCTTGTTGGTAGGGAGACTAGGAAAGAAGTAGGGTTGTAGATAGATGTAAATGGTCACACTTTTGCCACTTTACCTGTATTTATTAACCAGCATCTCTGAACAACACGCAGGAAAAACAGTGGCCGTGGCAGAGAAAATGACTGGTTGGAGGTCATGAGCTCCTGAAACAAAGAGTATTGAAATGCCGATGACTAAGGTCATAAACGAATTGCAGTTCACACCATCCTTGCAAGCTGCTAGGTGTCATCTTTGGTGACTGTCTTTCTGGACTCTCCACTCTGAACAAACACTGAGAAAGTGTGACCTGATTCAACCACCCTCCACTGTGGGCTGTGTTATTTTGTACTTGCAACAGGCTAAGAGCATTACTGGAAGTTCCCCTGCTTGGCACTTCCCTCTGTTGGGTGATTCATGGTGCTTGGCAAGCTGTTGGAACCTGCCCGAACACTGAATCTTCTAGATTTTAGCTGCATTCGCTGCCTGAACTCAAATGTCAGAGACAGATGTAAACAAGGGACTGGAGTCAACGCTGAACAGAAGACAACGAGCCTGTCTCCTTTGCATGTTCAAGGAAGAGCATTGATCCTACCTAATCAGGCTGTCAGCATTCAGCTTTGCTGCGTTTTTCTGAGGGCATCTTTGAATGGGTGAAAGTCTGTGATAAAAATAGTTTTACTATGGGAATCACAGAATGGCCCATCACTGTTCTTGGTGAAAGTCCCTTGCTGATGTGCATGTAAATCAAAGGAACACTACTTCTTGTTTCCACCATGATCAAGGCTCCTCAGTTGGGTGGACCTGCTCTCAGGAGTGGATGGATGGACTTCCGGAGAGGACTGTCAAGCTTAGAATTAGTAGTCTGTATATTCATTTGTAGGTATCTATATGGTGACTTATATGAGTGTTGGAAGATGCTGGGTTGACTTCATTATTAGCAATAACATTATAAGCAACTAACAATTGCTGCATTGTAGATCTTCCAGGAGATCAAATTTACTGATCAAACCCAAATCACCTTTTGACTCTTTGGTGCCTCATCTCTTGCAGATCTCACTGGTGAGAGAAGATTGAGACCCCTTTCCTTAGCAGATACAGTGATCATCTGGAGATCATTCTGCAGGGCCCAGGACAGATATGCCCTCAGTTAGATTACAGCTAGTGATGCTGTGTCCTATCCTTTCTATGGTCTTCTTGGCTCTCTTCCTCTCACACATGGGAGTTACAGAGGTATGACTCGATGCAGTGGCAGATCTGGGAGGGGGCAGCCTGAGGCAAGACCATGGTTAAAACTTCTCTCCTGTGTCATCGCTAACATGCGTTGCCTTACTCAACATTTGTGAGCTGGCAGGTTCTTGCTGCAGGATTTTGCAACACCAGAGAAAAGGAGAAGCTTAAATGTTCCTCCCTGTGATCAGCTCAATGCTGGTGCATGAGAGTTGGGCCGTGTGCTTGGGGCTATTTCTGGCCTTGCCAGAGATGGGAGTGGGTGTCTATGTGCGTAGGACAAGGATGAGGAAACAAGTCCTTATCTGGAAAAAAATACCAGTGATTCATAACACCAAGCCCAGCCCTGCTGGGGAGACCATCCCTTTTTCTCTACCAGTTGTGAGACACAGCCTTCACCTCCACCTCTACCATGTTGTGCATCATGCCACCACCTCCACCTCTTTCTTCAAACATCCCAGGGCGAGCTGGCTGTAAGTGAGGTAAGGCTATAAACGCCAAGGAAGATATCTTCTCCTTACACTTATCTCTTGGGCCACCCCCGTGGGCAGGTGATGCAGGGCTGTCGCAGCTCACCTTGCAAACGGGCACCCCAACTTCCTAATCCTGGCAGCAATAGTCTGCAGGGGGCACTGTGTGGCTGATCTCTCATCATTGTCCTCCCTCTTAAATTTGACAAGGAAGAGAAGAAAAAAATACATAAATAAAATCTACGTGTGTCAATACTATATCAATAAAAAAAACCTTTTCCTTGAAAGGACTTTTCTGAAAAGAGTGTGTGTGCCTGCAAATGAAATAGGTTGCAAATACCAGCAGCAGAAACCTCACTGACGTGATACACTGTCTTCTTACTGCTGTAAAACAGATGATGAGGCATCCCCAGACTACGTTACCTCTGTCTGCCTTTTTGGGGGCGGGGAGGGAGGTGAGATGGCATGAGATTTACTCTCTTATGTTGGCCAAAACATGGTCCCCAAATGCCATTTCTTGAGGCATAATGCATACACACACAATCAGATACATATATATGTATGTCCTGCTTTGGGCAGGGGGTCAGGCTACAGTCCTACCAAGCTTCATCCCAGCCTGAATACCTTTATGATTCCTAGTAACTCCGTTCACCCTTGACTGTGGGATAGGAGGTAAGGTTAACGCTGCCAATCTCAAAGGCGTATCTGCTTCCCTTGCAGTGAGATCCAGGGATTCAGCAGCAATGAAGGAAGCACGGATCACTTCACACTGAACATCCTTAACTCTGTCTTCTCCTGATTGAAATTCCACAGTGACAAGTTCTGCCAGGCTGCAAATTGGTATGTGATGGGGTGGAAAATGAAATGCCACTCTCCTGTAGGGTTGCAGGGCTGGGGAGCATTTCTCATAACCTGCTCTTTCCTCCGTCGCTGCAGTCCTGGGTTGAGTGAGGTGCCAACTGTTGAGGCATAAGGGTCCGTTGCAAATACAGATCATATATCCCACTTCCTAGTCTGAATAACAGAGCAAAAAGATTCTGTATACTAGAAGAATACAGGAATGCCAGGACCCTTCCCTGGCCCATGGAAGTTTAGCTACTGTACTGAAGGCTCAAAAGCATGGTGATATCCCCTGTACAAGATGATGGAGAGCATTTCATGGTCAGCTAGCCCAGTGTTGGCTTTCTGGTGGCCAGCCAAGCTGGACAAAATCAACCACGCTGACGAAGACGGACTGGAGAAAACTTTGGCTAGGCTTTGTGGGTGAGTTTGGTCTGCAAAATGCAGAGCAATGCTAGTCCTGAACACATCTTGTCCACCAGAGAGTGGCCACTAAAAGCATTAGAGAAGAACCCCCTTGGCATGGTATGGAGTCACTGACCGGTTTAGAGAGCATAGAGAGGCACTAAAAAACCTTTAGCTCTGCAGAGAGGAGATCCTGTCTTTCTTGTAAACTGTAGGAAAGCAAATGCTTATCCTTCTCATCTCATTTTGGATGAAGTTGAACATATTAAGCTCCACTTGCATGGCAATGTGACTTGGCAAACTCTGCCATCACAGGGCCAGTCACAGAAAGGACATGTGGGAGCTGCCCTGAATCAGCTTTCCCTGCAGGAAGAACAGCAATTTGTAAAACGAAGCTAACCCTGCACCTCTGAGCATGGCTTGGCTGGAGAAATTTGCTAATTGCACAGCATTTCCCTTGTTAAACCTCATGGGGCTTGTTAAGATGCCTAAAGTTTTTTTTTTTTTTTTTTTTTAAATTCTTTGTTTTTTTCTCCCCAAATAGTAGGATTTTTTTCATAATTTTCTGAGCTGGACAGGAGGGAAAAGTGATTTTTTTCCCCTTAAATCGGACACTCTGTCTGTCTCCTTTATCCCCCAGATGGCTTAGTGAAAATTATTTCTAGTATAAAATATTGAAAAAAAATATCAAAATGCAACATTTCCACAGCTCTGCCATATATCTGCACCCAGCCATCTTGCTGTGAGGCTTTCAGAGCAAAACTAGCTGTGGGATTTCAATTTGATGGAAAGCTGGAGAACTGGTGAGAGGTTTGCATCTTTTGCTCTGTGCCATTTTAAACTTTTATCTCCCCAAATGTAGTAGATGCTTCCTGCAGATGCTTGTGCTGCAGAAATAAGATGCAGTGGTGTTCAGACAGCAGCAGAGGAAAAGAAACCCGGGCTCACTGTCAGCAAATGTCCTCCAGTGCAAATTAGAATCTCCCAGACAAATCTCACTTTGACCCATTGATTGCCATCTGTAATGGAAATAATGGAAATGCAAAGCCTGTGCTCAGAAGGGGAAGCAGCTGCTGTAGAGAAATCCAGTTTGTGGAACAAGAAGGTAGAGTTATGTATTAAGGAATGCAAGTGGATGTTATTATGGTCTGCCATGGCTGGTGCTGCTCTGAGAGACACGGGAGACGGTCTCATTGGTGCAGATGTGGGCATCTGCCTGCACATTTTGGGGGAGCCTTGCAGGAGAGGGGGTTCTGGGGCATTCTGTGGCACTGCAGGTGACTCCTGTGCATTTGTGGGGGTTGCACTTGGTCCCCCAGGACAATGTGTCCCTTGGGAAGGCCAGCGAGGGCTCTGCAGAGACCAGGCCCTCCCTGAGCTGGGAGAGCAATACTACTGAGGCTCGATTTTGGCTCCTGATCCAGGTATCCATACTGACTTCAATGCTGCTCAACTTCTTCATCAGTAACCTGGATGAAGGGACAGAGCACATCCTCAGCAAGGTTGCAGGTGATCCAAAGCTGCGAGGAGTGGATACTGTGCTTCTGTCCAGAAGGACCTGGACAGGCTGGAGAGAGGGGCAGCGAGGAACCTCATGAAGTTCAACAAAAGCAGGAAAGACCTGCTGCAAAGACCTCTCTGTGTCTGGCTCCCAGCGTGCTTCCGTAAGAACAAGCAGGTCTGGTGGGGCTGCAAAGCTGCGACTGCCCTGGGAAAACGCTCTGGAAAACTTTTTTTTACCAGGTCATCCCAAAGATTGCCAATTAAATTGGAATTGCGGGGCTTTGCTGCTGGTAATGATGGGGAAGGCGGGAGGGAAAACAAAAGCTCCAATTATTTTCCAGCCCTTTCACTGAATTTGAAATGCTGATTGCAGTGCAATTAGAAAACAAAACAAAACAAAGCAAAATATCCTTTGACTATCAACAGAGCCAGTCTGATAGGGAAGTAATTAAGGGAGAAATTAAATATTGACCCCCAGACTGTCATTTTTTGGTCACATTTTGGATACTTACTGCATTTTGCATAGAGCTTGCTGGAATTGGCTTGTTTGCTCCTATAAAGGAAAAAGTGCTGAGCACTTTGCTGTTTCTGGGACTGGGAGGGGAAAAAGGAAGACAATGTAGGGCTCCTGGTCACCGAGATGATGCTGAAATTGCAGGTCCTTTTTTTAAATTTTAATTAAGTCATCTGGCCAAAAGCATGCCAGCCCAATCCAACATGCTTGCAATGCTAACGGGAAAATTAATATAATTAAGAGATAACTAGTGAATAATTTTCTTATGATGCTCCCGCGTTTAATTTTTCAGCCATAGATAATATTGCTCCTGTATTGCAGAGTTGTTATCATTGTGCCACACATTTTTTCATTTGCTGTTATTTTTCCTCTTCCTCTCGCGTATTTACCTCTACAGACTTTAGGCCTGATGGATTGTCAGGGATTTATTCAGAAGTAGTTGCAGACAAAGACGGGATGAAAATGGGCAAGTGTAAAACAGTTGTCAGCATCAGCCTTTCAAAAATTAAATAGCAAATGCAATAATGTTCTCTAGAGCTATGCCTGTGGTGGAGCCTGGTATGAAAGATGAGTTTTGATCTAAAGCAATCCTACGTGCTGAATTGGCTTGCCTTGCAAATGAGCCTGTGAAGCTGAGTTATAAATTATGGCAGGCTTAATATTTCCATCTCCTTAAATCTTTCCTCTTCTGCTTATGTTTGGTACCTTAAGGACCAGCACCTACAGCTCTTACCTCTCCAGATCTTACAGAGCTCTTTAGAAAGGGTCTAAGGAGACTTTACGTGGAGGACAGGATGGAAAGGGAGGGAATGGATGAAAAGAGTCCCAGATACCTGAGGTTAAGTAAATCTTTTCTTTTGCTAATATGGACCTAATCAGGCCCTTGCACATGTAACCTAAAAGCTTTTCAAAGAGGATCACCCGACCCTTATCCCAGGAGGTACAAGGCCCCTTCATTCCAGGCGCATCTTGGAAAGTCTAATAAAACCTGCTTGGAGTTGTGTTTTGATCTGCTCACATAGACACAAGGCCATGGGAACGGCCACAACTGGCTAAATCAAGCCCTTAAATATTCTAAATGTCCCAAGTGGACACTTCCCTGCAGGACCAGCACCATCTTTGTGGCTATTTGCCTTGATATTTCCATTGCCGAAGGATAAAGTGCTCCTTGCCTCTCAGTATCCTGGCTCCAGCTGGTCCTTAAACAAAAAGAGATTATTTTAATCACATCCCAGATTCTTTCCATGTTCACGAGGATAATTAAGCTGCTTGTACTAGTGCAAAAGGGAAAATGCACATATCTATCTCTAGGTGGAAGGGGGACTTTATCATACTCTTTGAGGTTAGCATAAGCCTCTTCTTGAGTCTTAAACTTTCTCTGAGCTTTCTCCCTGTCTTCTGAGGAACATTGATATGAATGTGCTTGTTCTTCACGATCAGCACTATATGTGCCCCAAAAGGTGTTCTGCACCTGTAATTTAGGGCTCAGTACACACAAGCCATCAAAAGCATATGGTGTGTTAGGAACACACCATACTGCATGTTAGCTCAGACTGATGCAAGGAAGAAACAGCTCCGTGTTTATGTTCCGTGAAGGCGCAACCAGCCAAGATCACTGATTCAGAGAAATGATTTATTTGAGTGACATTAAATGTGAATACAGCCAGCAAGCTCATCCCATGACACACATTAGGGCTGCAGATTCAGTCCAGAAGCAAATACAGAGCCCTCCTGCTCTACCTACCTGCTCTACCTCTTCCCTTGTGCTAGTATCTGGCAGGTGCTTGGAAAAGCAATCTCATCTGATGATTAGCAGCTGTGCTTCAAGAATTATACATTTTACATAGGCACCAATATAAATATTTGCAAGGAAAAGAATATGAGATTTTCTGAGTTCTGCTAAGAATTTTACATCAAAGACTTCTGATGGATGAGGTCCATGAGATAACCAGGCTCTGCATGAGAAGGTACTCCCTTCTGTTGGTGAAATAATTTGCCTTAAGAAAAGAGAGGGAGATTGGATGTTTCTCCAGCATGATTAACAAACCACAGAAGTTAAAATGTACTAATGATTAATTAAATGAATATAACAATTCTCCAGATCTCAGGGTTAATTTAAATGCAGTCTGGCATGCTTTTGTGACAATTTGCATAATTTACTCAAGAACAGCTGCTGACACGTGCCACTGCTTTGCCTGTAAATACTGGAGCAGCTGAATATTTAGATCCTATAAGGACAAAAATCAGGAATGGGAGAAATAAACCACGGATACTACAGACACTAAAACTATCTTCCCTGATGGCATTTAATGCTAGCAAATAAGTGCTGAGTGGGAAATCTGACTGAATATTTGGTCTTTATGCTACCCCAAATATATTGCAGGACCTGCCAGTCCTATGAACACTTCTGGAACTAACGATGAAAGTTCTCCCCTTAGGAAATTATTGTCTGGAAATTAGAAGAGGTCTAGAGATTTCAATTTATGTAAATACTTGGGATTTTCCCGAGGATTATTAAAACAGAATAAGACCTGTATTCTAGTTGGCTCCTGGACCCTGCTGGCTATTAAGTTACATAAATCTTGTTTGCTTTGGAATTGAAATTAGCTCTCTTAATTGCATCAGCATAAAGCAAATATCTTTTTTTTTTCCCCATGGCCTTTTTTTCTAAAGATAGATTGAAATTAAAAGGCTCAAAGCTCAAGCAAATATAAAGGGCTGTGTTGTGGCAATGTAAATGATGTGATTTATTTTATAAATGGGATCACTGTGCAGAGAAAAATGAAAATCAGTTCATTTTCTTTGTTTGTTTTCTTGTTGCTGGATTTCTTGTCCTCAAGAAATGATGCCATCATTTAAGGGCTCCTTTTCTCCTTTGTGAAAGAGATAGGCCCTTATCTGAGAATAATCTGGGAGAACTGATAGTTATATCGAATGGAAGAGGCTGTAGTGGTATAACAGCTAATTGGGAATGCTTGGCTAAGAGTCCTGGGAGTGGTTCCTGAACCTGTGCTTTAGACATGGCTAAATTCCTAGTTTTTAGATGGCAATAGCCAATATGAGTTAACTGAGGCAGTATAAAGTAAATGGATGCTGTTGAGTAAGCAGTAATTTTTGTGAGGTGGTTTCTCCTTCAGATAAGTGGCTTTTCCCAAGGCTTGCCTCACATCTGCCCTGTTTTCTTTAAGCATTTTTAATGCTTGCCCAGTTTTTCTGTTGTTTGCTAGCTCTGCGGGGTGTTTGCTTGATTCCTAAGGTTGCACTGCAGTAGTGACCTTTCATTGATCACTGTGGTTTCTGCTTGTAGGCTGGAGTTCAGGTGTCACTCTGTGTCTGCATGCTGCCCCACCACATCTTCTACCGTGACCACAGGTCAAGCTGCATGAAATAACTACTTGCTATTAGTGTATACTGAAGTAAAACAGATAAAAGACAACCAGAACAAGGTAAAATTAGCCTAGACATGTCCTGAGATCTTGCTCTGTCAGGTCACTGTGAAGCCAATGGCAAAAATCATATTTACTGGGCTGCTTAGGAGCTGGCAGAAAATCGCTCTCCAAATTCCATGCCTTGCAAGCGTGAGCAAAATGCTTTGAAGGAGGAGCTTGAAGACCTGCCAGGGAAAGATGAATTGCTGTTCCTAGAGGGAAACGCACTCCATATTATTCTGGCTAGTGCAGAATAACAGAAATGGTGCTATGGATGAATGAGGAGAAAAGGCATTGTAGTTGTTGTTTATGTAGCAGGATTATTCCTGGTCCAAACTGTTTGCATGAAGGAGATTTTTGTCTTCTGTGGACTTCTGTGGTATTATGTTATATCACCAGGTCATGTGCAGGACCACAATGGTCAGTGTTGAAGCACTAATTCTGTGTGGACACACTGAGGTTCAAGCCAAAGCATGGATTCAAGGGAACCAAAAACCAGCGCCCCAGAACCTGCAAAGAAGTCATTGATAAGACACAGCCAGGTCTTCACAATAACCCATGACGGAAGGTTAAGAAACAACAGACAAAGTGAGGCAAGAGAGGATCAGTCTGGGTTTCCCTCAGAGGGCATCCAGGCACTGGTAGAGGGTACCCAGAGATTATGGGATCTCCATCCTTAGAGACATCCAGTGCCTGAGCAGGCAGGTCCATGAGCAACCTGCTCTAGCTGGCCCTGTTTTGAGCAGGGCTTTGAATCAGAGACCTCCAGAGGTCCCTGTCAGCCTAAATTATTCTGTGATTCTGACTGTAAGCACCATGTTTCCAAGGATGTGTTCTTCAGTGCTGTGCTCCTCAGCATGGCGCAGAGCCCAGAAAGCTGATACCAAAGCGGCTGTAACACGCCTGAAGCCTGTATTTTGGAGACTGATACTTTGTCCTTTGTATGGCTTCATGCCCTTCACTACCTTGAGCAGTGCTGGGCCTATGTGCTCCCTTATGGGAAGTAGCATCACTACCAGGAGCTTCTTCTCTCTGCTCTTCAGAAGGGAAAAAGCCATTTTCAGGTAGCAGTTATTATTTAATGTGACTTGCAATTACTTATCAGTCAAATAGGAAAAAATGTTATATCTGAGGTAGATGCCCCAAAATTCTACTCATATCATGGGGCAGAGTCTCTATTGCTTTTATTGCTTGTGCTGTGGTGCAGATGGAAGAGAGCCAAAGTGCCTCACAGAGTGGCTTTGCAGAGATCAGAAAATAAGACTAGGGATCTTAAGAGATCCAGTTTCACTTCCTGGCTCTGCTCCTGGCCTTTTAGATGTCTTGGGCAGGTTGTTTCATCTTGCCATGTCTCAGGTTCCCCAGTCTGTACAACAGTGATAGGAGTAGGGATTCAAAAACAACAACAAAAAGCCCAAGCCTATTTGAGACTTACTGGTATGTTTAAGTATTCACCGTGGTGGTTTACACAGGAGCTAAGGTCTTATTCTTGGGGGTAAGTTTCTCAATAAGCAATTTTTAATCTCTTCTGGCACTTGCAGAATAAACAGCCTCATCATAATAGAAGCAATTTTCATTTTCTCCAGGAGAACATTTTCAGACTCTTTCTACCTGGCCCTCGTGACACACAGGTCAGTTTATTACTCAGAGAAATAAATTGTATTATATGGCATTCATCAACTCTCTGGTTATGCATTGGCACACTGATGTACAAAATGTTATGATTATGTATGAAGTTTTGAAAAGAAACATTGAAATTTAATTATACTAAATTTCCCTAAAGCAAACTCATTTGTAGAGTTCAAATTTTAGAATTATTTTTGCCAGATAGTGTTGCTGGTACACAGACAAATTTCAATGAATATTTGACTCTACATTGCTGGGAACCTTGCTTTATTTTCCTGCTTAGGCTTTTCCGATTCTCAGTAAATTAAAAAAAAAAAAAGATAGGCTTTATTCACTCCCAGAACAGACGTGAATACTTTTAGGTGGGGCAAGACCTGAATTTTCCATCAACTGGTGCAAGAATGTTGAGTTTTCCATTCTGTGGCCTTGTTTTGTTTATAAGTTTTGCATCAAACAAGCTATTAGTGCCAAACAAATTACCTGCTGTACATATGAGACCGCAAATTCTTTACTCAAAATAGGTCTGTGCTTCTGAAAACCTGTTTTATAGTGGTTTGAATCATTAGGAAGCAATAAGAGCTATTGAAGATTCACCTTCCTCTTGATCTAGATTGGGTGCTAATGCCATCCTGAGGTGTCTAGTCATCCAGGAGACAGTGCTGTAGGGGCTGTAAGGATGGGAAATCCACATCTGCAATGGAGCTGAGCAGCATTGGTGTCCACGGTGAGCTCTTAGGTGGACTCCTGCCTGAGGTCCTGCTGCTGGTGGATGAAGGATCAAAGAGGAAAGCAGGAAGCAATCAAATGAGAGTGTAGGCAAAGCACAGATCTGAGCTTTGGTGGTACTGCTGGTAGGTGATCATCTTTTTTGCTAGTTTTGAACCTCTTGCTCGGTTTTCTTTTTCCTTTGCTAGACTTGGCCACTGTCCCGTGTTGGTTGGGACCTCCATATTTCACTGTGGGATTTGCTGAGCAGGAAGAAAGACGTGTTGAGATTTAAAGCTCCAGCCCAGCAAGGGAAGTGGAGTGGTGGCCACAAAAGCCACAAACCTGGCTGGGACAGGGATGAAGGAGCAGGAAAGAGGATCAGTGATCACCTAGTCCTGAGAGCAGTGATCTCCTGCCCCTCTGCTCTGTGGGGCTGCCCACAACGGCCTCCTCCACAAAGTGGCTATCAGTCTACACATTTTTTGACAGCTCCATGCAGACAGGTAGAAAGGACAAGCTACTGCCACCAGCGTGTAATTTCCTCCCCAGCTTACTCTCCTTTTCTGCTTTGCTTTTCAAAGAGTGCATTACTCATTCTTTTTGTTGCCACGAAATGTTAGCAGCAAAGGCATGTCGGGAGTGACACTTCAGTGACAGCCTGCCTGAGACATAGTGTGGTTAATTGGCTGCTTCACCTGAAAATAAATAAAGCGTCTGAGTCACAGCCCCAAGGGTTTAATCAGGGAATTTAAGTGTTTAGGGGATTGGATTGCTTGATCTCTTTGCTTAGAAGTTTTTCTGCTTTTCCTTGGCAAGTCAAACATATCTGCAGTTGGCACGTAGCTTGAAGGAGCCTATGAGAACTGTAGCACAGAGGTTTTTGTGTCATTGTTTCTCCTGATCCGGTCTTGGCAAACTGTCTGCTCCTCAGGGAGGAATGATTTTTTTTTCCTTAGGACTAGTACGTGTACAAAGGCAGAAGGGTTTATGGGGTTATATGGGAGGCACCCACACGTGGAAATGCCACTGGACTCTGGCTAGCCAAACCCTTGAAAGGAATGGGTGCAAAATTGTCAAGTCCTTACCCGGACCTGCCCCTGCCCTCCACTTATGTCCCTGGGCACAGGATTGCTGGGACCTGTTTGTCTTTTAAAGCTCTGAAGAGTTGTTTGTCCTCAAAAAGCGTGGAGGACTTTCATTGTGTCAGCTGAAATTATGGATCAGCCGGTTCTGGGGCCTCTGTCCAGTGTGAAATCTGCCATGTCTATAGTGATGACCTATTCCTCTCCTCATGTTGCTTCAAGGCCTTCAAGGGCTTTGTTTTTGCAGGTTTGCAGCACATTTCTTCTGTGGTCTCTGGTCCTCAGCCTGCAGGTGCTTCACTCATCACTGCCACTTCTGGCAAGTTTTATGCTGCTCTTGAGTCCTGGGTAATGTGTAGTCTTGTTGCTCCACTATGTTTCCATCATCTTAGCCCATATTGCTAGATCAAAAGCAATTATACTTGGATTTTTTTTCTCATGATTTTCTACAGCATATCTCCTATTTTTTTCTCCTGTATCACTTCTGTAGGAATGTTTTTGTCTACAGCTGATGTATGAAATGCCCCAGTAAAATTGAGCAGATGTATTTGATAGGTCACTTGTGAATTCCCAGTCAACTATAGGTTTGACTTCATAGACATTTTCTTGCAGGAAGAAGTTTGACCATAGAATATTGATTTCACATTATTTAATTTTCAGTAAAATGAAACTGGTGACTTTGGATTATGCTGCTCTTAAGTGTCCACAATGCAGAGGGGAATGAGGGCGTCAGCTGAGATGGGTTTGAAAATGTTATTCTTCAGAACTCAGGGAATTATTTACCGAGCATGGAAGAGGAAGGCAGATGGTTTGAAATTACTTTCTGTTTTGAATTGAAGTGAGATGCAAAACCAAAAAAATACCATCGAAGTTTTATTTGCAAATAAATGATTTGCAATGATAAATGTTTTGTGTTTAATGGGATTTTAAAATTAAAGTGATGTTCTCCAAAATACTGGTTTAGATGATCACAAATCGAAGATGCTGCTTTTCTTACAAACTGACACTGTATCATTCATAAGCCTTTTTACTTTGCAAGGGAGGAAGAGGCAGAAACAACTAAAAACATTTTTGGCCCGTTCTAGTTATTTAAAGCAGAGGAGGCTGTTAATGGTTTCAGAGAATAGCCACTATAATAATTCACTTCTATCGGCTTGGGCTGTATTTTTTCAAGCTTTCTATGTGCTGAGCCCTGAAGAAGGAGAGAGTTCCCTTTAAAATGTTTTCTCCATTTTTAAGAAGAAGTGCGGAGGGGAAAGTCCATTTATTGAAAGGCTGAAGTTGCTGTTTGCAGAAACCCCACAAAATGCCAGAATATCTGTCATTGGGTAGTACCAGGGAGCAATAAGCGAGCAGGAGCAGATCTTCAGTTTTACTCTGTGCACTGATTTGGGATAGGGATGTGTTTATGGGAACAGAATGGGATTACTTAGCTACAGATTGTGTCATGATATGGAAAAGTTTTGAACAGAGGTCACTAAGAAAACTTTCCTCCTGACATTCCATAGTCTCCTGAGTGCCGGATTTTTCCATCTTGAGCTTTTCAAATGCAAATGATGGCGGAAGGGAGAAGGCTACTATAAAGTAATAATATGCGATAAAGCTTGGTAGAGCCAACATTTGGTACCTATTGGTCCTTCAGGATCCCAAAGTTTTATGGACTTAGCCTTCTACAGCTGGTCTAAACTACATTTCTCTTGTAGCTCCATGAAGAATTAGTAGATTCAACTACTAAGATCAATGCTTAGTAGATTGTGTAGAATTTGGATCCAGGAGACAGGAATTAAGAAAGGGAGGTAGTGTACACATTGCAAATTGCTGGGAAATTTACTGACTTTGTTTTGGGTCTCTGGGAGCAAACTCATTCTGAGAATGAGATTTTTTGCTTTGCCTCTGGAAATCATGCACAATTCATCCTTCTGGGGATTTTTGCTCTCTCTGTGCAAGATTTATGTATTACAGTTTACATTTTGTCAGCATAGATCAAGAAGTTTTTCACAGCAAAGAGCCCTTTAAGGGCTGTGCTTGGTGCTCTTTCTCTCGGCTACATTTGTGGTTGCACTAGGGAACCTGCTGTACTAGGATCACCACTGGGCTGAATAGATGCTTCGTGTTTTGAGTCACATCTTCAGCTTTTTGGGTACCCCTGTGAAGGGTTGTTCAATGGTCTCCTAAAGGATGTGTTTCAGTTTCTACTGTGGCAGGAACAACAGCATACTCAGAACTGACCTTTCCCTCCCAGAGGGTTTATCAAGAAAACAAAAGGCTCAAGAGTGAGAGGAGGAATAGACACAACCAGAAATGTGGTGGGTATTGTGGTCCTGGGGGGCTTATGGTCTTTCAGCTCCAAATTTAAGTGATGATTAAAAAATAAAGAAACACGTCTTCTATTTGAAAGATCCCATGAAGCATGTCTCAAATGGATTTAAGATGAAATATGGAGCTTTGGATTAAAAAAAATTATTGAAACAGGGTGTTTTATAGCCTCAGCTATCCAGAATCTCTTTGGATGATAAATCCACCTCCTCTAGCTAACTGCATAATGTATTCATGACATGTTCTTTATATACTTGTCATTACCCATCTTCACACTCTTTAACACTTGCTTATTGCACTGGAATCACCAGCCAGAAACCATAGGCTACTTTTAGTCTACAGAGGTAAATTCTTATGGCAGCCCCAGCTTTTTAGGGCAAAGGACTGGGTTTTGAATGATTTTCCCCCACAGTTAAATGGTGCTAAAGGCTTTATTTCCTGTTGACAGGAAAGCATTGCTCATGCATGCTGTTATGTTCATTCTAGCTGCATTTATGCAGGCTGTAGTCTCCAAAGTAAACGGAAAAAATATCCGTGATACAATTGTAATTGTAAGGGTCCTTCAACACTTGACCACAGAGACTAGCTTCAGATATGTAAGGAATTGTAAGCTGCTCAGCTACCTACCTTTTCTTCCTAAAAACACTCAGGGAAATGCAAAAGCTGAATTTCATTTGCGCACATGAGCAATCATTGTTTGCTCATTTTCTACAGATGCCTCTGGCACGCTGGGCTGAATAATTGAAAAAAAAAAAAAGCCGTTTTTCAGCTTGAGGATTTCACGGGGAGCCAATTACGAGTGATGTATGTGATTGCTTACGCTGTGCTGGGCGATGGCAAGTGGCTGATGAGGGAGCAGAGCCAGCGCTTGGAGCTGCGCGTGGTGAGGATGTTCACAGCAGCTCGTGCTGAAGCAGCTGGCGGCCGTGGGCTTAGTCACCGACAACCAAATAATTTGGACTGAAGATGCCTCTCCTGCATGACTTCTCTATTGCTCACAGAGGCAATGTGAATCAGGGAACCTGTTTAAAAGGAATGGCCAAGTTCTGTCACTGTGACTTCAGCATACGTTGGCACGTCTTTAACGTGGAAGCTTTGACCAAGCCCATCCAAAAGCTCCTCCAGGACCAGCCCCTCCTGGCAGAGATGTCATTAGGTGTCTGTGTTTGTACCACTCCTGTTTGGTTTTGTTCAGTAGAATTAATTTCCCTCTTTCTTGGTTGCTCTCCTTCAGGCAAGTTGCGTACTCTGAAGAACAGTGTTATGCAGTTTAGGGTTTTTTTTTTTTTTTCTGCTGGTTGTAAGCATGCTGGACAATGTATAGGATGCTAAAATTTCCAGGATGCACATATTTAGTAAAATCTTTCTCAACTTCACTACTCTTAGAAGCTGAACTCATCAAATTATCCATCCCAATCATATTCACCTTCTTAAGGGGAAAGAAGCAGGTACCACTGTGACTTCCCAGTTTAAATCTTCTAGAACATGACCTCAGGATCAAGCTGAGAGTGAGGAAGGGAGCAGCCAGGAGATGGATGATGAGGTGAGGCTACAGGATGCACCATGATCGGGCCTTTTTTCTCTTTACCCCAAAGGATGCTTATTCAAGCCTTGAAATACCAGGTCACACAGCACCCTTTTCATGGTGTTTCTGCTCTGGGGAAGCATCAGAGTGGTGACCATTAGCTGCTCTCTCTTCCGGGTAAGCAGCACCATTACGTTAGCACAAGCTCAAGCAAGAGAGATGATGCCAGTGAAGAGAAACCACTATTACCTGAAGAATAGGGAACCTCAACATCTCTGATGTGGAGAGGTGGCTGCAGATGCAGTGGTCAACGTTGCCCAATGTTGAGCTGGGACTGCCATTGGAGCAAGCTGGCTCTGCTTCCTGTGGAAGACAGGTAGAAATCAAGAATAAATCAGTGTTGTGGTTGGCTTCAAGGGCTCCCTGCTTGGAGGAGGAGAATAATACCCCAGGAAATGGGGAGGAGATTTATGTATTAAATATGCGACCTGGAAAAAAATAGTTCTACAAGCCACATATCCTTTCCTCAATATACTCCCATTGCTGCAATACACCTAGAAGTATAGGTCCTCCCTGGAGAAATTCGGGAGTCCTTGGATGGAGTAGGATTTCTTTCTATTGCCAGCACTCTTTTAGCAGCAAGCAGAATTCTCTCCTTTGCAGCAATTATTTTCTCAGGTTATTTTCTTCCACATCCCTGAAGGCCACATATTTATTTATTTATTTATTTATTTTTTCTCAGCTAAACAGTCAATTAATTCTTCCTGGAGCTTTTCCTGTATCACCACAGAGGAGACTGAACAGCAAACACCCAGTAACACAGTGTAGGTTCATGAGCATTAGGAAGCACTCAATTGCCTACAGCCAGAAAATTTCCATTCCCAGCTATTCTGCCTCATGCCCCATCTTGTTGCCTCTAAATTAGGAGCATCTAAATCCTAGTTTGTCTTTAAATTTGGAGCCCCAGAAAGAAGAAGAAGACTGAGATCTGAACTCCAGCAGCTCTTTTTCAATGCTATTCGTCTTGCATCTATGCAGCCTCAGAAAAGTGCATCTTGCACTGGAGCTCTGGTAGTTGGTGGGATGGTTTAGGGAGCCTTAATTTCAATATTAGTGCATTTTCATGCACTAGAAGACATTTTCTGACCAATTGCAGAAGAAGATACCCAGCATTTATGTATACACTGCTGTATTCATGGAGAAATGTGAGGTTATGAAAGCAGCCACTTGGGCTAAAAAACAAAAACAACAACAAAAACCAAAACAACCAAAACCTAACTATCGCTCCTATAATCAAGAAGTGACTTGAGAGCACTACCAAATAGCCAGCAAGATTTTTTTAAAAAGTGTTATTCATGGGACAAAACAGAGCAACCCTGCTTTGTTCAAGATAGCCTTAATAGCCCTCAGTGGGATTTTTTGGAAGTGCTTCGAGTTTGTTAGAAAAACATTTTTTTACTGTTAATGACCAGTGCTCCTAAATTATTTAGGTACCTTTGACAATCTCCTCACTTTAATCCTACTGCAGCCTGAGACAGACTCTGAAATAGCCACAGTGCTGAAGCCCAAAGCACTTGCATCTCCACCTGCATAGCGGGGCAGATTTGGTAATGGGAGCTGTTAACTTGTACATCCATAGATAACCTTCCTGAATCCTCCCATTTTTCTTCCTGCCAAAAGATGTACAAATCAGCATGTCTGGTTGCCTGGTGCTTGCTATTTCTATGGTAGAAATGGAGCAAATATCGGGTTATTTTCTGTCATTACTTCTAGAGCACACTCCTAAGTAGAAGAGGAAGCTTTCAAAAAAGTACCTTTTTCCGTCAGAAAAAAAAAAAAAGGCATTTCTGGGGGGAAAGGAAATGTTTCTGTGAGAACAAGTTGAGTTCGAATATATTTTTAAGGGGGAAAAAGTTGCAGTGAGTCATTCTGTGTTTGCTATTTTTCCTTAAATAGTGCAAGCATGTTGATTCTGAAGTCCTTGGCCTTGACTTCTCAACAGATGTTAACATGGAAATAAAAAACTATATTTAGAAGCTTGTGCAGAATGAAAATACCCCACTATGCAAGAAAAGTCTTTCTTCCTCACACCAAAACAAATATCATTTAAGTAATCAGTTTAAAGAAATGCATTCAGAATTTTCCACAGATAGAAAGATTCCTGAAGACTTGGTCTTTTTTTTTTTTTTTTTCCCTGTCATGGAATTCCCATTTTTTCCAACTGGCAGCAACACCTGACCAAAGCTGAGGACCAAGCTGTGCATGTAGCACTCCTCAAGCCCAGCGCTCTACTCATACTCATGCCTCAAATCACCTTTTAATGCAGTTTGCCCTTCAGAAAGCCTTTCTGTCCTTAGCAGAAATGATTGCCAAGAGGTTCTCTGCTGCATTAAAATTAAATCAAATAAATTAATTAAAGTAAATCAAGCTTGGAAGTAGTATGTCTTATTTATGTAAGCTTCCAGCGCTGAGCTTGTAAACTTGTAGGAGATGGAGTGTAGGGTACCTACACTGTGCTTTATGGTGCTCTTGATATGCTCTTTTGAGCATCTTGGAGCTAAGCTCTGTGCTCTTTGCCACCTGGGGAGCCCTGTTTGCTTTTCATGCTACCAACCCCTCTTGCAAGGGGAATGGATATTACTGCAGCTCTGAAGTGACTGGGGCGGGGGCCTCACATTGCAGGTACGTCAACAGGATCTGTCTAGGTCTGAGGGTCACGCTGAGAAATAGTCTCATAGGAAGAGAATTCAGTCTCTTCTGGAAATTGAGTGGAAGAGAATTGGTGGGAGATAAGATGCGTCTGAAGAGAAGCCTCCTGCTTGATTTTCCTTCTGTTCATCGTCAAAGTGGAACAGGATGAGGGTAATCTCTCCTGTGATGCAGCAGACCCAAGCCAGACCCCATCTCAGTCTCAGACGTGAGAGCTTTTCTTCCTCCATCCTGCAAGGTGGAGACCCAATTTGTCCTTTGCCCCCAAGGCTGTTTTTCATGTTTAACAACATGGCACCTTGCTTGAATTATTGAAGGCCAAATTATTTCAGGTCTCCCACCTTTCCAGCAGGAGCACGACAGCTGTTGACATCAGTCACGCTTTAAAAAGAGCCATCACTATGAGGCAGGAGAAAGAATGATTTAAGGATTTTCCACAAAAGCTGAAAATGTCATTAACGAAAGACCAAATGAGCTCTTCCCCTAATGAAATCTCCAAGTTGTAAGCAGAAGTAGCAAGCTTTCCGAATGCCTTATCCTGGCATTGTTCTGATTGCATGTCCGGAATAAATCGTGTTCTTTTAACCGCGGACAATGCAATTTAATTGGTGCCCAGATCGTTTTGTGCACAGTGTCCTAATGGCTGCATTTGAATAAGTGTTTTTCTTTCTCCTGAAAGTGTTTTAGATAAAGTACAAATGCAATGCATAAAAATGGCATGGGCTTCTGATCACTCCATGCCACATATACCAATGATTTAAGTGTTCAATTAAGGTCATGATGAATGAATGGAACAAAATGCTGGTACGGGTCCCTATGAGAGACAGCCATTCTTAGGTGCTGAAAGCTATTTTAAAATTGCCCGTTTCTTTTCTTTTTCTTATTTTTTTCTGTTTTCTTTTATGTTTCTGATTTTCACAGGGTAATGAGGCAATTTTCAAGGTAAGAAGTAGTCAGGATGGGAATAAGATTTAAGATTCGAACCTGGCAAAAATTTACATATAAAAAACCCGGACATGCAAAAAAAAATCTTTCTGAGAGTAGGTTAGGCACATAAGAATTAATGTATTGAAATATGTTGCAGATTCTGTTTTTGTTTTTTCCCCTTTCTGCTGCATTGAGAGGTGGAGGCATCTGCAGGATGCTTTGCAAGACCCTGAGCTTCTGTTATATCTTGTTTGTACCAGGGAGACTGTAATGATTTACATGTCTCTGTTCCTTGCCTGCAATTAATTGTGGCCTGTGTTCAAAACAGGTGCCTGTTTGGTATGCTTGCATGATTTGGATAGAAGAATTTACGTGACAGAGCCCAGGAAGACCATGAAATATTCATGACAATTTGCTTTTGATACCTCCAGGATATGATGCCTATCGTTAAGCACTGAGTGACTCTGGATGTTGAGAACTCTGCGATTAATGAATTGGAGGGTAGAAAAAATGAAAATGGCAAGAAGGATTTTCTCATTCCAGCCAAGTGCTGCAGACTTGATTTTGTGCAGCTCCGTTTTGAATGTGTAAGGTTTCCTAATCCAAACTTGCCAGCAGCTCAATTCTCCTGTGCTGAGCACATGGTGTCAGCTGAAGCCACCTGCCTGGAAGCAATAGAGCCAACGGCCTGGCCATACCACCTGATCACAGCTACTGTCCATGAGATTTTTGTTCATTGGTTTAATGAGAGCAGAACTGGCCATTACTGGTGCCTAATGTGGACAGTGCTGCGATCTGCTGCAGAAATCTAGCTCAATACTGCCAGTTTTTTGGTGAAACTTTGGAGGGAGTACCTGGCACGAGGTGCTGGCGTAGCGTTACCACACAGTTGTGTAGACGAGGTGTGATGCATATTATGGGAAATGATGACATAAATCTCCCAAGGTTTCCCCTGGCTTGAAGGAAAGCCACAAATATTGTTTTGATATATGTCCCCTTCGTTAAAAAGATATGTCAAATAGCACAGACTGTTCCCACATCAAAATCCTCCATAGAGATACATCTTTACTTATCTTAAAAAGAAAAAAAGAAAGAAAAGATTCAGGCAGTTTTATTTTGTTCTTTTCAATTCCATATTTTCAATTGCTAGGGCTGTCTGATTGAAAAACAGCCTCTCATTTCTGCTGTTGAAAAGAAGCAGAGAAGTATGTCAGAACAAGGGTAATATCAAACACCAGCTGGCAAACGCTGGAGCAGTACAGAGAGAATTAGCACCTCTGCCAAGCAAATACATAAGGTAGCATCTACATATCTCCAGGGAGTTGTTACAGATAAAGGGCTGAGGGAAAAAAAAGTTCCCCAGACTGTTAGAGGGCTCCTAGAGCCTAGAATGCACAACAAAATGAAAATCAGGACTGTGAAGAATAAAATACAGAACAAACTTGCAGTTGGGTTGGGAATCATTTATGCAAGAGTGGTCTTAATGAATTGGAGATTTGAAGAGGTTGTTTTCAAAAGGATATTAATTAAAAGATGAAGCTCACTCAAATTATGATGGGTTAATTGGCTTAGAAATAAAGTCTGAGGCCGTTTCAATGGATAAGCTAAAAAAGTTCTTTGGATGCCTTGGTTTCAGTTGGGTAGGAGCACTCATGCTATGTAATTTAGCATGTAGAGGTCCTGGGCTTCTATATGGTATAGAAGTGGCACAGAGCTGGACCACAAGCTCTGTAGGAGGTCATCTGTCTTTCTTAGGACCTCCTAGATATTTTAATTTTGTATCTTCTCTATAAGCCTGGCTGTGATTCTCTCTAATGGTACAATATTCACCCTTTGCTTTTGCATCAGCCAAGGTTTCTGTGCCAGCAGCAGATGAATACCTGTGCCCTTATCTTATTCATTGCTATAAGATCTGATGAAAAACACCTGGTTTCCTTGCTCCTCCGGATTTTTTGAATAGACTTAGGAGGCAAGGATCAGTAGCTGGGAAGCCTGGCTCTTGAGAAGGACATAAATCCAGCTGCTACAGGGTTGCAGCTGAGCCAGGAAGAAACTTTTAGTCTCCGTAAACAGGTTATCACCAGCTGCTTGCTAGAGAATATTGTAGGTGTTCTTTTCTGTAAATCAGTCAGGATAGCTGCTGTTAGAGGTTCACTTGGCAAAATGCAAAAATCTGTGTATGAGCCCTGTCTCTCCTTGCTCCCAGTTAATTCGTTGAACCTTCAGTCGCTGAGGTGAAACACCAGCTAATTACTCATCCTTCTTCCCAAAGCATGGCTGGGGGCTGCATTTGGACAGGGATCATGGCCGTGCTGAATTGCAGTCGATCAGTGTGCAGGGGAAAAGTCCCGGTTCACTGATCGAGGCAAGAGGACTCCATCAGAGACATTCATTTTACTTGCTGTCTCTCTGGGGAGAGGATGAATGACAGAAATGGGAAAGAACTTGTACCCGATGAATCTTTAAAATGCACAGTCTTTTACCTCAGCACTGCCAAGCTTGAGAGCTCAAGGACTGGGGGATATGGCACCGTATTTATAAGTCAGGTACAAGGCTTATTCTCTTCTAAAAATACAATATATCAGGAGTTGTTTTTATTTGCCCTGTGGGTTTTGAGGCTGCAAATACAGTAGAACCAGCTCACCACCAGATTTTGCACAGCTCGGTTGACGTGAGCAGAACAAAGGTCACTGCTGCAAAACGAGTCGGTGCTCAGTAAGGATTTTGAACACGTGGGGGTATGAATTATGTCTACCTTGGTCTACGAAAACTACGAAAATTATCTTAGACATCACTAGAGAACAAATGCTGTCTAATACTGAAAATCTTTCATGGGAACCAAAGGAAAGCTCTTACCATGTCTCTTTAAAATGTATAGTCCAATATGGGATGGAGTAATAAGGTATTTTTCAACCACTAGTCCCTACAACATGTTCTTGATGAAAAGGCAATCAAAGAGAAGTTCATTTCCAGAGCCAGAATCAGGGGCTATTTCAGACAGAGCCTTGTGAGTGTGATGTTCTTTTCTCTTTAATGTTATTCCATTCTCAAACTAGGGCTCAGCTTAATCTTCATAGAGACTGATATGCTCTGGACTAAGCATGGATAGGAGATTAAATTTGCCAGGCTGTTTCCTGTTAATCAAACAGTATTTCCTGTGAGACAACCCATATTTTGAGGACAAAGAACTTTGATTCTCATGACATAGCTCAGTTTTACTAGTCAGGACATTTTGCTGAGCTCCTTCAACTCACAGATTGGCAACACAGTAGCCAGACCTGATTTCAAGGGATCTTTATCAGTATGTCTCTTCCTCACAAGGATGAGCAAGTTTGACAGTACGTGTGAAGTGCCCATACAGAAATGTCTGGAGTATCAACAAACATCAACCATTTAAGAACAGGGCAAAAGGGCAAAGACCCTTGGAGAACTTGCCTCTGTGACTGTTCTTTTTGCAGGGAAATGAGCCATTTTAAGGCTGTAGCATCCTTAATTCAATTAAACTAAAAGGCTTAATTTAGCAAAGTATTCAAGAAGAGGTTTCATTGAAGCATTTAGGCAATTCCCTTCAGAATTGGCCCCTCCTGGAAATTTCATATCTCCAAGGTCTTATACATCAATTCAAGACTGATAAATTCTAGATGTTAGGATCAAGATTTCTCACCTGTATTTATGTTTAAAGTCAGATACCAGATTTTTTTTCCCCCTTGAAAAATGAAGGAGGACTTGGAAGTAGAGTGAGACAGTTTCTCTGTTGGTATCTCCCTAAGATGCTCCAGAAGAAAATAGTTCTCCAAAGCCAATTAATTCTGGCAGAGAATCTGTGATTTTAAGCAAAGCATCAAATCTTATTGAGATAGAAATAACTCTTTTATTCCTGCCTCTGTTCTCCACACTTTATCAAATTCTGGGCCTGGATGCATGCCAGATCTTTTCAGAAATAAGGAAATAACTACTTTTTTTTTCCAGCCTAGGAAAACTTTTTTACTGCAAAAGAATAAAACATACCCTGCATTTGTTACAAATTTAGACTTCATTTTAATTAATGACTCATTCCTGGCCTGGCTTGACAAATATATTTGCTATTGTGTAGTCATTCACTGATTTTTTTTTTTACCTTGTCTTTCTTTTTCTTGTGTCTTACAGACTGAAAATTGGATGATGATGAAGGGAAAATAACTTGAAGACAAGCCAAGAAGGAGGGGAGGAATGAGACAAGCTTCTCAAAGAAGAAGAGACCCCATGGAGCTGAGAACCTGATGAGAGAACAGATTTAGGGTTCTAATAAAAAGATGAGTGTGAATGAATCCTCGAGTTATCCAGACCAGCATGAGCAAAGTGTATACATGGCTCAGCCCAACTTGAACAGAATATAACAGTATAAAACTTGAACAACTTACAAAGGAATTTCAAAGAGCGCAATGGACTTGAATTGGCTTCAAGCCATATTTCTCCTTGTCTAGGTTATTTTTTTCTGTGCTCACATAGAGTCCTGATAGAATCACTTTTCCTGTCTCCATCACCTTCCCTACCTCCATCTCCTTTCCAGCGAAGGCATTAAGCCAATTTATGAGCTAAGCAAGACTGATAAGAAATCGAGAGCGTAAACAGAGCTTATTGCACCTACAGAGATGATGCAACACAACCGGATTTTCAGCACCCACATCAGCACACAAGAAGGGAATAGAGAGGGAGAAATCCTCTCGGTCTTGCCTCTGATATGAAGTTTTCTATATGTCTGTAAGACATATAGACCATAGGCCATTGCAGGCAGAATGGGTTTAATATGTAACCAAACACAAGCATGTCCTTTGAGGAGAGATTTCCAGGACTGATATTTATCCACTGACTTAAAAGAAATATGCACCAGTCTGGAAACTTGGACATTTCCCAAGGAAACACTGCATGTAGGTTAGGATACTTAAGTTTGGTTTGTGGTCATTTGCTGCCCCAAAAGACTTTAAAAAATGCCCACAGAAAAATCCTGCACAGGATGTGCTTGGCCTAAGTGCCTAAGGGCTTACATATATATATATATATATACATATATATATATATATATATATATTTCCAGCTTGCTTCATGGCAGCCAAGTTCATACACTTTTCTCTCTGCTGTGCAGGTGAGGCAATTAAGGGCAGGTTTCTAGGAATGAAGCACTTTCAGGGTTGCACACACCATAAATCTCATTCTCCCCAGTGCAGAGGTACTTCAGCATCTTAGTAAATGGAAGAAATGAAATCTACTTTATTCACTTGGCTCCCCATCGGAGCAAGGATAAGGGGATTTTGTAGGGGATGGCTGACTGTTATTTTTCTCTCCATCACTTTTTTACTTTGTTAGGTAGTTTCCACCACATTTAACGGTAGTGGGGAAAGTCTCAAAGGAGGTATGTTCACCCTGGGATGGCCATGCAGAAGAGAGAGATTGCAGGAGTGGGCAGCAAAACAGCAGAAATGTGAGCTTAGCCCTTCTCAGACATCAGAGAATCCTCAGGCATGAGACTTCATAAATGGATCATGGACTGTTGCAAACAGCCTCACATTAAGATAACTGTTTGGCCAAGTGTTTAGACTCTTGCCTTAGAGGGTTTTTTAAATCCCTCTTGGCGACATGAGTCTACCTCAAATAACTGAGAAGAGGTTGAGAAGGGAGTGGGTCTAAAAAGAGGGCTGAGTCCCTTGGAATCAATCTCTCCAACAGTGTTTTCCTGGGGATTGCAAGCAGGTGGAATGGCAGTGGCAAACGACCAAGCACAGTGCATATAAATAACTTCTGAAAACTAATCATTCCGTTTCCTGCAAGTGATAAGAAGATCTGTCTTGTCTGCAAGTAATTTGTAGTCACTCATGGCAATTTCTAAAGTTAAAATACTGGTTAAATTAATTACTTGGCATTATTTTTAGTTAACCAAATTACTGTAATTGCAGTGACTAAATAAATGAATTACTCAAAAGAAAAAAAAAGACCCAGACAAACACAGTAAATCAATTACTAGCTATTTAACGAACATGACTTAATGTTTCAGAAAACAACAGAGCAACAAATCCTTTTTTGACAACAGCAAAATTCAATCACTGTCTGGGAAAAGAATTTTAGTGCAATGTTGCATCTTTATTTAACTCAAAAGACAACATAATCAAATAGTAAGAATGCATGGAAGCCACAGGTTCAGACTCATCCCCATGTACGGTGGAGTGAGCTGCGAAGACATGTTCTGAAGCAGGTTTCCATCTCAGAGGTAGGACACACAGTATTCAGTGAACAACACCTCCACCAGGAAATTTGTAGCAATGGATAGACCAAGATGGATGCCTGGAATAACCCTGAGGCTGGAAAAACAAATCCAGGGTTAGAAGTCATTAGAAAAAGAACGGAGAGGGTGGGCTCGGAGCCATCAGATCTGGACAAGCGGAGGAAGATTGTTCTCCACTCGGCAGACAACAGACCTTGGCTCTTCCTGATAATTTTCCCTCAGATCATGTGCTGAGTTTGCATCTCTCTACCCAGCCAGCAACTTTCACACAGCTTGGAGGAAAATTAATTATCTTGAGGAGCTCAGGTGATGTTCGAGGAGCCTTAAACTGGGCAAGGGCCTAAATATTAATTATGAGAGAAGAGGTAGACAGACGGATGGTGCTCTCTAGAGTTTTCTCACTAGGAAAGCAAAGCTAGGGGCCACCAGCTTCAGTTTAATAAGGCTGCTTGTTACTTCTGGTCTCCTCTCTCTGCTGACCCAGGAACAGCAAGCTTGAGGTGATGACCCAGGACCTGGGGTGGCATGGCTTGGTGGGACTGGTGCCATGCAGAGTTCCACATGAGCTGGCTGAAGCCTTTGTGTGGAAAGTATCCAGCAGGGAAATATTCTCCCTTGAATTTCCTTCCAGCCCTAAATTTTCCCTAAATGTGCAAAAAAAAAAAAAAAAAAAAAAAAAAAAAAAAAAAAAAAGCAAGAAAGCATCATTTTCCTGATGTGAACTTCCTGACAAATGTAGGTGGTTTTCCCAAAAACACAGTTTCTGCTGCTCCTGATGCAAAGGCTGGTCTGCCAAAATTGCCAAAATGCTGGGAACGTAGAGGAGTCCTAAAATGAATAAGTAGCAGCAGCTGAAAAAAAAAAAAAGTTTCATTTTCTTTCTCCAAAAGCAAAGAAATCAATTTGGCTGAAGTCTTCCCAAGGCAACTTTCTGAGGAAGATGGCCTATTGTTTTAGCCCGATTATAAAACATGTGGAAAAACCCTAAACAACTGGAATATTTAGGCCAATGACAATAAGCTCCAGGTTGCTTTCCTCCTAGGTAGTGCAACTAAGGACGTGGATTTCATAATTATGCATGGAATAGAAATAAGTGTTTGTGCTGAGAGGAAATAGCTGATAGGGAAGTTCTGCATGAGGTGCTGCACGGGACTTAGTAACTTGAGTATCTCTTTCTTTTTAATGCAGCCTGACTGAAAACAGGAATGACTGACTCTCCCTATTCACTCAGTGCACCAGGAAGCAGGCTTTATTCTTGCCACTTTTACTGCTGGGCTGTCAGAAATTACTGCAGTGCAATTGCTAAGCATGTAAAATGCCTCAGCTGCGGTGTCCCTGCTTGCATCAATTAGGCACCAATCAGCTGAGGAGCCAATTTTGGTTTGAAATAGAAACAGGCTTCATTTTACACACACACACCACATACACAATACATGCATACATATATACATATAAAAGCAGCACACATGAAAGGTGAAGACGAATGCAGAAGATGCCTGTTACTGGTTCAGTCTTTGTCTTACAATAGTCCACAGGATTTAGAGCACAGGATGTTTGGTGCTGTCCATACATGTTTTTTTCCAAGAAAGACTTTGACCTTGATATGTGGCACTGGGATAATTCTTTCCTTAGGGGAACGAAAGCCTTGAGCCACCTACAGAAAATGGAGCTCAGTGCAATATAAGAAACTAAAGATGACAAAGTTCCCCAATATTATGCTAAAAATGAGCATATCTTAGTATCTTAGCTCTGTGCTAAGGCATATCTCACTTTAAAGAGCCTTTACCATACCATAAGCCATAACACATAACCTTTAACTTTATCACTCACATAAGCAGCTAAGTGATGGCATGGGTAGGCATCCCTGCACCAGACCACTGGTATCAGTTTAATAAGTTTTTTTTTCTGTTTCTGGCAAATGCCACAGATCATGATGGAAGGAACCACAGATGCTGATGGAAGGAGCTCATCTTCAGGCTCACCTGCTGAATGTCTTTGGAAGGCTTCATTACTATGCAAATGGAGAGTCCACATAGACTAATAAAAATACATCTGCCAAGCTGCACAAATTTATAACACCAAGTGTTAATGTAATTAGATTTTATAAAGCAAACGAATTTTGTCTGGGGCTGGTATGAGTTGGCCTAATACAGGGAAGAAGAAGGATAAATTATGCTTCAGTAGCTCTGCCATCTTTCTCACGCATGATGTATTGCTTTTTGGATGAAAAAGTTGCCATGATACTGGGAAATTTTTGAAATTTTTGAAAATTTGGACAGGAATTTTGGCAAAGCAATTGCAATACTGACAATCTAGAAAGCAACCGATACATTGGGCAGCGATGGATGCAAGCTACTGAAGGGGGAAAATGATGGCCTAACTCAGCCATAGGGATCAAGTCATCTGACATTTTCTGGCAAGCCTCCAAGAAGACAATATGTCTGTGAAGATTTATCCACCAAGACCTAAAGGAGGTGTCCTGCTATGGAAAAGCAATAGAGGACCCAGGGACTCTCCTGCATGAGCCGTGGGGCACCAGCACCCTAGGTTGTGGAAATCGGTGAGGGCACCAAGCTGGAAGCTCCAGGAGCAGCTGTGTAGCCTTTGCAGCCTGGGCTACACAGTGGATTTTCTGCTCAGGAAGGTCAAAGCACCTCTGGATCCCTGGGAAGTGACTGCTCTAAAAATATGATGTTGCTTTTTCCTTCCTCCCCGAGGGGAGCCATCTTTAGGCAGAGCAGGCTCGGACAGAACCTCTGAAGAAGTTGTCTTGCCTGGCAGAATCACATAGCACAGAAGGTGGTCTGGCTACAAAGGGGTTGTCCTCTCTGTAGCTGCAAAGGGACATCAGCACCTCCATAGGGAGTCAGACAAGAAAAGAGGCATAAATCACCCTCCCAACTGCCTATTTCCATGATCTGCAATGGAACTCTCAATTGGTACATTGGTGGAAATTCCACAACTCTGTCCTTGAAGGATAGGGCTTCTTCGGGTGCTACTGTGAAGATAACACCCCTTGAGCAACCCCAGTGGAAAAGAGTAGAGACTCCTGTGCTAAATACATTATGTCCAACCTCACATAACAGATCCAGACTCAGTGCCTCATTTGTTTCTTGGAAACAAATAAATGAGCTGCTTGGTTTTATATTGGGATGTTTTGTAATGGAAACAGCTTGAAATCCAACTTTTATGATATTTTTTCCAAATAAGTGTTTGTAAATGATTAGCTCAGGATTCTCTCCGCTGGATTATGAAGGTTATTTAAGTTGCCATACTATTGATTTTTTTTAACCTTCTTCAAAGGAATACAAAGAATAAACTTTAGTTCAGTGTGTAATAAATACATCTTCACTATTTAACACTGAAATGAACTCTGCAGAGATCATGGGAAAACTGTTTAGTCAAATGGTTGTTGCTTAGCATCATTTGAAAAATTCATTGATCTTTTCAATGGAAAATGACTTTTGACTTAATTTGACCTTTTGTTGGTGTTTATATTTCTTTTTCACTGCCAAGAAAGAAATGCTTGCCAAACACCACACAGTAGATTTTATATTCATTTTTTTTTCCAAAACTCCTTCTCCTCCCTCCTGTGTTCAAACACATACACACACACAAAGGATGTTTTCACTTAAATAATTCTGAAAAAAAGAAAAATATAATTCTTTAGTAAATTCTATTTGTTGTCTGCTCTGTCTATGAATGACAGTGATGTATTTCTGCATGAGTTATGTTATTTTATGTTAAAAGCAAGGAAAAAAATATTAGTCAAGGAAGACAAGTATGATCTTTGCATAAAAGGGGCAATGCTTGACACGTGAATAGGTTACAGGCTAAGAGAAAAGCCTGTGTGTTAATGAAAGCTGTTCAAACCAAACTAAGCTCTGGATCTCAAGCAGGGATGTGGTTTGCTTACTGCTATGAAGAAATATCTCTGTTTTCAATGGATTTCTTGGTTTCATAGAGATGAGCAGTCTTCCACGCCATGAGATATTTTCGGGTAGGACTCGGTTTCCTAGACATGGATGTCTGGGCTGTACGGCAGTACATGTTCAACTGCTGTTCCAAAAGAAATTGGGCCAGTAAATTCCATGCACTCTATACTAACCATAGGAGGATGTGCTAATTAACCCAAGACATTTCAAATGGCTCTACGTGGCTTGTGGTGAGTGATCTGAATCATTCTTTTTTCCCCCCTTTGAACTTATCCACTGGGAAAGTACATAGCACTGAATATTAACCTATCCCTTATCAGGGGAATGACCAAAGCCCTCCGAACAGCTTCTTCATCTGCTAATGAAATGAGCCTGAAGAGCGCTAGTCTGATATGAGAACAAATTACATTTGCCAACTGAGTATTTTATTTTTTAATAATTCCATGGGAACCTCTACAATGTGATAGAAGGAGATATGGCAGAAGCAGTGAGGAGATGGCAAAACTACTAACAGATGTAGCTATAGAAAATTGGTTTATTTGAGCCCTGAAGCTCAGCAGATAACAGCGCATAAAGTGTTTTCCTGCTTACTTGTCAAGCATAAGCAATGTCTAATATTTTGGAAGTGCTCAAGCTAGCTTGGCACATATACACATCTCTTTGCAAAGGTCTGAAGCATCATCTGTACTTGGCTTCTGCTTAGTGATTCCAGCCACGTCACTTTAAACACAGCGACGCATGCTGAAGAGCAATTTAATCAACTCCCAGAGCTATAACGTGAGTCCAGAGTGCTGCCACAAAACGACTTCTTTGAAGCAATATGTGGGTTAATTTTTGCCTGCCATCTGTCTTTTCAGCCTTTAGACCTTATCTTATCAATTCTCAGCCGTGACCATAAGGTCAGAAATGCGGCCGACAAGAACTGTGGGATGGACCAGCAGGCCACAATGCCGAGGGTGATCTCAGCAGGCCACTGTGATGGAAGATCTGCTGGGAGATCCAGGTGCACCAGAGAGTTCAGCAGCAGTCCAGCATAGCTGAGCAGTTTTTTTTTGGTGTTAAAAGGCATCCTTTTGGTGTCAGGATGCTGCTTCTCTTCTGTGCAAGGCTGGAGTTGCATCACGGTGGTTACCCTCTGCACTGATAAGATAGATGACGTTTCCTACCGTTATTCATTTCAATTCAAGGGCAAATCTGCTCCACATGGTTATGCCAGGGCATTTAAATTCATACGTCATGAGTGTAACTGTGCTCTTGATTTCCTTGTTTAAATACCCGTCTTTAATTCCTGGGACACATGCTCACAAAGCACCAGCTTTCCCAGCTTTGCTTGCATGGATGCAGACTTGATGATAACATGTGCCATCCCTGCCCTGCTGGTTGTGTCATCCACTAGAAAAAGTAAAATTATCTCAGTTTACAAAGTTACACACATGGTATGATTTTAGCATCTGTGTTCTCCTGTATTTGCAGCCTATGTTGACTGACTTATGAGACATACTTGATGGAGGGTGTCACACTACAGAAATGCATGGGGCAGTCTTCAAAGTTAAAAAGTGCCTTGGGGGAACAGATTAGAAATGAGGCAATCTTAGAAAGTCTGCAAAAATGCTGGCTGAAAGTATAAAAGGCCTATGTGAAGATGTTTGTCTACGTTATCAAAGACATTGCAAACTTCCCAAACTTCTCTTTCTAATTCTGAGTGCTTCACACATCACAGACTTCAAACACCGAGAGACAGCCCATCCTCTTAATTACCGTGTCTTCTTCTCTCAAGAAGACATCCCTATGGAAAAGTCATAAAAAATAAAAGGAAATAATGAATATCATTATGACAGGGAGAAAAAAACAATACTAGGTAAAACTCAAAAGACGAACAAGGTTATTATGATCTGAAAGTCAGGAAAGGAGTAATTTCAGTACCAATAAAGTTGTCATCATAAAAGCAAAAATCACAGTGATTCAAAAGTATTTGTAAATTCTGTCTGAGAAATAAATATGTACATATATACAGAGAAAGTCCAGTATGTTCTGGATCCATCCATCAAAATCGGATGGATTCTCAATGTCATGTATTTGTGGCCTGTAAGTATCTGCAAGATTTGAGTGTTGTTTCAGAGCGGCTGCCAGGTAGGAATGCATCTCAAATCAGAGATGAGTGCCAAGTTGTTTGATAGCAATTTTTGAAGCGTGAAAGACTCTTTAAGTGGTGATAAAACCCATTATGTGAGAAATAAACAAAGGCAGTGGTTATGGAAAGCTACCTGATGGTGTTAATAACAGCAGTAACAGTGATTTTTAATATTTTGCATCCCTTTCAAATTGCCTCATATTAACTAATTAATTAATCTTTTTTTTATGCTGAAACATTTACCTCTGCCCACCAAGAAGACAGGTTCTGCATGGAAAACAGCAACACGGAAATAGCAAAGAAGTAAAGGGACTGCTGTGAAGGGCCATGAAAATCTGAAAACCTTAACAATTAAGATCTAATCGGGTGCCCATTGAGCTCAGTGGGAATGTGAATCCTAGTTCAGGAAAGGCCAGGTAACAATATTGGGCCTACTTTTATTCTTGTGGGCCATCCACCTTTAAGCTAGACTATCCTCTCCTTTTGGGTTACTCGATGGACTCTTTGTGAGTTTATTTATTTATTTATTTCATGTGCAGAGCATGGAAGCAGGAAGCATGTGTCAGAGCTCTCAGGTAGAAATGTATTTGAAGATTTATTCCTTTTATGATGGCTTGGAAACATCTAAACGGAGATCATAAAGGCATCTTAATTCTTCCTGATGCAGGCAAATGTTTTACGGCTTTATTAAAAGCTTTCAGTAAGTCGCTGTCTCCAAAATTGCCAGGGAAGCAGAGAGGTGCTTATGAAAACAAACCCTAAATCCAGAATGATTTAGCCCACAGGTTCACAGACCTTCCATAGGATGGGGTCACACTCCCCATAGCTGTAGTCATACATGTTGTCATTGCCTCAGCAGAGAAGACAGGTAGTGTTGAAAGCTTCCAAGCAAATCACTTCTGCTCCCTGGGGCATGGAAACACTCCAGGAAAAAGCAGGATTGCCACAGAAGCTTGTCTCCATGTGAAGGTGAACCTTGCCTCCTGACAAGCGACATTGTGAACCCATATGCAGATACCGCCTCTGTGGTACCACGGCAAAACGGGTGGGATACAAGTCCTCCCCTTAACACTACTGTCAAAGTATGATGCATCCGATCTAAACCACCCTCTAAGCCTTTCCAGAATGCAGCCAGCAGGAAGCGTTGTGCTCGAACAATGGTTCAACCGAGTCTTGGACATTTTCCTTTTTAACCAAAAAAGCCAAAGCAAATCCCCTGGACAAGGAATTGTGTAGCAGTTGTGGAGCACCCTGTGCTCCATGCAACAGCTGACAGCTCATTGGCATTTTATAACTGGATGTGAAGGAGAACATGCAGATTGCAGTTGGGAGGTCACTGCCCCAAGGTACCACATGGGCAGAATGAAATCAAAGAGGCAGAGCTGGAGAGATTGCATGAAGGAGATGCAATCAGAGCTGACAGGAGGCTGCTGCCTTTCAGCTATGAGTCCCGGATTAATCCAGTAGTGTCTGAAGTTTTTCTCAGCAGCTGTTTCCACCTGTGGGTTAGCTGTGAAGGGCATTGCCTATCAGCTGCCACCACAGTTTTGCTGTTCCCTTGCCTTAAGTAAGAGTTGAATGTGGCAGGTAGGTTGCAGAAGGAGCCTAGTTCATTTGCTCTTCCCTTGCCAGCCATGTGGTGAAGGCCCTCCCCGACTGATAAGAGTCGGGACTGATAAGAGTCAGCAGTTTCAGGTCACTGCCACCATCACAAGCATCTGTTCTGACTAATAGTGTGATGGTACAGCCCATTTAGGTCTGGGCTTGCTCAGGGCTACAGTACTATTTATTATTATTATTATTATTATTCAGTCTGTTACTAGTCATATAATTCGCAGCATCTGTTAGAGGGAATGATCCTGAGACATTCACCACACTGGCCTGAAGCTCAGGATATGCTAAATCTGCCATGGCCTTGCAAAATTCACCTTCCTTCACATCCCATATGGCACACCCGTATAAGCCCCCCAACCAATTCGGTGTCAATTCAGCTCATTTTAAAAAAGCTTAGTATGTAAGGAATGATCTCCAATGCCTCAGAGGCTTGGTTGCTGAGACAGGCATCAGCTTCCTGAAACCTTCCTGCAGAGCTGAGTTCCTTACCTGGTCCACTCCAAGGTCCCTCGTCTCTCACCCAGTTGCTCCCTGAGGTGCTAGGGAATGCTTGCAGCAGAGCTGAAAGATATATGCATTGCATATGAAGGCAGGATTCCTCTGGCTGAGGAGCACTGCTAAGAATAGACAAGTTAAATGAGGAATCATCATGCATTCAGTGCTCCCCGTCTCCCTGTCATGTCTCACAGCCGAGATGCTCTACCGCTGGGCGCTGTCGTTTGCCCCATTATACACACACACACATATATATATATATATATATATGCATACATATATATATATATAAAGGCAGCAAAAATGGCCTGGGATCATAGCCTCATGGGGCTGCTCTTTTTCTGGCTAGATGCTACTTTTAGTAACAAGCACCAGACCAAGTCATCTCCATGACTTTGGTCAACTGGATAATGAACTTCAAGGAGTTTTTCCTGTGCCTGGGACATATATAAAGTGTCTCCACAACTTGTTTTCGTTCCCAAATGGCATTCCTATCATCGAGTTAGGGTTTCAGTGTTGCTGTAGCCTCCCTCTGTAGAGCCATCTCAGGGACCTACTGGTGGCAATGAGAAATATTCGCCAAGAATAAATGAATAGATAGTTGTTGTCTAAGTTCACCCTTCTTTATAAATTATGGTGTCATTTATTTGCTGCATGACTCTTGCTAGTCACTAGATGTCACTAACAACGAATGAGAAAGAAGAAAATCAGAGAAACTTGCTGGGGAGGTAAATTGTTATTGAAAATAGTTTCTGGGAGTACCTTGGTCTAGATCTCTGTCAGCAAAAGAATGACTGGCACTCAGACATGTACATAGCATAAAGGTTTTAACTGGAGTTAGGCGGGCATCTCTGTATACAGCAGCATCAAATGTGCTCAAATGTTTCACCAAATTGGGTCTCTTAGCTGAGATGCATTTCTTATGTAGAGGTAGCTTCTCACTTCTCTGAGCAAGTCTTTTTTGCGTGCTTTGCACAGAAAAGGTCTGGAATCAAGGAGTTCTTTGCACACTTGAAAACTTTAGATCCAGGTATTATGGTTCAATTTTTATAGACCTTCATGGGAACAGCCTTAGGTCTGCTTGTTGTCTCATCATTACATGTGCCCGTGCTCTATTTGCCTACTCATGAAGACATAAGGACAGGCTAGACAAAAGCCTGGCCTTACCCCAGCCTGCTTGGAGATGGGCAAAATGGTGAAGAGGTGAGACCATTTCAGAACTCGTTTTGTTCTATAACCAAATTTCAGCATGAAATGCACTTCTTTCTCCCTCCCCGCTAAAACATCTCATCATAATAATCAAATCAGCCAGTCTTGACTACAAATCGTTTTGTTTCAACAATCCCCAAATGCTCCATTTCCACAAGGTACACACATTTTTCTTCCATAATGACTGAGCAATATACCAGCAAATATTAAAGACATCACTGGAATAGAGTATTAAAATTAATATTTGATATGATCCTAAAAGTTCAAGTGAAATTAATGGAAAGTGGATGAGTGAAAGAGGATTTTATTTATTTTTACCTCTGCATGATGAGGTGATTTTATATTATCAGGAGAAAATCATCAAGAGTTTGTCTAGTACTTCTCTTGTACTAGCCTATAATTTTGTCAAGACTTGCGTATCTTTGAGAAAATCAAAGGGACATGCCCTCTTTTGTGGAGGAAAACACTTGTGCTGGAAAAAATTGAAGCAACCTTCCTGTGGAAATCTTCCCCAAACTTTCTTCTGCCCTGAGCCCTTCCTTGTTTCTGTTTTTGGTGGTATTTAGCATCATATCAAAAGTCCAGTGTCTAATCAAGGGCTGTACTATGTCATTGATCTTCTGAGTTTCCTGTACCTCTTAGTGGCCCTGGGAACCACCTCTTCTCTCCATGTGACCATCCACATGTCAGAGAATCATTATGGTTGAAAGACTTTCAAGATCTAGGCCAGCGTAAGCCCTTCAACACCGTACCTGTTAAACCATGTCCCTAAGTGCCTCATCTACATGTTTCTTGAACACTGCAAAGGACAGTGACTCCGCCACTGTTTGTTCCAATGTTTGACTACTCCTTCCTAGTAGAAATATTTCCTAATATCTAACCTGAACCTCTCCTGGTGCAACTTGAGGCCATTTCCTCTTGTCCTGTCAGTAGTTATTCTGCAGAAGAGATCAACCCCCACCTCGCTACAACCTCCTTTCAGGTAGATGTAGAGAGACAGTTACTGATAAATCACCATCCTCTTTTTGTGTTTTTTTTTTACTATTACAGCCTCAGAGCAGATGCAATGCATCAGGTCTCTGTCACTTCCCTGGTCAAACAGTGTGGCCTTTGCTCAAGCCTGTTTCTCCCCAAGTTCTTCCCTATGGAAGGCGGTGTTGGGTTTGTGCACATGAGGAAGACCACTCGGGGATGTTGGCTTCATCCCTTTTAAGCCTTTCACCCAGACAGAGCTCTTGGTGACTCATGGCATTAGACCACGACACAGTTCAGAACACCTGCATCTGATAGATGGGGACAAGAAGTAGAGTGTAACAAGGAATTCAAGTCACCTTCACTGGCCAGCTGCAGATATCTTGCAAGACATCTGGGATTCCTGCAGGAAGAGGTTATATTTTGCCATGTGACTGAAGGCCAGGTTGGAAATTGATTCAGAAAATGTGTTCATGCAAGAACTCAGTAAACTGTACCTGGCAAAAGGAAAGCCCTTTGCAGTAAGAATTCTTGTACAGGTTAAATGTGAGGGCTGCAGAGAAGCTTACACAAAATTTAATGGCACCCCTGCATCAGTGTTCAGCTCACAGTGCTCACAGTTCTGCAGGCTTAATACAGGGCTAGGAGAGAGAATGCCTTCAGTCATTTATCCTGAGCTTAAATCTGCAAAAACACGAAGCACAATTGCCCCATTTCAAGTTAATTTCAGTAAAAGTATTCTAGACAGCTAGCAAAAAAAATGTCGGCCCTAGGCAGTCATTTGTGTGTCCTCTTCTCGTCTATGCATCAGACCTTTCTGAGCAGGGATATGTTCACTCTGTCCTTCTATGTGAGTATTCCCTTAGCTTCCAACAAGGAACAGATTATTGAACTTCAGTAATGATGAAAGTATTTAAGCAGAAAACCCGTGACTCAAAAACATGAACTCACCTGAATTCTCAGCAATGCATGGATCAGAAAGGGGCTGAAAAGCAATGCATCATTCTTCCTACCCAGAATGAATTGATTCTGTCACCAGCAAACTAAATGCAATCAGGCTCTTGACTTGAATCATAAATTGTGCTTAAATCATGATTTGCAGTAAAGAGAAGTGAAGCAGATAAAAAAAAAAAAAGAAAGTCTGGTGAAGAGATGGGCCAGCAAATAATCTTCAACAGGAAGGGAAATTTAAATGTTTTATTTTAGTATGCAGAATGCTTCTTAGTTTTTTGCTGTTCCACGATTCTTCATTTAGTATAAATGCAGGTAGTTGTAGAGCAATAATATGATCTATCCTATCGTCCTGTATTTTTTTTTTTCTGTATAGTCAGCAGTGCCCAACCAAGTGATTATCGAAGTGTCTTCTTGAGCTCTGGGGCTTGACAAGTTTTGTCTGATGTGAAAAAATCTTATTTCTTTAGACCAATCTGATGGGTAGACATACATTGAGACAAATGCTACCAGGGAGTCTGTCCTCGAAAGCTGTGACAATAAGGGTCATGCTGTGGAAAAGGTTTCATCAGTTTGCTGCCTTTCTTCCATGCCTGCAGTGCTCATTCTATCTAGTCCTCTGGCTAGAAGCCTGAAGAAGGTTTCTGTGAAGAGTCATAGGGTGACAGACTCTAAAGTGTGAAGCTGTCTTTTGGCTAGAGGGAGCCAAAGGGAAAGCAGGAAAGCTACATTTCCAGGCAGATCCGTTTTCCCCTGTTCCTGCCTCCCTGGGTAGACAGCAGAACTCCTGCTGGCCATGCCAGCAACTCAGGCCTTCCTCATGGAAGTAGCACTGTGCTTGAGACCACAGCTTATCTTCCACCAGGCATGGCCAAGGGATTGACATCCATGCTGTGAGGTCCCCTGTGAGCACTTCAATGCCTGTTCCCTACACCAAATGTCTTAGGTGCTGAAGCAAGACACTTTTTAGAGTGAATAATTGTGTTTTGTTCCTGTGATATTCAGGATATGCTGACACACATTTTCGATTTATCCCCAGAGCAGAAAGGCAGCCCTGCTACGGTCCTTGCTTGTGACTTGCAGCTCTGTGTGTCTCTGCCTGAACTAGCTTAGCTAGTTGAGAAGAGGTGGGCAGATGGCAAGCAAGGATGCTCTAGGGAGTCTCTGATAGTAGGCAGTGCCTTAAGTTGAAGGTTCCTTCAGCTACAGTGCCTTAAGACTGAACCATGACCTTTTAATTTCTGCTCCTTCCTCCCATAGACTGATTTTTTTATCAGCGGTGTTCAGTCTACATATGTGGGCCATATGTGGTCCACCATGATAATTCATCTGGTCTTTGGTCTCCTTCCAGCTGCCAGTTCTTTGAGAGTTTGTTGACTTGAGCTAGTTGGCCAAGGAGATGATGAACTTCATCATGCCATCTTCACTAAGGGCCCAAGGCCTCTCTTTCTAAGCACCTTTGTCTCTCAGTGCTCTTTCTTTGCCCCTCCCTTTTCCATTCTCTAGATGCAAAGGAGATCTGGAGTTCACAGCAGCCCTTGCCTGTTCCCTCCCTGCTGACAGCCGAGTGCTTTGGTATGGCAAACACTGCCATGGACCAAACACAGCCCTGATCTGTGAGGGGGCAACCACTTTACCTGACTGAAGATCTCATTAGTCAACCTTGAAATCACTAGCAAGAGAATTGGGTGATAAACACCAGAAAGACGTGTTCATTAACACAAGCTGAAAAAAATGACCTTACAGTTGGCATTTAATGAGTGCTTTTTAAACTAACCATTTTATATGAAGACCTTGGAAGGAAGTAGGACACCTGAGACTTTCAGGGACTGATCAGACATTCAGATTTCATCATCAAGTCTGGAAAGGTTCTTCATTATTTGTGCCAAATTCAAATAATTTCCAGTCTAACTCTGCTGTCTGCAAAGACAATGATGAAAATACCTAAATTTAGTCCACCCCAAATGAACATAGATTCTTATGTTGAGTGTTTTAAGACTTCAGACAGACCAAAGTCTTCCACAGCCAGAAAACAGCACTTCACAAACATACCAGACCATGAATTAAAGAAATACATGCAACTTTCTTCACCTAAGCTTTACAGAATACTACAGACAATGAAATATGTTGTATTGTTCTTCAAATGCATTAGGGATAGAGCTGATTAAAAAGTGTGTGACTGAACATGTTTCTTCTATTGCATTGAAATTGGTTATTTCTGGGCACTAGTTTCAGATAACTTGTTAAAAAAAAAAAAAGTTAACAAGGGTGGGAAGAAGGAGATTCAAGTGTTCGTTTCTGATCTTGCTATCTTTGAGATCTCCTGGAACATGGCTGCAGGCCCACAGTGCTGGAGATGGTGCTTGTTCTGAGAGCAAAGAGATAGATAATCACAAACACGTCAGCTTAACTACAGTGTACAGAATGATGTGTTCATGCACTGGTTTCTTATACTGAAGTCATCAATGGAGTCTAGTGGGAGGGATAAAAACAGTCAACCTGCATTCATCAAGAACAAGTTATGACAGAACAAGGCAACGGCACTTCTTTGTGTCACCATTCAGATTTCTTCCCAAAATGTGGTAATTTTATTTTGGGGGTGTAACTGAAAGATGCTTCTCCTCAGTAATTGTAACAATGCAGTTACTTTAAAATTAACAATTAGAATATTTGTCTTTAGATTCTAAGCCACATTGATGAAATACAGTTGTGGTGAATGTAATAACCACTGTTTCTTTTCAGCTAAAATTAACATTTCCCTCCAAGAGGGAAACACTTTATTTATTGGCAGACATTACATGTGAAACATAGCAAAGTGGATGAAAAAAGGACTAGCTCCCTCCAACTTATCTTTTCCTGCTTAGTCATTAGTATTTAATTTCATTAAATAATGAAATTTATCTCTCTTTGATACCTCCAATTAAAGTAAGTTAGGGACCAAGGGCATGACTTTAATTATTCTGTGGACTGTATGTATTTTCTTTGTGTTACAGCAGAGGCAAAGTGCAAGATAGTGTTTCATCTTGGTCTCTATCCACGTGCCAATGCACTAGGAATAGAGAGAAATGAATCAGCAGGAACAAAGCTTGTTGGAACCAGCAAGGACCTTTCCATGGATATCTGCAAGCTTCCATTCAGCGTCTTTCGTGGCAGATTTTCTGAAAGAGTTGAGTTCCCATTTGGGGGCCAGATCTGCAGAAGAGCAGAGCAGGTGGGAGGCTGCCTGGGAAAAACCTGCTGGCAAAAGCCAAATGGAAGCAGCAGGGAGGTGAGCTCTTTGGAGGAGCTGAGAAGAGATTTCCCATAGCACATTTTCAGAGATTGGTTCTCACCTGCTTTCCAGCAGAACAGGTTGCCAAACTGTAATGGCCTCTGAGAACTGCTCCACAGGTTCACCTCTGGCAAATACTCCCATTAAAGCATCACTTCATTAGTCACTTCAGCTCTGCACCACACACTGTCTGGATTTACCCCCTGGCTCTACTTATGGTACCATGGGCACTTCAGAAAAGCAATTTTTCTTCAGAAGTGCCCACTCAGCAAGCCAGGATGCAGTGAACTCCAGCAATCTGCTTTGCACTGCCTTGCAAATGTTGAAGGCAGCTTCAAGCTTGAGAGGTCCATTCATCGTTACGGGACTTGTGAAGTAAATATGCTTCCCATAGCACCCTAGGAGTGAAGTGAGCTTCAAGAATGAGACAACAGCGAGACCATTCCCTGTGCATCCAGAGAAAAGGGAGAGCCAAGAGTCTCTGCTCAGCAAGCACATGCCCAGGCCCGAGTGCAGGACAACGTTCATGCAGCACATCCCTGGCCAGCCATAGCAGGCAGCTGCGTGGTTTGCTCCTCACCACAGCTGTATAACACAAGACTGAAGACTTCTTGAATATAAAAAACTCACCTTGCATGCCTGAAAAATATGTATTTCTTCATTTGCCTGGGCTCACCTCCCAGTGGAGGTAAGGGCCTCTCCTCTCCTCTCCTCTCCTCTCCTCTCCTCTCCTCTCCTCTCCTCTCCTCTCCTCTCCTCTCCTCTCCTCTCCTCTCCTCTCCTCTCCTCTCCTCTCCTCTCCTCTCCTCTCCTCTCCTCTCCTCTCCTCCTCCTCTTCCTCTTCCTCTTCCTCTTCCTCTTCCTCTTCCTCTTCCTCTTCCTCTCCTCCTCTTCCTCCCTTCCCTTCCCTTCCCTTCCCTTCCCTTCCCTTCCCTTCCCTTCCCTTCCCTTCCCTTCCCTTCCCTTCCCTTCCCTTCCCTTCCCTTCCCTTCCCTTCTTCACACAAAAACAGCATTTGGGGTTCTGTTTTTTTCCCTTCTACCTACCAAGACACCAAGTCAGGCAAATGTCTCAGCTTGTCTTGAAAATCGAATATGGGGTCCAAAAACATACTTAAAAAAAAAAAAAGGCAAAAGCTGAGACTATCACTTGAATCAACTGACTCCAGAAGACGAATATTTAAGAAAAAAAAAAAAAAAAAGCTGTAGAGCTACAAGGGTCATAATCAAGTGGCAAAAGCTAGCAACAGTGACAGCGTTGCGCCCAGAGACAGGAGGGTAGGAGAGATTTGCCTTCAAGGGTGGCTCTAGTGCTCCTTGTTTCACTTTCTTCTTGATTCATTAAGCAGAACCCTCAAAAAAAAAAAAAAAAACCTAAAATGCTTTCCCTTCAGAAAAGGAGTTGAGCAAAATTATCCACCCACAAAAAGATGTCAAAACAAATCTTTTCACCTTGTTCAACTTGTTCTGATAATGTCAAGCCAATGTGTTTCAGCCCTCCTGGTGATTTGTTCCAATGATGTAAAATGCTCTTTTACAACTTTGTCTGTTTAATTCCAGTTTTGTTTTACATAAATACATTAACATTCATTTTAATATTAATGAGCCTTGCCATTTGCTGCATTATTTATCATTTTTAAATTGAATATGCGTTGATTCCTTTGCACTGTGTTGTTTGTCCAGCATTTGTGGTGCCCCCCCCATTAGGTTGTGGGGAGAGTTTGTCAAAGATGATATATTCAATAAAGGGCTTCTTTACACTTTAAGGGTGTTCTCAGTCTTTTCAACTCTTTGTTCTGTTATTGAACTAAAGCAGAATTTGCAAACCCCAGAACTTCCAGGGAGACCAGCAGAAGACCTGTTTTGCACTTCCCACCAGTCATAAACACAGACAGATGCTAATGCGCATTCAAAAGTCTTTAATCAGTCAGGGTGGTGGTGTGTATTTAACAAGATGCATTTCTGGCACGCAGCTCTTCTGTTGTCCAAGCCTTTTGCTTGCTTACTTCAGCCCTAAGACCTCCTGGGCTTGCTGCTTGCCCCTGCTAGGAAAAAAACGCTGAGTGAGTGGCAAACAGTGACCGGATGATGAAAAATCCAAAGACCTGGGTCTGGTGGATGTGATAGCTGGGAAGTATCAGAGATCATGATGTGTTCCAGAGATTTGAAGGGATTTTTAGGGATAGGCAGGGCCTAGCATGAGCAAGAAATGTCTCTTTGAGGAATTTTAAGAATAGGGGACCACACAAGAGGGCATGTCACTGCTGACAGTGCTAGGAAGAAATTTTCCTCTGCTGCTTCATCCCCCTCCCACCCTGTTCCAGGGACCTAGCCTTTCCTTATAGATATCTTCTGCTGGATGGGGATATATGGGAGATGCATCCCAACTTGTGCTCCATTTCTCCATGTTTTCTAAAGACAGTATCTGGCTATCTGGCTTAATGAGTCATTTAGATGAGAATCCTATCTTCCTTCCTTCCTTCCTTCCTTCCTTCCTTGAATAGTTGGTGTACCAGTCACTCCTCCCAGTTTTGTCTGCAAACTTGCAGAGGAATCATTTAAGCATCTTGAAGCAAGTTCAGCAACTCCTAGCTACTGTTCCTACAGCTCCATAAAATTCTCACTTTCATATGGGATGGGTCACAGCTGTGACAGAGTATCACCACAAATAACAACACTGGGGAAATATTTCTCTGAAAAGAAGATCTGCAGAGACATTCATGAAGAACTAAGGCCCATTTCTCCAAGCCATCACTCTTTGGAAGCAGGGAATTCAACATCCGTATTTTACATGGGCTGAGACAGTCACTTCTTATAAATATATGCAGGAAATACTAGATATCAATGCAAATTTTCTCTAGCAAGCAGCAATGTGGTCTTAATTAGCAAGATTTAGATCTGTAAAAAATGAGGAAATTTATCTTCCCTGCCCAGTGTGTGCTGCACGACTGGCTATGATGGGTTTTCTGGTTTTTTTTTTTAAGACTGTACGAAATTAGCCTCTTTATGAGAGCTACTCCTGTAAAATGCCTGTGCTGACAGCAGAGAGCTTGTCCTTTCTCCTGAAAGCACCTGCTCTGCTAGGATGTAGCTGCAGATGTCCGAGCAAATGAGATACGCTTGCAGTTTCTCCATTCAAAATCAATTCTTCTGAATACCACAAAAGTATTTTTAGAGGGCCAAAATTGTCTTTTGTCAGATCAAACCCCATAAACACCTGCTGAAAAGTCCAGGAGCTGCAACTTTCCTCCTGGGCCCGAACAAAGAGGGAAGCAGGGAGAGTAGTTTATCCAAAAAGCTGTCTATGGTGGGACTCATGGTCTGGCGTGGACCATTTTGGAAGTGAATCAATTCCCAATTTGCAAATTAAGGGGCAAATGCCATGTTTCAAGCTATTGCCTGATCTTCCTCAGTGGGTGCTCTTGGGGTTCTCTTTGGTGGTGGTGAAAGCAGCTGACTTTGTAATGTTGTTTTTGCTCCAGGACTTTGGTAAGACTTTTTCGAGGGTAAGTTGTTGGCTTAGTGAATATTTGAATATGTAAATTGAGAGACTTTAATTTACAAACTATTTTCTCTTTCATTCAGATACTTAAATAAGTCTTGCTACATGAGTTCCTACTCTGTTGCCAATATATCCTCCCCTGGAAAAAATACTCTGGGGTTTATGAGGCATGACCTTTTGCTAAAGAAGATAGTTTTTCTTATTATTTAAACTCTTTTTTTTTCTTATTAATGTAGATGCCTACTTAGAATTTTCAGCCTTTCCTGTATGTTTGTTTTAAGAAAGCTCAAATGAACAAAATTTTTGTTACAATGCCTATACTCATAAGGAAAAGCACACTCTTTGAACTAAAAGCAAATGAGCTGGCAGCAGGGCTCTTTGTTTCCTTTTTTTTCAACAATAATGTTTGCTGGAAAATGGAGTTTTGGAAGAACAAAATCTATTAATGAATAGCACTTCAGTTTGGTAGGAAATGTGGGAAAACTGTTGAAGTTGTGCAAGCATGCTAGTTTAATGATATTACTTTGAATGTTTCAAATACTCATCATTTCCAAGTTGCACTCCTAATTTTGACAGTTCCTAACTAGATAATTCCCAGAATAGTCTAGGAGGAGAGAAAAAGAGCAGAGTAGAAATAAGGTAGATTGAAAAGCTTCTAAGTAGGCCCAAAACCAAGCAAAACATTTTGCTTGAACTTGATCCACACTTTCTTAGATCAAGCCAATTCAAGACAAGCATAATTATTTTGTATGGCTTTGTTTCAGCTACTAAGCCAGAAAACATGCTGTTCATCAAAGACAAAGTCCAAAACCCCATGGAAGAACAGCACTTGGTGAGCTCAGTGGGAGGAAAATTCGTGATCTATAGCATCATACTGGAAGGTCCCTGAGATGCCAGGGAGAGCCTGGTCCTGATCCCAGGAGGAAAAACACACCATGAAACAAATTCCTTTCTTTGCTTCAGGCACCAGGTATTTCCTCAGCTTCCATGGAGGAAAGTTTTCATTGATGGGCACATCCACTTTGGGAATAAACCCTTGGGACTAAGCATGGACCTAATCTTCAGATTTAATGGCAGTAAATGACAGATATCTTAGCTTCTGCCCTGTGTGTTTTCTCTCTCTGATCTTTGCTTTGCTTGAATACATCTTCTAGGGAACACACACAAGGGGATGGTGACAGCAGGATATGCAGGGATTTGGAGATATTAGTCCCATTAACACTAATAACATTAATTACATTGCAAAATAAAGTACCCATGAAAACATATCCCACTGGGTTTAAAGGCAAGATTTATTTGTTCAGGCTAAATAACTATTCTCAAAAGTGCCTGACAGGGAGAGTATTCTGTGAAGGGGAACTAACGAAAGAGATGTATTTATCCTGGCCATGAGGGGCCATTATTCTTGACAAAGAACACATCATCAGAAGTACCTGCTGAGGAGAAGCAAAGAGACTGGGACTGCTCAAAACATTATCATCAGCAAGAGTATTAGGAAGGAAATGGAAACATAAATGATCTTTGATTTTGCATAATGCGTCCGTTTGAACAAATAGGAATTCCAACATAATGCCAAACAATTAAACTATAAGAGCCCCCAGGACATCACTGAGTGCAGTTGGAAATCAGTGCAGAGTATGAAGTGCTGATAAAATCAGAATTGCTGGACAGGATCGAATCACTCTTCATAGCATTTCTGCCGCCAGGAAGGTGCGAGACCCCCTCGGACACTACGACGTGTTCAAAACATTTTGCCAACTTCCACCAAGTAGAGACTCCTCTAAAGCCGGGTGCCTCTGGATATCTGACCTTCCCCAAGGCTGATATCTAAATCTTCACTACTATTGCTCTGCACCATCTTCTTAGCCATAAAAGCAGCTAATCCGTGACTGCTTCCTGCTGAATTCTTGATGTTCATAACAGCTCCTGATGGCTAGCTTCACATGGAGGGGAGGAGTTAAGTCTGTTTTTTTTTTTTTTTTTTTTTTTTTGGGTAAATCTGTGGCTGTTTTGCTTTATTTCTGATCTTCCAGAGACCAACTGGCCTAAACTCCGGAGTCTAAAGAAAGGGCTCCTAGAGCTCCAGAAAACAACGAGCTCCTAATGCTTAGGGCCTCAGGGAGCTGCCTACAGCAAGGGTCAATCTCACAAGCAGGAGAAGAATCTTTGTGCCCAACACATGATACAATCATGTGGGTTGAGCCCTGCCTTCTGGCCATGTCATCTTGAGGTCTTAGAAACACCACCGATCTTAACAGCTCCCAGTCTCAGCCTGAATTTGCCTTCAGAAGTTTGCAAAAATCCATATCGGCATGCAGAGAGGAAGAAATCCAGTTTGCACTTCTCTCAGAGAGAAGATGCAGTAATGTCAATATCTGTTGCAAAGTGCAGAGACATCAGAGACAGGGGACAATTTGGGGCTTGAATAGAGGATTCTGAACCCTTCATTTCTATGGTGCTTGGGGTCAGCTAGCTTTGGTGGGAAAAAACAGTTCTCTCGATGGCTACATGGGTGTCTGTGCAGATGCAGAAACTTTCTTCTGAAAGATGCTTAGCATTAGATAAAGTCAGTTTTCCTTGGCCCACATACAGAAGGCAGCAAATCTGAAGACGAAAAATGAACTAGAGCTTGGGTGGAGTGGAGTGGGCAGGAAGAGCTCTTGCAAAGTTATTTTTACTACTTTGGCACCCACCTTTCCTTGGAAAGCGATTGCTCTGACTGCAGTTCACTGCTCATCTTCCTTACAGAAGTTAGGCAGCAGCACAATGGTGCTGAGTATTTGAAAAGGGCTTGAACACCTCCTCCGTCCAGAAACACCCAAGCAGGGTCCAGCTGACATAGAGCCAGCGTAACAAATCCTTTCACAAATGGGGCAGTGGGGAGGAAAGTGTCATTGGGTAAGAACATTGCTTCTTAAAGGAAGCTGTCTATTTTCCAGCCACTTGGAGTGGGGTGTGAGTAGATGAGGACCCTCTTTGCATAAGAAATATATTGTGACAGACTTTGTTCAACAGCATGGGGGATAAGCAAACAGATGGGTAAATAGATGGATGGAGAAACATTAACCTCAAGGGTACTGCAGATGCTTGATTGACAGAAAATGTTATTACCAGCAATGCAATAAAAGCAATGAGTGAGAGTGCTGATGGACCATGAGATAGGGTCTGGACAGACTGAAGATAATCCTTCATCCACAGTTTTGTGGGCTTAGTGACTGAGAAGGAACTTTAAGCCAAACAATAGCAAAACTGGGGATGCTTTGCCTTCATCTGTACAGCATAGGAGGTCAACTGGCCAAGAGCTGGACCGTTACTCATGGATGAAGAGACCATAAGAAAATCCATCCACGTCCCTGTGCAGCCCACTACCCACACCTCCTGGACAGATTCAATGATAGGCTCAATGCAGACGTATATACCAGGTAACTTCTAAAGGGATTCACATGAAGAAATGGGCAGCACTTTCAAGGCCTGTCTTTTTGTCTCAAATAAAAGCCATTTGCCTGCTTTTTTTGGTCCTTACTCTTGGGGAAATTTGCCAAGACCCTGGCAACTTTCCCAGAGAATTAACTGCTGACAGGACCTTTAAATGAACTGGGGGAGGGCTAAGCAAATGAAGCCTCAGCTTTCCCATCCTGAACTTTCCCCAGCATCGCTGAAGGTGTCTTGGAAAATAAAGTGTGTCTGCATCCGTTATATCAGCACTTAACCTCCTCTGAGCAAAGGTGCAGAGTGGTTTGCCTAAGAAATCTGAAGCGCTGGGTTAACAACTTGCTATTTTTTTTTGGCATAATTTAGAATGTGCAAGATGTGTAGATTATTCCAGCTTTACTTATTTAATGGCAATGCCTAACAAAAGGCTTAGGTGATCTTTAAAACAGAGCCTTCACATTGCCGTCCATGGCACGGAAACCAGGAAGATTGATTGCAGATGCAGCAGCAGCTTTGACAGATGAATGTTCCAAGTGTAAACATTTGGAAAGTCAATAAAGGTAATAAATCTGTGCAGTGTATGGGGAAAAAAAAGCTGAATAAAGGCTTTTTGGGGTGTTTTGTCTGGGCATTGCAGAGCCATGACAATTCTGGAAACAGCTATCATTATTAAACGTTGCATTTGATTGCTTTATTTCATTGCATGGCCCCAAAGGCAAAGCGCAGTGTGCTGCAGTGTGCATCTAAAGGATGGGATATACGGTTTTTAGTTTGTTTGTTTTATATGCTGCTTGATGAATCTAGGAGAGACTGTAATATTTTTGAAAGAGGCATTTTCAGAAGCAATCCAGAAGCAGACTTGCAAAGATTTCATAATCATCTAAGGATACAGGTAGATATCTATGAATGTCAAGTGGGATTCCTGGAAGGACCAGAAGTAGGAATTGGTATCTAAGCTATTGCTGCTACATGGAATATCTTAAGGCAGCTTCTCTGCATCTCTGTAACAATTTCATTGATCTGAAAAATCAGTTGTGCAGAACATTAGTTAATTACTGAAGGTTGAGGTTTGACTACTCAGATGCTCTGGATCTGTTGAAAAAGTTGCTCTGCAAACCAGCTTTTCTGCATGAAGTAAAGAGATTCAAAAACTTGCATTTATACTGCCAGGACTTCACATCGCTTCTCTGGAGAAGAAGCACTTGGCTTCCCAAATATTCCCAATACAGTCAAAGAAAGTATTGCTGTACTTGGTACCAGACTCTATTCCAGGATTTTAATAATATACATGCATATGTGCATGTCAGAATATTTAGGATCCAATCTGGTGTTCCTGAAGTCATTGGTGCTAAGAAAATTATCAGTAAGTGATCTTTACTAAGTACAACATTAGGTTATGAAAGTCTTCTTTGCTGCAGTATTTTGGGAGTCTGCCTTATAGCCTTAGGTGAGCTAAGTAAATCTTCAAAGACAAATGGAAATGAAAGGTACAGAATTAGCCTACTGTTATCTACTTGTAAAAGTTTTTTATTTTGTTTCTCCAGTTTCCCCCCAGTCTGCCATGTGAAGTGCATTTGTTTCCATAGAAACAAGATTTGCACGACTGGCTCCTCTGTACCCACAAGTGGAATTCAGGCAGCAGAAGAGATTCTGTTCTGAGCTAGGTTATCGTAAAGAAAAAAAAAAGTCACCTTCACTGAAGTCAGTGAATTTTATCTGAGAAAATTACGAGCAAGTTGCCATCTGTTTTTGAAATGGTTTGTGGTTTAAGAGGTGCCCAGGTTCTTCAGTGAAATAAGAGTGGGCAAAAAACGCATGCTTACTAACCTGCACGGGTCTGCCCCAGGCAACGCTGTCTGCAAATGCACAAACCAGCATGAAGCCCCACCAGGTCACTCGGATGCTCTGGTATCAGCAGGTGGACACATCTGCTCATCACAGACTCTGGGAAGTTGCTCTGCAGTAGCATTGCTGCCCCCGCCAACAGTAGGAGACCACAGGACTTCTCCCTCTTTACTCCTCACTTTAATGTTTACAAGACAGCTAAATTCAAGTGTTAAATTATTTCTGAAGAGTAAACCTCTCTCTATGGCTAAATGAACTGAAATCTATAAATTGCCTCTAAACCCATAGATATTCCAATTATTTCAGTGCGTTCAAATGAATTGTGACTCACCTGTGAATGAAACATCTCTTGGGGTATAGGTTTAGTAAAAGCATAGTGAAAACCTATAGACTTAGGAGGTACAAGGCCGAGAGAATCTCTTACTTAGTGGGAACTGCATTTGTCTGTGCAATCCTAAAATAAGGATCTGATATAAAAATATATAGAAAATATCAGTTACAAGCAAAGATCAGATCCTTGGCTGACACAAATTAGCCCAGATCTTTGGATTTAAATAACTAATCCTGTGTGAAGTTCAGCTGTCTGGCTGAAATCCAACCTCCAGGAACTGTAGATTGGGCACTGGGGTGAGCACTTCAGTTTAATCTGCAAATTGACAAGCTTGGGGTTGGTTCAAGGAGCTGGACTGAGTATGGTGGGGAGGAACGGCCTCCTCCCTCCAGTGGCCTCACACCATGATGTAAGAGCTCTGGCTGTCTCCCAGCTGGTTGTCTACCAGCTCTTCACTGCTCTTCTCATGCGCTTGCTCCAGCTGTAGAGGCCAAAGATGTTACGACCCTCTCTGAATCCTTAGAGGATGCCATATGTGGCAGCAAAAATGATAGGAGAAGGGAGGAAAGGCCTGATGCCAGTTTTGAAGTTCAGTGTTGTGACTGGGCCATTTTTATTGGTTTTATTGGTTATGCAAAGCTGGGAATCATCCAAATTAAGCTGATCAGATCCTGGCCTATCAGAGCCCTCACTGCAGTCAATATACTTTGAAGGAAACCATCCAGGAGGCAGATGTTAGCCAAAACTTTTTTCAGGACTTACATCCCTTGCAGGGATCAAATACTTGTATGGAGGAGGACTGCAGTGAATTGGAGACCAGTTTTCAAATAGAAGAACTTGCAAAATGATGTACTGCAAGCATGAAATAGTACAACATGCCTAGATGCCTGTTTGAAATAAAAACCTTTATTTTTAAGACAAAAACTGTACAGCATTTATCGAGTCATCAGTCTTCTGATGATCGAGCAGCCACTCTCCTGTCTGGTGCCGCACAAGTCATAGAACTTGGCCCAGTGATTTTTGCAAAGAACCCAATGGATCACTACAGAAAAGTCACAGAAATGCTTACATGGTACAGAAACGAATACAGACTTCAGCAAGCTCTTTCCCTGCCTGTGTTTTAACTCAGCCAGCTATAGAGAGGTGTGTAATATAATCAAAATTGGCCAGAGCACATGATGAGGGAAGACTTGATCTTCTCCAACAGCAGGGTTCTCCTGCTGGACATAAAAACCAACTTTTGACTGCACAGTCTGAGGGCACAATACTTTGGCCAAGGGAGAAGGTTGGACCCACCTCCAAGAAAGTGACCCAAGACAAGGGAAAGTTGTGGGGCACCTGGAGTTGGATAGAGTCTCAGATCATGCTCAAGGAAGATGGTCTTGGGTGCTCAACCAACTGTGTCCCAAAGAACAAAAGTGGAAGGGACAAGACCCAAGTACAAGATTGCTTCCCCCTGTGCTTGGGTTCTCTGGTGACATTGAGTGCCCTGACAAAGTGCTCAGAAGAGGGTAATCTAGAGGTAAATTTTATTATAATCCCATCATCTTGCAAAATTGCCATTGGCAGGATAATCCTGTGTAGGGGAAAGAGCAAAAGGGCAAAAGGTACCAACTGGCAAAAAAAAGAACCGACTAAACCTGGCTTAAGCCTGATGCAGCTTGCTGACTAGACACAAGAACAAGTTAAAGTTGACCTTTTCTGTGATTGGATATCTCAGGATATGCAAACCTTGGACGAGTCTGGATTGGCTTCTAGGGTGCGTGTAAGACACATGTACTGCTTTGCTTGTCTGGAACGGTATAAATAAAAGGTTGTAACTCAGCAAAACTTGCTATTGGCCATGAGCTTTTAGCCTCTGTTCCTTGAAACCAGACCCACAATCCTGTAACCCTGAGATGTCTGGCAGAACTTAAGGTGAAGAGCCCCACTTTGTTTGAAATCAGTACAGAGCTTCCACCAGTGCTGCAGGCCTAACACTTTAAAGAGATTTTTCCCTCAGTGTGACAAGCCTTTTAATCATAAAACAAAAACACAACGTGTTTTTAAGTATTTGTAATGTATTTTTTTAAAAGAATATTTTAAAAGATATTTTTTAGCTATGGATGAACCTTGTCAGAAAATAAGCTCTATAGTTAATGCCCGCATTGCCGAAGAACCGAGGGCAAAAGCTGTTGTCCCAAATTCTTTCCTGCTTCCTTTTAAAGCCAACAAGGAATATACGGTGATTTCAAAAGCACTCTTGTTCATTAGTTCAGTTTTGCTGTTTTTTATGACAAGGGATATTCTAAGGAGCTCGATTTTCCTTTTCTTCCACCCCCAATTTCCATTTTCTTAGTTAATTACCTTTAAAAATCATCAGCAAGCTCCTGAACTATCCAGTGCACTGCAACATTTGTCTCTGCAGTCCTAAAGGCACCAGTTCATACAGTGCTATACCTATAAAGCACAAAGGAATGCACTAAATAAAATTAGTCCTGACATTCTGCCAATTACAACCCATTTCAAAGCCAGAAAAAAGACAGAAATCCTTTTTTTTTTTTTTTTTTTCTAAGCCATGCCAGTAATACTTTCAGCTGTCGGATTCCTTACCAGTTTATATATATATTTTATATATATATATATATATGTATTGCTTTTTGCTTTTTGTTTGGTGCAGAGGTAAGTCTGGTGTCTTAGAAGATCTATATGCATGATAAAGGGAAAGGGGTGGGGAGGAATCAGTTTATTCTTGTGATGGTCTCTGGATATCATGAATTTAACGAAGCCTTAAGCAGCAACCACACAACCAACTCTTGACATTTTGTCTCTCCAGAGATCTGACCCAGTCTTGGGATCTTATTTTCTGGAAACCTCAAGAAAGTCTTAGATATAAGGACTTAATGGAGCCAGTGTGATAACCCGTTAGAGCTTGGTGTTTTCTCTGCAAAATAGCCAGATGAATAATCAACATGTGAGCTGGTTATGAGCACTTCCACTTTGCCACAGCAGCATAAGGTGAAGACACAACTTCTGCAGACATGACTGTTTCAGGAAAGTCTTCTCGTGACAAACTGAGGCAGTACTGTGACCAGTTTCAGCTCCATGATGGCAATAGCTACCTCCTTATTAAAGATACAAAAACAAGGCTATCTGTTTAAAAAGTCCTGTTCTGTATTTGCATCATCTCTGGGCCTTGATATATATCTGCTATTTGTGTTTCTCTGATAAACACTTCATCGTGGCTCCAAGACATGGAGATCATTCCTTCGGCTCACAGATTACAATCCGCTCCACGGGTTTAGTCCATAACCAACCCCTGCACCTTGCTTTTGACAATGACTTCACTTGTAAAGATTTTATCACTTGAATATCCACTCTCATTTCAGATTTAATTTGCTGCAAATTTGCCAGGACAGCTCATCTCCCTTATAATATAATGATCTTGCAGAGCTTTGACGTATTTATCCAAGAAGGAGCATCATGTTTCCAATGAAATTAATGAGCACTTCCACTTTTGCCATAGCAGTATAATGAAAAGTACACATCCCACTGTTAATGAAGTGAGATATCACTATCCTGATAAGCGAGTGCTGCAGCCGTGTTTATTTCTCCTTAGTAGCATCACAGCTAGTGATCCCATTCTTTAGTCTCCCCGATACAGGAACATTATAGAATTTGCCATTCTTATTTACTTGGAGCTGCACTTACCTCCATCCTTTGCCAAGGAATTTTCATTGTAGTGGTGGTTTTAATATCAAGCATATATTTGATTTCCTGTACTTTCTCCTGTTGGCTAATGAATACCCCCAAGCAGTTTTTATAGGGTAAAGTAATTAAATCAACTGCTGATTTAAGATTGTGAATACTTTGTCCCAGTGTTTCTTGGGCCAGACACATGGCTTATACTAAGGCTTGGCAGCTGATGGGAGCAGCACTGTTGGGCTAAGGTGAGAGCAACATGGGTGCTAGACACTCAAGGACAAAATGAGCAAGTTCTGCTAACCTTGCATAGCCCATAACTAACTACTCGTTAACATCTGATAAGACCAAACCTCTTCAGTATTGAGCAAGTTCTTGCCCAGTAACTGAAAGGGCCAATGGAGATGGTCTAGACCAGATGTTGGAGCTAGAAGGTACAAATACATCAGCTCACTTCAGCAGATCCATCTGGAAGCAGATCCATCAGCAGATGGATGCCCGCACTGTGTAGAAAAGTACTTTGCTCTATAAGTGTGTGAATTAGTGAGTTGATCCCTGATTTGTGTCTTATATAGTGAGTTTACAAAATAAAGTTTGATTCACATAGTTGTCCTCTAAATTTGAGGGATTCAAATGAACCCCAACACACTTCTGACCCAAATCAAAGAGCTTTGAGCAGGAAGCTGATGCTTGTGCTGTCCTGGAGAAGTCATTACAGATTTGGCTGCATGTCTAGTGGAAAAAAAAAAAAAGGACCTTAAGATGTATCTTAGCAAAATAATATCAGTTTTCCTCTTTAAATAATTCCTGAAACCTCAGTCTGAGAGACACTGCTTGGATTGCAGTTTATATAAAAGCTGCCTTCAGTTTGAACCAAACTGACAAACTTGCCCAGCTGGCAGGGTCTCTCAACCTGCCCTGTTATTTTTAAATTGCTATCAAAATCATTCTGCTCTCTGAGCTAGCACAACAGCTTGTTTGCTGCACTTTGGTTTTTAATTTCAATTAAGATTTCTTGAAGCTAATTAAAGCAAACGTAATCATCCATGCTGCTCTCTGGGTTGTCACTACCAATAGTTTTATTCTCTGTTGACAAGCAAAGAAATATACCTGAACTCTTTAACTCTAGAAGTTTAGGCAATCCCCAGTTTTATCTATTAACTCCATACAATTAAAATAATTTCTTGTAATTTGATTAAAGCAAAGCAGATTTGGAGGTTGCATTGTTTTCTGCTATGATTCTGTTGCAGTCTATTCTAGAAACTCATCAGAAAAGCACTTTGTTCTGAAATTTTTTAAAAAGATTTATCTTCAAGCTTTCATAAAAGTTTTCTCAGGTCGAGGTGATAATTCCTAACTGCCTACCAGCAGTGTTGCTTACATACAATTAAATCTTCTTTAGCTAATACACTTCGGGGCTTTTGGAGGTTGGATATAAAAAGATCTTCTGCTGTTCTTTTCTAAACTGATTGCATTTCCTCTCTCAGGTATCGGAGAATTTGCTTTTTTTGCACAAGATCCCTATTTGCTTTCATTATTTTTCTGGCAGCTTTCCTGGAACAGTCAGCTGTAGCTTCAACAGTAAGTTAATTTCTTGGATAGTTTGAAATACATAAGTTCAGTTTCTTCCCCTGGAATTCTGTCACATTCCCAGTATATTTTTCTGTTAAATTTTTGCTATGGTCTATCAGCTGCAAAAGGCTTACCTGCATCCAGACTTGGCATGTCTCCCAGGAACCGTACTTCCAACAGAGCGCATATCCCATCTCCTGGAAATGAACGTTGTATCAGAAGACATCACCCAAAGCTTTCCTTACATTATATTCCAAAATGTTCCAGCTGCACAAAGGCATCTTCTCAGGCATTCATCGCGAGGGAGCCAAGATAGATGCTTTGGGAGGGACGGAGTACAGCCTGGTGCTCAGAGCACCACTCTCTGCCACTCTCCACTTGGAGAGGTTAGTCCCACTAGAGGCAAAGGCTCAATGTGACAGCACGCTCTCCACTGTCCCAGAAATCTAGCAGACCTCCAAATGCCAGTCTGCCTCCTCCAATTTACAAGAACAGCTGTAAGTCTTGCCACATTCCCTCCCCAGGAGTCAATACTGGCTCCAATCCTGGACCTGATATTCATCAAAGATAAGGATGCAGGGGCAGAGGGCACTTTCACCAGGTTTGCAGATGACACAAAATTGGACAGAGTGGATGATACATAAGTGGGCTGTGCTGCTATACAGAGGAACCTTGACAGGCTGGAGAGATGCGTGGAGAGGAACCTCATGAAATTCAACACAGGCAAGTGCAGGGTCCTGCATCTGGGGAGGAATAACCGTAGGCACAAGTACAGGTTAAGGGCTGGCCTGATGGAGAGCAGCTCTGCTCAGAAAGACTGGAGGGTCCTGGTGCACATCAAGTTGAACAGGAGCCAGAAGTGTGTCCTTGTGACCAAGAAGGCAAATACTGTTCCGAGCTGCTCTAGGAAGAGTGTTGTCTGCAAGTTGAGAGGGGCGATCCTTCCCCTAGACGGCACACCTGGAGTATGGCATCCAGAGCTGTGCTCTCCAGTGCAAGAGAGCTAAGGAGCTAGTGGAGGGAGTCCTGTGAAGAGCCACTAGGATGATGAAGGGACTGGGGCATTAGTACAGTACTGACCTTCTAGAGAGCAGTTCTGCAAAGAAGCACCTGGGTGTCATGGTGGACGACAAGTTGACCATGAGGCAGCAACGTGTCCTTGTGGCCAAGAAGGCCAACAGGATCCTGGGGTGCATTAGGCAGTGTTTCCAGCAGATCAAGGGAGGTGATCCTCCCTCTCTACTCAGCCCTGATGAGGCCACATCTGGAGTATTGTGTCCAGTTCTGGGCCCCACAGTACAAGAGGGATGTGGAGCTGCTGAAGACAGTCCAGCGCAGGGCTACAAGGATGATCAGGGGCCTGGAACATCTGCCCTATGAGGAGAGGCTGAGGGAGCTGGGACTGTTCAGCCTGGGGAAGAGAAGGCTGAGAGGGGACCTGATCAGTGTCTATAAGTACCTCAGGGGAGGCAGTGAGGAGGATGGTGCTGGCCTCTTTTCACTGGTGGCCACCGACAGAACTAGAGGTAATAGCCACAAACTGAAGCACCAAAAGTTCCACAGAAAGTTAAGGAAAACGTTCTTGACAGTGAGGGTGACAGACCTCTGGAACAAGTTGCCAAGAAAGGTTGTGGAATCTCCCTCTAGAGATATTGAAAACCCGCTTGGATGCAATCTTGTGTAACATGCTCTAGGTGACCCTATGTATTCTGGGGTTTGGACTACATGATTTCTAGAAGTCCCTTCCAACCTTAATGATTCTATGATCTCTCCTATGTGGAAAGGCTAAGAGAGCTGGGCCTGTTTAGCCTGGAGAAGAGAAAACTGACCATCTTATCAATGTATTCAAATATTTGATGAAAAGGTGTCAAGGAAATGGAAGCAGACCATCTCAGTGGTGGCCAGTGACAGGATGGGAGGCAACAGGCATAGATTAAAACACAGGAAGCTCTTTCTGAACATAAGGATACACTCTTTTTTCTTGTGGAGGTCATGAAGTACTGGAAGAGGTTTTTCAGAGAGGTTGTGGAATCTTCATCTTTGGATATACTCAAAAGCCATCTGGACATGGTCCCGGACAGGTTGCTCTGAATGATCTTGATTGAATAGGGGTGTTGGACTAGGTGATCTCTGAAGGTGCCTTCGAAGTTCAACAATTCCATGATGCTGTGAAATCGGATGTTTTCTTTTACAGTCTCTGTGTTGAGATTTGGATTATGCAAGAAAAAAACTTAGAACTAACATACAAAGCTGGAGGATCTCTGCACTCTCTTTTTGCAGAGTTCCATAACTCTCACCGAGGGTGGAGACATCTTTTGTGTCCTTTGGGATGAAAATCTGAAACAAATCTTGATATACTTTCAAATACTCTGAGCTGTTATAGAGTGTGCATAGCTGAATCTGGAAAGAACAGCCGGCTCATTATCTGCATTTCAAAGGAATTCTGCTTTGTTATCAATCTTCTGTCAGAAGATGACAGAGCAGTTCAACTTTCTTAAATCTGAAATAAACCTCCATCCCTCTGTGGCTGGAGGGGAAAGCTTAAAAACAGGATTTCTGAAGGCTCAAATCCCACAAGGCGAGGAGGCAGACTCCACATGTTCTCTCTGAAAAATAACCTAATAGGTTTTATGCTCATCCTACATGTTTTCAGATCTGATATGCAATTTTGAAATGTCTGTGAATATTTTAGGACAAGTCTGTATCTAGCTCAATGCAGGATCACCTGAAGGAAGTAGGGAAAAAAGTGAGCAATATATACTAGTTTGATCTCCCTGGTACTGCAGAAGGATGAAAGGCTCAGACTGGGTATTAGAGTGACCACAAGAAAGTGAAATCAGTAACAGACACAAAATAATTTAGGTTAGAAGGGACCTCTGGAGTTCTCTTGTCCAATCCCAGTTCAAAGTAGGGCCAATTTCTAGCAGGTTGTTTGGGTGAGTTTTGAATGTCTCAAAGGGTAAGGATCCTACCCAACTCTCTGGGCTTCTGCACTAGTGTTTGCCCTCATACTGACATTTTTTCCCCCTCATATTTAGCTGGAATTTCCAGCTTCTGTCTGTGTACCCCCAAGAAGAGTTTGGTTTCATCTTCTCTGTAATTTCCTATTAGACAGCTAGAGACAGCCAGGAGATACCACCTTTGCCTTCCCTCCTCCAGGGACGTGTTCAGCCTTGGTTCCTCAGCCTCTCCACATGGCATGTGCTATAGACCCTACGATTTTGGCCGCCTTCTCTGCACTTACTCCAGTATATCCATATCTGGTTTGTACTGGGTAGCCCAAACTAGACATCATGCTCGGTGGCGGTCCCACCAGTACCAGCTGGAGGGGAAGAATCCCTTCCTATACCTACTGACTGCACCGTTGCTAATACAGTCCAGTATGCTGTTGGCCTCCTTTGCTGCAAGGATGCACAGCTGCACAATTTCATCATGGTATCCACCATGATCTACATGGCCTTTCTGCAAAGCTGGTTTCTAATCAGTCAGTCCCATCATATCCTGCTGCCTGTGGTTAGTCTATCCTGGGTGCACTTGCCTCTTTTGGAACTTCAGGCCATTTCTCTGGATGGGGCCATCCAGGCTCCCTGTAACATAGTGTTAATGGCAGGCTTGTGCTGTAAGTCACTGTTTTCTTTGTGAAATATGGAACAGTAGAAGGACAGTTTTGAAGTCCTCCTAACTCCTTGTCACCTTTTCTCAAACTACCATATCTCACACTCCAAAAACAACCTCCCAGGAGTCTGGGCTTGTTGCTGATGCAAGAAAAGAAGTGAGGAGGGATTTGCGTTGCTGCAGCAGGAAGAATTTGCCTTCTCCCATCTTGCCTGGGGCCTCAAGGATGTTCAAGAAAGGATAGTTAGACTTCAAAACATCATCAAATTATATTTGTTTACTGACACAGAACCAGAGGGATGGTATCCTTCACATTTATGGCATGTCTATTTCTCAATCTGGGAAGCGCAGCAAACATTAATTGAATTTCACTGCACCACTGCCATGTAATATACTCATCTGGTTGTTAGTGTCTCTCATAAAGACACAGTCCCCAGAGCCAAGATATGACAGAAGTAATTCAACTTTTGTTAACTAAATATGTTTCCAGCCCTTGGCTAAGCAATTGTGCATGAAAAGAGGGTTCCTTGGATGCCACAAATCCCCAAAGACGCATAAAAAGTCCTCAGATTTTTTTATATATTTATTTTGCATCTCATGATTGGTTAAGTTAATCTGATGAGTTGGGTGGCTGACGTTATTATTACTGTGGTTATGAGCATTCTAGGGAGGCTGAGGCAAGTTCCATACTTACTTGGAGAGATCCTGGGAAACATGGAAGCTAAGTAGAGTATATTCTGACACTAAAATCTGTGCAAGGCTCTGAAATAACCCCTTCTAAAGGCTATGGCCAACTCAAAATGACTATGAGAGAATTACTGTGAGCACTGGAGCATGCAGCAGTCTAAGACGAGGGGTAGGGAGAAGATGGTGATCATGTAAGATAACCACAGGGCTCCAGGACAGCTGTGGATCACAAGATGACCTTCGTGGTACCCCAAACCTGAGCTAGGCTTTGGGGGACAAGGAGATTCAAGCAAGCTGGGACTGTGGGGTAACAGAGGGGGCCAGGGAGTCTCTTCCTTGCATGAAAGCAAAGTTAACAGCAAGATTTGTTTGTGCCTGGGCCAAGTTCTCCCAACCAGAGCCCCTCTGCTGATTCACTGCATGCATTTGCATCACTAAGTCACAGGAGGGTAGGGCAGAGGACATGTCCCATCCAGTCCTGAAATTTTAGTTCTGGTTTAGGAACATGATTTCAGCTGTAAAACACCTGCAAGGTGACAGTGCAAACCGGAAATCAGACAAAGGGGCAGAAAGGGTGAAAAAGGATGATGAGAAACCTCTTGTTAACCTAAATTTGGAAGTACATGAGAGTTCAGCACAGAATCTCAATTGTCCTTCTGCCTCTTGGTTTATTTACTGGTCTTATAGAGGGATTGGGCCAGAAGTTGAAGATATTTGTTTACACAGAAAGGTCAGCAGAGAAACTGAAATTATTTCTCCCTTTGGCTGGGTGATGAAGGTTTGCAGAGATGAGTCTTCACCTGAAACTGCCTGTCAGTCCATCTGTGCATCACCAGCACAGAGACCTATAGGGACCAGCACAGAATTCAATATTCCCTGTCTATTCACATTTCAGCCTATCTACTTTCTCTGTTCTGAGAGCTGGAGCAGAGCAGAAGAAACATGAGGCCCATATGTTAAATGAGGGTCAGCTTGGTCCTAGGGGGAATGAATTGTTATAATATGCAATTGTAAACATGACAACCTACAGGTGTATTTCTAAAACACAGGAAAAGGAAAAACAAAACAACAGATCAGGAGAGTTTGTGAGTTACTCGCATGGGATGTGCTAATGACCATTTCTGTCCTTTTTTTATTTATTTTTTTTGCATTCTCGAGGAAAACCGCCTATTTCTGCGCCCAGAAACATCTAAGCAGCTTGACAGTAAGATGGGAATTGGCTTCCCTCATGAGTTCCCAAGGGTACTGAAATGTGCAAGGATCCTGCTATGCTCTTGGCTCTTTGGCACGCCAGCCAAAATCTTCATCTCCAGAAAGAAAAGCCATGATGATATGCTGCTTTCCATGACCACTCTGACTTCCTGTGGCAACATGATATGCGTATGAAGAGAGTCACTAAAAGCGTGGAATTATGCACATTTTGGGTTTCAGCAAGACTGGGGTCAGAAAGGGCTGTAGGATTTTAGGACAGCTTTCTTCCTTATTGGAGAAAACTTTGATATAAGAAATGGAGCAAAGCGCTGTGCAACATCAAACAACTGCTTCAAGGCAAGTTCAAACATAATTTAAAGAGAATAGAAATGACTCTAGTAAGGTTCCGCTTTTGCAAGATTCACACTGAATTAAACTTTTGACAGGACACAGCTGCAAACCCTATTGATCCAACATTTTGAGCAAAAAAATGGAAATTTATAGCTGTATTGATTGGCTATTTATCATATGAAACATGGCTGAAACATTATTAGCATTACCATTTTCCCTGGTGGATGGGAATGTGTTTGTATTCAAAGCCATTTACCAAAGTAATGCAAAAAAGAGAAGCAATACTTTCCTTTGACTTGGAATTCCCACTTCCGCTCAGCTGAGAATAGAAGCATAATTAATCAAAGTGCTTAAATAAGTTTCTCTCTGCCTTAATCAGAGCCGTGCAAATAAATCATTTTTCAGTTCAGTAGCTAAACCAAAATAATAGTAATAATTGTAGATTTTTTAATGTTGCCTGAAATGAATCTCCAGGTTTCCTCAAATAGTTTGAGAGGACAGAAATACTTGATTTAAGCTGAAATAGGATAGTGATTCTTCACTTTAATTACTCTATTTATTTTAAGCACACAGAGCTAAATTTGTCCTTAAATTATTGTTTGGAGGGGAAGAATCAAAACAGCTCTTAAATGAAACTGTTCAAGTGAGTGGTTCTGCCTATTCTATTTCTTTCCCTGTTTTCTGGCTTTATCTCGCCACCAAATTGGTGCTGAGTGCGATCCCTCAAAATGGCATCTCTGGCAACTAAAGGAGCTAGTCCAAAACAACCGCCATCCAGCTATGCCTGAAGTTTCCCTTAATGCTTTCACAAGCGTGCGGAAGCAAAGAGTGAGAGATACAGGAAAATGAATAAATCGGAGCATCAATTTGATACTGTGATATGCTGATGGGGTTCATGGCACCAAAGGACCCATAGGGACTCATAGAGGTTGGACAGAACTCATAGGGATTCAGAGAGGTTGGAGCTCACCTTGTCCAACCCCTGTACTTAGGTAATTAATTATTTTTGTACACACACATGCACACAGAGTGCATCTTTGGGTCTGAGCTAGAGGTGCAATCTGCAGAGCTAAATGCAAACTGAGAATGACTGCTTAGAGCTTAATTTAATTAATTCATTTGGTGACAACTTTGGAAAAGAAAAGGTAGCTAGTACCCAGGGAATGGGGAGCGGGAGTTTTCGGCGTAGCAAGAGGTAAAGAAGTAATTTGGTCCTCTGGGAAAGAGAGAGAGAAAGAAAGAAAGGGGCAGGTAATTTATTGCCTATGGAGCACAAAGATGTTTGCCAAGAGAAGAAGATAAGAATTATAAAGTGCCATAAAACCAGTATTTCTATAGAGTCCATGACATTTAGTGTCCAGAGTTATGTAGCTCAACTCCCCTGCCTGTGTTACGCTTCTCCGACTTCAGACATGAAGAAGGACCTGAGAGCTCTCAAGCCTGTAGCTTTTATCCTCTTCTGTCATATGTCACCACATCTGCAACCATCGTGGTTGAAGAGCCTGTTTCTTCATCCATTATTGACTGTTGATTTTTCCTAGTGTCTTTGAGAATCGAGAATAAACCTCTTAACATCAATGTAGTAGTAAGAATGAGGCATTCTCTTTATTATGGCACAGGACGCAAGGGGGATAGCTCCTCCTAACATGTATGCCATAAGCAGCATTAGCCAAAGCTTATATTTCTCTGTTATCTACATATGCCTTAAATTTCCCAGAATGATCACACATCTATTTCCTGGAACAAATTACAACACACCCCCATCCTCGTGTATGTGCACCCTCTGTCCCTTTGGTGGTCCCTGGGGTGACCTTTTACTGAACACTGGTAACTCACTTCCATGTACGGTCTCATTTTGGCTCAGGGAGCCTTGCTTGGCACCATTGCCTAGTTTCATCCCATTCCTTGAAGATACCGTGGTCCTTATCTTCATCTTCAACCGGTGCTTGCTGTATTGTCCGCACTCTCTCATGATGTATCAGCAACAGCAGTGAAAATTATGTCCTTTGGGGCATTCTTGCCTGGGGCTTCTCATAACATTAGCATTTTCTTCCAAACAAGTTTTCAGCTATTTTGCAATGACAGAAACAAGAATTTAGCAATATTTTTCTAAATAACCTGCTTTGTTGCTGAGGAACCTGTCCTACTACTTTAACCCTGCCCATTTTTCCCTTTATTCTTGGGAGCTTTTGAATTTGAACTTTTATTGGGAGAAAAAATCTCCTCCTTCTCTAATGCTTCCAGGCAGCCAAACCTGGATCCTCTGGCTTGTCTGGGAGGAGCCCAAAGCTGCAGTGCACACCCCTCACCCCTCAAGAGCTAAAAGCAGAAGAAGGTATCACTTTGGATGGGGAAGGCCTTTCCCACCTCCTTCCCACCATATGGCCTTGCAGCAGAGCCAAGAGCCGGGCTTACTGCTGGTGTCATGGCATAAGGGGGCTGGCACAGCAAAGGAAACAGCCCATTTCCTGGCTGCCTTGGGCCTCTTTCCAGCTTACGGAGTGTGACACACTTACTGTGAGTCCTTGGCGAAAAAAAAAAAAAAAAAAAAAGAGAGAGATAGAAAATCTCCGTGATTCCATTTGCTTAAAAGCGGGAGGCTGAAATATAGAAGCTGCGTTGGATTCTCCATTTCCTTAGGGCTTCTGTGACAAGCTGATGCTTGCAGTCAAATGAGCTAGAAATCTAATACTATGAAGAAATAACTGCTGTTTTCACTCAACCGTATGACTCCTGGAGCTCAGGCTAGTGGGTAGGGGTGCCATTACCATCACCAGAAAGGTAGAATCAGCACATCAGGAAGGCAATGAGTACAAGCTGCTTTTTTTTTTTTTTTTTCCCAGCAGGATATGCAAGAGGCTTCCCTGCAAATCAGAAATGAAAAGCAGAGGGCAGAGAGAGACAGTCTTTGCAGTCCTTTATCTTCTAGCTGTCCCAAAGTGCAGCCCCCAGTGTTCCTTAGTTCCCAAAGTTCTGGGGAAGGCTGAATTCCTGCCTTGGCATTGCCTGCAGGTCAGCATACATTGCCCTAGAGTGAAGGAAGTGAAGAGTGCCCAGGCCATGGGAATGGAGGGGCATCTCCAGATTAGGTTTTTTTTTTGAACTGACTAGGAAAAAATATTGGTGACCTTGTTAACATATTTCAGGTCTCATGGAATATCATCTCAGGACAACCCTCTTGCTTAGCAAAACCCTCACACAAGTCTCCTCTATGGGAGTGTCTGTGCTTGGATGCAGCATGGGCAGGACACAGTGGTTGTCTCAAGCTCTGCCTTGCTTGTGCAGCAAGCACTTAGTGGAGAACTGGAACTACTTAACCATCCCCACATACTCTGCCACTGTGTCCACAGTGCAAACTTCACCATGGTCAGCCCCGTTGGTAGGGACTTGTGAAATGGGATGGCCACGAGGCCACTTCACAGTCTTTCTAGGGACCCTGCAGTGCAGGTGGTCGCTCCTGCTGGAGAGCTGAAATGGACAATTAGTCAAGACTCACCAGGGCTTGTTGATCATGGCCACCTAGAAAGAGTGTGTGATCCAAACAGCTTTACAGGATGTTTCAGTGAGTGTCCTGCAGCTTTCCTGCTGGATATATGAAACACAGAACTGTAAGAGTATCTCACGTAGGAAGAATAACACACCTTTATCTCTTTCCTTTTTACAAAAGCTTTGGGACCACCATTTGGACTACAAAGTTTAATGGACTGTTTTCCCCCGGAAAGGATGGAGTATTGTCCTCCATCTAATTTCCAATGTGACAAGACCAACACCACCATACTGCTTAACTAAAAATGAGATAGAATAAAAGGCTCCATTCTCACAAGTGTCTTTTAGTACCTACAGGGATACACTGGGTCTGATTCTCATTCACTGAAGAGCTATTTCTGCTAGCGCAGTAACAGGGCTGGTATCTAGGCTTTGTTGTAAAGGTAGAATAGTCTCCCAATGTTGCTGCTGGGCAAAGTGTTAAATCTGTGACAAACAGCAGACATACAGTTTGTTTTTTTTTTTTGTATTCCCTATGCAAATCCTTCCATTGTGAAAATGAAAGAATAGAAATCAGGCTTGTCATGCAAATGTAAATGTTTTTGTTTTGTTCATATTAGGCAAACTAATGAAAAAATAATTTGGAGTCCATTCCATTGTTTTTGTGTTTACAGTTGGGTTGTTTTTCTTCTTCAGGAAAAAATGCCGAAACAAAAAAAGTAAAGATAGTAAAATGAAGCTCCACATGGTTTTGAAATATTAACTATTCAGCAAATAGTCATATTGAAGGAAGACTACATGGAACATTAAGTCTGTAAAATGTCCAGCTAATCTTGACCTGGTATTCAGGCAGGAAAGAGATGTGTGCAAGTTGCTCACTTTAGTGGAATGGATGAAGGCAAGAATAAAGATGTTCATCTTTTCTTCCGGGGCCAAAAACCAGTGGAAAATTGTCACTGAACATGCTCTGGGTATTCATTCTTCTAGGCATGGACAGCAAGGTGATTTCCCACAAAGATCTATTCAAGCTCATGGCTCTGGTGCCCAAGGCCAGAGTTCTCTTCCCTACATCCTCAACCATTTTGCACCGGTGCAAAGCATGCAGCTGTGCTTAGCTCCTGTCCTCTCTCCTCTTGCATCTCAGCAAATCAAAATAGCTTATTTCAAAATAGCTTTTTAGCAGTCCAGTTGCATTTCATTGTTTATCATTTATTCACTCTGAGTGCTGAACCAGACATAACAAATACTCCCACCCTTAGCTCTTAATACCACTTCCCAAGATATAAAGCACACTGTAATCGATAAATACTTAGAGCCTGTTGTCTATGCTGCTGGAGGCTGGTAAAACCTGGAATTCACTGTGCTTCACTTCACACAATTCTACTTTAATTCACCTCTCCATTAGAACACCCAAGCTATGAAGAGGGTTGCTACATGTGCTTCTGGGGTTGAATCTGCAGATATCAAAGCCAAGGGAGACACTGTCACTGGATTGGAGACCAGTTCTGAGACTCAGGAATGCAGACCAGACTCCACAGTCCAGTGTTCAGTTTGAGCTTCAACAACCATAAAGTCAAATGAGTATGGGAAGCTAATTTTTTTCATCACTATAAGACACATCTGGGCTTGGACAACCCCATCATCTTGGGTTGTTCATGCAGAATCCAATTGTGGGACACAGTAAAAACATTTACATCCATCCCAAGGGGTTTTAAAGCTCAAGTCACTAGAGAAGGCTATTTATCTATGGGATAGTTATGGTTGCCTTTAAAAACTAAGGAGCAGAAATTGGGGATAGGGAATTTGATTTTTCAGAAAAAAAATTGGTATCTTTACAAAAGTCTAATGGAGAACAAAGCAAGAAGAAAAAAAAAAGAGAACATGGCTTCAAATCATGAACAAACATGTGAATTACCCATTCCGCAATCGTTTCTCTCTCTCCATTCATCCTTCCATTCTCCAAGGAGTTCTGTACTTCAATGCAGGAGTCTTCAGATATTTCAAGAATATCAGGTGACAGCTGAACACAGCATTAATATTCTACCTTGTCGTCAAGCGAGCTGCAGAAATTTGGAGGGGAGAGAGAAAAGTTTTCCGCCTTTCAATATGCAGCTAGCGTGTGATACCACAAGCAGAACAAAGCCCAGCCACGGAGGTTCACACCATGATTAATTCATATAAAGACAATTCTGCTTCACAGAGCTCCTTCAGCACAGAGTGTGCGGGATGGGAGGCTCTGATAGAAGTCACGCCGCGTATAATTATTAATGGTATTGTTAAAACTTTCATGTTGTTGTGTGCCTGATGAAGACAGTCGGGTCAGTCATGCAAGTGCTAACAGCTCTCATTGCTAACACTGTCACTTTCAACTCTGAGAAAAAAAAATGAGTAGAAGAAACCTCCCCCACAACCTCCTTTATCTCAGGTTTTACCCAAAACTGTGCTTGGCACTTCAAAGTTGGGAGGTACTTGGGGTGAAAAACGTGGGGAAGGACATCCAGCTACTGCATTAAGGATTCCTTTGCGACACTTGCTATCTTTATGATCACGGTACCTCCGAAGGTCTACATCTCAAGTGAAAAAAACAGTGGCCTGCCCTGTTTCCTGACCCAAAGGGCAAGCATCTGTGCCTGGCTCCTGTCTATACTGCTAAAATCCCTTTCCCTTCAAAATAGAGTGACATAAAGGATACTGATGCTCTGAAGCCCTTATTCCTCACCTGCACACCTACATCACTCCTCAATCTGAAGACCACGGTTCTGTGAAGACAATGGTTCTGTTCCCAAATACCCCTTCTGCCATTGAAACCATTGCACATACAGGCATTCAGAAATGTTTTATACAAAATAAATATATTCAGGAAACTGTTGCTCCATATATGCCCCATCTGCACACTTTTCAAAGAACAGCAAATCTTGGCACTACCACAGCCAAGGTACCAAGCTTGTTTTGTTCCCAAACGGTGGTTACTTAATTCTTACACTGTGAATATAAACTTATGGAGGAGCACCCAGATTTTCCATGTGCTCATTCTTCTTTTATGCTGCCTCTATACACCTGCTCCGTCAGCCACACCAACTTGGCACCATATGGAAGTGGGCACAGGGAAGTTTGGGGAGCTGGATCTGTTTTTTGTTAGGATTGTCTATCTGCTTCCACAACAGGTCCCAGGTAGGAATGTATCTGCTCTCCACCAAACAGATGTATGCAGAACAGCAGAGGGCAGGGGTATGGGACTCAGGTCCTCTCAACCTGTGTTGCTGTGGCCCAGTTCCTTCCCCTCTTTTGCCTCTGTTCAGATTGTTGAGAGCAGGGCTGTATCTGATATCAGGAGCACACCTGACACTAAGAAACCTTCATCACATTTAGGACTGAAAGATTAGTGACTGCCCACAGAGCACCAAAAGCTGGACCCAGTAATGAAATGGTAACATGAATGTTAATTAGAATTCTCTAACAGGGAAAAAGACTCAGAAGAACTGAACATGAAAAGAAAATAACAAAAGCGCTGTCAAAATGTACCACTATTTTTAGCCTCCACTTATTTTCTAGAGATGATAACATTGCATTAATATAGTGTCTTCTATATATTAATCAATTAGGGCTGCCAGTATCATTTGAGAGTATTATCTCCATTTTACAGATGTGGAAAGCAGCATCTTGGTCAGCGAATAACCCCCTGGCTTGGCCAGGGACAGAGCCCAGGTTTTGGAAAGTCAGAAGTCCTCCCTTTCTTCCAGGGAGAAGAAAGCTATCGCAAAAGCTTAGAAATCACAAAAAGCTTAGAAAATACAAATCACAAAAAAGCACAAAAGCTTAGAAAACATGCAACATCTGTATTTGATGCTTTGCTGTTCACGCCATAGTCCTGCTGATGCTGCCTTCATATCTGCCTTGACCCCACTCTGTGGTTGTTATCTGTGGCTCATCCATGCTTCCATACGATGGCTCAACATGGTTGATATCCCAAACAAATTGAGAAGGAGAAAACAACATGATCAATCAGTATTAATGAGCACAGCCCAGTGGTTTATAAGCTGTTCCTATGTTTCAGCCACTGCGCTGGCTCTATGTCAAAATGCAAACTGCATCGTGTTTGCTGAGGCTCAGTATTATGTCCCCGTGCTGACAACAGACCAAGTAAAATGACTACATGGTGTAAATATACTGATTTATTGAACAGAACTGGTCAGCAGTGGCTGCCTGAAAGTATTTGTAAGGTGTTCCAAAGAACAACACTCATGAAGAGCTGATGATCATAAACAGAAAAGCCAAGAGGCTTTTTTTGTTTGTTTTGTGGGGGGTTTTGCTTTTTCAGGGTGGAGGGTGTCTGTACAAGTGTGAAATGGAGGGTAGAGTTCTTAAAAAAGCTGACAACACATATGCTGTTATTGCAGTACTTAAATATGTGGTTAGATTCCCAAAAGCACATGAGAAGCCTCTGAAAAGTGGAAGCTTTCTGAGGATTCACCTGCTGTAACCAAAACATGACCAATAAAACTTGCCAGAAGATGAGGTGGTAAGGAAGAGCTAATGCAAAATAGTCAACTCTGTCAAAATACTGCAGGGCTGAACACATCCTGTTCGGCAGCGGCTCTCTGATGGTTAAAATGAATATTTTAGAAGGAGAGTATCTTACTCATAAAAGATGATTTCAGGGTTGTTTTGAGCAACATTAGAGGTTTTCGGAGTGCGTCGGAGATTGTCTGTGTTTGTACAAAGCCTAAAGCTGCTTCTCTCTTGCTGCTCCAGCCATTATGGAAAAAATGAGAATAATGACAGCACCAGCCATGCAGTGTATGCTAACGACCATGTAGCAAGGAATCAAGCAAGGAATGGTTGCAAATTGCTGGAAAAGGCAGAGGACAGAACAGTGAAATTAAGATAGGACAGAAACATATAATGATCATTATTTAAGCAGTACAGGACAGACTGGCTAAATTTTTGCTGAAAACACATGATCTTGCTGGTGGGATATATTAGACAATCAACAGATGAAGTAGATGAAGAACAGATGAAGAATAGTTGGGAAAAGAGCATGTCCCAAGGAGAGTTTGGGCTTTTTTAGAAAAATTCTCAGGGAGAAGGTGGAAAACCATGAATGAGGTTCTGGATGCTGAAGAGAATGGTAGTATGTGCCAGTAGTAGGGGAAAAAAATGGTTTCTTAATTAAACTTGCATTTTCTTAGTTCAACTTCTCGAAATAAACTGCTATTCAGTGTTATCAGCCAGGGTACCAGTAAGTGTCATTAAGCATGAATTTCAAGGATTACTTTCTCATGCCATGGTTTGTTTTCAGTTATTGACATTGAATTTCCTTTGCTGTTTTGTAAACCACTTAATACCATGAGATCCTTCTACCACTCCTCACTTAACTACAATTAAGATTTGACCATCCTGGGTAATTATGCATCATGTGCAGTCTTGCCTATTTCCCTACTCCTTTTCTTCCTTAAATCCCTTATGTATCATGAGCAGCTCAGGTCAGCAAAGGAAAATCTGCTGTAACCTCCTTGCACTGTGAAAACAAATACTTAACTCCCTGCCTTGAGTTGCTTATGAATATCCAGCCTGCCTGACCCACTTTTGCTTTGATGGCTTTTATGCTAGATCATGTCTACTACATTTTTAAAGAAACATAGACTGAATAAAACTCACTGTTTTCTAGAGTCCTCCAAAGGATGCTAACAGGTTTGATGATGTGAAGCTTTGCTGATTCTTCTCTGACGTGTCGTATCTCTTCTCGTGCCTTCTGTTGTGCTGTAGCTCCAAGTAGTCCCATGCAACTGGTTGAAGACCACGTTTGCCTCTTCCACTCCTCTGGTATAAAACTAGTTCATGCACTCAGACTGCAGGAGAGTGAGTAGTTCAGCATTGTCATATTTTAGTACTGTTAGAACTTTTGGGTGGATTCCCTCTGGTTCTTGTAATATGATAAATAACAAAAATAACCAATTAATACAATTTCAGTTTCAGTTTATTCAAATGCATGCAATGCTAACTGAATCTGAGCTGACTGGTCATATGCAAAAAGTGGTTCTGGGTTTTCTTTTTGTTTTAGACCATCTCAGTAGCCAGCTCAGCAGGGCTGGCGGAGTTGCCGTATTCATGCAAGAAGCCTTCCAGCGAGATCACATCCCTGTGCTCAGTGAGTCACATCACTCAGCCAAGATAACCTTTGGTTATCTTGCTGCTACTCGGGTCAGGCAGGCAGATCCATCAGACGCCAGCATCGGTGTGTGAGCCTGTTTCCTTCCCTAGGGACAGCAGGATTTTTAGTTGGTCACATCTGTTTTCTCCTTCCATCAGTCATGTCAAGTTGTAGTGCCTGCTGATGTGCAGGATAAACTCTGCAGGACAAAAATTACAAAAAAAAAAAAAAAAAAAAAAGTAAATAACCCCTTAATACTCATTGAAAATAGTTAATATATGAAATAAAATTCTAAGTGGTATTTCAGAGGGCACCACCTACTTTAGTGAGCTGGGTAAGGTTAGTCACTGACTTCAGTCATGTAGGTCCTGCATCTAATGACATCTTTGTGAAAAGCCTGTGAAAAGCATCCTTTGCTGAAGTTTATATTCCTGATATTTTCATTTGTCTGAATGGTTTGGGATTTTTAAAATACTTTTAATCCTTATTATTAAGGTAATGAATAATGCCCACCTCTCAGAGCTGAGTGTGAGGGGAACTGTTAATATATTCAGTTATTTATAGTTAGAATAGTTATACTCAGTTTTCTTTTTGATCTTCTGAAAGTTTCACCAAAGGCTGGGAAGGATGAGGAATCGGAGAAAGGCTGGAATATCCCTCCAGGCTGGTACCTCAACTCAGCCCAGTTCCTTATGTATGAGTCATTGCAGATTTTGGCCTGCAAAGAAGTTGCTGTTCCCATGACTGCAGGACCCAGAGAGGCCCTGTCACTTCCAAGCAATAGTTTTGCACTGGAGTAATCACCTTCCAAAAAACTGCTGAAGAATCTGCTCTGTCTTGGCCCTCAGATATGAGCTTGAAACCAAGAGAGCTGAAAGAATGAGTGCCAAAAAAAGCAAGTGTTCCAAAGAACTCACCTGGAAATAACTGCACTGCAAATATTGATTGTTGACTGCAGTATGTGGTTTTAAAAACATAACATAAATATTGGAAAAAAAAAAACTGTGCAGCCATTTTTAAACATGCTTTAATAGAAAGAAAATAACCTTGGTACTGAAATTCTTAAAATTCATAGAAGAAATCGTATAAGAAGTGCAGCATTTTAAGCAGATTTCATGCCCAAGATGCAAAAAAATAAATTTCAAGCTCAGCAGAAACAAGCGTTTGGTGCCAGAGGAACTCCACTAATTAGTTCACCACTAAAAGGAAGTTGCATTTTCAGGCCAGCAGAAGACTTATCTCCTGTTTGAGGCAATTCCACACCTCCAGCAGTGACCATATGATCTTTGGTGAGATCCAAAATATATAGGCAGATTAAGACTGACACAGTATGGTTGGATAGTGAGTAGCAAAACTTTCTCTGCCTTCCATAGCTCTAGGTTTTGCAATACAAATGCCAGCACAAACGCTGGGTGACATTGCAAGCATGCAGAGGCTTGAAATATTCCTTAGCGCATGTGAAAGTGAATTTTACAACGAGCAAGGACAGCTTTATTCCATCCCAAGAGGAGTCCTGCAAAGTATTTTTCCACTGGATAATGATGCTAATGGCCTAGAATTCGAAGCATTTGTAAACACTAGGTCACTGAAGTGGAGAAGGACATGAGAAAACATTGAGAGACAGTTAACACTCAAATAGCAGCTATGTCCCCTCTCCAGCCCTGTTCAAGACAGTCTAGGAGTGGAAGGATGGCAGCTGAACTGCTCAGGCTTTGCCATGACTGCAGACACCATGTGTCCCACTGCTGTCCCAGCCCAGGGCATGGGAATGGAGGGGCAGAACTAGTGGTGTTGAGGGCAAATATTGTTGCAACTGAGCTCTGGAGCTGCCAGTCGTTCACAACAGGCTTACAAGCAAGTGCCGCATTAGGAAAAAGAAAAAAAAAACATATCTCTGATCTTATGAAGCAAGCCCTGAGAGGCATGTCGCCATGTATGCACAGTTAAAACCCATCAGGCAATAGCAGGAAATGTTTAACACTTGGATGCATGCTTCCATTTGCCCCTGTTTAGCAACCATCCTGGGACAGACATTGCGCCTGTGGAGAGGGAAGGAAGAAGAAGAGCAAGCTGTTCTTATAAAAAACCGCCCCTCTACTAGGACTGTCTTGATTCCGGCACTCACCTGGACTCCAAGCCTCAACATACAGCTTAGTTAATGCGGCAGTGAGGACAAGTCCATATGCTGCAACCACTGCTCCACTACGTACCTGCACACTAGCAAGGACTGGGGAGGGATGCTGCTCTTAGGCAGAACAAAGAGATGCAAATACCAAGTCTTGTATAGAGCAGAGCTTGTGTCCTACACAGACTGCTCAGACGCAACCTTAGTTCCTGGAGTACCACCTTCCTTCCTTCTGTCCACTTGAACCCTCTGTAGTGTTCAAGAACAAAATGCTCTGTCCTAGGATTATCTTCTGCAGATGAACCCTCCAGGCCATGAAAATCCATGAAATATCTTTGGATGATCAGTGTCATGTTGTGCATTACAGATAAAGTCCGCCGTGACACAGATAGATCTGAAATCAAAATCCCACAGAGAATATAAAGCCAATAGGCATTGACGTTTTCTACAAAGGCTGTTTGATAGCACTGACTTAATACATGTTCCTTGCAGACAAGAGCTACACGTTTGTTGGCCATGACTCCTTCCCTATCCATGAACTAGATGCTTATCACCACTGCTGTGAGAGAGTCTCTGAAGGTGGACTGAGCACTTACTTTCCCCTGCATTCGGCCAATATTTTACCATATTAGATATCAAAACTTCACTGCAGAAGTGACTGAGATCACTTGGCTGCAGAAGTGACTTTTCCACTGGTTTATGTAACAGGAACTTCAGTTTTGCAGAGAAGCTGAGCAGGGCTCTTTCAGCAGAACTATAAGCCTACACCATTGAATCAGCCACATGCACACTTTTGTGAGCTGCTTTGGAGAGCTGAGGGATCTGGCAAGGTCCCAGCTGAGTGGAAAGGGGGCACCATGTAATCACTGCTGATGGCAAAGGTCCACTCTCATACTGCAGCAGCTATTGCCCAATCACATCATGCTGTGTTTCCTGGAATGTCATGCTTACTTTCTCTGGCCAAAATTCAGCTGCTGCTGACTCATAAACACCACCCAGAGCAATTCACTTTCTCTGGTGATTGATCAACCATGGATGCTCTATGTCCTATGGTTATTGGCAGAGAGACCCCAAGAACTTAGCTGCCCTTTTTTCTGCCTTTACAGATATGAAACTTGCTTAGATTGCATAGACAGAGAGGCATTAGAAAAGGTACCAGCAGCCTAAATAACCTGCTGAATATAATATGTTATCTTCGCTTAGATACGAAAGCAAGACAGAGAGAAGATTTCTCTTTCCTGTCACCCCTCAAACCCAAGCAGACTGCAGCCTTTGCTGTAGCCTGGCTCTCAAGCCATGTTTCAAGCAAACCAAGAATTAATAATGTCAGTTTGATCAAATAAAATATGCAAATGATTAAGATTCCTCTGGTGAGCTGGCACAGCATGGGAAATCCACACACAAATGCTTTGTGGTCCCAGCTGTCGCACTCAGTGTCCTGTTTCTTGAACTCGGACCAAGATTCAAAATGCAGCATCCCAAAAGTTAATGCAGAATGTGCACATTAACAATAGAGTCGCTGAGGATCCATTAAAGAAATTACTAATCTTGGCCCCAATAAATGTTTTCTGCACAACTGTCTGCCAGATAGACCCTGAAGGACTTCTGTAGCCACATTCTTAGTGGAAGGTATGTGGAACATACATTGTGACTGGGCATCATGCATGGAGATCTATGCAATGTTATCCTCTATCTTCCTGGTGTGAATATGTGGATCCAAGATCTGCAAATCCCAGAGGAGTGACTGAGGCTGGAGGTTTCCACCGAAGTTGCTAATAGCATTTGCCAGTAATAAAGCAGCATGATTTTACTAGATACAGATTGCAAACCAGTCAACAAGGCTTGAGGCGTCTGTGTTGATCAGTTAGCAGCTCACATTTCTGGATGATGCGCACTTGAGTGCATCCATCTCTGCCCCCAGATCTCTAAAGCTCATTAGCTGCACAAGCCCGAACAGATGTCCTAAGCAGTGGCTGAGGCCTTGTGGTTAAATCTCTTTGTCTTGGTTATATCAGGTGATCAACAATTCGTCTGCTACTGATGGTTGTGTTGAGAGCAAAACTGTGCTCAAGAGTCACTGGGGAACAAGCTCAAGTGAATTAAAGAAGCCAGTGAATTCGCTAAGCTTCCTAGCAAGGACCAGAAGTGATTTTTGGAGAAAACTCCAGTTGGCACTTGAAACACTTGAAACACTAGGGTTTGAAGAAACCAAGCAGTGAGATTCTTTAGCAGTAAAGGAGTGGTGGGAGGAGAAAGGCCCTCTCACACACACCAAAACCACACACTCCAACAACGTGTGAATGCCTCAATGTTTTTCAAGTTTGACTTTCTGGCAAAAGTTTCCTTGATGCTTCAGATTTTCACGGGGACGAAAGGCGAGAATTTCCTGGGGATTTTAACATGATGTTTGAGTGCCATCTCTTTCCGTCTTTTCAACTAGTCCTAGTAATGAGAGCATTTTGTTTTCAGTGCATCTCAGAGCATTATTCTACTGAAATTCCCCATGTGCCCAAAGAAAGATATCAGGTCCTGATTATGGTGGAAGGGGAGGGGTTTGGGCAGAGAAGGCAGATGAGGTAAAGAAAAACTGAATCTAAACTCACCTGAATTCATGGCCTCTGAAGTCCCTAGCCAAGTCTGGGAGAAGGAGAACAAGTATGTGGGACAAGGAGACCAAGCATATGGGACAAGTCATCTGTATCATTTCTCTCTTCATGCTAAGCCAATTGTTCTCACTTTTTATGGTTTTCAATAAACAGTTTACTTGAGTAAACTTCAGCCTGACTTTGTGTCGCTGACCTGCTCTGGGGTTACATTCCACTTTGGATGCAATAACTCTGCTTTGTCAACTGTCCTGAGTGAATTCTGCTGATTTTTGCAGCTGGTGTGCTCAGTATAGCCTGCTCTATATATTCCTCTTGCTGATTGCTAGAAAACGTCCCTATGGGAGTCTGCTCTGCATATCCCTGGAATAAAGGAGATCTGGGGGCTAAAAGAACTGACAAAACAGTCATTGTTTGTATATTATAATGATTCCTCGTGTATGAAGTATTGACAGAAATCCCAAAGCTTAAATGCTTCCTGACTGCTTTCTGGAGTTACACAGATATATGAGGAGTGTCACTATCCCATTTATTTCTGCTTTATAGCACAAGTAGATTACAATAGGTGGATAATGCTGACAGAAAAACTGGCTGAAGGCAAGAGGCGTTTAATGGAAATAAGTTGTTTTGTAAGGAAAGATTTGCACTAATGAAGCAAAGATAAATATACAAGACACCTATATAAATTCATATAAACTATTGATACTTTGTCAAAAAAAGGAAGAAGAAAAAAGAAAAAGATTCAGATATTTTAAATTTAAAAAAACAGCAGGTGATAAAGTGTCTTTCATTGGTCAACCCCATGAATGTAAAAAGAAGTTACCATTTTAAGGTAGATTCATGTAAAACAAACTCAGGATGTTTTTTTCCTCATTTGCTAAGGAGCTGTCAAGCTGGGAGACTTTTACTGTCTTAGCTAAGCAATAAAATAAAATAAAATTGGATGATATTCAAAGTTTCCTAAAAGATTTGGGCACCGGTGTCATTTAGATCAGAAGGAAATCTTATATAAACATTCAAGGCACAGAACATTGCATGTTCCTTTTCATTTACTAAAAAACAAAACAAATCACTTGGGATGTGTCTCATTTAAACTGATCTGGGATTTTTTTTTTAATTTGTATGAACAATTTTATCTACCTGATATTCAGAATAGAAGAGCATAAAAGATGGACGCTTTCTTCATCGAAAACTGCAAGCCTTCTTTCAAAAATATTCCCCAAATGTGGGCTACCTCAGTTTTCCCTCAGTGACAATGAAGACTATAGGAACAGCTGAGCATTGTGGGGAGGGACTGAATCTCCCATTTAGAAGCTGAAGGAAGACAAAACGAAGCAAAACAAAAATGCAAGCAAATTCTGCTCAAAAGCAATAAAAATTTATTTTATTGGTTCTTAATTAAGGGCCAGATGGTGCCTGTAAAGCTCAGTCTTGAGTAACAAAGAGTATATAACTTCCAGAAATTTCCACCTGAGAAACCAGAAAAAAAAAAAAAAAAAAGGCAGTCAAATCAGTCATCTGGAAGGGGTGGCTGTGGAGTCGCACATGAGGTTTTCATGGCAATTCAGTGAGAAGGCTGCATGCCGAGTATCTCTGACAGTTTGGGATGCTGTAGACACTCATCATTGGTCATCATCCCTGAAATGGACTGAAGTCAGTCCATCTCCAACATTGTGCCAAAGTCAGGCACTGAGGGAAATCACCAAGAACAGGGCAAACATGGTGACACTTCTCCTCACCCTGTGCTATTCTCCAGCCCTTTGAAGCTCCAAACTTCCATGAACAAGACACAGTTTCTAGTTTTTCAACATATTCATATTCTTGAACTCATTCAACATATTCAGCACTGAACAGCTCCTGCACAATCCTGTCTCCTCCTGTGCTCGTGGAAGCTGTCACATCTGCAGCATCTTCCAAAAAGCTTGTTGCATGGCAAACCTTCTTGGATTCATTTGATGTCAGCTGTGATAACCAGAAATCATCCCCAAACATGAGCAAAAAGCAAATATTGTTAGGAAGCTCGAAAGGGGAGGGCAGGGCAATGCACTCTACAATGACTCCTGTCCTGCACGGATAAAAGGCCATTTCTGTCAAAACAGATCTGGAAATATTGCTGATGAGTTTAGTTACAAAAGGAATAGGATATAACAGCTACTATGTTTGCCCACTTGGAACAAATCAGTAGCAGGCTATTAAATATTTAACCTTCCAAATTTAATTTGTTAAATCTGCTGGGAGGAGTTTTTAGATTGCTTGCGGAGTGTTCTGGGAGTGGTTCCAGGTCAGCAGGAACGTCAGCCCCACTTTCCCTTATTCTAGAGCAGAGGACCTTTTTTTTTCAGGTCTCCCCTTATAGAACCAATGGCTCAGCTCCCCAGCTGGCTGTAAATCCAAGTCTCTGCAGAACAGGGAGCTGTTTTGATTTACACAAGCTCAAGACCTGGCCCCCTAGTTCAAAAGAAATGGCTTGCCAGTTTAATTACTTCATCCCAAGTATGGTATTAATAATGTGGGAATAAATTTAATGCTTCTAAGTAACAGAAATACACAGAAGTTTGACACATGCATGACAATTAATGTGTGGTGCATGATATATCTGCTTCTCCCGAGTTCCCTTTTAAACGATGCTTCTTGTGATTTGAATTTCAAAGAGCACTTCTCCTAGTATTTCTCATTATTAATGGTGACTGTTTGCAGGAGCAGCTCACTGCTGCTTTGTTGGATCATCATTTCTGAGTCCATGCCCAGATGCTAAGGACAGAAGCGTGCAATTAATTTGGAAGCACAGGCCTCCATTGATTTCCGATGGAAGTTTTTCCTTGAACACCAAAAGCATGATGGGTCCCTGGCTACCTATAACATTACATTTACATGGAGAATACCTTCCTTTCCCACTACAGATATTCCGCCCCCCTTTTTTTTTTTAGGAGAAGGGATCCCAAAACTCCTGTTGCCTATGAGAATATACAAAAGTACCATCAGAGCGCCATAAGCTATAGGTGATCCACCCACTATTATGGGAGAAAAAACAAACAAACAACCAAAAAACACATATGTTTTCTGGGGACATTGATGAGCAAAGTGGAAAGCACAAAAGTAGTTTGGGCTCCAGGCCCCCTGGGCAGGTGACAATAAGTTGACAATGTGGGGGTATTTTTATTTTGTTTTTTTTGAGATCACTTTTACCCTGGAATGAGAGGAATCTTTGAGGGACCAGATTTCATGAGCATCTCACCTACCCACCCTTAGGAACACTGGGCCTGGTACCCCTCGCAAGCAGCTCCATAGTCCAAGCAAGGTCCCAAGTAAGCCAGGCAGCAAGTCAGGGAGTTTTTTTTACAATCTTAAGGCAGCACATGGATGCATTGCCCAGGATTTTTGCTAGGATATTGTCTTTGAGACAAATTGTCTTCATTATTTATCCACTTCAAGGGAGAAAAACCCTCCTCATATATAAACTGCAGGTAAGCACTGGAAATTCATAAGCCAGATACCTTTACATTCCCCTCTGCATTTTAAGGTGACACCAGTTAATGTAACAACCATTCCAGACAACCAGGTATTTGCCAGCCAGGTGGATTGATTCTCTTAGTGAGTCTAGTGAAAAGTTTGTGGGATCATTCATCAAGGGGTATTCAAGCCATCTCTTCATGGATATAACACTTGGCAAATGTAATGTGCCATCACTTCATCTTTTCTCCGCAAGTTTGCCCTTGCACAAATTTTCATATTTGCCCCACTTTCCCTTGAATCCCTATATACCAGCTGAAATGCAGAAGTTCCTCCCCTGTACCTGTCTTTGGAAGATGAAGTGCCTCAGTGCAATGGACAAAGTTGCTTCTGCTTCCACTTGCAACTCCAGCCAGCAGTGAGACTAATCACAGACCAAGACAGGAGCACCCACATACACACCAACCGCACTCACATAGACCCGAACTGCACAAATGGTCTTATCTTGGCTAATCAGATAGGAGTTTCCTAAGAGACTCTAAAAACCTGGTCCATTCAGTGGCTAACCTCAGACATCTCAATGCGTACACACGGGAAACCAGGTCTTATCTGCTATTACTCATAAGGCCATCAAGCCACCATTGGTCTGCCAAGACTCTACTTGCTTTTAATTATTGTTGAAACAAAGCTGTCTCTTGCGTAACTCAATGATCTTTGAAAGCCGGTCGCTCCTCCTGGAGTTATCTGCAATTTTGTCAGCCTCTCACTCCATCATTTCTTCTGTTCAGCTTCATCTCTTGTCATTCCTCACAGTTTCTCCAAGTCTGCATACCTAGCAACCATACCTAGCCATCTGTGTGTGTACCATAACAAATCTCACCTCTGGAAAGCTCTTAACAGTCATCTCAAGGAGCAATGGGACAAATCCCTCTCCTTGGAAAATGTCCTTCCTTGTAATGGAATTGTCTTATGGATAGGAACGCATTAGTGCCTGTACCTGCTGTGAGGCTTTCTATAAGAATCCTGGAAAAATATGAGAACTACACATAGCGAGACAAGGCACAGAAGGCAAAGTAAAAGGAGTAAGATATTCCCGAGCTTATGAGTCTCTCAGCTCGTGGACTTCTGAGAAACTGGGCCACTTCCCTTGAATTAATATAACTCATCAAGGGCAAAAGGGACACAGGCATGCCCCTCTGGAGACCAGGCTGAGGACTTGAGCTTAAAGGTCCTCTCAAAGTAATTTAATGTATTTGCTTCATCTTCTTACACAACGACATGCAGAAGCCACATCTGCTTGGGTTGACCCAAAACAAGTTTCATTTTTATTCTTTCTGAACTGCTGGCAAACAAACCAACCCCAAATTCAGCATCCACCTCTGTCTGAGCTAACCCTTTTTTTCTTCCTCAGTATGTCAAAAGAACTCTTTGGGTCTAATCCAATTAAATGGAGAGCTTCTCATTGCCTTTGGCAGGAACAGATTCCAGATTTTGGGCTACATCCCGAGCACTATCCACTCTGTACTATTGCTCTGAATTATAATAAGCTGGAACATGTTTTAGTCCCCACCACTATCTCTTGTGCCAGGGTTTTGGGTAGACAGATCTCTAAGGTGCTCATCTGCAAGCCACTGGCCCTGCATGTTTAGCACAGGTATGATGTGTTCTATACAGGGAGCCAATCTGGCACTCTTACAGCCTCATTTAAATCTTCTCCTGCATCATTATTGCTCCAAACACCAGGCCTTTTCCTGTAAGCGTTCTATCCATCTGCTCCATCCATCTCCCATCCCATATCCTCCACCTCCATGAGATCACTCCACAACCACAGGTTGGATTTGCAAAGCCTGAGCATATCAGCCAGGCTGCCTCCCTTAAACCAGTTCCCACTGCCAGGTTAGCTGGGGTCTATCCCTGTTCTGTCTGAGATAGCCTGCCCTGGGGCTAGAGGGGCAGTCTACGACCCAACCTTTGCTTTAGAGGCAGCAAGTGACATTTTGTTTTCTCTGCAGTGGAATACACTTGATCACAGACAAATGAAGAGCCAGGCACTGAGTCAGTCGGAGACTTTGGGAGAGAGTTTTCAGAAGAGGCAGTGAGCCAGCCTCTTCTGCGGGAAGAATGATATTTCCTTTCAACTGGTAAGGACACTTCGACTCCAGCCTTGTCCAGAGAACAGTGTGGAGGAGCAGCATTTTGTCCATTTTCCCTCCCTCTTCCCTCTCTGGTGATAGGTGGTGCTGCTGCTCTTCCCAGAGTTCAGGGATGCACTTGCAGGACTCGCTCTTTCCACTTCGCTACAGGGGTTGTCCAAGGTCTACCAGAGCACTCACGAACCAAGGAGCTTCTAATATTTCTTGGAGAGCCAAGAACTACAAGATAACATTTCTCTTCCTCCAGCTCCTATGAGCAATTTTGTCAAATCAACAAGTCTACCAGCTTAGGACTTTCTCAAAATCTTTATGACTACCCCTAAGTGTGCCCTTTGGTCCTGCAGGATTCATCACATGGTTTCTGAACTGGGAAACCCACACCGTGATGCCTCCCTGGTGAGTTTTGGCTTGGGTTTCCCCAGGAGGCTTTCAGAGCAGCCCTGGCTCCGAGGGCTCTTGCAGAGCAACTGCTAAAAGTGGCACAGAGCATCCAAAGGTGCGAGGAGCAAGCGATTAATCAGGACAGAGTGATGCTGGTCAGGAACCTGCACTTCGGGCAGTGTCATTCAGGCTGAGGCCAGGAGAGCCCATGTTCAGGTCCTTGGTCATTACAATTCCTTGCAACAGCCCTGATAAGAGCAAACAGTGCCAAATTGATTCCACCGGAGCTACAAGGATTTATGTCTGCAAAGGGTCATCACTTCCCTTACCTTTCGCTAAATAAATAAATAAAGTAGGAAAAGCTGCTTGTGTCTCTTGTAATCTCTGTTTCCAGCTGGCATTTTCTCTTTATGGGTCCCGGATATCTAGCTCATCCCAGCCAGTAGGAGACTTGGGGATCCATGGAGTCTCCCATGCCAATCTGGGCTGCCCTGTCCCTCTTCCTCTACTCTCCATGGCCTTGCTTTCCTCTCTGTTTGCAACGATTATTCCTAGTGTTTCTATTCCTTGGGTCTTTGCACTACCCAGCACTCAGGAGCTCGGGCCTGCCCAGAGGCTCAGGGGGGCAATCACCTGGAGCCCTTTCCTCCAAGAAGGGCCAGATACCCTAGCAGGTAAGGAGCTTCTCCTAGCTGGACAGGAAAGGTGGGGGGACAGTGTTACTGAAAAAGATTACTGCCACAACATCACACAACCTTATCTTCATAACTGTGAGGAGAATGTTTCATTTTGGAAGAATTAGAAGGAAACAAGCAGGACACAGCATAGGGTTGCCTGAAACAGATGGCCCCTGATGACCCAGAAATGCCTCATCTGCTCTGTCCTGTGTAAATGCTATTTTTCTTTTTCAATGAAGAACCTAACAAACCCTTCAGGGAATTTTGCTACCTTGCCTCCTGTTTCAAAGCTGTATGTGGTCACTAAGAAATAGTTTTTCACTAGGGATCACCAGCTGTCCCAGCCAGTAATGCCTGGCCGTAGGAATGGGCATTGCAGCAGTGATAAGCCATTTGGTTTGCATGCAAACGTATTTTGTTTCGTTCTAGTGCCAAGTAAAAGAGCTGATCTCGAGGCTTGTGTTATATTAACGAAGGCTCAAAATCTCAGTGAAGCTCACACCAAGCCAGGAAACAAAACCTTTCTGTGAGCACCACGGGATATATGGAAAACAAAATGAGGGCTTGGAAGAAGAGACAAGGCAGGTTCAGGGCTGAGTTCAACATGTAAGGAAGATACCTCGTGAGACAGAGGAAGGCAGGGGGTGATTTACACAGCCTCGTGCTTGGGAAGAGATTTATCTATCGATCTATTTATTTATTTATTTATTTAAACACTAGTGGAAATGATGCAGCTGAGGATGTCTCTTGTGCAAGACAGGATCCTGGATGCCACGATCATTTCAGCAAAGCAGGTTTTTGGGGCAGCCAGAAATAAAAGCTGTGCTAGGAAGTCATTTTTATCTTTCCATCAGGGAAATAGGGCTCTATCAAAAGGAATGCCTGTCCTCTGTGGGAAAGGACCAATTATTGCCATATTCAGAAGCACAGCAAAATCCATTTTATTAAGCCATAACTGTTAATTATTTATAGAAAACAAAACAAACAAAAAAGAATGGATGAAGAATATTTGTATTCTTCTGGGCATTCAAATATTATTCAGGCTTTTTGTTACTCCCAAAGAGACAAAGTTTTAAGGGATTTTGTTTGTTGTTTGTTTTTCTGGGGTGAAATGGAGATGTTCCAAGGAATAAGCTCTGCTGGCTCAAGAAGACAGGAAAGCATCTTTGCTCAGATAGAAGCTTGAGCACAATGGAAAAGAATTAAAAGTCGTGAAAGGGCCGTCAGGGCCAGGGTGGGGATGGTGTTATGGTGTTGGAGGGATTTTTCTGCTCAAAACTCTGAGAGAGGCACAAGTTATTTGTTTTAAAACTTAAACCTCCACCTTCAGCAAAGATTTGGCATGGGTTATCTGGGGAATAGAGATAACAGGCAATAAGCAAGGAAGGGGAGAAAGCAACCTTACCCCAAGTGGAGAGGTGAAGCCCACAAAAGAAAAGATACACAAGGGATATAAGGCTCCGAGTTCCTCTCCCTGCAGTGGCAAAGCAAAGCAATGATCCAGACCGGGCTCTGTTTTGGTAACGTTTTCTTCCGCAGATGCTAAAGCATTTAGAAAGCAGTGGTGACAGAGAAGCTTTTAGGCAAATGACTTGGCTGCCAGGCGGGATGCTAGGGATGGGGAAAGGAAATGAACGGTACCTGCTTCCCTGTATCTGATGCAGCTAGCAGAAAACCCGGGAGCAATCACCAGCCACTGCAGTGTGCAACGCGGGGTGCTTGTCACTCAGCCCGAAAGCAAAATGAGCAAAGAAAAAGAAGTTCATTAGAAGGCGCCAGAGCCTGGCCCTGCTCCCTGAGGAGCGGCTGTGTCCAGCGCAGGGCAGCGACCCCCACGCGGGAGGAAGGCCGGACAGGAGGAGGAGGAAGCGGCTGGGGACAGCGTTTTGCGGTTAGGTGGGTTTAGGGGGGTGGTTTGGGCATGGGGATGCGGAGGGAAGGCGTTGGGGCTGCTGCTGCTGCAGGAGGAAAGTTATCCCGCTCCGGCACGCAGGGCTGGCTTCCCCCTCCTCCTTCCCCTCCTCCTTCCCCTCCTCCTCCTCCTCCTCGTCGCCGCCGCCGCGGAGCGGAGCGCACAGAGCAGCCCGGCGGTGCGGGCAGCCCCGCTCTCCCCCCAGCGCCGCCGCCGCCGGGATGCGGCCGCCCGCCCGCTGAGCCCCCCGGCAGCCCCCGAGGGCGCCCGGCGCTGCGGTCACCTTGCAGGGAGGTGAGTGACCCCCCTCCGGGATCCCCCCTCTCCGCGGATCCGTGTCCCACCCCGCGGCGGGGCAGGTTCCCCGCGGGAATCCTTCCCGGGGGGACGCAGCGCATGGCGGTTCCCCCGCCCCGCCGTGCCCGGGGGCTGCGGAGCTGCTGCGCGTGCCGAGAGCGGTGGCGCGGGGGGACCCGCAGCGGGATCCTCCGCTGGGGTCGGCGCAGGGAGCCGGCTTTTCCCGCCCGGGCTGCTGCAAGGGAAGCTCTGCCTGGGATCCCTCTTTCCCTCTTCTTCCCTTCGCCAGGAGAAACCGCCTCCTGCTCACTGTAGCTGGGCATCCTTCCCCATCCCCGCCTCGCCTCCCCTCCAGCACCAGGCGCTCTGGGCAAGCGGGAGAGGAGCTGTGCAGGATGCGTGGTCCCCTCGAGGAGTCCTGGACCTGGGGCAGGCTGGGGCAGCCAGGGCTGCCCACTGCCCCCACTGCAAGAGACCATGGGTTGAATTCCCTTTCCTTCTCCCCCCACAACCTCCCGCTACCCTTAGCTTGCAGGCAGTGGCTGCTAAGCTGGAGAGAAGGATGGTTAAGGTGAAGGAACAAGTGTGGGATCATAGGAGGTCCATGCCATCCCATAGCAGAGAGGGGTGACCTTGGGCAAGTCCCCCGCGCCTGCCTCTGCCTTGAGTAGGATATCACTAAAGCAACCCATAAGGAAGAACCTTCTGTAGGTAGAGGCTGGCAAAGGCTTTGAGACCTTTCTGGAAGGGGCACTGCAGTAACACAAGCCTTCCCAAAACTGGTTGCAATCTCTGGTCCAAAGCGCATGGCAGACAGAGAGGTTTACCCAGGACTTGAGGCTGCGGTGGCTTTTTTTTCCCCTAAAAACATGGAGCTACCTGGTGGCAGGAGTTGCTTTGGAGAGAGCAATCTGTTGAAATGTGCCTTCAATATCACTGGAAGGAAGGCTGCAGCCTTGGCATGCAGTGTGAGAGGCAGGAGCCAGGAAAGAAGATCTAAACTTTCTGGAAAGATGAAATATTCAAATCAGAAACAATTAGACATTAATCCCTCATAAACAGTGCATTAGCAACAATTAAAAGATGCTTTGATATCTTTAAAGGCAAGGAGATGAGTTAACTGGTACTTTCTGGGGAATTATTGTGTATGACAAAATGCAGGCAGCGTGCAGAGAATACACTTTTCTACATTCATGTATTTAAATGACTTCTTCTTAATTATAGTTAATGAGCTATCGTCTTCAGAGTAGCTGCATTCAGATGCTCTCTGTATTAGGTTCAAATTACCTCACTCCAAAGAACAAGCCACTTCTCATTTTGCTGGCCAAGGTGACATTTTATTGGCAGCTTAGTGACTAGAGTTCATGCCAAGGTGTATATCAGATGGATACATCTGTGGGAATTAAATGAAGTTTCCTCTTATTAAGTGGGCAAGCAGACATCGCACGCCGCTGGTACCGTACGCTCTGGAATAAATCACTCTCACGGCAAGGCTCTTCGTTATACAAATGCAGATGTAATGCAGTACTAGTGCATGTGCGCACAACCATAATACATCTCACTTGATGAACGCTGCTTGCAGGATTGAAAATGTTTTGGCTTCTAAGGATAGGAGTAAAGAAAGGGTGCAGAATAGCTGGGAGATTTTTCTGCCTTTCTCACCAGTATAAGTTCCTGTCAGTAGACATGTATAAATCAGCTGTAAATTTCTCGGTCCAGAATAGCTTTCAAAGCTGGTTATTTGGGTTTTAAATTAAGATTTCAAATGATATATTGGGACTTACAAATTTGGTATTCTTTTCTTTAGAGACTAGACTTTTTGCAGGTCACTATGTGTGCTCTGCCACTGGGGGTAAAAAAAGAGAAAAGGAAAAGAATTGCAGAGATTTAAACAGGAGGAAAACACCCTGCACGTGCAATGCCTTTGCTTTGACAAAAGTGAATGAAGAGTGTGTGTATGCGTGTGTAAATATCTGTCTGAATGCCATCCTCTGGCCATCAGAGTAAGCATTTCCGAACATCCTTTCGCTGGCAGAACTTGTGAACTACTTTGATCCATGAAATCTCAGCAAAATGCCTGTTCTCAGCAGAGGTCCATGACTGGGACCCTGAGAATCCAGGTAGAGCCCATCCAGCTTATACCATCTAAGGATCTGACCCTAAGGAGTTCATGCCATAAGTCTGGTGCCATAATAAAGAAAGACTGACAGACATGGTTATGTTATTTTCATTGCACCAGCAAAGATTGCATTTTAAAATAGTGGTGCAGTACATGAGAAGTGTGAGTCTGTGCATGCCTTCAGCACTCTTAATTTTAAGCACAGCACTACTGTAAATGTGTATCTGTGTGTATGTATCTGTATGAAATATGGATGTGCAATGGTCCCTTGCTAGCCATTCACCCCAGTCTTTGCTCTAAGGTATTTCTGTGCTCAGGCACTGAGACTTACTCACAGAGACACAGAAAAATAAACGGACCGTTCACATCCAGTGAGTGAGATTTGTGCACGGGTTTATCTAGGTTTATGTGCTTTGATTGAGTAAAGCTCAGACCCCTTAAAAATCCACAGAAGGAATGAAAGATCCTTGAGGTTGCCTTTGCAAGTGGATAATTGTCCTGGAAGACAATTATAGAATAAGCAAAGCATTCAGCTCCTTCTGATGAGAGCTGCTTGCCCTAGATCCCATGAGACATCCAGTCCACGTTCAGGATTTGAGACATCTCCCATAGCAGTTGCCTGCTACATGTAACAACTGATTCAGTCCTAGGAGATGCTCCCTCTCTCACGTGTGGTATCCCACCCGTCCAGTTCTTTCTATGTCTGTGCCCCCTCCAGCAAAATGATCTCCCCTCTCCCCACTTCCCTTGGCCTACAGGGCAGCTGAGGGGATAATGGATCTGCTGGATCCAAATGCTTCCTTTACAAAAGTCTCCTAGCCCCTTTCAATCCCATTGGAAAGAGGGATCTTTTCTTTCAGACTGTAGCAATGTCCTGAGTGTAATGGGCCCCATATATCATCCCAACTCTGATTTTTGGGAGAGAGATGAATATGAGTTTAAAAAAGGACTTTCAAGGTTCATCTGTATCCACCAATACTACTTTTTTGTATTTCACTGCTTGCCCCAGGGAGACACTTGTGATGTCTAAATCACTTCTCCTACAAAGCTTTTGTCCCACAGTGTATTCTTGGCTCTGCAATTCTTCTGGAGCCTGATAAAATTAGAGAGCGAGCCTGACTTTATTGCCCCAGCATTGGCTGCTTAATTTCATCATCCTTGCCCTGATGAACAGGCTCTAGCAATTTTACAGTACCACTGAAGTGTTTTGCTAGCAAAGCGACTTTCAGCCCTGGGGTGCTTTGCCTGGGGCCGGAGATAAGGACACTGCTGTCTGGTGTGAAGTCTCTAGCACCAGACTCTTCTCCTACTCTGTCATCTCCTTCTTTATCATTCCTGCCTCAGGAGCACCTTAAATCCCAGCTGAGAGCATGGCTTTGGTGCATTACCTGCAGAACAAGTGTTGAATGGGCATTTTGTCCTACCTGTGGTTTTCTGCAGGTCAGCTTTTCCTAGGCTGGAGACTTTTGGATCTATTTGGATGTATTGCAACACCAGGCATCACTGAAACTAGGCAGCAGGATTAGATTGACTCTCAGAAACCATCTGGATTGAGGTGTAGGAACAAAGCAGGCATCATCACCTGAGGATATGACCCATCCTCCAAGTAAACTAACACATGTTGTCAAACAAGCAGCTCGGCTGTACATGAATTTCCACTCTGCGAGCATGATCCCTGGTTAAATCTGTGAGAGGAATTACCCCAGTCCCACGCTTGACATGTGGGCCTGAGGTCCATGACCAAGCTCTCCCCATATGTTGGAGCAGCTCTTGGACAGGAGCTAGGAGTGATCTCCATGGCACGTGGGGAAGCCACGAAACACCCTGTGGATGAGATGTTTTTCGTAGTGACGATACTCCAGACAATTAAGGCTGCAATTATCCACCCCATTGAAGAGCTGCGTTCACTTGCTTCAAAAGCAGAAAGCAGCACAATTTTCTGCTATTGGAGTCAGCAAATAGATCCTTCAGCCTAGCCATGCTTGTGAAGATAGTAAACCTTTTTCACTGCGTTTGCCTGTATTTCTTATCTCATAAAGGTCAGTTTTACTGGGCTGGGCATGATCAGAGAATTGTACAGAATTGCTTTTGAGGATGGTTCATGTGGAGCTAAAGAGTTAGGAGAGGATCCGACGTGGTTTGTATTCCCGCATTCAACTAAGAGCATTCGTATGTCCAAGTGCAGTTAGATAGCTTCCTGACACCGAGGCCTTCCTGTTTACACTGGTGAAATGAATTTCTCTCTTATAGGACCTGTTTTTATTTATTTATTTATTTTTGGACTGTGTCCACTTTGCAAAGCGATTGCCATAAGTTGTGCAGATGGCAAGGTATTTTTTATACTGGTGCCTTCCACAACGGGCAGCGTTATTTACATTAAAGGCAGGTGCTGTTTTTCAGGTCAGTCATTTATTAGCCGTAAAGCACAGTTTTATCATCAAATGAAAAGAGTTGTGATTTCAGACTGAATTCAGCCAGAAAAAGCATTTGGGAAGAAGGATTGCTAGAAAAGGCCAGGTTTTTGTTGGAAACAACTTGAGGCAAATTGAACTAAAAGCCAGTTCATTTGATTAAAAACAAAGAAAGGAAACAAACATTTCATTTTGTCTCGAGCAAGATGCTTCCATCTGCAGAAGGAAATATTTTGTCGCATGGGTAACATTTTTTTTGTTGTTTTAGGTCAACACAAGGTAATTCCCATCATTTTCTCCCTCCCGTTCTTTGATTCAGCTAATGGACCGAGCAATCAGTTATTCAGACAGGCTTATTTTCCATATGGTAATTGTTTCTGCATTTAAATATACCCCTGCACGGGCAATCAAGAGACCTGGATTTTATTTCCAGCTCTGCTGCTGCCTCTGGTGTGACCTTGGGCACTTCACCGAGCTGTGAGTTCATCTGCCCACAGATGAGAACCTCTTTGCAGAGCAGGACAAACCCATGCCTCATCCTGGACATGATGCTTATTGGTTATGCTGGAATAGCATGGAGTTCTTTTTAGTTCCACCATTTTCAATTAAACATTTAACTATCACTAATGCATGCATTCCTGACTTTCCCAGAGAGAATTAGTTGCACTGCCTTATGAAACTCCCTCTAGTTTACTTAATAGGTCAAAAGGATTTTCAGCTGCTGGAATAGCAGCGTTCCCTTAAAACAGAGCCCGTTTTAATGAGCACAGCTAAATCAAGGGGGGAAAATACACGGGAAAGGTTTCTTCCTTCCTTTCCTTAAATATTTTACTTCATAATGAGCCCTCCAGATCCACACATTGCCTGTGACTTCTGTAAAGCAAAAGGCCTGACGGTGATGGTACAATATGGGGACATTTGAAAGACCTTACAGCACAGTGAAGCCTACTGTGTTATCCATTAAAAACCCCTTGCACTTGAGAGTTTGCAGCAGGAGACCTGATGCCTCTAAAGCTCTGTCTAAGTGCTCTCATGATGGGTGAAATACAGGTGCTCACAAGATCTCATGGACTTCGGCTGATGGATCAGCTCTGCAATGGGTCACGTTTGTCCCTTCCTGCCTTAGGTTTGGCGGCACCATGGAGTGGGCAGGAGAGTAGGGGGACAGTCTTCTTGCAAACAAGGGAAGCAGGGAGGAGTCCACTAGGAATAGAGAGGTTTGGGTCATAGGATAATTCAAACTGTAGGTGCCTCTGGAGTTCTCCCTGCTGCCCCAAGTGCAACCTCGTGCCTAAAGCAGGGTGCTTTATGGGGTCCTACCAAGTTTCTCGGAACTTCATCCAGCTGCATCTTGAAGACCTCGCAGAAGGAGACTGCATGGTCTTCTTGGGTGCTCCTGGTTCTTGGGTTCTCCTGGTGCTCAGCTGCTCTCAGGGGGAAGAAGCTATTCCCAGGGTAGATGTCCACACAAGGGAACAGCAGCTCTTTGAGCCCTTTCTCCCAGCTGATGCTCTGTATGTTTTGCAGACATTTGCAGGCAAGGAATACAGTCCTAAATCTTGGAAGCGCAGGGGAGCTGTGCCTTTGGCCTCAGCATGGTTTGCCTTCCTTTCCAAACCTCCCTTCAAATAAACCCTGTCTTTGGACCAGTGTTGTCAGACATGGCCAGGTGAGAGCCTTGAGGTTTTACTGCCTGAATTATCATTTCTTTTTATCTGTTGTAAGGAAAGGTATTTCAGTTCAGTTGAACCGCTTATCCATACAGACTTTCTGGTCCTTAACATGGGATGAGACAGTCTGGGGCTGTGCTAGGTCTGTGGGAAGGGGAGAGCCCAATGGAGGTAGGAGGGCAACAGAATCCTTGGCAGAAGAGCCAAGGATTTGCAAAATGAGGGGTAGTAGAAGAGCTTCTGCTCCTTGTCTCCCAGAGCCTGGGGCACAGCGTTCAGCTTTTCTCTTCTTACCCTCTCCACAGCTTGCATGTCTCTCTCTCACACCCTTTGCTTAATTAATTTGTCAGCTGCTGTCACTGTAGCTGGAGACTGCAGAACACCCAGCAGAACGCAGTCCTGATTTCAGCTACCATATCCGTGCTCTGCTGTAACACAAGCGATAGCTTAATAAACCACAGCAGTGCAGACCAGATATTTTGGCACTGGTTGCAGTTTTTTATTAAAAAAGAGAGAGTGAGAAAGAAAAAAAAAGAATTTGGAGAATAACAAAGATCTGAATAATGAATAACTCCACTTTTGATGTCCGAGACCTGAGTCTTATCCTCAAAGAAAAATATGGATGGAATGGGATCTGGTGTTTGTCAGTAGTCTGAACTTAGGCTTCCCTTCTTGATCCAGCCTCAAGGCTGAAAGAGCAGAATTATTTCAGGTTGCTCTGAGTCCCACTAAGCAATTTTTGAGGAGAAATTCAAGTGGCATCAAGGCGAACAAAACCTGAACCAAACCAGTTAGATGAGCTGCCCATTTCGGAACAGATCATACAGTTCTCTTACTTAAAGGACTGAACCTCTAATGGGTTTCATTTTCTTTTCAGCATCATTTTGAAACCTTATGAGTCCTAGGGAGTGAGAGTTACTCTCTTTTTGCGTTCAAGTGTCATTTCTCAGCTGGGAAGGCATCTTGCGGTTGCCTCGAATTGTCTATCAGAGGTCATCCATTCAGTCCTGTGGCCAACCAGAATCCTCCAGGCTGCTTATTACTTCCAGGAGACATCTGCAGGTGCTGATGGTCTTATTGATGAAGAATCTTTGGGCACCTCAAAGACTCCTCCGCTTCTCTAGACAGCAGCTTATCTCGTTTCAGCTATGGATCAAAATGCACAGGCAATAAAGGTGCTATTGATTTAAGCCTAATGGTCAAGTTGGTTCGGGATTTCAATTGGAAAAGAAAAATCAATGCTACTTTGTTGTTATTATTTATTATTGTTGTTATTATTATTTTCTGCTGTTATGTGATTATAATGAAAAGGAATCAGAATCTCACCGGCTCCTGGCCATAAAGCAATACACTTGCAGGGCTGAGAACATTGAATCAGGCTCAGGAACATTCATGGCACTTCTTCACTTCAAACTATGCTTAGGTATTGCTGGAAGAGCACGTAGCTTGAAGACAGATTGTGGAGTGTGTTAACCCCGTGGTGGTGTGGGTGATTAGAGAGGATGCTTGACCCTGCAATCTAGTTGTCCTTAATTCCTACAGATATAAGTCCTGGAGCCCCAAAGCCATCATGAGTAGTCTAGATTCAGGATTTTGCAGGATCTTATCTGTCCAAAGACTTTGGAGCCAAATCATCTTTGCAAATGGTTAAACTTTCAACCAGCTTTTGGAAAAAGGGCATTGGTTCCTGTGTCATTTAGGCTGGTGAACATCTAGGAGTAAGGGATTGCTTGATGTGGTCCTGCTGACCACGCCAACATCTCAATGACTTTCTAAAGTCCTAAGTAACTTAGACATACTAAAACATTTTTCACTCTGGCCTCTAGTTACTTCCCCTATCTTGTCCCTGAGGAGTTTGAGAATGACTGAAGACATCTTTGATTTCCCATGATTTTCAACTGTCCCATTTCAAGACAACTTTAAAGGGGGCCAGGAGACCAGAGTTACACTTTCTCATAACCCAGCCCTTTCAGAAACAACCAAGATGACCACCCAAACCTACATGAAGTACCAACCTGTGTACTCCGAGGAGGTAGTCTGAGTATCGCCATGTCTGTTGAGCATCATTTGCACCCATTCAAAATGAGCATTTTCCATGAAGGCATCATAGCCATCAATGAAATGCCTGGAGTGAGAACTGCAATTTCAGAGCCAAGTGTTATATGGATGCTAGGAGAGATTAGAGACAATGTGAAGAGAATCTGACAGCATAGCTTGAAGTCCTGAGATAAAACTGCCTTAAAATTGAGTTTATCTGAGTGCCATTCAAAACAGACAGTATTCTGTTGTTGGGATGATGTGACCACACCAAGGTGCAAGGCCTGACCCATGCTTTGCTGGAGCAAATGACCAAATTTTGATGTCTTCAGTTGTTTTTCTGGGAAGAGACCTGTTTGGTTTGCATATCTTCCAATCCCTACATCCCAATCCCCACATTTGCAGCAGTCCCATAGGGTGTTTCTACTGCCCACCTCAGTTTGGTTAGACAAATGCCAAGGCCAAGCATGTTTTTAAGGCTGTTTACAGATAGAGATGATGTCTTTCTGACTTTGGAACTGTGGGATCAACACACTGTGTTACACACCAGGGTGACTTGTGCCTTTGCACATTTTTCAAGGTAGCTAGGGGAGAACAGAGCAAAGTCTGGAGCTTACTCTGATTGCTGCATCCATAATAGTTTTCCTCAGCTTCTGCTTTTCTCATTCTTATTTTGTGTCTCTTGAAGGAGAGGGAGGAAGGACATGGTCTTCTGTTCCTTTGTAAGACATGCCCCAAACTGTTTGCCAACAACATAAAAAGGATTATTTTCATGCTAAAGCAAGTGCTGTGAAAATAAACACTGGAAAATACTTAGATAAGATTTCTTCTACAGTATACAAGCTTCTTACTTCATTCCCAGTGTAAGGACGGAAGACTAGATCTTAGCAATGGTTTAAATACCTCCTGTAAGCCTAAAAGAGAAAAAAAAAACCCACGGATATTTAAAATCAAGAATTATTTTGAGGAAATGAAGTTAGGCTTAGGCTAGTCTTTGCTTCATTGAGGACCTTGGATACAAAGGGAAATTAGAGGGCAAGTATCAAATAAAAATCATAAACAAATGTACATAAATGTGTATCAAAAATATATGTGTATATATTATATACATATATGCTTACATACACACATGTAAAATTAATCCAAACACATAGATAATTCTGGTTCCAGGCAGTACTTTGGAAGGTTTAATCTCATGTTAAGGATTTGGCCTCAGAGAATCAAATATGAATATGAGTGAAGCTAGGAGCATTTCTGTGATTTGGATCAGGCACAGAAACCAAATCCTGAGCTCCTTGTTGATATGACAGATACATCCACACTTCAAAAAGCAGTTTTATTTGGCTTCACAGGAGCAAAATTGGTGTCCTGGTGAGGAGCTATTCTGGCCAGAAATAGGTAGTTTTGGCCTACTGAACTATCTATTTGATTTCTTACAGCTCAGCGCAACTCGCACAAAAGAGAACCAGATGGGACAGAAAACAGTTGGTCCCAGGGCTCAAGCAAGACCTGTTCATGCACTCGTTTCTTCCAGGTGGATCTGAGTGGAAATGATCACATCAACAAGCCCCATCACATCCCTTAAATCTGTTGCCGTACAGCAGGCCCAGAGGCCTGAGTAGAAGTAGTACTGGGGATTTGAAGCCACATTCAGATCTGATCAGAACTCTGGCCCTCAGACAGGGTTTTTTTTTTTTTCAGTTAATTTAGAAAGAGCTGGTGCCTTGTTTTTTCCTTCAGTTGGGTTTTCAAAGGGTAGCAAAGTCCTTGCCAAGGGTCAATGTTAGCCACAGAAACTGGTGGGTAAAGACATCAGCTGCCTAGCTTTTGTAATTGCAGCTCTCTGAGAACTGAAAATGGTCTTTTTATCCTTCTATCGCTTACAAAAGAAAAGTCTCTATTAAGAGTGTCTGGAAGAAGGGGAGATTGTCTCCAAAAAGACAGTGTTCTATGTGTGAGAGGGTGGAGAATGCATCAAAGCAAAACTGACCTCTAGCAAGGCCCCTGCCCTACCATCCCCTATTAGCAATGCACCTCAGGAAGTCCTCTGTCACCACCACGTTGACATCTGCTCCAGTCCAGTTCATGGGTATTCCTTTTTTTTTCTTTTCGCTTCTGTAAATGGAGATATATTTGATGAGTAGGACATTGTGTGTGCATACTTTGGGATTTCCTTCAGGAAAAAATACCAAAACCAAGTTGACTAGGGTGGCCTGATAGATTATTCAATCCTTGTGTTCTCACTTTGGTATGTATTTCCTTTCTTCTTCAGGAAAATGGGAACCACTGCTCCAGTGTGACCTGTTTCTAAGGTGCATCAAATAAGGACAACCTGTCCCATTCCCCCAGAGTCCTCGCAGTATGGATGGTTTGATTGAGCAGAACACTGTGCTAATGCACAATAAGATAGCGGAAGCCGGGAAAAGGAATGGTTTGATTAATACGAGGAACTTAGTGGCAGAGAGTCGAGATGGTCTGGTCTCTGTGTACCCAACGCCCCAGTACCCAGGCCACCGAGTGGGGAGCCTTTCCTCACAGAGCTGCCTGGACAGTGGCAGGAATGACCCTGTACAACAGCTTCTGGACCCCAACATGCTGCAGCAGACCGTGGAGTCTCACTACCGACCCAACATCATCCTCTACTCAGAGAACGTGCTGCGTTCATGGGGGGAGAGCATTGGCTCCGAGTGCTGTGAAACAACCTTCATTGAAGACCGATCCCCCACCAAAGACAGCTTGGAGTACCCCGATGGCAAGTTCATTGACCTCTCAGCAGATGACATCAAGATTCACACGCTGTCCTACGACGTGGAGGAAGAAGAGGATTTCCAGGAGCTAGAGGTTAGATGTTATTAACTATCTGTGGGGGAGGATGGTGGGGAGGAAAAACCTGTGGTTAAGCGTGCTGCTTCCAAGTGCTGGTCTGCATGGGATGGGCTATCTCACTTTCTCCTTTGGCCAGGACAGTGAAGGAGCACTGATCATTACTTGTTGGGTAAAGTCCCGACTCTGTTGATAGTAAGGACGAAATTCCCATTGTCCTTAACAGGGATGAACATTTCCCTCCAGCATCCCAAAGGGCTGGTCACAATCAGAAGAAGGCCCACGTGCTTAAATGCTTTCTAAGGTCAGGGCCAGTAGGATTTGTCCACGTACATGGAGCATGTCTTACACAGCAGGCCAACATTATCCCTTACTTTCTTTTGATCTGAGTTGGGCATAAAGCTGGTCCTCTGCGCATAGGCTCAACTGTGACAGATTTCTCTCTTTGAATGAACATGCAAGCAAAAGTCTCTGGGTTTCTTGTCACAGGGAATCCCTTCACTCTGAAATCCAAAAATCAGTTCTGTTTAGACCCAAAACGCAAAGTTTCTTTCTGTGTTTCGTTGATTGATTGTTCACACTAAAGTAAGATGCATTTTATTTTCCAAATGGGGCGGGTTGTGGAAATCAACCTCGTTCTTTCTTGAATGATACATTCCTAGTTAAAAAAAAAAAAAAAAAAAAAAAACAGAAAAACAAAAACACACTTTTCTCTTTTTAGTTGAAACCAGCTGCCTCTCTACGGCACAGATTTATGTTTGGCATTGTGCATAGGGGTGGAGAGTATACATAATGCTACTGATCCCAAATCTTTGTCTTGTACTAGTCACACACTCCTAGCTTAGCAAAGACCCAATAATCCTTTGGAAGGGAAGGCATAGCTCCAATCTGAAGGTCTAAGACAACATCGGGAGACTATTTTATTGCATTTCATTCTTGCTGGAGTTTTCTCCCATGAGACATCACAAGTTCTATAGCTTCTATTTTCACCTCCTATAACACAGGTTCCTCACCTTGAGCTCAGCATAGGCACAGCACAAAAGCCTTACTTTATTTTTATTCTCTTTTCTCTCTGTATTGTTAAGGTAGGGAAAGAGAAAAGGGTCTTTTATTTTTCTTTTATTTTTCTTTTTTTTTTTTTTGCCAGTTTGTGCCAGTAATGCAGTATTCAAAATCTTCTCATAAAGACAAAATATATTCTCTCTGAGGCATTTGATGGTGTTGGCTCAAATCACACCCTCCTACAACATTTAAGAACTGGCTGTGAAAAGTCTTATTTAAAAAAATAAAAAATGCCTACATGTCGCCTTTTTAACCTTAGCTTCTTTCACGCAGTAGTTTTATGGAGAGTGACCACAGCAAGCATATAATTGCCTAATGGTGTTATTGACACATCTGACCTGACATTTAGGCAGATAAAATAATTCCTCCCTTCTTGTCAATCCAAATCCAGCAGGGCACCTATAATAACTGCCAGAGGATTAGTTAAAAAGGCCAGAACAATAGGCAGAACAAGGAGGGAGAAAAAAGTTCCCTATCAAAAATTGTTTCCCTTTTGAAGCAGTCTTTTCAATGTAGGGTAGCTCTTCAAAGGTGTGCTACGTGAGGTTCACGTCAGCTTTCCATGGAGAATATGTGGTCCCAGAAAACTCCTGTAGAACTGGAGGAGTAAGGGCATTGACTTCATCCTTCCACTCTCCAGATCTCAAGGAGAGAAGGGAGACTCTTTATCCATGTCTTTTCAGATAGCAAGGTGTCTTGCTGTGCTGGTGTGTGCATCGTTTTCCCAAGTTTCTCCTTCTTCCTATCCTGTATCTCCAACTATACCCTCCTAAGGTCCCATGTGTCCCCTCTTAAATGTGTGTACTGCATTTAGCACCACAGGTGATCCACTCTACTGAAGCCATTCGGGTGTTACTGTATTAATAAACAAAAAGGTGTATGATAGCCATTCTGACCTACGTGTACCAAGTGCTCAGAGGAGGCAAAAATGCACCAAGTATACACCAACAAGCTTCCCTCTGTTCTGAACTGGTGTCTCTTCTCCATCCAGAAAACAAAAGAAGTAGATGAGGCAGATCTAAATGACCAACCTGCTGAGCAGCTGCGTTGAGCACGCACGCTCTCAGCTCTGGTGGCCTCCCGAAAGGGGCCAAGTCTGCAGATGACGGGGAGAGGAGGAATATATTGAACTTGGCCAACACAGAGGTTTGTTAGTGAGATTCTGGTACTTCAGGGAGAGAAGAACAGAAGTCTTTGAGGACAGTGGTTGCTGAGAAGGAAACCAAACCATGCTGGAGTGTTAATTGCATAAAAATGCCTCTTTCTGTCCAAATGAGAGACAAAGCATCTGAATCACACAGCATGAGTCTGGCCCGTCACGCCACTTTCTTTTTCACCAGTTATTGACAGGAAGCAAATGTTTCTTTACATTACTAATAGGCTCGAAGTGAGACCAACAGGTTAGTATCAGGACTGGAAGCGTTTTGAAGGAGAAGAGCAAGAGAAGGTAATAGAAGACTTTGCATCCACACTGTGAGAGGCTTGAAAAAAACCATCCTGCCATACACATGGCATGAGTATGTTGTTTTATTGCCTGCCACACCACAGTTCCTAGCAGGATGGGAGCTGCACAGTATAACAGCAGATCAAGGCTCAATTCTTGTAAGGCTTTTCTGCCTTTGCACATCTGCTTTGGCACAACAGCTGGAGAAAACTGCTGCAGAGCAAGTGCCTGGGAGTCTGGGTTTGAGCAGCTACCCCAGCCAGCTTGCACGGGCTACTGCTCTGTAACCTCTCATCACATTGAGGATGGGTCTTCTCAGCTCAGCAATGCCTCCAGTGAGTCACTAGACCTTGCAAGGAAGCACCTTCTTCCCTTTCAAAGCCTGGGGACTTTGCAAAATTCTGGGAGATGTGACAGAGAAGCAGGAGACATCCAAACTAGGTGTCCTACCCACTTCCAGCAACAGTTTGGCTATGTTTAACTTCTTGGTTTTTTTAACAGTAGAGTTTCTCAGGTCCTGATGTAATGTTATTCAGGTTGCCTATGAAAATCATAATTGTCTGGAGGGAAAAACATTTCTGAAATGGCCCTCATTAGCATATACTGCCCCACTTTGCTCCAGCAATTATCAGGGATGAAAGCAGAAATCTGCACACCCTGTCAGAGCTTTAAACCTATCCCTTCTGAGCCCAACCCTGAAATCAAATGATTCCCTATTTAGGTATCGCTGGAACACTTATAAATATCTTATGAATTCTTTATGCCACTACTAATGGACAGAGAACTTGTCAAGTGTGGTGCTGGTGAAATATTATGCGAGTTCCTAGCTGAAATACCATCCTGTTAGAGTTCATGTGTAAATGCACTGCCACCTTTTATCCAGAAGCATCATTTGTCATACTACACTCCTGCTAGTCTTCCTCCTGGCCCCTAGAGAGCTGGCTTATTTAGAGAAACCCAAGCTATTGATGGCATGCAGCACTGCAACAAGGTGAATTATTCATACGTGTGGCAGAAAAGAGTACATCAGAGTTCTCTCTTAAGGAACCTCTTTCTTTTCCTGAGCAATGTCTGCAACAGCCTCTGCATGGTGAAATAAATAGAATATTCTGGGGCGTAAAAGAAGAAAAGAAATGTAGTGCTTTCAAACGAAATCTTCCTTCTTTTTTTTTTCCCCATGCAAAGAGCTCCATACTGCCAGGAAAGTCATCCCTCCAACCTGAGCCTAAAAATATAAAGGCAGGAGGCGGACCTATACCATCAAATCCATCTTTTCTGCAACCCCAAGGACCTCCTAGCTGTGTCTCTTATGAAAAATAAGAAAGAAAAAAGAAGACTCTGGATGGGCTTTGTGCACATGTTGCCCCATGACAAGCATGTATTATTTCAGTGCTGTCAGCCTTGCACAGAACTGGAAAATCCTGCTTTGTATGGAGAAAAGCAGAACTGTTGTGTCCCAAGCCTCCCCCTTTGGCAGCAGTCATCCAGAAAGACTTGGACACTGGAGATTGCCTGGGGCACTGAACGTCCCGAGAACGCCAGGCTTTAAAGTCTGGCTTCAGTGCAAAACAACAAACTGTGCAGTATTTCATTCTTATCATTCTTCTCTCTTCCTTCAGAATCCATGAGTTCTTCTGAGTTGCAATTTGGTTGTCACAGCTCCTTCTTGTCATTAGTTCTCTCAGGTGATAAATGAAGTTTCCTTTTCTGGATGTTTGGCATCGCATCAATTTGCCCTTTATTTAGAGGCATTTTGTACTTCTTTTGGTTCCAGAGGCAGCACTGGGCTGTTCTTGTGCCTCCAACCAGCTTTGCTTTAAAATGCGGGTTAGCAAGTCAATGCTGAGTTGAAGACTTTTGCAGTCAATTTTATCTTAAAAGGTCAAAATTGATGAGACTGATAATATACCCTGGAGGTAATGGTTCTGATTCCTCCATGCAACCTTTGGCCTCCCGATCCTAGGTTGGCCAAGCTCTTCTTTCCCAGGTGCTCTCCAAGGTGATATGAAATTACCCGAATGGGATGGAGCCAGGGGCAAAGCTTTGTCTCAGTGGTTCTGTCAGCAGTGCTGTCAAAAGTCTTGCTGTGGGGATGTGGTCATGACAGGGTCCCACATAGGTGTGGCATGATGGAGGCATGAAGACTTATGCGAGGACATGAAATTTGAATATGGAGCAGTGAATTATGGGTTTCTGAACTGAATGATGTCCCCTTTTAAAGAGTTCAGCTGAGGACATAAACCTCCAAATGCCTTCCAGAGGAGCTTAGGGTTTGATGATCATTTTTGAGAATAGAGAAGAGGCAGCAACAGGAACTGTTGCTAGCACTAATTTTATTCAACAGTTTCATCAATAGCCTCGTCAGGGAGTCATTAGAATCAAAAAAAAAGCTCCAGGTTTGTGTATTGTATTACACTCTTTTGGATACTCAGATGCCTTGGCAGTGGAGAACAATTCTCATAGGATGACGCAAAACTGGATAGGCAATGTGGAGGCAGTTGAGACCCAGTATAAGTAAATAGAAAATAATACATTTATAGAAAAATGATCCGTGTGGACATGATGATGAGCTTGTAACTGGGAGCTACAACCCAGGTAAGAGGCTGTAGAGAAACCATGTGAAGTCTCAAAGAACAGTGTTCAGAGTGAGCTAGCCATCCAACCAACTGAGGAATATCATAAAGAATAGTACTGACACCAAGGCTGAGGGAAAGCCACTATATAAATATTTGGTGGTGGTGGTAGGTAGAAAAGGGCAACTAAAGTGATTGAGGGAGTGTAGAAGCCCACTTACAAAAAGAATGGTGAAAAAGGTTGTGACTCTCCATTTTGGGAAGCCTACGGATGTAGGAGCCAGTTCTACAAAACATAAAAAGTGAAGGTTAGGATGAATTCAGAGCTCTGGTTCACCAAACCTGTAATAGTAGAAGTAGGGAACACTCAAGGCTACTGGTAAGAAATTGCCTTAACACAGATAGAAGAAAAACACTCTTAGGACAACTGGTAGTAAAATTTGGTGAACTTACTGCCATAATAGATAGTGGAGGATCAACAGGCTCAAAGGGGACTAAACTCATGGACAAGGAATCCACAAGCAGATATCAAAATGAATTGGTAAGGCTGTTCTTTCTAACACCTTTCTCACAGGAGTTGAGGATTCTTGGGGAGCACAGGGGTTGTGCTGCAGACAAGGTGGCCAGGTTTGTATGTGCTTCTTACATACCACATCCTGCTGCTGCTGTCAGAGGCAGCACACAGGGTTTGATGGACCATTGGTCTGACCCTATAGGGCATGCTTTATGCCTCCACAGGCACAATATTAATGCTTTACAAGAGTGATTATGCTTCATTAGCATTTGATTTATTTTTCTCCCTTATAGAAGAACCCACTGGAGTCTAGAGATACTGAGGCATGTCAAGGGGTATTAACCTTTATTATGCAGACCTTGGTGAAGGGAGCATGGCTGGGAAGTCACCTTCAGTATTCTCCAAATGCCTTTCAGTGAAGTTTGTTAATCATAGCGAAGCCGCAGAACAATTCCTCTTCTCCCTCATGACTTCTATGAGTTATCACTTGGACATGATACAGTGAGGTCCCCAAGCTCTAGGTGGTAGGGACTGTAAATGTAGGTGGTAGGGACTGTAAATGAATGGCATCCTGCAAAAGGAAGGGACAAGGCTACACTGCTTAAGCTTTGAAAGGTCTAAGAAAGGCAAGGAAGCTATAAAGCAAATCAAGAACAATCAGCTATGTTGAGAGACCTTCAGAGCCCAACTGGGCTTGAAGTGTCACCTGCCCCACCTTGAGCTGTGCACTGTTCCTCTTCTAGCTAAATTATCTCAGGGAAGAGGCATATCTCCCTAGTCTTCTCCAAAAGACAATGGTGAGACCATCTCCTGAGTTGATGGGGTGGTGAACACCTGCTGTGTTCCCACCATAAGCAGCCCCTTGCATGGATTTGATGTCTGCTGGCTGTGGAAATACTCTGCTCCCTGGTTGGGGACCATAAAGCTAGGCCCCATGAGTACTCCACTGACACGATGAGTAATGATACCAGAATACATTGCATTAGCAGTGACTTCACACTTCTGAACACTTCACAGCATAAGCTGCTGAGAGTCACTTCTTTGTTGCAGCTGCTGGCCCATCTGTGAGGACATGAACGTGCTGTGATACATATGTGGCTTCCCCATGAATTCAAGGAATTCTAGGGAGCAAAGTGGGTTGGGTGTCACTCAAATAAAGATAAGGAGAATTTACTCTATGCTGGTGGTGTATTTACTCTGTGTTGATCCCTTTCCAGCAAATGCAAGTTGCTGATGAGCCATGGATAGTCTGGCTGAGGGTGTCTAGAAAGCATCACAAGGGACATGATCATACTCCAAGGGGGAAGGAGGAAGAATGTTATCAGGCCACAGAATGAGGTTGACCCACTCATGTGTTTTGGTTTGGCAAGGTTAAAAAGCATTCCTACATGGAGACCGTCGTGGACCGTTCCTCTTTCCAAGCGAGGAAAGACTCACGTGAGCACATCCCGAAAGTCTGACTGTTTTATTGACAAAACATTTTAGAATGAGAGCTAGTGAGCAAGACCAGGTCATACTTGGTGGATTATAGATCATTTAAATACCTTTAAATTTGAATAGAACCAACTGCAAAATGTAAAATAACAGGAACAAAAAAAAATGTAAAACATCAGGATAAAGAATCCATGATGCCAGCAGGTTTTAGGAGCTGTCACCACTTAAGTAAGTGTCATCCAGATGGTGCTCAGTAACTTGAAAGTATATAGAGTCAGAGTAGTGATAAAATACAGCCCTCCTGTCACCATCTAGCAGGGCTGCTTTTGTTATCAGATCCATGCAGGTGAACTAAGACTTCCTTCAGAAGAGCAAAGTGCTAGTTAGACTATGTTTAAACATAATATGTAGACAGGCTTTATGAGGAAGGAAACTGAACATACATTATATTAGAGCCATATCTTGTGTTGGTATTTGTCAAAAACAAACCACAAAAACTGGAGTATTTGTATTTAGAGCAGAACTCATACAGCCATCTCAAGAAATTTGTTTTGTATGTACTGTGTTTTGTTGAACTAGTTGCTTTGAAGGGAAGAAAGGAGTAAAACCAAAAAGACTGTATCTTGAAAAATCCATCAGAAGTTGCTGGCAGCTGTAATTTGCACCAGATATTACTGTCTGACTTTGCCATTGTCACTAAGTTTTAATATTAGATGGGTTTCAGTGACCATCGAGTTCAGCCTTCAGCACATCACAGACAGTCCATGGAAAGCTGTCTGAAGAGCCTTTGTTCATTCATCATGTCTTGGCTGAGATAAAACATGTAACTTTTAGGGATAGCTAACCTCAATTTGAAAAAGGTCTTTGAATAATAAGAAAATCCATGACAACTGCAGGAAAAATGTTCAGAACTCTCTCTGTTAAAAATCTGCACCTTTGTGTCTGCTCTTGATCTATTCTACTTTCAGTCACTGGCGTTTCTCATGCTTTTCTGACAAACAGAGAAGATGTCTCTGATGAGAAATGATCTACTCATGCAGGCACTAAGTGACTGAGATAGAAAGGGAGGAATAAATAGAGGGATAAATAGAGAGTGGGGAGGGAGGAAGGAGGGAGGGAGGGAGAGAAGGGAGAGAAGAAGGGAGGGAAGGAGGGAGGGAGGGAAGGAAAGAAGGAAGGGAGGAAGGGAGGAAGGGAGGAAGGGAGGAAGGAAGGAAGATAAAAGGCTGTTTTCCTTTTTTGTCATCACTGTAATCAACATGCACCTGTGTAGGGCACTGCTTTCTGCAAGATACTCATGATGTGGGGAGATGTCCTCTGGGGCATGACCTTCTAACTGACAAAGCAGGAGTTAGTCTTGCCTGTGCTCCTGGTCACCTCTTCATCAACCATAACCCTTCTGCAGCTAAACTGAGGCTGGAGACTGGTTCATCTTGTGCTGTCTTTGCAGCTGCCCTCCAAGCATGCTGGAGAAGGACATGGAGAAGGATGAGGAGGGTTTGTGTCCTTGTAACTAATCTTGCTACAAACGATCCATTGGAAGTGGGAGATCTCCTCTCTGTGGCCAGCAAATCCAGATGTCCCATCTGCAAATAACTCAGGTCCTCGACATCCTGAAAAAACCCTCAGCTGCTGCTGCTGTTCTTTGTCTCCCAATGTCCCTTGTCCCATGTTGGGTTACAGCTTTGTTAGGATGTATTCTGCCAGCATTGGCCTTGCTTCCATCCTAAGATTTTTCTAACCTCACAAGGAAAATAATGTTTCATGATGGATGGGATAAAAGCTCTTTTAGACAGGATAACTTAGACACGTCTTTATCACCTCAGTAAAAGGTCTTGACTAATTGGAATCACTAGTATAGTAAATATTAGGGATTTTTGCTCTGTTCATGAAAGGAAAGTCACAGTCAAGAAAGGAATGCTCTTTGATAGGTGTTTTTTTTTTTTTTCTTCTGAATGCATGAGTTTTGTTTTGATCACCTTTTAGCTGTGGGATGCATTTGGTGGTACATCTCTATTAAGAAAAGAAAAACATTACAGTTTGATATTTCGGACTACTTAAACTCTTCCAACCCAATTTAAATAAATACATAATAAAAAGTTGTCTGTATAATTTTGCTCACCACCTGACCCTTGAGGATTATTAGCCATGCTATTCTCTAGATTATTTTGCAATGGTTAGAAGCTTTCAGTCAAATTACTGAAATTGTGAAGTAATTATGAAAAGTTCAGGCTTGAGCATAGCAGGGGGCATGTTGTAAGAAAAGGAACACTAGGGAAGGAGGTTAGATTGAAGGAATGAATTTTTCGCTGGAAAGAGGCACCTTTTGCTATTTGATTTGAGATTTATGATTTTTTTAAACATTTTTTTAGGCAGCTCTTCTGGTTTCTTTCTTGACTAGAATGCCCAGAGCTTTCTGATGAAAATTATTCTGCGGCTCTTGGTGACTGACAGTCAGGTCATCTGCTCCATTATGTACATTTACCTCCTATTCCTTTGAGGACTTCAACCATTGAAACTATTCACAGTGCAAATCTACTATTAAATTAGTCTATTACTATGGTGACTTAATATTTCCTGGTAAGAGTTTTTATGTTGGCATAATCAGGAAAACTTCTGCTATTAGTCTCTTGCAATCTAATAACCACCTCTCCTCTCTAAGTGAAAACTCTCAAAAATGTCATGATTCCACCACCTTGAGAGTGTTTAATCCCTTTAGAAAGCAGCATAACTGGTAATTTTCTGGTTTATCACTTGATCAACGTTATCTGGAAAATCTTTGCTCTGTTTCATCTTCATCTAAAAGAAAAGATGTTTTGAAATATCAGACAGGTAATCTCCACAGATACAAAATCAGCCCAAAACTGGATAATCAAAAGCCTTTTTTATTGCCTCTTCCCTTTCAAGAAATTCAGCAAAGGGCACTGTTCAGAGAGACAGTTTCAGAAATGCTGTGAGTTTCCCCATTGCACTCTCTCTTCTTTTGCTCTTGAAAGGAAAGCTCATTGGTTTTAATGATGACTTAAGCAACTAGTTCTGAAAATTAAAGCAGAAAAGCAAGTCACCAAGCTCAAGAATTGTACAACAGCCTCAGGAGGTGTCTCTTGAGCAGCAGGACTTTACTGAATTTATGCCAAATGGAGCTTTGTCACTTCTATCAAGGCATCAAGCCTAGGAGTTCGGCAGAGAGGAACCTCAGGAATTTCAAAAAAGGCAAGTGCAGAGTCCTGCATCTAGACAGGAATAACCCTAGAGATGAACACTGTTCTACCAGGAGGCTAATCTTTGCCCAGGAGATGCAGAGCACACAACATTTACACCTCCTGATGCATTAGATAGGTGACATTATGCTTCAGGAGCCCCAGTTCACATAGACAGATTCATTTTCTCTCATTCATTAAATGTAAGGAACTACAAGGAAATTTTCAGATCTCTGCAGAGTTTTCCCAACACTGGGCTGGAGGGTGGCTCCCCAAGCACCCACGTTGACAGGGCACCTGCATTTCAAATCTTAGAGACCCCAGGATGAGGCCATCACAAATAAGGCACCAGAAGTCTTCCACTGTGGGTACTGGAGGAAAGCTGGGTCTTGGTGCAAGAAATGCCAGGGGAGGACTGGGGAAAATTTTATGCACAGATGATCACAGCCTTGGTCCCATGGCAGAGAAGTAATAATGATATAATCAATCAGCCCTTCACACGTCTCTCTCCCTTGCTTTTCCAGAGTGATTACTCAAGTGACACTGAGAGCGAAGACAATTTCCTGATGATGCCACCAAGAGACCATCTCGGCCTCACTGTATTCTCCATGCTCTGCTGCTTCTGGCCGCTGGGAATTGCTGCCTTTTACCTGTCCCATGAGGTAATGCAAAAACGCCTCCTGCTAACTCAAAGCTTTACATCCAAGCAGTGCCTATGACTCCACGACAGCAAGGAAAGTTCAACAAGACCCAAGACAAGACCCGAACATGGGGCAAACACTCTCCCAGGGTGATAGGAGGCAGGGTGACATGTGCAATTTTTTACCCCACTTGACATATTTCCATTGTAACGGTGCTTGTCTTGTGAGATATTTTACTAAGGGAGGAAAGCCACGGAATATTTTAGGTTTTGCTTGGCAATGGTCAGGCTCCATGTCATTTTATGCAGTGTCCAGCCAGGGATTTTCTGTAGACATTATTTTCTATTGGAAGCCACTTTACTATATTAAATGCTCAGGTTTCCTATTGGAAAAAATTAACTTGTTAGTTCCCGAGCTGATGATCTGGAAAAGAAAACTGGTTAATATCCTTCCTCAGAAGTGGATGTGTTTTCCAGGAAAACCTTTCTCTATGAAAAATTGCTCAGTTTGTTCCTCTGGTCCAATTTTAATATGGATTTTTTTTTTTTTTTTTTTTTTTTTTGCCAGAGAAGTGATAGTGCTTTGGTTTGTTTCCTTCCTAAGAAGAGCTTGCTGGTTTCCAGCCTCTGCCTAACAACCACCTAATGCCTCATCATTTGTTTCGACAAGTATGTCTTCACAAGTGCCTGCAGAGTAATTACTGAGTTTCTCTCTCAGCATGGCAGATAACATAACGTGACACAAAAGGAGTCTCATCTAATAGTCTCCTCAGCGGCTGCACGGAAATGTTCACTTATATTTCTATTTACTGATGGTGGCAGGGCCTATTGGAAACTACAGCGTGTGCTCCACAGACCAAAATCATTAACTTTCTAACCTGCCTTTATAATCTGCCTGCTCTGAACACTTACCAGCACCAGATATTTGTCAAGCCAGACCAGGCACTTTAGATCAGAAGAACGTTAGTCTTTAATATCAAAGAAAAGAGGTAGGGCACTACCATTTTTTTCTTTTTTTACTGTCAAGAAAGTATCTTTCATTGAACTTTCAAGCCTCTGAAACAACTGCAGTTTGTCCAGTGTAAAAATAACAGATTTCTTTGTCTGAGTGCTATTTATTTCTCAAGTTTAGGTCAAGGAATTTGTCTGATAACAATGGCAGTAACAAATGAAAATCAGGTGGGCAGCACATGTGCTTCATCATTCTGCAGTTTAGTCCTTCAGGCAGAGCTGTTCATCAGCAGCTTTACTGGCCATGCCTTTTGCACACGTGGGCTGGCCAGGATCTTTTACTGATGCTTCAGCCAAAGAAGAGTACTGAGCCTGGCAGGATTGACACGATGCTTGTATTTGCTTTGTGTTGAGGAAATTAGCGCATTAATCAATCTCCAGCAGTCATGTTCCTTCAAGAGGCCTGGAGATGGCTAGTTAGTTTTATCTAGATGGTAAAAACACAGCCCAGTCCATTAAAAGGAGAACAAACAACATATTAAAGTACTAAAAAGCATCATCGGTGAGAAGCCAAATGCGCTGAGACCCAGTATGTTGACTGATCCCAGGGGCTGCATGAATCTGGAAGACCACACTACTTCAGTAGCAGCATATCAAAAGTTGTAAAGGTCACATGAAGGCCAGGAAAAGGCCATCATATTGTGCTGAGGGATTTGGTTATTGAAAAAAAAATGAAATTTACATGTTGGATTGGTTTAGCATAATGATGGGGAACTGCTGAACGTGGCTCCTTAAAACAAGAAGCCATCAGCAAAAAGGGTCAGATAGGTGCTTTGCTTTTATTCATTTGCTAGGCAGTAAATAAGTCTTTGCTAATTGGCCCCCTGGATTCACTAAGGTAAGCTTTGGCTAGATACAGGGAGGAAAAAGGAATGCGTTTTTGAGGAGCTTTGACTTCTATTTTTGTTTTTGCATTGGAATTAGAAATCTTTTCTCCCCACCAAAATGATAGTCATCATCATCTTCCCACCCCTACACGCTCCTGTACAAAATCCTGTACCTAGCAAGGCTAATACTAACAGTCATACTCTAGACCATAAACCTGAGAGTATTTAAAGGGTTGTGAAGAAACAGCATCCAGGAAAATGTAATTGCATAATTAACCATTATGAAGGCCAGGTAGGCCTGACAAACAACAGACTGCATTGGTAGAATTTGATGCTGGCCTCTCACAGAGGCACGTCTTGGCAGTGCCTTGCTTTATAGCAAAATCTTAATGGATGTTTCTAAAACTGACAGACATAATGATGGATTAAGACAGGTCTTAGTATTTAATTTCCTCTTTCAGAAAACAAGGTGAAGATTGAGAGAAAGAGATTGAGTGAAATGAGGCAGCATTCAGGATAATCTTTTATATGTGAGATAGTAAAATATTATGTCCTATTAGCATGTGATTTCTACTTATATAGATGCTTTAACCTGAATTCTTGAATAATATTTGAGATCTTCCATTAATACAGAAGGGTAGTCTAACATGCCAAAAGTCAGAGTTATAACTAAAGATCAAAGCTTGGTACTTGCATTCAAGCCTTTTTGCTGCTACTTGAGCTATATAAAAATTTTAGTCTTTAAGAAGTCTCATGAGTAAGTCTACACCAAAAAAAAAGTATATTTTGGAGAAAAATTACAAGAGTAGGAACTGCAAAGGCACTGACTGGATTCTTTTTTTGACAGAATTTAGTGTTTATGGTGAACTCTTTTTAAAAAACGGGTCTTCTTTACAAGTGAAATACATTTACAACTCTAGACCTGATTTGCAGAAGATAGATTTGCAGTGCACAGCAATCCAAAGTAGCAGGTGTTCTCAGCTCAAACCTCACTGCACCTGGCAATACAGTGATGTTGCAAATGTCCATGTCATGATGTGAAAGAACTGCACAAGGATGGATGTCGGAAGGTTTCCCAGATGCTCTTTATGAACTGAAAACATAAATTTTCTCCATGCTACAAAAAAGTAATGTGCTTCCTGCCAGAGCTATTTCTGCTCCATGCAGGACTTAGTGTTTCCACTGAGGTTCTCACTGATGTGCTGCTGCCTTGAGGTTTCATGGAGCCCATCTGTATTGATCAATGCAGCTGTGCAAGGTCTGCCTGTGTGGAGTGGACTTTATTTTGTATCTGCTCTCCTATGGGATGGGGATGGTCCTCTGCAGCCCTCCACCCCTGCAGTCCTCAGCACAGAGTCCAAGATGCCAGCTAGGCCAAAACAGATACTTCCTCCACCCAGCTTCCATATAACCTCCTTAAGCTGCAGATAGTGTAATATTTTTGTCATCCCCTAAATCATTCCTGCTTAACCTCACTGCTTGGGGCAATGTAAATTTTTTGCAGGCTGCTCCCTCTTTGTCTTTTTTTTTTTTTTTCAAGCAGCAGAAACCAGATTTCCACTGGCTTTCTGAGCCTGAGAAATACTAAGGCAGGTTTAGTGTTTTTTTCCAAAGGCAGAGACATAGACTTGAAAATCCCACTGGGCATTTCTCTGCATGCTTAGGTGCTTAAATAGCTTTCCAAATCCTGTTCCACTTTCCTCGCTGGCAGAACATGAAATCTTTGAGGCAGCAGACTGCATCCAAATGCACGAGAGCAATCGCTTCCCGTCTGCCGTGCTTATTCCATGTAGCAATTACTATCCTCATGCCATGATTGAGGGGTTATTTCTACCACCTATGCATTTCTTAAGCAGGCAAAGCTCCAAAAACCATTGCTAGGATTGTCCTTAAGAACAAGTAGGGAATTGTGCAACAGTGAAAGGGGTTTCTCCTGCTTTCTTATGGATGCAGGCTGAACAGTCGCTTGTCTTTCCTCATGACGATTTCCACACCTCTTCATTACTTTCTACCAAATTTCAGAAATGGAAGCCTTGAAAAAAAATGTATTTTGACTTGTTTCAGCAGTCACCAGGTAAAACAGTATGATCTTCATGTCTGTGTTCAAAGGGGGAAGATGATACAATCTCAACCTTTATTAGAGACTAAAGATTACAAGCTCAGAATACAGGATTATATTTCTTCTTCTTCTTTTTTTTTTTTTTGATATTTTTGTCAAATTTTGACGTCTAACAACTGCTGAAAATAATATGTAGATGACAGCCAGGTGCTATTTGTGGTTTATTATTTAGAAATCCGGCGTATGGGCTCCATCCCATGTGTGAAAACCAAGACTGGCCAATGGTGTGACTTGCCACACTCTATCAAACTAGCTAGCGGTCCTGGTAGGACCTGTGAGTGCTCTACTACTGCATCCTGGCTTTTTCATCCTCTCTGCCCTGTGCTTCTGGGACAGAAAACAGAGAATGGCCAAGAAGCTGACCTCTGTGGCCATGCAACTATGTTTGTACATAGTATGAGTGCATGGTACAATGCTTCATCCCCTTGCATCTAAGATGGAAGGGCCCCTAGAAAGAGCAAAACTAATCTAGAGTATTTTGCTTTGCTTGATATACGTGGGGTAATCGGCCAAGCATTATTGCAAGATGTGCTAAATAGCAAAGCTAAAGCAATGAGAATAGCTAGTGAGCAGATACCAGGCTCTTACATTTTCAAAAGAGATTTTCAATTTTTCAGCATTGTGTCATGTGCTGGACTAAGTAGTGACACTTTTACAAAGGAGCTGACTTTCAAAGAAAGGTGAGCTTAACCTCCTTAAACCTCATAGGAGAAAGCCCTTCTCTGGTGTCTTGAATTAAGATACCAAATCGCACAATCCCTGGTGTAAAGTTGGGCCGTTGCTCTTGGTCACAGTGCTTGGATATAGGATGCCTTTTATATTTTGGGGCTGCCCAGTCTCTTCACCTTCAGTCTAGTCCAGTCTTCAGGACTCACAGTCCAGAGACTCACACTGCGTCAGTCCACACTTACATGACTTCATTTCCATGTGCCCATGACTCTTGGTCTTTGTATCAAGGAGGCATTAGAGATTTTCACCAGAACAAGCCATATGTTCTAAGATTGCATTTTCCTCAGGGATCATATTAAGAAAGAACTGAGCTAATTTCAGGTGCATTCATAACACAAGAAATAGCCATGGAGGGCTAAGAGAGGCTCCTACCATGTTAGACTTCATCCCTGAGGTTTGGAAGGGTTTGAAACAATTTAAAACAAGGTTTTATGAAGGAAATCGTGGGGTAAATATCACTTGCAAAGGTTCATGCAGCTCTGCTTGCAAACTATCTTTGTATGAGTGTGTATGTATGACCTCCAGTTAAAGCATTGCGCTTGCAAGGATATGCACTTCAAGGTCTTAGAGTGACAGCTACCATAGGACAGCCATCTTTTGCTTTCATTTAATGTATTTAACATTGGCCAGTGTCATCATTAAGTAAAGTGGCTGCTGTTTTCAGCATACACACAGACAGAAACTATCTGCTGGGAGTGCCAAGAGCATATGTCATTGTGGGGAAGTGCTGGATCTCTCATTCTTGGAGGAGCAGTTCTGCAGGAGATGTCCCTGGCCTCAGATTCAGGACATTTGGGTGAAATTCTTTGACTTTGCAAAAAAGTTGACACCCAGTCCAGCGTGTTCAAGGCTTACGAGTTCTGCGCATTTCAGAGAAGGAAAAACAAGCCCCAAATGGGGTGGCAGAGTAAGTCTCATGGTCCTTCAACGCTTAGAGATGCTGCCAGAAGCAGTGCTGCTTCTAAGACTGTTATAACCATCACATGTTATGACCAGTTGGGATTACCAACTCATAGCCCATCCATTCTCTGCTTTCTAGGCTGCAGCTGGCTTCCAGACAGCAGTGTGGGTAGACTTTGCTTCTGCCAACTCTGCCCTTTGGGGAGAGTTGTCTGAGAAGCAAGAGGTTTGTGCACACTAAAAATGGTGATTTGCACTGTGTTGCATGTCAGCATCTGCTGATTTCAGTGTGCCATCACTGATATCTTGGGACATGGTACTTTTTAAGTATCTTGTATAATTTCCTCGTCATTCCCTTTGTCCCTTTGATCTTGCGGTCACATTTCCAAGTCACGAATCGCAGCTACAAAAGGGGATTAGATTAATGAATGGCCTGATTGCTTTAGCCCTTAAGCTGATTTTAAATAATTGGAAAGGTAGTTCACAAGTAACATTCCCAGGAGGGTTCAATTCATTATGTAGATGTTTAATTACAAGGAAGTTGTTGGGCCTGAAATGAGACCAACTTGAAATGCTTGAGGACTTGAGGGGTCTTTTAATGAGACCATCCTGCACAGTGGCAAATTGTTCCCTATCAGACTCTAATGCCTTGCACATGATGCTGAAGCAGTGGGAACCACGGGATGTATCAGTGCAGTCATGATCCAAGAGCGTAAAATATCACTCCCTCTTGGCACCCTCTTTTTATCCTGGTAGTACTTTCTGTTGCTCATCTATTGGCTCGTTCTTTCACAGACAGTGAGGATCATTTCAGTGCAGAATAATGTCATTTCAACAGATTATTTGCGCTCTTGCCACTGAGCGTAGCATGTCTGTACAATTCATATAATCATTCAGAGACCCTTTTTTCCCTTCTCTCATAGAGGCATCTAAAGAATAGAATAATAAATCCTCCACAACAATTTATTAGGGGGTCCAGACACCCTTGCATTTAGGCACTTATCTCTCACTGAGTTTAAACAACCTTTTAGTCTTGTCTTGCATTTTTTAGTCTTAGGCAATAAAGACACATTCAGTTAGCAGGGACATCCTGTGCACTTGTGTTAGCAAGCCTCAGGTGTGCCAGCTAAATATTTAATTTTCCCTACTTTAAAGGTAGAGCCTCCAAGGAGAATTATATTTCAGGAGTGGACACAGAGGGAGCGTGCTCCCAGTCCAAGGGATCATAGAATCATAGAATCATAGAATGCTTAGGGTTGGAAGGGACCTCTAGAGATCATCTAGTCCAACCCCCCTGCATACGCAGGGTCACCTAGAGCACGTGGCACAGGACTGTGTCCAAGCGGGTTTTGAAGATCTCCAGAGAAGGAGACTCCACAACCTCTCTGGGCAGCCTGTTCCAGTGCTCTGGCACCCTCACTGTTAAGAAATTTTTCCTTAAATTCCTGTGGAAAGGGAAAGAACAGGGCACAGGATTTTGCACTTCCCAGTAGAGTAGGGTAAGGTTGTGGAGCTGTGGATGGCAGTCACCAGTTTCCTCCTGGAAAATAAAACACTTTTTTCCAGCCTTACAAAAGTAGCCAGATATCAAAGGTCTGAGATACCTAACCTTTAGATCCAGGCAGATTTAGGGATGGGATAATGTATTCTGGGCACCTTAGGAACTTTATTTTCTGGGGGGGAAATGTCCTTGTTTAGCATTTACCTCTCACATTTTGCTGTTGGAGTTAAGAAGGCAGCTTCCCAGCTGCTGTCAGTGGTCACAGATCAATAAGTTGATGGTCCTGTGACAGCTCCCACAGGGATTCAGGCCACTCCTTGCTTTGGCACCTTGCTTTCCGAAGTGGAGAGAAATGCAAAATTATCACCAGGGCTCTCCAAAGCTTTTTTTTGATAACTGGTTCTGTCTCAGAGACTTCCTAAGTCAAAGAAGCACCACGAAGTGATGACGGGCACTTTTCCAAGCAACTGGCTTGAGATGCACAGAAGTCGCCCCTGATTTCTTCTTCCCAGATCACTGCTTCCCATGAATGCTCAGAGGCTGTGCAGACATTCATAAGGTATCTCAGCCCTTGCTGTGACCACTGTGCCAGCTCAAATCCTGTTCGTGGTATGTCCTGCTTCTATGGAAAACACCACAGTGCACTGATAAATTTTGAATGGATTTAAATTATGCAGGAGAGCAATGGCTCCCAAAACAATTGAGGTATTGGGTTTGGACAGCTCTTCTCCCCACTGTAGGTTTCCCTGCAAAAACAAGAGTGAGAAAAGAACAGTTGCAAATCAGAGAAGAAAACATCATCCTCTTCTCTGCTTCTTGCTCCGTTTGTGCCCAAACCTCTACCTGTTCAGTAGCCAAAAATCCTCAGCTTTGGGTGCTGCTTCAATGGCTGTATCAGAAGGCAGGGCAACCTGAGGAATGCTCTCTCATCCAAGGTGACAGATGATGTCCCCTGAGTTGTCCTGTGATAAAGAAATCAGAGTATATTTCTGGAGCAGTACTTCAGGTGCTGTTTATATAACAGAGCTTGCTTTCATCTTGCATAGTGGCAGGCTCCTTTTCCAAAACAAAAACAAAAGAAAGGAGGCTCACACATTTGACATTTAATATACACAGTAAAATTAATGGATATTTCCAATAGCAAAGATTTCTGAGTTTAACCTTTGGGCAGCCTACAGAGTACTCAGATTTTTTTTTTTCATGTTATTTCAAATAAATCAGCACTATATATCAGAGACTGTATTCTAATCTTGAATAAGCAATTTGCTTATTTCTCATCTGCAGTTTTGGAGAGGGCTACTGAATTGCTACTTTGTTTGGATGCTCAGCACAATGAATTTATCACTTGTGATTGCTGTCTCCATATGTGTTTCAAACAGGCTGCAGTAAAACACTCCTGCTTGAATCCACTGATTTGCTTGTTTCAAAGATGCCTGGTAGATGTTTCCAGCTCTTCATTGGATTGTCTGATTTCCCATTATCAGAAAAGAAGAGGTTTTATATATTTTGGGATTAAATACAAGAAAGAATCAAAATGGAAGGGACAAAGACCTTCTTGTAGCTGCACAATTTGCATCTAAAACTCTGCACTGCATTTCTAAGAGCACTGACTCTTCCACCACCATAAATACTGGATTACCTGCTGATTCAGAATCGATGGGTCCAGGGAGCTGCTGCAGGGCAGATTCTTAGAGAAGAGGGGCAGGTGGCTGTTGTGTGAATTGCTGTGGTGTTTGAAAGAGCAAGACATCCTTCAGGGCTCCCTTTTCTAGCTGTTGTGCCTGAGCAGCATGCATCGCCAGGCTAGTTGTGCTCCGAGACTTTACTGCAGTGCAAATGCTTGTTATCACGGTCCCCTCCATGAGCCTATAGATGTTTCTGTAGAGTGCAAGGATTACTTCAAGTGAAAATTGAGACACAGAAGAATAATCATATCATAGACCCCTGGAAACAACATGATAAAGACAGAGTTCCTTAGATTTCCTTTGCTAGTGGCACTGCCCAGGTGCTCCTCCATAAATTCTTTGTTAGCCAGAAAGCTTGAGAGCCACAAGGCCTGCAGGAGACAAACCCATCCCATTAAAGTAGATGGAAAGATTGCATTTTTTTTTCCCCATATCCCTGGACAAAATACTGAGTCAAGTTAGAACAGTTTCCCCAGTGCTAACACCAGAAATTCAGGCTGCCTACGGTGTTCAGACAAACAAGTTCCTCCTTCAGTAACTCTGGCCTTGGTCTGAAACAGTCTTGGTCCTACTTCTTACCTTACTCTGGAGTATCCTGTTTCCAGCCCTTGGTTCATTTTGTGCCTAAGGTGGTTGATTTTCTTTTGCTGAGAAATGAAAGATTAATTCGTTATGTAATGTTATTGCATTGTTCCTCAAGACTGTTTCCTGCTCCCAACAACGCTAGCCTCTGATGGATACTTTGCCTCTAGGTGTATCCACAGAGGTAGACAGAACACTCAAATGCACCTATCAAGACACACAGTCTAACTGTACTGTTGGTAGTAAAACTAATTCAATATTTTATATGATTGTAGGAAAAAAAGGAACACAACTTTTTCAAACTGCAGAAGACTTTTTTCTCTCCCCTTCTCCCATCCCAATGTGGTATGAAAATATACCCAACAGTGAATTATGAAAAAATATACCCAACGCTGAACTATGAATTACATTTTCCACATGAGTTAATTTCTTGTATTATCTCAAAGAAGTGTGGAAGGGTCCGGGTTGCTTGAGTGAGTGTAAATTCATGTTCATTCTCAGTAGGACTCACCTTCCAAAGAGGGTGGGAGAGGGTAGGCATGAAAGAGTAAAGTTTCTGGTATGGGAAAGGAGCCAAGTCCCTGCTCCACTGCCTGCCTCGGATGTAGACCTAAAGGATGCAATTCAAACCAGTTGTTACCCAGAATTGCTAAGCCCAAGTGCACTACATCACCCGTGAAGCATAAATGATGGAGTGATACTACAGGCATACACAGGCATAAGCCTTTAGTTCATCCCATGTCACCTTCGAGTTCCTTCCCAAATGTAAAACGCTCCTAGTGGCAATAGCAATTCTTTATTCTCATGAATGAAGGCGTTTGAGAGTTATGGGATGGTTGCTGAGTGCATGCCGTCCCCTCAGGAGATTTGCTCCTGTTGTATGGCTGTCTCCAAAGTACGCTGTAGATGCAAAAAGTATTTAATGCCCAGGAGAGTCAGACTGCAGCAGCCTTCCTGGATAGTCACTTCCTTTTCCCTGAGAAGAAGGGAGAGTTTCCATTAGTGCCCATCAAGATTCCCATGTTAGTTATACCACCATGAGGTGATGGTGGAAGCAGGAAAGACCAAATCTTTTCTCCTTTCCAGAGCTCTTCAGGGAACCAGCCCAAGCTGGGATCTGGATAATTCCTTTCTCACCGATTCACTGGGGGATCTCTGGTAGGAAGCATGCCCGCTCCCCAAAGCGGGGCCCAAAAGTTGCTGGAGAATTCCCTGTTCCCATTCCAGACCTTGTAACTGCTCCCATCATTTTCCTTCCCTATGGCAAGGGCATGCTGATAATGGCAGACAGAGTCATTTCCAAATGCCCTGAGGTGTGATATCTCAGGAAATGGGCTTTGGTCTCCAGAGACACCTGGTACTTTGAACCAGCTAAATACTAATCAACCCTGCCTAGTCTTTCTGGATTTTATTCAAGACACTGCGCTCAATAACTCTTCTGAATGTGTCCTCATTCCCTGACCTTGGAGCACAGATGCCATTGTTCTAAGCAGGCTTCTACAGACTACAATTAATGAAGCAATTAATTACAAGCTTGCACTTATACAGAAGCTCTTGTAAAGCAATAACTTAAGTGACCTTATAGGACCTTGCCATAATATAGGTCAAAGTGCTCTCCAAATCAACTTTGCTGAAGTTTTCGTGCATCCACTTAGTCTCACTTCGAGCCACAGTGGTGACAGGTTGGCTCAGCTCCAGCTGCACGGACTCTGAGGATACCCTGGCCCTTTCCCATCACCTCTTAATCTCACCTACATTAGAAAGCTTCTCTCTTAGGTAAACTTGGTGAAGGCGCTCTTGCCACATGACATGAAGTGGCTATTCCTAAACTGCTGGAAATAAACTCCTCATTTGTCAGAGCTTTCCAGATTTCCATTACAATGATGAATATTTAAATCATATAGACATTGGTTCTTATTCTTCCTATATCCCGTTTGTTCTGTCAACACTTCAGGAATTTTCCCTTTATCAGCCTCTAAAAGTTGATTTGGGGACTTTAAAAATTCTAATAGGTCAGTAAAAGTGATTATTTATGACTCCCTCCCGCATTTCTAGCAATTTCTGTGTTGTCCAATAACAAATAAACCATAATACACACTTCATCTGTCTGCTGATTAGTAAGCGGATCACATTGAGGATTTCCAGCACATGTATGCACTGTATCTATCTGGAACAAGAATGTACAGCATTAGTTACACTTCATTTCTTTATTTCAGAGCACTGGAGTCAGTCTGGAGAATGGCTAATATTATTTGCCTATTTTCCGCTCATGGATTGCAAGCAGAGGTTTATGTTCTCCACACATTGGTTAAAGTTACTCAGCAGATATGTTGAAAGCAGAGCAGAATGAAGTGGCATCTATGCAACCATCAGGCTCAAGGAGGAGTATTTCACTGTGCCATGGGATGAGACACAGAGCGTCTCAGCTCAGGGTTCATATGTGAACATGAGACCCTCCTCAGGCCACAGTTTCATCCATGCTATATATAGATGAGGGGCCACCACAGTGGCTACTCTTCTTGAGGTGATCTCAGGAGTGATGTCAGGAGCAGAAGGGCTCTCACATATCTACACATGGTTCAGCTGTCCGTGGGGGATGCCTCTTTCTAAGTGCTCTCACACTTGAAGCAGCAGGACATACATGACACCCTGTGTTTGAGCACATCACCACTACCAATATGCAAAGGGAGTAAGTTGAGTAAAGCCAGTGAATTTCACTGGAGGTTTCTCCCTTCATCAAGCACTTTTGCAGTATGCTGAGAGGATCACTGCGCCACTTGGTAGCAAGAGCAAGCTGGGTTAGGAGTACTGTAAAAACCACGCTCAGTCACTGTTGGAACAACAGTGCATTCTCCTAGATTTATAGGGTGATTTGACCTTTAATGTATTTCATAGTGGCACAGGGCAGTCATATTTCCTTTAATTATCAAGGCATAAAGCAGCAGTAAGCAGGTCTGAAGGCTTAGATTTGGTATGGAGGCAATTATATTCCAAAAAAGGCAGAAAGAGAATCTTGCTTCCTGTTGATTTACAAGAGGAGGAGCATCTACAAGGCGCCTGCTGGAAAGAGACTGTGATGAAGAAGCAGTGTCCATTTAGAGAGCTTCTCTTTTCCTGCTTTGAGAGCCTTGCTGTGAGGCACTCGATGCCTTGGAGTCACGCTCTGCCTCTTGGGCCCAGTGTTCCTTCAGTTGGAAATTTCCTATTTACCAGGGCGTGGGCTAAATGAATGATCCAATTTTCAAAGCCCATCAGGGATAAATTACAAGCAGAAGTTATACTGTTTTAATTAAAGCAGCATAGTTCAGACAGGCCTTCTTTTCAATGCAGGCTTGATATCAATGTGCTTTTTACCAGGAAAGATCTTCTCAAATATAAGAGAATATATAGAAGGGAATAATCTGTTCTGCAGAAAATACTAATGTGTTGGCAGAGTCTGTTGCAACTAGCTCGGAAGAAGAACATGTGCAGTCACACCACTACCAATCTGCAGGTCAAGCTTTCTTCTCTCTTGTGCGCTCTTAGATGCTCTTGGGGTGATGGGTGAGAATCATATAAATTTCAGAACTTGGAGAACCAAAATGGGGACAGCAGAGTGTGATGAAGTTACAAAGGGAAATAAATTTGCTTTTCATGGTGTGTTGCAAAAAGGACTTCATTTTTCTCGAAGGAAACAAAACTCTGACAATGAGAGGTTTGGTTCTCTCCGCTCCCTTGGGACAGGAGAGGGACGTAAAGAGAAGAGGGAAGAAACTAGTAGTCAGTGGTGCCCCATTTCATATGGATTCAGGAAGGTTTACACATAGCAAAGGTATTCAGGGCTTCAAAGCGTTTCCTTCGAGGGGAATAAGTATGTTTAAGTCTTACATGCAAGGTTTCTTATGAAGGGATGAAGTGACTGTTTTCTTTAATAGCAAGTGTGCAGAACAGGGGAAATCATATAGACCAAGTGATTCAGCCAGTTTCAAACATACTCCCTGGTAAGCTGGATTGCTGTGTCTAGACAAATCATCTCCAGACACCTTAGCCCTTTGTAACCAGAAGCTCTTTACTGGCAAGACCTGCAGTGTCATCTTCTTCTTGGCAGTTGGGCCACTGGGAGAGGAAAGGTCTGAGTGAGGCCATCAGCAGTGCTAGTTTTCAGAATACAAGGCCAGTTCACTGATGTTCTATCTCTCAAGGAGGAAGAACTTTCCTATGTATCCCCCAGCCCTCATGTAGGTCTATCCACCAGAGGCATGTCTGAGCTTTCTCACTCTAAATGTTTAAGATGTCAGTGTTTGGCACCAAGGATATCATTTCTTTAGGGGAAAACAAAAAAAAAAAAGGAGCAGAGAGAACCTGAACTTCTCTCAAGCTTCTCTACTGCTTGCTTTTCAAATAGGATCTGAATGAATATTACATCGATCTGCTATTTTTCATATCGTGATTTGGGGCAAACAGCTGCTTCTGCTCATTTTGGGAAGTCCATCAGACCTGAACAATGTCACAGCAAAACCTGTTGCAGAGTTTCTTTTTTACCTGCATGCATTATTTTGTTATAGAGTGCTACTATCATCTCAAGAACTCTTTTCCCCCTTGGTAATATCTTCCATGCTGATTTGAAGCTGTAATGTTTTTGTGACCACAAAGGAAAAGCATGTTTAAAAACGATTTGATAAGGCCAAAATAATTTACCTCCTACCAAGTGTGACATATTTTGGCAATCACTAATTAAGATGAGAGATTGCTGTCATAGCTCTGCGCAAAGGAAAACTGCAACCTCTGTGAAATCTCTTTGGCAGAACAGGCATCATCTGCTATCTCCAGGATGAGCACAGGGTGGTGACAGGATTATTAGCATAAAATCACCCTATCTCAAATACAGCACAAGGAAAGACCAGGCAAGACCCTGAACTGAAACACAGTCACTGAGCCAAGGGGTTGAGGTTCCACAATAAGCTTCTCCCAACTATTTTAAGCAACTATTTTCCCAACTATTTTTCCCTCTAGTTTAGCTGCATTCCCAGCAATTGGATCTGAGCTGTACGCTATGGGAGGTAGCCTTGACTACAGGTGGTCAGATGTTGAAGATGGGGGGTTTTGCACCAGGAGATGATGCTTCATTATGATCCCAGTAAGCAGGAAATTCAGGCTGTGTAAAGTATCCCTTAAAATGTTGTTTACTGGGGCTAACACTAAGGATTAGCATAGATAATCTCACATCCTTTCAGAGGCTGAGAACCCCAAGCTGTGCAACATCAAACAGGCAGATCCCTTCTGCAGAAAGGTCACCCCGTTTGGTCTTCTGAGCTCTCAGAGGATTTCCTTAATAGAAAATAATTCTGTTCATCATTTCAACTGTCAAATGAAAAGGATGTTCCCATGAAAAACTGTCACTGCACTCAGAAGAGTTATTCAGGAGCAAAGAGCCATCCAGTCCTTGTAAGCAAGAAACCTACTTGCAATATTGCCACTTTGGCATGTTCTCATACTTGATCTCTTTCACAGGGGCAGATTAAAATGAAACCTTGAAGAGTTTAGTGTCTGGTGCCTGCTTCTTCACCCTCAACCTCTGCTTGTGAGCATGTGAAAACATAACTGCGCTTTGAGCTTAACTGGGAGGGTTTGTAGTGGAAAATCTGAAGGAGGTGGGGCAAGATGGTGCAGCAGCTGAACGACCAGGGACAAAGCTGGAGGTGTGTCTCAAGGAACATGAGGGATATAAAGCAGCAAGGACAAAGAAAGGATTTTTGTCCATTTTGATGAAGAAAGTAAGTTCAGAAGGAGGAAGCATAGGAAAGAGAATAAGCCCAGGCAAAGCATAATGCCTAGGTAAGACATCTCTAGGGTTGGTTTTACAGCCCTGCAGCAACCAAAAGAGATGCCTGGTTTTACTTATATGTGGGAACTCTTATTAGCTATTCTCTGAGCCACTTACATAGCAGAATCTTGGAGTCATTGTCTTGGGGAACAAACGGAGAGCAGAAGTAAAAGCAGCAGCCTTGACAATCTGGAAACACTTTCCTCCTTGCCAGCATTTCAAGCTCTGTAGAAGGGGCAGTCAACTCATGCCAACCTAGGCTTGCATTGGGAGACTATGAACTCCTTCCTCCTCATATAGATGCTCAATGGTCAGTGAGCTGTCTGAAGTGAAGCAGGCTTTCTAGAGGCAATGATACTATATCCCTATACCCTGCCCCTATACAATATCCCTATACCACCACGTAGAGTGATGAAACAGCAGATCATAGGCATCCTGCTTTCCCACATCAAACACTTGGAGCAGGGTTGAGGTTAGGACAGTTTTATTCAAGGAAAGGGTACTTGTGTTGCATGACAAGAGAGAAAGGTGTGTGATAGGAGTGGAGCACATATCCGTGTAAAGCACACAAATGATAAGGGCTCCTAAAACAACCTCAGGTCCCCAACTGAATGAATAGCACTCATTTTGCGAAATTATGTGGCACTGAAAGTTTCACTGCACAATGAAGTCCATTGAGAAAAGCCCATACTTCTCACCTCATTATAAAATGGGGTAAGAAAAAGCACTGCTCTGAAAGGCATAAACAAGAGGATTTCACCAAGGCATTTTAGCCAACGCAGCAGTACAGGATGTTCAAGTGAGCAGCCAGAAAAGAAATGTTGCTAAAGGCTGCAGCTAAATATTTCAGCTGCTGTTTAGATGTATGTGTGGCTGAGAGTCATTTGTGATGTCTGAAATTCCATTATTTGTTCAATGGTCAAGTTGCTCTGTCTCATGTATAAAACCAAAAGCCTCTTGCTTTTCTCAAGTGAATTGATTTAAGAGGGAAAGGAAACATTTTAGAAAAAGCAAGTTAAAGATTTTTTGTTAATGATAAGTGGTTCAGCATAATTCAGTTTATTACTAATTCCAAGGAAAGTAAACAGAGCCATGATGTCATGTCTTTTTAGCTCCATTCAAACATTTCATCTCCTCTTCTTCTCACCGAAATGACTCATAAAATCATAGACATTAGGCATGTAAAAAACCTTTAAGTTCATCCTGTCCATCTGTCTGCCAGCACGGGGTTGCTATTTAAAATAGTAAATAAGAAAACCATGTTATAGACAGACACAATGTTCTCCTAAAGAATAAGAAGGACTAAGATTGTTAGCCATTTCTGTGTGTCACCATGGGGCTGAGAGCAAAGACTGTGAAGTTAGTGAGAATCCATGGGTGGCATCAAATCAGGCTTAAAGAGATTTGTCTGGTGGGAGCTGAAAGAGGGTTTATAAGAAAAAACTTGTTTCCAGACCTACCCATTTTTCCTGTGCATTTTCTTCTTTCCATTACTTCCCCCAAGGCTTCATCACATGCTCTTTTG